>NC_137902.1:86642340-87242340 GCF_963455335.1 Martes martes | reverse complement strand
AATCACTTGCCCTTTCTCCCCTTAGTTTTGTCATCCAAAATATTAAGGTCACAGTGATGTTTTTAGTGTCATTGTATGCATCAAATGCAACAATACACATGAAAGCACCTAGCAACCTCACACACAATAAACGCACAAAAGACCAGTTTTGATGATCTCACTCGATCAGGAAATAAGAACAATTATACATCTTTCAGGGATGTTTTACTCAACATTCAAATACCCTCTCATTTCAATCTTGCTCTACCCAAAGTATAAATCACAAACAATAAGATGAAGGCAACAAAATGCTGTTCATTTCTTGGAGCCACGTTGCAGCTCTACAGAAAATAATAATTTGGCTGCTGAGGTTTTAATATGGTCTTGGGTTTCTCAAATTTAGATTTTATATATCACAGTAAGGTGAAATTTCAAGTGAAGATTGAGTGAGTCTAACGTGCCTCTTTTTCCATTGTACACAGGAATGTATTCCTTACCATTGGTAAATGCTGCTCAGCAAACGTTATTACAGCTCTAGTATGTGCCAGGTGTGGGAGCGATGCAGGATGAACTACTGTCCCAAGGAGGATCACTACAGTAAGGCCAATATACTTTTCCTAACCACTCAAGGTTATTTGTGATTCAGGCATGGTATCCCAAATTAGCCTCATTGGTGCGGACTCTAGTCATATTTAGAAAGTGTGTGCAGACGGCTGAATGTTCCCTGGCCAGGCAGTGGTTCAGTAACTCACCAGACTCAGAAGTCAACTCCTGAGCATTAACATCACAGATTAAGGCTCCAGAGAGCCCATGAGAAGGAATTTTTGTTTGTACTTTTCCCTGTTCTTAAAGAGCAATTTTTCAGCAGTGGGTGGAAAGCACATAACAAGACCTGTGAAGAGCTTTCTATATAGAAGTCTAAAATTTTAAAGTCAGTCTTCATCTTCTTGGATCTGTTAAAAAGAAAGCCATAGAGATGCCTGGGTGTCTCCATTGGTTAAGCGTCTGCCTTATGCTCAAGTCATGATCTGAGTGTCCTGGGATCAAGTCCCACTGGATCCCTGCTCTTCTCCCTCTGCCTGCTGCTCCTCTTGCTTGTGTTCTCTCTCTCTCCCTGATAAAAAAATAAATAAAATCTTAAAAAGAAAAACCCTACAGACCCAAAATGGCAACCTTTAACTTAAGGCCCAGGTCACTAAATGAAAACTTCCTGTCTAATTCAAGTACATTTCAACCCCAGAAGAGACCTTGAAGCAGTGAACATGGGAGTTTCCTGTTCACCCCAGGAAAATTCCTGATTGATCCTTACCATTCCTCTTAGGAGGGAAATAATACCTAATACAATGGATTTTTTTAAAAAAATTTTACCCATTTATTTGACAGCAGAGACCGCAAGTAGGCAGAGAGGCAGATGGCGGGGGGGGGGGGGGTGGGACAGGCTCCCTGCTGAGCATAGAGCCCAATGTGGGGCTCTATCCCAGGACCCTGAGATCATGACTTGAGCCAAAGGCAGAGGCTTAACCCACTGAGCCACCCAGGCATCCCACAATGGACTTTTTGTTATCAATTTCCTTTTTTCTTCTTTTCCTTTGCTGTAATCCTTTGGAGCTCACCTACATTTGGAAGGTGGGATGATGCCTCACTCATGAATTGATTGATTAATACAGCCTTTGTATCTTTAACATTTACTTGGTTGAATTTTTGTTATTTAATAAATTTGGTGGCAGCAATGGGATCAGAAGTGGCCTTCCATGGACATTCAGACACAAGGAGAAACAGGTGTGGGAGCCTTGAGTCCTTTGTGTTCCCTGTCTTTCCTGCTATTTTCAAGTCCTGTGGATGGGTTCCTCTTGGTTCTCAGCTCCCTTTTCTTTCTATTCAGGCTCCTGATCTAATTGGCTTTCAGGTCAGCATGGGCTGGCCAAGGGTTATGCCCAGAGCCCAGCTGAGCTGGCCTGTTTATCTAGAGCTCTATTGAGCGCACATATTTGCCCAGAGCCCAGTTGAACTGGCAGAAACGTCTGCCCCGAGCCAAGCCCCTAAGCTTTCAGATCCCAGTACCCTGAGTATAATCCAAACATGGTTCCTGGGATTATTGTTGCTGCACACAGAGCCTTCCTTGTCCAGAACACAGTAGTATCTTTACTGCCCATACACCAAGGTGTACACTGTTGTTTGTCTCCATTTGTTTGTAGATAAAGACTACTCCTAATAGGGATCTCAGAGGCAGAATAACCAACAAAAATTGGAAGGCATTGGTCAAACATTCAAAAGACATTAGAGCCCTTGCCAGCCCAAGAACACCCCTTGATAATATAAGTGGGTCAGGGAGTGGGTTGGCAGGACAGTAGGACAGCCGATAACCTCAAGAAAACTCGTGTACGGAGAGCTAACACTGGAACACACACACAATCCCCAACTCCAGGACACATCCCTGCCAGCTGTTAGCTCTGCTCAGAGAAGTCTTAGCTCCTAGGATCCTTCCATTACGATGAGTCAAGCTCACCACCTTCTAGTCCACCTGCTTATTGTACAACTAACAGCTATTGTCCCAAATGCTACAGATATCTAGCAAACATGGCAAGATCCTACTAAGCTTGTTTTGTGTCCTAAGGAACTGGCTTGGTAACTGTCAAATATAACGGTCAAAAATAAGTATAGGGATAGAGGGAACATTCCTGAACTTCATCAAATCTATCTATGAAAAACCCACAGCAAATATCATCCTCAATGGGAAAAAGCTTGCAGCCTTCCCATTGAGATCAGGAACACGACAAGGATGCCCACTCTCACCACTCTTGTTCAACATAGTATTAGAAGTCCTAGCAACAGCAATCAGACAACAAAGAGAAATAAAAGGTATCCAAATTGGCAAGGAAGAAGTCAAACTCTCTCTCTTCGCAGATGACATGATTCTTTATATGGAAAACCCAAAAGACTCCACCTCCAAACTACTAGAACTCATACAGCAATTCAGTAATGTAGCAGGATACAAAGTCAATGTCCAGAAATCAGTGGCTTTCTTATACACTAACAATGAAAATACAGAAAGGCAAATTAGAGAATCGATTCCATTTACTATAGCACCAAAAACCATAAGATACCTCGGAATAAACCTAACCAAAGAGGTTAAAGATCTGTACTCGAGGAACTACAGAACACTCCTAAAAGAAATTGAAGAAGACACAAAAAGATGGAAGACCATTCCATGCTCTTGGATGGGAAGAATAAACATCGTTAAAATGTCTATACTGCCCAGAGCAATCTATACTTTTAATGCCATTCCAATCAAAATTCCACCAGTATTTTTCAAAGAGCTGGAGCAAATAATACTAAAATTTGTATGGAATCAGAAGAGACCCCAAATTGCTAAGGAAATGTTGAAAAACAAAAATAAAACTGGTGGCATCACGTTACCTGATTTCAAGCTTTACTACAAAGCTGTGATCACCAAGACAGCATGGTACTGGCATAAAAACAGACACATGGACCAGTGGAACAGAGTAGAGAGCCCAGATATGGACCCTCAACTCTATGGTCAAATAATCTTTGACAAAACAGGAAAAAATATCCAGTGGAAAAAAGACAGTCTCTTCAATAAATGGTGCTGGGAAAACTGGACAGCTATATGTAGAAGAATGAAACTTGACCATTCTCTTACACCGTACACAAAGATAAACTCGAAATGGATAAAAGACCTCAACGTGAGACAGGAATCCATCAGAATCCTCGAGGAGAACATAGGGAGTAACCTCTTTGATATCAGCCATAGCAACTTCTTTCAAGATATGTCTCCAAAGGCGAAGGAAATAAAGGCAAAGATGAACTTCTGGGACTTCATCAAGATAAAAAGCTTCTGCACAGCAAAAGAAACAGTCATCAAAACAAAGAGGCAACCCACGGAATGGGAGAAGATATTTGCAAATGACAGTACAGATAAAAGGTTGATATCCAGGATCTATAAAGAACTCCTCAAACTCAACACACACAAAACAGATAATCATATTAAAAAATGGGCAGAAGATATGAACAGACACTTCTCCAAGGAAGACATACAAATGGCTACCAGACACATGAAAAAATGTTCATCATCACTAGCCATCAGGGAGATTCAAATCAAAACCACATTGAGATACCACCTTACACCAGTTAGAATGGCCAAAATTAGCAAGACAGGAAACAACGTGTGTTGGAGAGGATGTGGAGAAAGGGGAACCCTCTTACACTGTTGGTGGGAATGCAAACTGGTGCAGCCACTTTGGAGAACAGTGTGGAGATTCCTCAGGAAATTAAAAATAGAGCTTCCCTATGACCCTGCAATTGCACTGCTGGGTATTTACCCCAAAGATACAGATGTAGTGAAAAGAAGGGCCATCTGTACCCCAATGTTTATAGCAGCAATGGCCACGGTCGCCAAACTGTGGAAAGAACCAAGATGCCCTTCAACGGATGAATGGATAAGGAAGATGTGGTCCATATACACTATGGAGTATTATGCCTCCATCAGAAAGGACGAATACCCAACTTTTGTAGCAACATGGACAGGACTGGAAGAGATTATGCTGAGTGAAATAAGTCAAACAGAGAAAGTCAAGTATCATATGGTTTCACTTATTGGTGGAGCATAACAAATAATATAGAGGACAAGGGTAGATGGAGAGGAGAAGGGAGTTGAGGGAAATTGGAAGGGGAGGTGAACCATGAGAGACTATGGACTCTGAAAAACAACCTGAGGGTTTTGAAGGGGCGGGGTGGGAGGGTGGGGGAACCAGGTGGTGGGTATTAGGGAGGGCACAGATTGCATGGAGCACTGGGTGTGGTGAAAAAACAATGAATACTGTTACGCTGAAAATAAATAAAAAATTAAAAAAAAAAAAATAAGGCCTGACAGAAATGTGAACTACAACTTATTTGTGGATATATAGCTGGGCAGAAATGGATGTTAATTCCATTAGTGGTTAGTTTCCTACCATTCTGCTGCCAGCCCTCAGGACAATTAGAACCTAGAAATACAATGTCCAAAATGGGGAACTTTCCAATTAGATAAGATCACTTAAGAAATACACTTAGAAGCAAGCATTCTCCAGTTAAGCAGACTAAGACACCTCTGTTAATTGGCAAGCAGAAGTCTCTAAAATGTTTCAAAATTCCAAAGTCATTGAAACATTCATTGTAAAAATTTAATGACAAATTAAAGGTTGGAGAAGTACCTAAAACAGAAAAACAGAAAAACCTATCGAAGACTGACATAACTCCTCATGCTCCTCTTTTTGCTCCTTTGAGCACTCATTCTAGTCTGAATAGTTTTTCCACTCTGCAGACTACACAGCCATAAACAGATGTCTGACATGGTCATGTACAGTATCTACCTTCATGGGAGGGTCCCCAAGCGAGCTCTTCCCAGACCTGATGAAACTGGATGGTTTCTGGCAAGCTACTATATAGGTATCATACAGCCGGGTGGAAATTCTAGTAAAGTCCAGGGCCTACAGAAGGGGTCCTGCAAAAACTGGCACTGTAGAGGGATGGGTACAAACCATTAGCAGAATTAGCTCCTTCCAGATCTCTCTGTCTGCAGTGCTTGATCCAGAGAGGATAATAAAATTTCACATTGTCTCATCCTTCCAAGTCCAGACCCATCCCGATGGATCCCTTCTCTCACAGAGATAGGCTACTGCCTTCTTGCTGGAGGCATCCTGCATAACTGTTCTTAGCTTTCTGCCTGCTGGGGACCTGTGGCTGGTTGGTTCCTTCCTTTGGCTCTCGCTGTGAGTGACTCTGGAACTTGGGAGAGAGTATCTTTGCACCCTCTTTGGGAGCCCATCTTATACCCAAGCAGGGTCATTCCTTACTGCCAGAAATCCTTAAAATTCAAGTTACACACCCAGAGGGAAGGAAGCAAATTGAAGCTCATGTGCTGGATAGGTTGGACCAACAACACAGGATGTCATTTCATGTAAATACAAGGCTGTGAGTCATTGAGAGCAACTGTCCTCACAAATCTGAGCAGAACTGTAAATGCAGCTCTTTCAGCAATCCAAAGTTCCCCTACTCCTTTTCTGGATCTCCCAACTTCTCCTGCTTATCAAAGGGGGCTTATAAAAGTTTGGCTTTTTTTCTCTTTAAAGTTATACATCTTATCGTATCTTTGAAATATAAGACCAACCTACAGATGCCCGAGACTGAGGGAAACAAAAGGAAAGGTGCCTTTTGAAAACACAAACTGCTGATAATACATAAATATAAAATACGAACTGCTAAAGGGATCCTGTGCCTAAACTCTAGCACAGTCTCCCTAATATTCCACGGACACAAACTGATCTTAACGTTTTCTCCATACGTGTTAGTGACACTAGGCTCCATGCAGTGCTCTTTGTGTCCACAAATACATGTTGTCAATGTGAGATATTTTTCTCACTGGATGGATATTGCCAAATTAATTTGTAGAGAGCTACAGGTACTTGTAAGAATTGGGCATTCTAAAACTGTCAGAAAGATAGAAACTAACCTAAATGTGTTCCAAATTCATATGATCTGGGCAAATAGACTTGGCTTTCGTTATCAGCACTAAAATTAAAACTTTTGTGTGCCTTGGTTTACTAAAATAAGTAGATGTGATCTCTATTCCAAAATGTTAAAAAAATAGCTTGGAAGAATGACAAGCTTTTATGTTTCTTAATTTTAAATTTTTAAAATTTTAATTAATTTTTATTTTATATTGTAAGATTTTATTTTAATTCCAGCTACTCAACACACCATGTTATATTAGTTCCATGTGTGCAGTACAGTGATTCAACACTTCTATCCATGACATGTGCACATCAGGACAAGCACAACTTGCAGTCCTCATCTCCTACTTCACTGATCCCATCCCATGTCTCACACAATTTTTATGGGTAATCTCAGTGAAACTGTTAGGAACAAGTTACATTGAATAGATGTAAATAAACTTAGAAATTTTAGATAAAGTCTTAGTCTTCCAAATCTTTTTGGAAAACTGAAACTTTAATGTTTTGGTGAGTTAGGTCAATGGTTAAATGAAATTACTGTCATTAAATATCTAGATCATTACTAGGTAAGATAATACTAAGTTATTAGAAAATGAACATGAGTTTATCTCCTTTTGGTTACCTTATTGCAAAGAAACTGGGCTTGTTTTTAAATGCATTTTCTGCTTTCCTGAAAGATTGTTTAATGAAGAAGCACATATTTCATCAAATTATGAAATGCATTCATACATTTCCCAACCTAAAGAATACTTGTTCACAGTTCACAACTGCTTTCTTTAAAAATGAAACTTTCCAAGAGTTAAGAACTCTAAGTAATGTAATGAAGGCTACTGAAAATAATAAGAAAAACAACTCAGAATGCAAAGAAAGTAAGATATGTGTTTTTCATAAGTAAAGGAATGAGGAATGGAAATCTTTTTTTTTTTTTTTTCAGGATAAAAAAGAAAGGAATTTTGTTTTACAGCAAAGCTGGTTACCTAAAGAGGGTAAACTCAGGACAAAAATCTGAATGTAAAAGAGAAAGTTGTAAAGCCTTCTTAAAAGGGAATGTTTGGAAAGGAATGTCATGCATGGTCAGGAGGGCCTAAGATTGGAACGAAGAATTTTCCAATCAAAAGTAAGCTGGTAAAACATCAGAATTTGGTTGTCCTTCCTCAAGAGAATGAAGGATTTTGTGGATTTTTTTAAATTTTCTTTGGAAGGGCGCCTGGGTGGCTCAGTCGGTTAAGCCTCTGCCTTCGGCTCGGGTCATGATCCCAGGGTCCTGGGATCGAGCCCCGCATTGGGCTCTCTGCTTGGTGGAGAGCCTGCTTCCTCCTCTCTCTCTCTGCCTGCCTCTCTGCCTACTTGTGGTCTCTGTCTGTCAAATAAATAAAAAAATCTTTAAAAAAAATTTTTTTTTCCTTTGGAGAATTGGCCCACTTCATTCTCTTTGAATTGGAACATCCCTAAGGATTTGCTAAATTAATTTAGCTTATTTGATATGTTAAATTACATGGGAATCATTGTCAAATAAAACTTCATACTAAGTTTTTTTTTTTTGGTATTATAGTTGTAAGATTGTGGCTCATGTAGATAAGGTCCATTCTGGTTCAACAAAACATGGCTCCTCATTGCCAGATGCAGGCCATCCTGATGTCCTTGTAACATGGCACCTGTTTCCTTCTGAATCAGAGAGAAGAAGGTGGGTAAAGAATGGGAGTGACTTAAAGAAAGAGTCAGGGCTACGGGAAAACCAAGACAACCACTCTGTTCTTCCCAGATACATAAATATATGTATACATAAATACATAAATCTTGCCAGATCCCTGGCAAGCCCCATTTTTCTTGATTGTTTTTTTCATTCCTTCACCCACCATAGGGCATTTAAGATGATTCAAATGATAAATGGACAGCAGTGGGAAGTCTTCTAAAACAGTAAAAAAAAAAAAAAAACATGTTCATCATCACTAGCCATCAGGTAGATTCAAATTAAAACCACATTGAGATACCACCTTACACCAGTTAGAATGGCCAAAATTAGCAAGACAGGAAACAACGTGTGTTGGAGAGGATGTGGAGACAGGGGAACCCTCTTACACTGTTGGTGGGAATGCAAGTTGATGCAGCCACTTTGGAGAACAGTGTGGAGATTCCTCAAGAAATTAAAAATAGAGCTTCTCTAGGACCCTGCAATTGCACTACTGGGTATTTACCCCAAAGATACAGATGTAGTGAAAAGAAGGGCCATCTGTACCCCAATGTTTAGAGCAGCAATGGCCACGGTCGCCAAACTGTGGAAAGAACCAAGATGTCCTTCAACGGACGAATGGATAAGGAAGATGTGGTCCATCTACATTATGGAGTATTAGGCCTCCATCAGAAAGGATGAATACCCAACTTTTGTAGCAACATGGATGGGACTGGAAGAGATGATGCTGAGTGAAATAAGTCAAGCAGAGAGAGTCAAGTATCATATGGTTTCACTTATTTGTGGAGCATAACAACATGGAGGACATGGGGTGATGGAGAGGAGAAGGGAGTTGAGGGAAATTGGAAGGGAAGGTGAACCATGAGAGACTATGGACTCTGAAAAACAGCCTGAGGGTTTTGAAGGGGCGGGGGGTGGGAGGTTGGGGGAACCAGGTGGTGGGTATTAAGGAGGGCACGTATCGCATGGAGCACTGGGTGTGGTGCAAAACAATGAATACTGTTATGCTGAAAATAAAAAAAAAAATTTAAAAAAAGCAAACAAACAAAACCTGTTTACCTAGTGTCTAACCAAGTGTCTAACTTGTCAGGTCCATAATCCTGAACAACTTTTTGTCTCCAGAGGCTTCAGGCCTCCTTCCTGTGGACCCTTTGAACACCTGCAGCTGGGTTCATTCCACTGCCACTTAGTAGGGTTTGTCATATACCTTTGTTGTTGTTTCTGTATTTTCTGGATCAGTTAAAGCCTTTCCCTGCGAGAGACTGATGATTGCACTGTGACAAAGACCCTGTTAAAAATGGGTTTCTCCCTTGGGGCACACTTTCTGTGATTGCCAGTGACCAGGGCACATATTTCACTGGGCAAACCACAGGAGCCTTTAGGAAATTCTTGCAGACTTCGTTGAATTGTCTCAGTGTACAACCTTTTACTGATCCATTGTGTTGCATGCTGGTCTATCCAACTACTGTAAGACTGCGATGTCCAGTGCTCAAGCCTGTCATCAACAGGTTATGGAAGCCTTCCTAGATCACAGTTAAAAGGATCCTCTCCAACACAGTTCAGCCTGGTGATTAAGTATTTGAGACACATCATTAGAGGAAGGCAACCCTTGAAAGCCAGTAAAAGAGGGACCTTGCTAAGTCTCCTTCTGCAAAACTCATAGGTATTGAGCCTCCAGTGCACATCCCACAGCTACAGAAGTCTCCACCTGACACCTGGTCCTGCACAGACCCTTGATATTTCCGAATCTACTTGGAAGAAAGTGAAATAGCTGACATCTAGGTAGACCGTGCTCACTCAAGACAATGGATCAAGACTCTAAGCTTTGACCAAACATGTGATCATTTCTCTCTCTTCTCTTTTCCTTTATTCTGGCAATGGCCTGGAAAGGTAACACCCTCATCTGTATTGTCCAACCGGGTCATTACTACAGCAGTATCCTCTGGAATTTAGAGCTACCTTTTATTTCAGGCTACCAGAAAAGTCAACCCTGGTCTGAAATTACTCAAGCTAAATAAGACATTTCATTGGTTAACTTCCCTACATTCATGTTCTGAGTTAGAAGGGAACTACCAGGAAAAATTGTGTTCCAAGATTCATGTCTTTGGCTGGCCTTACTTCCCTGGTTAGGGACAAACGTAGATGGAGTATGATCAAGACCTTTTCCTTCGTTCTTGAAATTGTTGCAGGACCCCTTGCCAAAGCAATGTCTGCCCAACGAGAATCCTTCCACTCTGGCCAAAGGAGTTCTTGAAAATAAGACAGCCCTTGGTTATCTCTTAGCTGAGCAAGGCTGGGTCTGTGCAGTAGACAACAGCATGTGCTAAACCCGGATGAACAGTTCTGGGGGAAGTTGAAGCCCAATAATATCAGATTACTGAGGAAGCCACGTGGCTTAAAAGAGCGACTCCTTCAGCAGGGTCTTTCTTACTCGTTTGTTTTTAATTGCTTTGAGTCTTGGAGTACATAGCCTCAAGTTGCACTCCGAACATTGGGAATTATCTGGTTTATCATAATCAATATAATCTGTGTGGTGCTTTATGTTTTCTCAAAAGCTCTAAATGCAAAACCGAGACACTAACCTGCACACTAATGATCTTTCTAAGACTGGAACATCAGGAAAAAAAAAAAAGAGCATGACCAACTCAAAAATTGTAAGACTGCAGTGGCGACCTGTGAACATCACAAGAGTTAATCAGACAGGTCAAGAACTCTGAATACTACACTGAGGAGCAACAAGTACTGTGAGCACTTCAGAGCAGTTGCTGAGAGTGGCGTTAATGCCTTCAATTTAGATCTCTCAGTTAAGCTGAGAGCTTGATCAAAAGCTGGGGTTGTTGAAAAGGAAAACCACAGGCTCAAAATGCCCTCACATGGCTTAAGGCCCTAAGTTGGTAAGTCAAGACTTAATACCCACCCAACTGCAGTTTCAACATCCAGAACTATAAAACCTTTAGCCAGTTCAGGTGGGAATTTCCTGGTCAGCGCTAGGAAGTCTACTGATTGGCCCCCTCTGTTTCCCTTAGGAGGGTGATCTTGCTAAAAACAATGGATTCTTAGCTGATTATGTTTTATTTTCTCCCTTGCTGTCTTATTTTTAAGATTTATTTATTTGTGGAGGGGTCAGAGGGAGAGGGAGAGCGAAACACAAACAGGCTCTGTGCTGAGCACAGATCCTTGTGAAGGGCTGGATCCCAAGATCCTGAGATCAGGACCTGGGCCAAAGCCAAGAGTGTGACACTTAATCTGACTGCACCACCCATGCACTGCATCTCACAGGCTATCTTGGAAGTCGTTTCTTTCTTGTGGCCACTTGGAGCGCCCCTCTATCTACTGGATAGGATACTATCCAAGTCATTAGTAGATCAATTAATACAGCCCATTAGGTCTCAAAACTTACTGGGCTGCATTTGTCTTATTTCACAGATTCATATTTTGTGCATTTACCTTTGTTTACCTTTTATATACCATAAACACTTACCTTTACTTTCACCTGGACTGTGATGAAGATCCCATGAAATCATGTCAGTGAAAATGCTTGCCGTGGAAAACATAACAGGGGTGAATTTATTCATATTAATGCATATCTTATCCTAAAAGTAACACAAGTATGATCACAGAGTCAGCCCCAAGGTTTCAGTTCTACTGCTAACAGAGCGCAAAGCATAAATTTAACATAATCACTGGGCTAAGTGTGCTGTTAAATTTTGATTTTTCTGGTGACCAGAGCAAAGTAAAATGGAGACTTAAGTTCCCCAGTGAGCATTACGGTAAGGGAGAAGTTCTTGTTTATGATGTATTTCACTCGACACTTATTTCTCAAATGAGTATCTCCCAAGGTCTTCTCATACAACAAAGCCAACGAGGGCATTTCTGTTCATGCAATTCTACGGTGGACATCTAGTGCTGGTTCTTGGGAGCTTTTTTTTCTTTTAGTTTTTGAGAAAAGCTTGTTCATATGTCCGTACACTATACGTGGAAGCCCAGAACAGTGAGTGATTCTGAAGACAAATAAAACTCATCTTTCCCATGATTTTGACCAGCCTGGGTTGAGAAAGAGCACTTAGACACATAGACACATTTTGTTATGCAAACTGTTTCCTTAATGTCTGTATGTCAATCGATGCACATGATGTTAAAAGATTTTTATTTATCTTTTTTAGGGTTTTTATTTTCATTCCAGTTAGTTAACTTAAGATTATATTATTTTCAGGTGCACAATATGATGAATAAAGTCACTGTATGGAAAAGAAGGAGACATTGAAAGCACTTTAAGTTTAGCTTTTTAGGCTATTTTAACACTTAACATAATTACGCCAGCATTTTCCTTCTTGGGATTTACTCCTGTGCCGCTATCTCCAACCCACTTCCAGAACACACCTGCCGCCAGCCCTTATGCAGGAATTCTCTTAGGGCCCACTGATGACGTCCAGGGCGGGCCAGGCAGCTGCTGGGCAGCGGTAAGGTAGTAAGGAGGGCCTGCGTGGGGGACGCGCCTGGTGGTACCAGTGCAGGGAAGGTGGAGTAGGACACTTGGGGCGGCAGCAGCGTGGCAACAGGGGTAGGGAATCAGGAAAGCTCCAGAGTGGGGGGTAGGGGTAGCGGCTAGGTGGTAGCTGCAGGGAGGGGTGGGCAGGAACAGCAGGGGGCAGCGTGGCAAGTGGGGCAGTCATGCAAGTCAATAGGGCAGGCCTGCGTAGGGCTGGGCTACAAAGACCAGCAGCTGCAGGACCCAGGAAAGCAGCGGGACGTATAGGGCAAGAGTGGGACACAGGGTGGCAGCAGATCAGAAGCAGGGTAGCGGTAAGGGGGCAGTGATGGCGAGGGGCAGAGGATTGGTAGTGGGGGTGTGGTGTACTCGGCAGGGTAAAGGTGTGGGGAGAGCAGAGAGGGGTGGATTCATCAATGCGGTGGGGCAACAGGACAGTAATGAGCATGCTGGTGGGCGGGGTGGGACAGCGTGGCTGCACGGGTGCATGTGGGGTGGCCGGCAAGTGGTGGCGTGTGAAGGGGGGACGGAATCAGCTGGGAGGCAGCGGCACAGCAACTGCACAGGAAGGGCATGAAGGGTGGGGTAGGGCCTTAATGCATGTCAATGGGGTTGGACAGTGAAGGTCAGTAGTGGCCTGGGGCACAGGGCAGAAGTTTAGCTGCAGCAGCGGTGGTAAGGTGGACAGTAGGAGGGGTGTGCTGTGGACTGCAGGGTCACGAGGCAGGGGCACCCAGGTGGTGGCAGCATTGCGAGAAGGCTGGGATGAGTGGGGCGGCAGCAGCAGGTCAACGGGGAGGGAATCGGGAGGCACCGGAGCAGGGGTAGGGGGGCCAACAGGTGGTAGATGCTCAGGGGTGTTTGGTGGGACCATCAGGGCAAGAGCATCAGGTTCATAGCTGTGTGGGCAGGGCAGTGGCTCTGCACAGCCGCGGCAGCAAGGGGACAGTATGCAGTGAAGAAATGGCGCGGGGGGAGGGGCAGTGAGGCAGCAGTGACTTGAGGAAGGAAGTGACTTGAGGAAGCGCAGTTGGACGGCAGCAGACGTGGAGGCAAAGCAGAGAGGCAAAGCGGGAGGGATTGGCCCTGATGTGGTTGGGAGGGACTAGTGGCGCAGCAGGTACATGGCCATGGTGCAGCATGGCTTGGGGGCCGGGTGGGGCAGTGGAGATGGGCGGGAGCAGCAGGGTGACCGCGGTAGCAGTGGTGGTGCTGTTGGAAACAACAGGCACCAGGGCAGTAGAAGCACTGGAGGGTGGCGCAGCAGGGTGGCAGAGTGCTGGGAGGTGCACACGGGAGCGGTAAGGGCAATGGGGGTGGCACAGCAGGGCATCAGTTGCAGCAGGCAGGGCAGCAGGGCGGCTATGGCGAGGGTTAGCCGTTGTGGGACAAAGAGGCAGTGCTGTGGAGTAGCAGGGTGGAGGGTGGCAGCGCTGGTGGCAGCGGCCTGTCGGGAATGGGGGGTGGAAGGGACCTTGGCGGGTGTGTGGGGCGCAGCAGGGTGGCAGTGGGGGGATGGCACAGTGGTGTGGCAGTGGTACGGGGTGTGGGGATGAGCCAGGTGGCAGAAGCACAGGTGGGGGGGGCAGTGATTTGGTAGCAACGCTATCAAATGCTTTTTCTGCATCTGTTGAGATGGTCCTATGACGTCGACCCTTCGTTTTGTGAATGCGGCACATTAGTTTGATTTGTGGATGTTGAACCACTGTGGCATCCCTGAAATAAATCTTACGGGTTCGTACCTCTTCCTGTATTGTAGAATTTGGTTTGCTGATATTTGGGTGAGGATTTTTATGTTTACGTTCATCACAGATAATAGTCTGTCACTTTCTTGGGGCACCTTGGGAGGTTTCGATAAGGGCCATGCTGGCCTCATAAAATGAGGTGGGGAGCCTTCCTTCCTCTTGTTTTTCTGGCAGAGTTTGAGAAGGATTGGTATTCATTTTTTTCTGTGTATGATTCATAGAATTCACTGGTGAAACCATGGGGTCCTGGACTTTTGTTTGTTGGAAGTTTTTGATTTCTTATTTAATCTCCCTACTGGTCATTGGTCTGTTCGGATTTCTGTTTCTTCAGGATTCAGTCTTGGCAGGTTGTATGTTTCTGGGAATGTCTCCTTTTCTTTTGGATTATCCAGCTTGTTGGGGTGTAATTGTTCATAGTACTTTCTTATGAGCCTTTGCATATTTATGGTATCAGGGAACATCTCTTTCATTTCTGATGATGAGTCCTCTTTTTTGTTAGCTTGAGTCTGGCTGAGACTCTGTCAGCTTTGTTCTTTTCGAAGAACCAGCTCTTTGTTGATCTGTTTTTTTTAAATATCTTTCTGTTGTCTTTTTAGTCTGTATTTCATTTATTTCAGTTCTGATGTGTTCCTTTCTTCTACCAACTTTGGACTTTATTTGTTCTTTTTCTGTTTCCTTGAGGTATCAAGTTAGGTTGCTTATTTGAGATGTTTCTTGTTTCTTGAGTTAGGCCTGTATCAGTATACACTTCCTTCTTAGAACCACTTTTTTTTTTTTTAAGTTAGCTCTAAGGGGTGCCTGTGTGGCTCAGTCTGTTAGTTGTTGGCCTTTGGCTCAAGTCATGGATTTAGGGTCCTGGAATGGAGCCCTGCATCAGCTCCCTGGTCAGCACGGGGAGCCATTCTCTCCCTCTTCTACTGCCTGCTGCTCCTTCTACTCTGCTCAGTCTGTCTGCCTCTGTCTCTCTCTCTCCCGCTCTGTGTCAAATAAATAAATGAAATCTTTAAAAAAATAAAGTGAGCTCTATGCCCAGCGTGAGGTTGAAACTCCAAACCATAAGATCAGGCGTCACAGAGCTCCACCGACTGATCGACTCGACTAATCGACTAATCGGGTGCCCCATTTTAGAACCTGTTTTACTGCATTCAGTAAATTTTGTTTCATTGTATGATTTTTTCATTTGCCTCAAAGTATTTCTGTGTTCCTATTTTGGTTTGCCCATGAACCCAATTGGTTGTTCAGTAGCATGTTGTTTAGTCTCTGTGTTTATGAATTTCCAGTTTTCTTCTTGTAATTGATTTCTAGTTCTATATCACTGTGGTTGGAAAAGATGGTTGATTTGATTTCAGTCATCATTTGGGAAAATTCTAGGCTTCTGGAGTTTATTGACTCGTCTTGTGGCCTCATATATGACCTATGGTGGAGAATGTTCTAGGTGTACTTGAGAGGAAAGTATTCCATGTGCTGCTTTTGGATGGAGGGTTCTGTGTGTATCTGTCAAGTCCATCTAAGTAACGGGTTGTCTGAGGCCGATGTTTCCGTTGTGATCTTCTATCTGGATGGTGTATCATTGAGATAAGTGTGTGGTATTAAAGTTCCCTATGGTATTTGTGCTGATTGCTTCTCTTAGGTTTGTTCATATATGCTCTACATATTTAGTTGCTCCACCGTTGGGTGGGTAAGTATTTATAAATGTTGCATCGTCTTACTGCATTGATTCCATTAGCAATTTGTAGTGCCCTTCATTGGCTCTTGTTACAGTGTTTGGATTTTTTCTTTTTCTCCTCCATTGGACTGAAAATCAGAAGATCATCTCTTAGCTCTGCAGCCATGAACAAAGCACACCCCTGCTCTAAGTCTGGTTTTCTTTTTTTTCCTCTGTAAATAAACACAATAAATTCTTCTCCCAGGACCATATCCTGATTCCAATAAGACAATGTGTATAAAAGTGCTTTGTAAACGAGGAGATACTGCCCAGTTATGAAAACGATTATGCAACCACCAAATGTTCAGGATAAGATTTTTTAAGACATATTTATTGTAGAGACAGAAAGAGAGTGCATGCACAAGCATATGCTAGAGAGAGGAGGGTCAGAGGGAGAGAGGGAATCCTCCAGCAGCGTCCCCGCTGAGTGTGGACCCTGGTGCGGGGCTCTCTCCCAGGAGCTTGGGATCTTGATTTGAGACAAAATCAAGAGTCAGCTGCTTAACTGACTGTGCCACCCAGGTACCCCAAGAATCAGATTTTTTAAAACATTTTTTGAGGGCTTACTCTCATAGGTACTATTCTAAGTGACCTCTATTTCATTCAATTCTAAAAACTATTCTTAAATTAAAAATAGAAGCTGTTCTAAAAGCAAATATTCATAATATCCTCAGAGGTGGGCAAACAGGCGGAAAAGGGGTTAAGTAGGGGCACTGGGGTGGTTCAGTCGTTGAAGCTTCTGCCTTCGGCTCAGGACATAATCCCAGGTTCCTGGGATCGAACCCTAGGTCAGGCTCCCTGCTCAGTGCGGAGTCGTCTTCTCCCTCTCCCTCTGTCCCTCCCCCTGCTTGTGTCCCCCCCTTCTCTGTCTCTCAAATAAAAAATTAAAAAGGTAAGTTACTTGCTCAGTGACATGATAAATATTAGAACTAGATAGAGTCCTGAGTGTGTCACCCTGAAGAATGTGTTTTTTCATTTTTACATTTACCAAAAAATACCTAGCTCTCAAAATACTATAGATTCAATTAGTTTCCTCTTTCTCCATACATTGAGTATCGGAAGATGCTACAATTCCAGGACCCTGGCTGGCTGGGTCGGCGGAGTGTCTGACTCTTAATCTCCGGGTTACGAGTTTAAGCCATGTTGGTGGTACAGATTACTTAATTGAAAAAAAAATGATGCTATAGTTGGGCTTGTTTTCTTTTTTCCTTTTGACCCCTTCACCCATTTCTCCCACCTCCAACCCCAAACTTCTGCCATCCCCCATCTGTTCTGTCTGTAAGCTCATATTTTTGTTTTTGTTTTGTTGAAGGTTCTACATGTGATTTCTAGTATTTGTCTTTCTGTCGGGCCCGTTTTACTTAGCATAATGCCTTCATGGACCACCATGTTGTAAATCGAAAGATTTCATCCTTTATTATGGCTGAGTAGGATTCCACTGTGTTTATCGACCACAATTTCCTTATTCATTCATCCACTGATGGCATTTAGGTCGTTTCTTTATTTTCACTGTTGTAAATAATCCTGCAGTGTACACAGGGCTGAATATACCTTTGTGAGTTAGTGTTTTCATTTCCTTCAGATAAATACTCAGAAGGGGAATTGCTGGCTCCTTTGGGTGTTCCATTTCTCATTTTTTTGAGGAACTTTTGTATTGTTTTCCATAGTGGCCGCACCCATTTGTACTTCTAGTAATGGTGCGCTAGAGTTTTCCTCTACTCTACATCTTCACCAAAACTTGCTATTTCTTGTGTGTTTTTGATAATGGCCCTTCTGACAGGTGTGAAGTGGTGCCTCATTCTGGTTTGATTTGAATTTCCCTGATGATTAGTGATGTTGAGCATCTTTTCATGTACGTGTAGACCATCTGTATGTCTTCTTTAGGAAAATGTCTATTTGGATCTGCTCCTGTTACATTAAATTACTTGTGGAGTTTTTGTTGGTTTTGGTGCTTTTGTGTGTTTTGTTTTGTTTTTGTTTTGCTGTTGAGTTGCATGAATTCTTTATATTTTGAATATTAACCCCTTACTGGATGTATAATTTACAAATGTTTTACCTTAGGTTACCATTTTATTTTGTTGATGGCTTCCTTTGTTTGGACATTTTATAGTTTGATGTTGGCACATATTTTGCTTCTTTGTTTGTTTTTACTTTGGTATAAGCTTAAAAGCACCACTACCAAGACCTATGTCAAGGACTTTTCCAAACCCTGCGTTTTCTGCCATAAGTTTTATAGTTCCAGGACTTGAATATATTCAAGTATTTGACCCATTTTGAGTTAGTTTTTGTGTATGGTGTAAGAGAATGGTGCAGTTTTGTTCTTCTGCATGTGGCTCTCCGGTGTTCCCAGCACCATTGATGAAAGAGACTATTTTCTCCCCCTCGTTTATTCTTGGCTCCTTTGTCATAAGGTCCCGGACCATAGATGTATGTGTTTACTTCTGGGCTCTCTCCTGTCTTCTGGTGATGTGTGTGTCTGTTTTTATGGCAATGCTAGATTGTTTTGATTACTCAAGCTTTGTCATTAGTCTGAAATGAACAAGCGCAATGCCTTTAGTGTGGTTCTTCTTTCTCTAGATTGCTCTGGTATTGTGTCTTTTGTGACATCATACAAATTTTTAGATCCTTTGTTCTCTTTCTGTGAAAAGTGTCCTTAGAATTTTGATAGGAATTGCAATGTAGATGGTTTAGGGAAGTATAGACATTTTACCACTATAGATTCTTCTCACCCATGAATATGCCATATCTTTCGGTTTATGTGTGTTGCCTTCAGTTTCTTTCCTTACTGTCTTGTAGTTTTCATTATACAAGATTTTACCTCTTATTGAAGTTTATTCCTGGGTATTTTTTTAAAGCTTTTATTTATTTATTTGACAGAGAGAAAGATCACAAGTAGGCAGAGAGGCAGGCAGAGAGTGGGGGGGGGAAAGCAGGCTCCCTGCTGAGCAGAGAGCCTGATGTGGGGCTCGATCCCAGGAGCCTGAGATCATGACCTGAGCCGAAAGCAGAGGCTTAACCCACTGAGCCACCCAGGCGCCCCTATTTTATTCTTTTTGATGCAATTTCAGGTGGGATGATCTTCCTAATTTATTTTCTGATGATTCGTTTTTAGCATATAGAAACACAACAGGTTTTGGGGTAGTGATATTGTATCCAGTCCCTTTACTGAATTTAGTCATAGTTTGAACAATTTTTCATTGGCTTCTTTGAGGTTTTCCTTATATTCTGTATCATCTGCAAACAGTGACCACTTTACTTCTTTCTTTCCAGTTTTGGTGCTTTGTGATTATCTTCTTGCATAATTGTTCTGCCTTGGATTTTCAATATTGTGTTCAGTAAAAGTGGCAAGGAAAGATCGGCAGTGTTCCTAACATCGGCGATCTTAGAGGAAATAGTAACAGCTAAAACTTTTCGGTATGGGATGTGACATAATCTGTGCGGTTGTCACATACGGCCTTTTTATTAAAAAAAGATTTTATTTATTTATTTGAAAGAGAGAGAGATCACAAGTAGGCAGAGAGGCTGAGAGAGGGGGAAGCAGGCTCCCTGCTGAGCAGAGAGCTTGATGCCGGGCTTGATCCCAGGACCCTGGGATCATGACCTGAGCCGAAGGCAGAGGCTTTAACCCACTGAGCCACCCAGGTGGACCATATATGGCCTTTTTGGTGTTGAGGTATGTTCCTGGTCTATGTACTCTGTTGAGAGTTTTGATTGCAAACGGATATTAAAGTTTGTCAAATGCTTCCCTGCATCTCAAGATGATCACATCATTTTTATTCTTTATTTTGTTAATGTGCTGTATCACTTTGATCGATGTGCACCTGTAAACCATCATTGCATTCCTGCAAGATCCCACTTGATCATAGTATATGATCCTCTCAGCATATTGGTGAACTTGGGTTTCTGGTATTTTGTTGAACATTTGTGCGTCTATGGTCATCAGGGATATTGGACTGTAAGATTCTTTTCTTGGGGTGTCCTCGTTTATTTTTGTATCAGGGTAATATTGGCCTCAGCAAGTGCGTTTAGAAGCTTTCTCTCCTGTTTTTTGGAAAAGTGGGCAAAGGACTGGTATGAATCCTTCCCTGAATGGTAGAATTTACCATGAAAGGCATCTGGTTCTGGAACTTGGATTTTTGGGAGGTTTTAAATTGCTGATATGATGAGTACTGGTGTTTTATGTAAGTATTGAATCACTAAAGATGAAACTGTTTCCATATCTGGGTGGTGGGATGGATGAAGGGGAACGAGAGTCATGGGGGCCCAGCACGCAGAGGCTCCATCCGCCACTGTGGCTGTGCCATTCCTCTCAGATGCTGGCAGAGGACGAAGGACGTGGTGGAAACACGGCAGAGTGGTGGTGTCGGGAATGTGGGGTCCGAGTGGGGTGATGAGACTGATGCGTGGCCCTCCTGTCCCACCCACAGGGTATCAGATGGCCTACTGCCTGGCCAACAGCAACTCCAGCACATTAACCACAGTGGAGATGGGTGCCATGGTGAGGCGATTCACGGCCACCGAGCTGGCCCCAGAGTCAGCATACATCTTTAGGCTGATGATCAAGATGAGGCAGGGCTGGGGGAGCCCCTAGAGGCCACCATCATCACCACTGAGAAGCGAGGTAAGGCCAGAGGCCCAGGTCCACTGTCCTGGTGACATGGGGAGGATAGCTGGGCCCAGTTGGGAGCCATAGACTTGCTGGGTCCACGGCTTCCTGGGGCAGGGCTTGCAGGGTAGTGTGTCTACACAGCCTGATATTTACCAGACAGGCAGGAATGTCTCTGGAGAGGAGGTTGTGTAACTGGGATCAGGGTGGCTCTGAGTCTCTGTGTTGGAGGGACGCTCCCTGAAGCCAGGTGCTTTTTCTCTGATGTTCAAGACCACATGACCAGCTGAGCCAGGTGTTCCAAAACACGTTTCCTACCAAGCAATCCTAGGGAAATGTGTCTTCATGGATGCCGCTTCTGTTCCAAGCACTGGTGTGAAGTGCTTATTGTTCATTGTCTTGGTTTATCCTCACCAAATGCTGGGGGACAAAGTGCTCTGAGGCCCAGTTCTACAAAAGACATGGGGCACAGACAAATTCTGTCATTTGCCAGGGACACAGCTGTTGAGGCAGTGATGTGGACACCCTTCACAGACACTGGGTTCCCTGTTCCCACAGCAATCTGCTGTGGGTTCCCAACTCAGTGAGCCCCTGATATGCCGTCCAGCCTCATCCTGGGATCTGCCTCAGGGGGGTCCCTTCCCAGGGCCACCTCAACTAGTATAGGCCCTTTTTATGCCACCTGACCTTGGGGGGACCACAGGGGTTCCAGCTTAGGTCTGAGTCAGGGCAGAGCAGGGGCAATCTGGAGTGCAGAGAAGCCACTGAACCCCCACTCTGAGGCTGCCAGGAGCCTGTGTGGCTTTCAGGGCAGCGTGGTGCCTGTCAGTTTCTGTGCTACAACCAGCCCACATGCATAGTTCCCTTCGAGTTCTGGCTTCAGAATGTGTGGCTCAGGGACTGCATCCCAGTTCTCTCCACATCCAGGGAACAGGCTGTGCTTTGGCCCTGCTGAGGTCACAGGGTAGCACACGGTTAGTAGCTTGACTCGGCCTATCCCAGGAGTGGTGTTGAGGGGAACATAGGGCTCATTTACCTCCTGTGCTCTTGAACGGAAAGCCCCATCCATGCGCCAGAGCTATCTCCCTGGACTTTGGAGCAAAATCAAAACAACAAAATGAAAGGATCCAGGATACATTTGGGCTCATTTCCCTGCAGAGGTGCTCTTGGTCTGTGGCTCATCAATGCCAGAGCAGGGCTTTTACTGGAGCACAGGTAGGCTGACAACCAGGCCTACTGCAGAGTATCTGGAAATGTTGCCGCCCTGGGAGAAACCCATTTGCTCACTACTGAAGTGTGATTTGTGCTGTTGTGCTGACTCCTCCTCTGACCCACCTGCGTACCATGAGAGGCTGAGTGAAATACAGTGCCTGGAGTGTAGATTGTGTTGGCTTCTCTATACATCTGTCCCTAGGGGTTATTCGGCTGGTGGGGTGGGGGCTAAGGGGCAGGTTATCTGGGGCCGACATGCGTTGCTTCCGAGGAGCCCCCTGTGTTTGAGCAGGAAGGCGGGGGCTGCAGTCCGAACCGGCACCTGGGCCCACGTTGGTCACCACGGTGGTTGGGTTGAGGGGAGCACAGGGCCGGCCGGCTGGAGTCTGCAGCCCCTCCACTGCCTTTAGACGGCCTGCGCCCAGGGCCCACGGCACCTGGGGCAGAGCCAGAGTCGCAGGGCCCAGCAGATGCTCATAGGGAAGGACTGGAGCCAGGGAGGGAGGCAGGCAGGCTCAGGCAGCCGCATCAGCCAGCCAGGTCGCCGGGGGGCTGAAGCCCGGCTCTGCTCTGTGCTGCACTGGAGGGTTGGCATGTCTCAGGGCAAAAAGCACACAGCGGGAAGTCTGCCATCACCACAACCCTGAAGTAGACGGTGTGGTGTGGCGCGCACTCAGGCACCTGGGTGCGGTGGGGGTGTCTCCTCATCCAGTCTCCTTTCGAATGGCTAGGTCAGCACCTGGGCGTTGGACGGAGGGCAGCTAGCTAGGGGGCGGGAGTTCTTCCTGAGGAGGCTGGCAGGTGGAATGCTGCCCCGTGGCTGGGGTGGGCAGTGGGGGTAGAGACCAAAATAGTCTGCTAAGCGCTAAGGCTTAGGATCTGTGCAAGGGGATTCTTGGAAGCGCCACAGAAGAAGAGCCCCATCTGCACGTCTCTGCAGCTCTGTTCCCCCTGCACAAACCTTGGATGGGTGCCAGGAGGGAGAAAGGGTGGGAAGGAGTATATTTGCTCCTTCCTCCCCTATGTGGGTTACCTTCTTCCAAAGAGATCCATCGAGGACATGGAACACAGAGGCCGAGCGGCCTGGTGGACACCAGGAGAGGGTGTGCTGTGCAACCGGGGTAGGAAGGGCTAGACCTGCCTGACCATGGTGGATGCAAAGGGGGCACTGAACAGGTTTGTGGGCCTGGGGCAAGGCGGTGAGCTGCAGGGCTTCACCATCATCCAGGAAGCCTCCATAAACGCCGCTGCAAATCCTTTACAACCCCTCTGGTTTTTGCCTTGGGAGAAAATTCTAGAAGCAGAACCCTTAGCTCAGAAGACATGAGCGTGTTTGGCTTGGAGATGTGGAAACTCATGGACACGCCATGCCCTGGCGACCAGGATGCAGGTCTTGTGGCCTCTCTGCTTCCATGGTGATGTCTTGCCTTCTGTGTTTGGTGAAAATACATCTCATTAAGCGTGTGTCCGCAGGTCCTTCCTCCCTACTTTGCCATTAAATGCCTGTGACTGTACACGGTGATGTATCTTGTGGGGTCTTAGTGTCTGATTGTGAAAATTCTCAAACTCACCTGGGTACGGATTTGCAGAACTCATGGAAAAGCTGCATTCAAGCCAAACAAGAATTAATAAGCGGGGACTGAGTGAGCTGAGGATCGTGAGTCTACCTTTGTGACTCTTGTTTGAAACCTTGCTGGTTCTTTAATGTTTCTTCTTCCAGATCGAAGGAAACAGTATCTGAAAATATCCATGATCTACAGAAATGTGATGAAACATTTCTGTGTGAACAAATGGGAGCATTTAACTTCTCTCCCTCCCTGAACCCTCCATCATTCAGGAACTCTCAGGGAGAATTCTTTCTTCCAAGGTACTTAGGATTATTGGCGTAAGTTCAGCACAAGCGCCTTTTTCTTGTAACAGGACACCGCTGGAAACATTGGTTATTTTACCAAGAGATTGAGTGAAATGTCCAATTTGAGAGTAACGTGTATAGACTCGGATAACGACCAGACAATTTTCAGGAATTAAGGGTGACTTTGTGGAGCCCCTTGGAAATAGCGGCTTCCCACCTCGATGACGCAGTGCCGAGGAGCCTTGCCAGATGAGTAGGGAATGTTACTTGTTGGAAGGTATGGGAACCTCAGGATATTTGGGGGACCTTGAGAAGAGGAATCCACCCAAATCGACAGGTATCGCAGTCAAGTCTGATGGGAGTATTGCGCTTGGCTTTGGCCTGGACGCACTACTGAAAGTTCACTCTAGAGATTCCTCATGAAAAGTTTCAGCACAGCAGGGTTTCAAAATCTGTATGGAACGGTCCGTCACTATGCCTGCCAGGCTTAGTTAGAATAGATGCTAAGAAACCAAGTGTGCTTGTGGCTGCCTTCTTGCATCTAAGAAACCATCCCAAATCCATTGAACTGAAATCCATCACCCATGTGGACTGGCATCCGCTGCCACCACCGCCAGGTGTTTCTGTGCCTCCAATGGGTCCCGTGAAGCTCTGAATCTATTTAGTTCACAATCCGGTTTGGGGACCTCACTTTGGAGGCTGGCAGTGTTTTCTGATTGGGAAAATCCTATCATAACTATACCCCAAATCGGCCCAGAATCCTCTAGAAGCTGGTTGTTGGAGGGCTTGCCCTTTGGGTCAGTAGCATAATCTCTGGTCAGGAGTGAAACAACTTCAATCTCCAAGGTATAGGTTATATTCATATTGGGTGGTGATTAGTTGTTGCTTTTTTTATTTCTTTTTTTTGAGTTCCAGGGTCCATGAGAGGCATGCCTTAGAAAGGAAAGACCGGAGGCTCCTTTCAGCCAAATAGAGTTGTGAAAAAAGAAAGGAAGCAAGACTAACAGAGTCACTCACGTAGAGTAGAAAAGACATTGAGGAGGTAGAGTAGATGCATATCTCCTATGGGAGTTGTGTGTCCTTGAAGTGACGGAGTAGGTGAATGAGAACCATGTCAAAGGTGAAAGACGATTCCAGGAGAAGTAAGCATCTCTAGGACGGTCATGCAAAATGCAGTTGAAATAGGGTTTATGCAGATTTTCTGTTTTGGTTCTGGGAGCAGCAGGAACTTTATTTAGACTCCTATCACTAGTTGCACATGGTGATGGACCTCTGGGCCATCTCCTGGCCCATATCCTCCTGCTTGGGTCTGGCAAAGATATCAAGGAACTCCCGGTAGCAAATTGACCATGTGTGTATGATTTGAAGGTCTGCCAGCAGCAATGCTGTCTTTCACAGATCGCGGGGCCCTGTGGTTTGGGCATCTTTGAGCTTGTGCTCTCTGCTGGAAGGGAGGGGCACGCTTTCAGTTTTGGGTGACATTGTGTCTTCCCGAGTGCGGGTCCTGAGACCTCAACTAAATGCTCTCCTTGTTTTTACAGGTGGTGCCTCAGGGCTCAGAGGACATGGCCTCATGGGCAGCATCCAAAGGGTCTGGCCTCTGTCTCTTCTATGCAGATTCAAGTGCAACATGTACAGGAGTGTGACCCCTGCCGTCTCCCTGGTGGATGTACATCACAGTAGTAAGTTGTCTTGGTTTGGAACCTTCCGCCTGAGTTGAGGTTCAGGCCTTGACTTGGGTGTCTTTTTTGCTGGCTTCTGTCTTTCTTCCAGAGGGAAAGATGCCCTCTTATTGTTGATTAAATTGGAGATGTACCCTTAACCAGAATATCTAGAGTTTGCTGCTTGGGGAAAATTACTTGGTGGCACATATGGAGAAGGTTCTGCAGGTCCCTGCCCCATACAAAACATCTTAACTCCAGGTTGCGTCTGTTAGCAGAATCCTGAGTTACTGCAGGGTTATCTTATAAATAGAAATTCTCTCCAAAATAGTGTTTTCTGCCAACACATTCTTTCTAGGGCCAGTAAACTAAAGAATATTGGGCATCTTTACAAATGGATCTCTGAGTGGACGTGCTTTTTTTTTTTTTTTGTAAGAGGGGGAGGTGGGAGAGAGAGAGGTAGACACTGGGCAGGCTCTACATGTTTTGCAGAGCATGACACAGGGCTCGATCTCACAACACTGAGATCATCACCTCAGCCAAAATCAAGAGAGTCAGTAAGAAGGTCACTCACATAGAGTAGAGAAGACATGAGGAGGTAGAGTGTATGCCCATTTCCTGTAGGAATTCCATATCACTGAAGAATCAGGGTAGATGAGTGAGAACATGTTTCTAATATGAAGATTCTAGGAGAAGTAAGCATCGCTAAGATGGTCATGTGAAATGCAGTTGTAATAGGGTTTCTGCAAGTCTTCTCTTTGGTTTTGGGAGCAGCGGGAAGTTTATTTAGTCT
Organism: Martes martes; assembly: GCF_963455335.1. Lineage (NCBI taxonomy): Eukaryota > Metazoa > Chordata > Mammalia > Carnivora > Mustelidae > Martes > Martes martes. The sequence goes on along the minus strand of NC_137902.1, from coordinate 87,216,099 downwards.
CTTGTCACTAGTTGCCAGTGGTGATTGACGTCTGGGTCACGTTTTGTCCTACACGCTCCTCCTTTCGTCTGGCATAGACATCATGGAACTCCTGGTAGCCAGATTTGGAAGTGGAGGGACTGAGGGAGAGAGAGACCCTAGAGCAGGCTCCACATGCTGTGCAGAGCATGACACATGTCACGGGCTCGATCTGACAACCCTGAGATCAGGACCTGAGCCAAAATCAAGAGTTGGTCCCTTAACTAAAAGAGCCCTACAGGCATTCCTGGATGTGCTTTGTGTTTATGGAAGGCAGTGTACATACCCCGTCCTGTTCTATGATCTTCTAAATTAAGGACTATTTCCATATCGGCAGTGGTCTTACACCTTCTCAGGCCAAGAGGTAAGTAACTATTTTTGGTGGTAGAGAAAAGCAGTTGGCTAACATATCCTCTCAGAGGGGGAGGTAGCGCTCACTGCCTGACTCTGAACAGTACAGTTTTATTCCTGTCCTGATACACACAGTTCTTCCAAAACAGCACCTCTGTAAAAGATAAAATTAATTTGCAAGCCCCTGGGTGACACAGTTGGTTAAGCATCTGCCTTTGACTAAGGTCAAGATCCCTGGATCCTGGGGGATCAGGCCCTGCATTGGGTACCCTTCTCAGTGGGAGGCCTGCTTCCTCTCCCTCTTCCCCCCAGCTGACTCCCAGCTATTCTTGATCCCTCTCTAGCTCTCTTGATCTCAAAAAAGTAAAGGAACACAAGTATTTCTAAGTAAGAAATTAATTTGTAAGTCGTTTCTAATTTATGAGGATAATATTAGTAGAATTAAGGACACATGAGAGGTGGATCCCAAACCATGTGTTTGATGAATCTTGTGGCCATTCATCCTTGCGATCTACATACATCGATAGGTCAGTGTTTTTGTGAACGGACGTCGAGCACCTCGTGCTCTGAGATTCTGAGTTCACCCTCCAGTTGATGTTCTCATGGATCCCAGGCAGTGTTTCTTCCTGGGATCCCACTTCCTACCAAGAGACAGCACCCGTGTCAGTTGTGAGAGCTCGTAAAGGAAAAGTCCCCCGTTCTTACTTGGCACAGTGTGCACGGTTGTGAGACCCCCCCCCCACGCCTGTTCGGGGATCCTGGCCTTTGTGCAAGTACTGATGGATCGGAGCAGATGTGCTTGATTTCTAGCGATTGGTTACTGGAATAGCGCATTGTGCATCCCTCAGCACGGGACCCAGTTGTATGTGTTTGCAGCGTCTGAGTTTGTATCTCAGTGTCACCCTAAGAAATTCCTTGGGAGGTCTTTGCCCAGTGATTTTCGGATGGGAGTGTCCGGGGAAGGGTTTCCCCGCGTTGCGCTGGGATCAGGGATTCCTCGGCGTGAGGGTGTCGTTGCTGGCTAAGGAAGAAGGGATACCTGAGCCCATTCCTTTCCTCATCACACCGGGAGGATTTTCTTGTGTGGGAATCCTCCCAGGGCCTTCCCGTGTTGGCTCCGTGAGGAATGGGATTCCCACATGGATCTCACCGGCATTCAGCCGCCGCGATGACGCAGGGGGTCCCGGGAGGTGCCTGCGCCTTCGCTCCCGTGGGAGGGATGACGCGCACTCTGAGATGGTAGCGGGAGCTCAGGCCCGAGCCCCAGTTGAAGCTTCTCCCACCAGGCTACAGCGCTCGTGGTTCTCCCCGTGTGAGTTCTGTGGTGTTGGGAAGGGGCCCACTTCTGGCAGAAGGCTCTGCCTCCGTGACGGGAGACACGGTGTCTCCCCTGTGTGGTTTCTGTGGTGGTGAGAAAGGTGGGCGCTCTGGGTCCAGGCGGGAGCCCAGTGATGACAGACCCAGGTTCCTCTGCTCTGAGTTGTCGGGTGTCTCCAAACGTGAGAGCTGTATCGAACGGCTCTCCCCCGTTGACCGCATCGGTCGGGGTTCCCGCCGGTGTGGATCCTCGGATGCTGGCTCAGGGTGTGTCTGGACTAAATGCTTTCCCCCGAAGGTGGCATTCAACCAGTTTCTGTCTGCGGGAACGTGCCCATGGCCTCGAAGGGATGCGTGTTGCTGCGAGCTCTCGTGCAGCAGTCCCACCACATGGCTTCTACCCCGTGGGAGGTGCTGGGCGTGAATGAGAGCAGAGCTCTCCGAAGGAAGGGTCTCCCACCGTCGTTCCCTCCCTAAAGGGCCTCTCCGGTGGTCTTGCTGTGTACCGAGGTGAGCACTGCCCTGCAATTGTTTGCCCCATGCATGTCATGTCTCCTTTCCTCGGAAGGGTGAGTTCTCTCGTGTCTCGCGAGGGGAGAGCCCCGAGTCAAGGCTCTCCCACCCTGGGGAGAGGTGTGTGGTGCGATCCAGGATGCACGAGCCCTGATGTCCTTGGCACCGGGGACACGTGGCCGAAGGCTCTTCCACATTGTCAGTAAATCTAAGGTGTGTCTTCCCCGGACGCAACACACATGGAGCGAGGTGAGGGACGTGAGACATCTCCCTCCTGGGCCCCAGCATTGGCCGGGTTCCTGGGCAGTGTGAACCCTCTGTTAATGGCCAGAACAGGAGGGGCTGTGGAAGGCTTGCTCCCTCATGTCCCTCCCTTCCCGCCTCAACATACGCATTGCAGCCCGTTCCTTCAGGAACGGTCTCTGCGTCTACCTCTGCAAGCCGCTTGTAGTCGGGTGCCGTGTGCCTTTCCCGAATTCAGATAGATCTCTCTACACGGTAGCCTCACCCACCACGTCAACTGCTGCTTCAATTTTCGATGTTTCCGTTTCAAAGACCATATACCTGTGAGTCGTGTTGAAGGCAGTGACTTTTCCAGACACTCGGGCGGTGGCTCGCCCTGAGGCCCATTTCAGCCGAGAAATGAAACTCTTCCGATTTCTGGTGGGACAGCCCGTATGCTCGGGGTCTTGGAAGACAGGAGAGTGTGGGGAATGCTTAGCGTAGCCCATGTCCAGCTGTGGTGTGGAAGGCCAGGGTTCATGACCCTGAAGCCTCCCGTTGACTTGCAGAGAAGCAGACCTTTGAGATGCCCCCGTGCGGGTATCCCTTCATCCTTTCTGATAGGGAACGTATCGCCGTGAGCTCCTGGGTCTTCTACAGACAGAATGAGTCACGGAACACTAGGCGAAAAAGTCCTGAAGGGCTGTATGGGGACTACCAGAACAGAACGAAAGAAGGACAGATGGGGAGGGAGGAAGGAATACAAAGAACAAAAAGGTACTGCAGGGGAGGAAGGGAGGGAGGGCGGGTGGGCGGGCGGGCGGGCGGCCTTGAAAAAGGGAGAAGAGAACCTGGTAGAGAGGCATTAGGGGAAAGAAGAATTTTGAAAGTTGTGAGACAAACATCTGAGAGTGAAGGTTTGAGCTTGATGACAAAGGGAAGGAATGGAGTCCTCTACTCAGGAGCAGAAACCTGTTCTAGGGTCTTGGTGAGGAGACCCTATGGACCAGACAAAGATGCGAGAAAAAGAAGGTGAGGACGGGATGCTGGGGCGTTGCAGATGGGCAAACTCGACCACGTCGAGGATGGAAAGAGGTGCCGTGTGAGGGTTTCAGTGCAAGAATCACAGAAGTGTCCTGTCCTCGGAGGACACGGAACGTGCAGTGGGTTAGGTGGATGGAGTCGGAAGAGTTGACAGACATGGGCCCGTGTGGCAGGGTTGTTTCCACAGGAGCCCTACGAGAGACAGGACCGATGTAGGAAAGACGTCAGCGTTCAAGACCGATGGTCAGGAAAGAAGTCTGGAGATGGCTTTGCTGGCAGGAGGTGATTTTTATTAAAGCACAGGGACACGGCCCGTGGGTAGAAAGGGTTGCTTGCTGGGGTGGTGACGGGAGGCTGACTCTCTGGGATGGCACTGGGGGAGGTCAGGCCAAAGGGAGGTTTTGCAAGAACGTTGCAGGAGGACAGAGGACACTCAGGATACCGGAGGCTTTGCTCTTGTCAAGGGAAGGTGGTTTTTCCTCCTAGGAAGGCATTAATTGAGAGATGGTGGGGGGCTTCCTGGAGGAATGTTGCCTTCCTCCTCTCACAGGTCCTTCTCAAGGGACTGCAGGTTGGAAAAGAAACTCTTGTCTTACGGACATTTCCTTCGGCCTCAGCCTCCCTCAGTGTCGTGGAGGGGAGGGAGATGTCAGGGCTTCAGGAAACGGAGATCCGGGTCTCTGGAAGGTCGCTAGCCTCTGGTTAAGCAAGCCTCTTCGTGCAGAATCACGGGGACGTTGACAAAGCGAGGGAGACTCCGGTCTTGCCGGGTTTGGATCTCCATCGGTGGAGAATCTGTTTTGTCCCTTTCCGTAGCTATTGGGCAGTCAGAGCGCCTTGAGGAATGTCCCCCGTTATCACAGGTTGGGGGGCGGTGTGGCGTGCCACCTCCTGCTTGGTGCTCAGCTAGCCTTCTCCTCCCTCCTCGTGTGCCCCTGACCAGTGTAGAGCCTTGCGTGGTTAAGGTCGTTGAAGGAGGATGGTCTCATCTTCTGTAACTTCTTCCTGCTGAATAGGGGCGTAGAGCTGTCCCTACCCGTGGGTCATTCCTGGTCAGCTGGGGGAGGCCTCTGTTGTCAGAGCTGTAAAAGGAAGAGGCCGCGGAGTGCAGGGGAGAAGTTGTGACTGGATCTTCCTGAGCGGAAAGGACCATCTGTCCTCTGAACGTTCCTGCAGTGAAGGGTTCCTGGCACCACCTGCAGAGACGGGGCGGGGGGTGGGAAACAACACAACAGGGTTAGAAGAAGAGAGACCCGTGAAGGGTCCTTTGATAGTGGGTGAGAACCCTCCCCCAGGCCAAGAGTTGAGCCAGTCCTTAAAGAGAGGGATCCTTGGAAGTGCGGATTGGAGCAGTGGTGTCTGTCTGTGTGTGTGTGTGTTAGGAACCCAGAAGTCTCTTTGTGATCGTGAGGAATGTACGCCCAGCATTGTGTGTTTCGACGGGCCCAGGCTCCACCTTGTGCAGCAGTGACAACATCCGAAGCCTTTGTGTTTTGTAGCACAGCTCTGTGCGTTGGGATCATTCCCGTATCTCATTGAGAAATCCTGTTTGGGGTGACACGTAGGGCCTTGACTGTGGACTGGGTAAGGTGTTCCCCATGCCCCACGACGTCCTCCATTCCCAAAGAGGGGCAAAGATGGATGCTCGGTGGCCACGTCAGTGGAACGGAGCCCACGTGCACCGTTGTTTGAAAGGGGGAAGGTCGGCTGGGTCGGGGATGGTTCTCATAAGGCGGCCGTGCCTTTGGCCCACCCCAAGTGTCCGGTGGCCTCCGGAGCTTGGGGAAGCCATGGGCCCAGGTTCGAGCTTCATGGCCATTGGGTCCCAGCTAGGGGCCCTTATCTAATCCCGAGTCTCCTTGAACCGCAGTCAGGCTTTCAAGGGCTCCTCCCTCGGGCTGGGAGGGCCGTTTCAGGCCCATATTGGGTTGGCGGGTTATGGCTTGGGAAGAAGAGCCTTTTCTGTCAATTGCTTCACGGGCGAAGAGGACGGGGAAGGCCTGTCGGAGCCCGGATAAATACTTGGGTGATTTTTTTGCCAATTAGAACCAACGGGTGGGCCCTAGGATCTCTGCTGTGGGGGCAGCCATGTTTGCTGACAGGCTTTGGCTTCAGCGGTCTGAGTTCGACTGATGACAGCGTCCCTGGTTCTTCTTACCCCCTTTCCATGAAACTGTTGCCGTTGCTAAAGCACCTGTCCTCTGCACTTTGGGAGGGGCATCTTCAGTCGGGTGGACCTAAGACCCTTTCCGGAGTTAGGAGCCATGGGCGTGGAGGGGTCGGGTGCAGGCCTGAGGGTCGCTGGGTTTCAAGTTGGGCTGCGTTCGGGGGTTAGTTCGGGCGTATCTGGGAGCGTAAGGTGGTACTTGATAAATCGGCCTCCCGTCATGGTTCGGCGGCCTTTGTTCTCTGTGACGCTCTGGAGCTGATGCCAAGTCCTTAGAGTCAGGGGCCATCCCCGTAGCAACTGGGAGGTTCCTTTTCCCAGGAGGGCCGTTGGATGCTTAGCCGAAGCCTTTGTTTGCCATCGTACCTGAATAGGGGGGGCTTCTTGCATCAGTAGGACTGGGAGGGAAGAAACCATTCCAGGAAGCCCTTTGGATTGGAGGTCGCGCCGGCAGATCCTCGTTAGGAGGAGTCGCTGGTAAGTGGGAGCAAACTTGTCCGGGAGATCAGGGCACCCCAAGTGCACCCTCCACTCCGGTTAGAGAGCGGGGTCCTTGATTGGCTCTGTAAGTCCCCAGAGAACGCTGTGGAGTGGTGTATGTTCTCTGGCTTTGAGGGAAAGAGTTCCTCACCCCAGCCCCATCCAGTTGGTCTAGGTGCTCGTTGAGTTCTACAGTCGTGGGGGAATCAATGGCATGTTCCAGTTGCGGAAGGAACCCTGAGCCCGTGGGGTCTCGGTATTATGCGCACAGAATAAGAAGCAAGGGGACTGCCTGTCCACGAGCTAATGTGGAAATGTTTCTGAAGGTGAGCTCAGGTCGTCTGGCTTAGTTGAGCAACACCTACGGAAAGGCCACCAGAGTGAGACGTGAGCGTCCACAAAGGCGCGTTCTTGAAACATACTTTTCCTCTTCCAGAGAACACTCCCCTCCAGAGATAGCCAACGCAGGGCTCATGTCCTTGGCGAGCAAGCCCCGCTTTAACCCACGTGGCCCAGTTCCCGACTTGAGCTCAGCAAGCCTAGTGATCGATCCCGAGTGACGGCTTAGAATCTGCATCCCTGGGACTTTTCCGAGGAATCTGTAACCGTCGTCTCTCTAGGCCAGAAGCCAAGGGAAGGGCTTGCCATCAGACGTGCCTGCCATACCTGTGGATTTGGGCAGGTTCCTTTTCCTGAGGTGCCTGATAGATCCTGAGGTCCCTGCACCTGCCAGGAAGTGACACCCTATCTGCTCCTGGTGAGGCGGTGGGTCGTCTGGAGGCAAGGGGTCAGGCCAGCCTTCCCGAGGGGCTTGATGGCCGCTGGCGTTCCGAAAGGCAGCCTCAGGCCCTGAAAGGCCTTTGGTCCCGTCTGGGTCTCTGCCTAGCTGTCTCCATAGGACAGTCCCATCCAAGCCTTGGTCAGATCACCCATGTTTCCAGGGATGCCCCGTTCCAAGCAGAAGAGAGTCTTATGGAACATCGGGAGATGGTGAGGGTTGCCATGGGAGATGAAGTGCTTCCCGAGACCTTTGGACTCGGAGGGCTCAGGTAGAGTGAAACGTGCCACGCTTTCACGTGCTGCCAAAGGAATGTTGGGTCCCATTCCTGTACGTCCTAGATGTGTAGCGTTGCTGTCCTTGAGGCCCAAGTTTTCCGCGAGGTGCAGCGTGGTGCTTGGGGCCCCGGTTCCTCTGCCGTGGTGTCTGGGTGCTGCGGAGTTGGAGCTCAGGTGAGGGACAGCCTCTCCTCCCTACACCGACTGCTGCTGCCAAACACCCAGGCTGAGCGGGGCCCGTTCTGTGGGGCCGCTGCCAGTGTCGAGCCCAGCATTGGTCACGGTCGTGTGCGTGGAAGCGACAGGGGCGGTTCAGGGGCGGCCCCCTAGGGGAATCCAGCAGGGGTGGCCGCTGCCCCTCGAGTCGATGGCAGGGTGGTCAAGGGGCCCTGGCAGTGCCGCTTCATCCCGCCCGTGTCATGCTCTGCATGGTTGCTGGGGACTGGAGGGGACAGCGGGAGGAGGAGCAGCCCCTGCGGCCGACAGGGGAGACGACGGGAAGGCTGCTGTCCCGCCCAGTCCCAGGTGGGCCCAGTCTCACCAGACAACGGCCTGTTGTAGACCCAGATGGTAGCCTCGTGCTCCGAGAGTCAGTCCTCAGCAGGACCTGGGCAGCCAACTCTGGGTGTGGCGGCCGACCCAGAGGGTCCTCTTGTGTCGTCCTCGGGTGGGCGAGGGTCCTCTTGCCTTGCCTCGTCGTCTTCTGGTGGGCTGCCCAGAAGTCTTCTCTTTGGCCTACGGAGTTCAGGTGTAAGAGAGCCGATCCCGCAGGCGTGTTTCCTCGTATGTTCACGCCGAATTCTCGCCCGGGCCCAAATCGGAGCCGCAAGTGGTGCCCCAGGGCCCTCCTGGCTCCCTTTTTCTGAGCAGCCCCGGAGACTCTGGTGCCTCGGGGTCGTGGGCAGACTGTCCTGTGGCACAGCTGTGGAGAGAACAGGAGGAGTGGTGTGAGATAGCAAGTGGCGTGTGGCCTGGGGCAGGTCTTACCTTCTGAGGTGTTGAGGTCGAGATCTGCCTGTAGGCCCCATGTGTGACCTGAAGAAAGGGAAGTTTCCCATGGGCCCCCTGGGGCTGAATGAAGGCTCCACTGCCAGGGTCACTCAGGCCCCTTCCCTGACCGTCCTCCTCCGTGACGGCGGGGTCCCCCTCCTGCTGGGCTGTGCCCTTCCCCAGCCTCTCTGAGAGCCCTCGACATGCCCTTCTCTGTGGGAGAAGCCTTTGCCCACACGAGTGTCGCAGGTGGCGTGGCAGAGACGACGTGCTCCCGACGCCCACGGGACGTGAGTTTGCACAGTCCACCGGCTGTGGGCCCGTGGTGGGCGAGGTGGGAGCAGGCCGGGTGGCCTTTCCCTGGTGGGTCTTCCCTGCCGCCAGAGGGCTCGAGGAGAGTCTCTAGAATATGCAACTCACATAGCGAAATGGTGCCACGAGGGGACCCGCTACCTCCGACGAGGCGTCTTGGAGGCTCGGGGACTGGAGGTGTGGGTCCGATCCCACGGGAGTGGCCGGCAGACATGACTCAGCTGGAGACCGGGGCCGACTCCGTGCCCACAGGGATGCAGCGCCGGGAGGGGTGAGCTGTCCTGCTCCTGCGAGCCCGGGGGCCTGTCTTGTTTGCTCAGTTCTCAGGTGCGTGAAGTGGGAGAGGAGGCCACCCCGCCTCGGTCTCTTCCCGACTAGTGCCGCTCGGGAGCAAGCCGTCTGCTGACTTTTGCAGGGTGGGAGGGCAAGGCTTGGGTGGTGCAGTGCGAGGCGCTCAATGGGGCGTGGAGCCCTGAGGCAGAAGAGCACCGTGCCTGGGCTGCCTGGGGTCCAGTTCCTCCAGGCAGCCAGTGCCCTCCCTCCGAGATCAGTAGCTCCTGGACGACAGCGCCCAGCCACCGCAGGGAGGCGCACGGATCAGGTGGAGGTTCTCCGTGGGATGTTCTCTGGGCTTCCTCGTGCCTGCAGGGGCTGGGACCTACCTCTCCTCCCCTCGTTGCGGTCAGAGGGTAGGGCAGCGCCCCGGGTTTTGTGTGGATTCCCGAGCTGCCCACAGCAAAGTCGGGGCAACGAGGGGAACACGTGTCCATGTCCGCCTGCCCCTTTTCCTGCCCAACTCACCCCGTTCCCAAGTCCTCCTCTTCTTCTGCTTCCCTTGTTGTCTCTGCCAAGTCCACAGAAGGGAAGCTTCTTGAGAGCTGAGAGCAAGAGCAGAACGGGACATGAGCACAGATTCCCCGGCCGCAGAGAGCCAGGTGGGGACACCCAGGCCCAGCCTCCCTTGCTGAGGCCCCTCCAGCAGGGTGAGCCGTGCCCTGCCGACTCGCGGCCCTCCTCCCTGCTCTGCTGCCCGGGACTGCTTCCCAGACGCAGCGGCGAGGGGTCAGGGTGGTGCTCGGAAGAGGGTGAGGAGGGCTGCCCAGGGATTTCATGCAGCAGTCCCGACGCGAAGCCTGAGTGCCTGGCGGAGACTAGGGCCTCCAGGGTGGGTGTCCTCAAAGCAGGGAAAGGGGAAGGAGCTGGGAGGAGGCGCTATGGACAGAGGAGAGAGGAAGCCCAAGAGATAGAGGTGGAAGGGCCTTACAGGCGCAGTGTGGCTCGTTCCGTCGGAATCGTCGTCTTCCGTGGACTCCTCCTCCGGGTCAGAGAGCAGCGAGGATGCTGGCGTGGCCGAGAGAGAGGACAAAGGGCAGTTAGTGCAGCTGACGACCTCTGGCCTGTTGCTCTGGGGACGCTGGGCTCTGCCCTCCGTGGGGTGGGTCCCTAGCTCTGAGTCCTCCCTGGCCTCGGTCGCTTGATGTCCACAGGGTGCAGGTGGGTCTCTGGTTGCCCGCCTGCTCTTCGCACCTCCGCTTCTCTCCAAGCCCCGGAAGCCCGTCTGTGTGACCCTCTCCCCCCCGGAGGCCGTCACTGTCCCTAAGACGGCCTCTGGGGGACTTGGCCTTCGTCGGTCCTTGTTGCTGTCCCTCCCTGCTCCCCTTCCTCCTCCTCCTCCTCCCCTGGAGATGCTCCGTGTCCTTCCCCCCTGCCAAGCTCCCCCAGTCCTATTGTTGTCCCAGAGGGGGCAGCCAAGGAAAGAGAGGAGATATCCTGGCTCCCCCGGAATCAAGCCCCTGATCCCTGTGTGCTGGGAGCAGCCGTCATGGTTCTGGGATTGCTGGGGGAAGTGCAGGGAGAGATGGCCCACCACCTCCCCACGGCCCATGTCTGCCCAGGGACTGAGATGACCTTCCCAGGGACGTGGTTCAGGCTAATCTGACGCCCTCTGTTTCCTTAAGGGTTACAGAGGTTGAGTGGAGACGGGCGCACAGGAAATTCTCCAGGCGCCCTCAGCTGTTCGGGGCAGCCCTGGAAAATGTCCAGCGGGGTGGTTGGTCCCTGAAACCCAGGATTCCTGCCCATGCTCCTGCGGAGGCTTGCAGGGAACGGACGGGGTAGGGGTGTGTGTAGGGCCCTGGGCAGGCCTGAGGAACGTTTGCCGTTGGGGCATGCCTCGGGAGTGGGGAGCGTGGCCAGGGCTGTGTGCCGGAGAGGTGGGTTTGTGAGAGGAGCCGTGACTCCCTGGCCCTGCTCCCGAGAGGCTCTGTGCTATGCCTCGACGACAGCTGGTGAGGGGTAGAGTGGACCCGGGGCAGCCAGTGGGTGAAGCAGGTCCAGCAGCCCCTTCACACAGGCCTGGGGTACCCGGGCCCGCGACAGGGCGTCTCGAGGGCGGCTGCATGGGGGCGTCCTTCCCTTGGGGACACGTCCGCAGGTCAGATTCGGCTGGGGCGTGAAGGCTGGCCGAAGCTACGGGGCACGGGAGCCTGGGTAGTGAAGCCAGGGGAAGTACGCTTGCAGTTGTGCAGCTCTGGGAGTCCCCTGGAAGGTCCAGCAGCTTGGAGAGGACCAGGACGGGTTGGTCGTGGAGGGCATGAGGGAGAGAGTTTAGACCTGTCTTCCACCTCCTGGCTCACACCCGAACGCAGTGTCCTGCTTCTCTTGCCCAGGAGAGGGTGGTTGGGGCCGCCAAGTCCTGAGCATGACCAGGTCTGGGCCCGTGCCGAGAAAGATCCAGAATCTCTTGTGCAGCATTCCCGAGAGGCCATGAGCCAAGAGACCAAGCTTTGACACGTGGCAACGGCCAAGGGAGGCACGGGCAGCTTTGACGGGAAAGATCGTTCAAGTTGCCGCGCAAGGAGTCGAGTGGTGATGACAAACCCATCCTACCCGAAAGGCCCGTGGACACAGTGTCTCTTCTTTTCGTTCAGAAACCGTGAAACGAGCAAATCCTGCCTGTTGCCAAAGCACCCCTTTCCTTGGTGGTTTGTTACCGACCTGCTTCACTCTCCAGAGCGGCAGGGGCCACCCCATGTTCCCGGGAGCCCTGTCCCACTGTTCCCGTCCTCTGTGCCGTTCCCTACCTGAAGAAGAGGCTTCGTCCTCACTGTCGGAGTCGTCGCAGCTCTCAACACGCAGATCTGTCAGAACTGAAAGAGGAGCAAGGCTGTTAGGAGGGACACTGCCTCACCCCTTCATCCCAGGTGCGCTGGGATGTCTCTGGGCCGTGCGGCATCTGCCTGACCCTTTTGCTGCCCCGTCAGAGGTTCACGGGGCTGGTGGAGCCGGAGCCCGTGGAGGAGACGGGGATTGGAGTTTCATCCCTTCTGATGAGACCAGGATGCTGCAGCAGTCACCTCAGTGTCCATTCTGCGTGCCCATGACCGCTGTCCCCTCCCATGCCACCACCTAAACCTCCCGTCGTTATGGGACTCTTGACGTGTGGCTAGTGGGAGTGAGCAACCGGACGTTTTCGTGTCCTTGGCGATTTCCGTGGACTACATTGAGATCATAAGTGACTGTGCACCATGGATACTAGCCAGACTCTTTCCTGGATCGCTCAGCACTAGAAACCCACCAGGAGCGAGAGACAAGGCCCGGTCTCCCGCGTGTGTCTCGGGCGTCCGTGGCTGGCCCGACAGGGCCGTTGATAGGGAAGACGTTCCCGGGCTCACGCCCACCCACCAGGCACTGCTGGAGGTCTTTGGACCCTAAGAGATTAAGGCGAAGCCCCAGTTCCTAGAATGAATGGGGAACAGATTCCGTGCAGCGCTGACCCAAAGCTCAATGTGATGTTCTCGGAACAGAGAAGCTGCTAGAATAGGTAATGGAACCCCAAAGGAACACAACGAGCCAGAACGTCTCTGAATGTGAAGAAGTAGGTGGTGGGTCCCTAGGAGCTGACCTTCCAATACCGTGGATCCCTCCCCTGAGCCAGCAGGATGGTGCTGGCATACAAATAGGCAGGGGCACCCGGGAGCGAAGTAGAAATGCCCAAAGAAAGGCGCTCATGGTGGCATCACGATGCTTGACAGGAGGACCGCCTAGAAAAAGCATCCTCTTCTGACACAGCGAACAGAATGAAAAGGCAGCCCACAGACTGGAGACACCGTTTGCAGTCCTTATTTCAGGACAGGTGTGCTCACTGACGAAAACGAAGAACAACAAAGAAAACCAACCAAGCAAAGGTAGACCGGGATTTCACCCGCCGAAAGAACCGAGAAAAAGGCTGCAGTAGTCTGTGCCGCGAAGGGAACGAATGACTCGGCCGGTCAAACAGACGTCGTCTGAAAAGATGCTCGACGTGAGGCATCGTGAGGGCGATGCAGATCCAAAGGACGCGGAGCTGTGGCATTGTCTGTTAGGGTAGAGAGGACCCAACCCAGGAACTCAAACCCCAAACCCATGCTGGAAGGATGCAGGGAATTGGAGACTTTGTATGCAATTCGTGGGATGCAGAACGGTGCAACTCCCCCCCAAAGCCTGTTGAGTGTCCTCAGAGAGCGGCGCAAGGTACTCACTCCCGTGGACGCGGCACATGCGAGTGAGGACAAGAGATGTCGGAAAATCAGGTTCTGTCCAAAGACGCGTTTCTCACGAGAGGAAGTCCTGTTTGCTGCCAAAGAACCCTGAAACCCTGATTTGGCTCTGTTTCCATTCCCAGGCACTGAACTCCCTGCACTTGGCTATCGGCCCAACCCTTCCGAATCAGACGAGGCCCTCTTGCACGGGCAGATGCCCGCGAAACGTGCGGTGATTGTCCTGTCACACCCGTTGAGGTTTGAGGTTCTCTTTCGCCACGTTGCAACGCACAGAGCACCCTTCGTTCCTGCATGGAGGGGGCCCAGGTCCCCCCGGTGATGCTCAGTCCCTGAAGACTACCTCATTCCCCCTTCGATGAGACACCTTGTGGGCCCACCTCCGAGAGCCCCAGCTAGGACCAGTGGTGGGTGTGTGCTTTCCCCTGGGAGAAGGCCAGTCGCCTTCTTAGACACAGTATCTGCAGGGAAATGGGAGATCTCCGTGGAGAAACATGGAGTGAATTGGCCCCATCTGTTCCTGGCCACTGCTCCGTCGTCAGGGTCCTCCCCGAACGGGCTGTTGCACGAGGCTGCCCCGGGAAGCGGCCGGCAGAAGGGAGGAGTGTGTCGCAGCACGCAGTGCTTCCGATGAGGTTGGGAAGACGCACCGTGGGGCCTCCGATGCAGAGACGTGTGTGTGAGTGAAGTGGCACGCGGGGGGGACTGTGACCATTCCTGCCCGAGACCTACCTTGACGGGAGAGACCCGTGGACACTGATTCAGTAACAGGGCTTGGAGAAGACACACTTGTGTCTTTGGGGCACAGACCCACCCCCCCTTCCTAGTTAGCAACAGGATTTGTTTTCTAGGGGAATTGATGCGTAAAGTGCAAGGAACGAACACCTCTTTCAGTCGTAGGTGTTGAAGAGTTTTCACGTGAATGGACGTTCGTGACGTGACGGTGATGGGAAACGTCCCTGAGAAGGTAGACACCATTCATCGCCATGTCGAGGGGACGAGACACGTTCGAGAACATAGCAGTCACCCACCTGACACACTACACCGACCCTGAGCATCACAGCGCATGCATTCCCGTGGAAACACACCTCCTGCCCAGCACCCAATGCTACAGCACCTAAGAACAGCACGGTAGCTTCCGGGGGCAGGGTCACGAGTCCTGGGGTCTCGGTCCCGAACATGACCCTTCGTCTCGTGGCAGCGGGATCTGGATTCTGGGTGGCCCTCAAGATGGAGCCTGCAAGGAAGCCCCACCTTGCCCATGGTCCAGGTTGCTCCAAACCAATGAGTGACTCTAGAGGACAGCATACTTACCACTCTTCCTTTCCAGCAGGGCCACCTGCGATTTCAGAAAAGAAAACATGATGACCATCAAGTCATGCCTCGTCCTGTGGGCACAGCTCTTTTGTTCCCTTGGTGAGGGGCAGGGTCATGGGCAGTGATATGGAATCCACCTAGAGATTGCATGCCCTGGGTCCACTGGGTGGCAAGGCGGTGTCAGTAGTCCCCGTGAAAAAGCTCACGACCCTGTGGAGTGTAACCGAACCTGCTGTTTCCTGCAGGGTCTTGGGAATGGGGTGTCCATGGGTAACAGGCGCTCCCTCAGTAATCTCCCCACCAAGGACCTTGTACGTGCTGAGGTGTTGGGATCTGATTTCGAGCATGAGAGAAACAAGGGATGCTGTACCTCACCTGAAGAAAGGCTCACTTACCAGCTTGGTGAACAATGGGTCCTCTCCCTCTGTGCTGTCCACGTCCAGGCCATCGCACAGGCTAGCCAGGGGATCTAGGTAGATACACACAGAGGGTGTCGGGACCCCGACGGGGCCCTTCGGGAATCGCTCAGGGAGCTTTGCTTGGCGTGCACGTGCGGCCAAGTGAGTGGAGGTGGGGAGCTCCTCAGTATGGACTGAGCTGCAGTTGGCCCTTCCTGGATGGAGGAGGAAAGGTCCTGGAGAGGAGCAGGGACGTGAATAGAAACTCTGCCTCCTCTTGGAGCCACAGGGCCTGGAGCAGCTGTGAAACGGTCCATCTCCAGGGCACACCTACTGCCTGCACCGAGACCTGCACCACCTAAGAGCAGCGGAGTCGTTTCCGGGGACAGGGCCGTGAGGCCACGGGTCTTTCCCCAGGAAATCCCGTTCTGTTACTCCGACCCTGCTTCTCCGTCCCGCAGGACCTGGAATCAGGGTGGTTCTCATCGTGGAGCCTGCGAGGCAGCCCCACCTTTCCCCTTTTCCAGGTGGTTGCACACAAGGGAATGACTCTAGAGTACAGAGTACTTACCGCCGTCCCCTTCCAGCAGGGACACCTGTGATTTCAGAAAAGAAAACAGTATGAGCATCAAATCAGGCTTTGTCCTGTTTGCGTGGCTCTTTTGTTCCCTGGGGGATGGGAGAAAACCAGTCGGGGAAGGGTGCTAGAGGCCCGTGAGCCCCAAAGTATGAAGAGAGCAAAATGAGTCCTGACCAATGCGCCCAGTCTTCCTACAGGTCCCCCGTTCCGGGTCCCCCTGGACAAAACAGGTGGCAAGGAGGAATAGGTGCTCCCCGTCCCAAAGCTCCCTGCCCTCCAGATGGTCGGTGACCTGCTGTGGTTGTCCCCGCCCCCACCCCCCCCCCCGCAATGCTTTCGGGATGAGGTGTCCTTTGGTAACACATTCTCACTCCAACTTCTCCCTACCCTGTCAGTTGTGCATGCTGAGATTTTTGTATGGGACCTTGATTAAAAAAGCCAGAAGACTTTTGTGTCTCCCACAAAGAAAGGCCAACGTACCACCCTGGTGAAAAAGGGGGCGTCTTCCTCCGTCGTTCCTGTCGAACGTTCACGCGCCTGTCCGTCCGGCGAGGCTAGGGAGACACACACAGAACGGTCAGTCCACCGGCGGGGCTCGGCAGGAAGCGCTCCGGGAGTTTAGCGTGGCGTGGGCGTGCACGGGAGTGTGTGGCGACGTTGGGTTACAGGGGTATGGACTGAGCAAGCTGCTGCTGCATCGAGAGAGGTCAGGGCAAGGAGCAGGAACGGAGAGAGAAACGTTGACTCTGAACTTGGGCTGCAGGGAATGGCATCAGGGTGAGCTCTTGCGTCCGAAAGAGGGCAAACGCTAAGATGCACGCTCCGTTGTACTGACAGGCAAGTTCCTGCAACCGGAGACTGTGTCGTGGTCATCGTCAAGACCGTTTCGTGGCCAGGACCGACCTGTGCCGCTCCTACCTCTCTCTCACCTCTTCCGAGGAGATTGTATTTCTTCAGAAGAACACTGTGTGGCAGGGTTGCATTCAATGCAAGCACAAGTACCCTAGAGGTTTCTATTTGTTCCTCAGTCCTGCCTGGTCAGGAAAACCAAAGACACAGGATTTCGACGTTCTGACTTCTGTGCATTCCCACAGAGTCCCCATCCACAGAGTGCTGATTCTTCCCAGTCTCCCTTTCCTGTGGCGTGTGGGCGTGTCCTTCGAGTCCGCGGCACCCAGTTTCCCGGGACACCCCTCCCCCCCCATCAGGAACCGTCAAGTTGATGAGAGAGCGGAGGCCAGGCGAGAGAAGGGCACTCTCTAACCTGGCCGTGTAGCAGATTGTCAGGAAGTGTGATCGGGCCCCAAGCTCATGAGGAAGCTTTCCTGGCAGTTGGCATTTGCCAGTGAGCCTTCCCTCTGTGCATTCAAGGTGTGAGCGTTTTTGTAAGGCTGGTGATGATGGGTTGGGAGACTCAAGTAGCTTCTGATTGCTTTGTGCTTCTACCCTGTCTGAGCAACGTCCCCAGCTAGGACAGATGGGGGCTCCTTCCTTTCTGCCCATCCCTGTCTGAGGAAAGGGAATCCTAAGCAACCCTCCAGGTGGAGCTGTGGTCAGCGGGGAATGTGGTGTCCTCGGGGGGTGGGCCCAGCGGGGATGGAGGAGGTTTGGCTTTGACACTTTGACCCGTGCCCTCGACTCCAGTGAGTGGGAGATGTCTTCTGACGAAAGGCACGCACTCAACACACCCACGTGCCCGGTGCCGTCGCATCGACCCCCACAAGACCGAGCCCCGACCCTGAGACGCACCAGGCACACCGCCTGAATGACCTACTGGTTTGCAGGGATTGTAGCACAGGGTCCTGGTTTTCTACAGGACACTCCGCTTGTTCAGTCCGCCCCAGCCTCCGTTCCCAGGAGGAGCTCAGAATGGGGGACGCTCTCCAGACCAGAGGAGGAGAGAAAGCCCTACCTTGTTCTTCAGCTAGATCTGTCTCCCTGAAGGGAGTGACGGGAGACCAGGTATATGGCACATATCCGGTTGCCGGCTCCTGCAGTTGGGAGAAAGGGAAAGCCAGTGAGGATCCCAGCACCCTGTGCACAGCACGTGCACACATCCCTGTGCCCTTGGTGTCGTATGCCAGCTAGGCGGGATGCAGTCATTGCGTTTATGATCCAGAGACGGAGAAAATGACCTGCAGACAAGGCCCCGGCTCGGAATGTCAAATCTCCCAAGTCCATTTTCTTCAGCAACTCATTCCAAAGCCATTTCCCATAGACAGAACGACCTGGTGGAAAATGCTGACGACCGTCCAGTGCCCAAGGAGTGGTGGTGTTGGTTTCTCAGTGCCCGTCTCCATACGGTGTCCGTGAATGGCACGAACTCACTGCCGGCTCTCAGCACCAAGGCCGTTGTCTCTCCCCTCGGGCATGTCCATGCTCCGACGTTCGTGGAAAGAGAACTCAAACACTGGTTGTCCCTCAGGAGCACAAAATGGCTTTACCGAGGTGACCGGGCGGCTCAGGACCTGAGCCTAGGGTCCTGGGACGGAGGCCCCCATCGGGCACCCGGCTCGAAAGGGGAGCCTGCTTCTTCCTCTCCCTCTGCTACTCCCCCTGCTTGCGCTCTCGTGCGCTCTCTGTCTCTCTCTCTCTCCTTCTCTGTCTTCCTGTCTTTCCCATAAACAAAATCTCGAGGAAAAAGGAGTTTACCTGAGGGAGAGTCGGAGTTTCTTCCTCGGCGCTCCAAATGGGTAGCACTGCCATCGGGTCCTCCGCGGGAGCTGGGAGGATACAGAGCCACTGTGAGGACACTGGTGTGGCTGCTCAGGAAGTAGGCAGGGAGTTTGGATGGATGAGGACAGGAGGCGAGTGTGTGCGTGTGGGTGCGTAGGAGGTACGGGTGGCACCGCCGCCGGGCCTTGTCCTTGGTGCCGAGAGGAAGGGACTGGAGAGGAGCAGGGTGGACACGCGAAGAGGGTTTTTGTCTTTCTAGCGAAAGCGAGCCCGATGAAAGCCAAACAGTCGGTCCAATACATGAGAACCCCACCCTGGCTTCTGGGTGAGGACCGAGTCCCATAACCTCTCCTGACTGACGTGCCACTAAGGTGTCCCAGGCTGCTTTTTGGAAATCAGCCCAAGACCCCCATATGCTGTGACTATATGCATCACGTGTCTGTGAGATTTTGCACGGCATCCAAAGCAGCCAAGCTTGCCGGGCTGAATTCACCCCTCAGCAAAGAAGCCTGTTAGTTTGCTTCACGCCTCATTTGTCGTCAGAAAATCCCACGTACAACGCTGGAGAACACTGACACCGTAGCTTCCGTAAACAGCCGGCACCGTCAAGGAGTCTGATAGATTCCGTCCACCATTCTTGAGCTGTCCCGTGTGTGTGTGTGTGTGTGTGTGTGTGTGTGCGCGCGCGTGCGTGTTTCCCATGAAGACAGTGGCTGTCCAAAGCCTCCCAGGTGTTGGGACCAGTGGGAAGTTCCTTACACTGAGGAGTGTCGGAGTGTGTGCTGACAGCGTGTAGGCCGGCTTTGCAGGAGATTGGCCCCGGGGGTGTTGGGGCCAAAGCTTCCAACCAAGCTTGACCTTGATTTCCTATTGGCCAGTGGTGTGTGAGCGTGTGCTTAGAGAATCTGAACCTTCCTGAGGCTTACGGAAATCTTATCGAGTACAGTGGATTCCCTCCCCGATGCTTTTCTGCCACCGGTGGTGTGTACCCAGAGACCAGCTATGACCGACGTTGCCCTGTTCTGTCCTCCACGGGTCCACACCCTTTCCAGCCATGTGGGCTTGAGCCCGAGGATGTGGCTTTTCTCTGTGCCCTTGACTCCAGGGACCAGGCTATAATCCTCTGTCCTTGCCCTGGCTTCTGTGACCTTAGAAGCCAGTGTGTCAGGTTGGGTCCTATCGGGGACCATCATAGAATCGAGGTTTTAGGCTGTGTGCACAGATGCTGGTGGCCCTTTGCTAGCTAGCACCTAGGGTACATCATGACGCCCTGGCTGAGGGACTAACACAGGTGCGTCGGCCAGAGCGACTTTCAGATTGAAACCTGAGCTCAAATCTTGGCTTTCCACGTAGGAGGTCAAGGGTTTGGATCCTTCATCTCCTCACCATGGCCGTCTCAGGAAAGCAAAGGGAAACGTCCTCCGGGTACAGCTGTGGTGAGCAGGGGAAGGAGTATGTAAAGTGTGCCAGGGTGATGAGAGTGTTTTTGAAAGGGTGACACTTTGATTGTGATGGAAGGGTGAGAAAGATTTCCTAAGAAAGGCACACATTCGTGTTCACAAGCATGACACATGGACACACACAAACACACACACACACACACACACACACACACACACACACACACACAGAGACACACCCCCGAGCACCCACGCACACAGGCCTTCATCCGACGTGCAGACAAATCACCCCTCCCCTATGTACGAGTTCTTCCAGGCCCTGTACGACATGGTGACCGTGCCTCACTGGACAGTCTCGGTCAGTATCCCCCACCCCCATTCCTTGTTGGAACCCAGAATCGGGGGCGGCCTTCTTTGTACTCTAGATTTCCTCCCAGAGCCCGATGGTCTTAAATACGTACAGCTGTCGTTCCTCCCAGCGTCTACCTGCGATCGGGGAAAAGGAAACACAGTGAGGATCCCAGCCTCCTGTCCACTGTTGGGCCAGCTCTTTGGTTTGGGGAGGACTTCGGGCAGCGAATTGGCTGAGGTCCCGTGGTGGAGTCCATGTCCCCCCACCCGAGTGAAAGCGGACAGTTTGAATGCTGCTGGAGCTGTTCGTGGCAGATCTCCGGAGTCCATTCGGATCAACAGGCAGAACGTTCTCTCTCAAGGAGAAACCGTTCCTGCGGAAGAAGGTGTTTGACCCCATGGAGTCTGTAACGGAGGCTGTCCCGTGTCATCACCCTTTTTGGGTCCAGTGTGCGTAAGAGGTCGGACCCGGCATTCCTCCACAAGGGGAGACCGCTGCCCCCTTCCCCTGGGAGGTAAAGTGCCCGACATTCATCAGACTCCGTTGATGGAAGAAATCAAGGAAGGACCATTTCTGTCTCTGAGAAAGAGAGGCGAGCTTACCTGAGGGCGAGCTGGGGCGCCTCCCTCCGTCCAGCCCCTCGGAAGGTCCTTGGACCGGCCCTCCACAGGGTCTAGGAGAACAGAGAGGAGCCGTCAGGACATTGGCTGCGCTACTGAGGAATGACTCGGGGAGTGAAGTGTGCTGGATGTGGATGCGGGGCCAGAGGGAACGGATGTGAAGAGTGGCCAAGCGAGGCCTGACGTGCCGCTGGGCCCACGTCCTTGGTGTCCGTAGAAACACGGAGGAGGGGAGCAGGATGGAAAAGGGAAACGGGGCCTCGGTTTTCAAACGGAGGGGACGTCACCAGCGGGTACTCCTCAGCGTCCGTCTGGGAAACGCTCCAGGCACACCGGGTTTCAGGGCGCAGTCCCCTGAGCCCTCCTGCCCACTGCGAAGCCAAGCCAGCTTGCTGCTTCTTCGCCTGGTCATGGGGCCTGTTCAGCTGTCTTCCCTGCATCTCTGCTGAGACCCTATCGGTCCTCTATTGCCTTGGAGTAGTGGGTTTTTCGGGGACGGAATCTAAGTGCCGTGGACGGTGGTATCCGTTCGTACGTGTATGTTCAGTGACACTGCTCACCTCTCTGATGCTTTGTAGACGGCGCTGCCGTCTGCGGGGAAGAACGTTGCCCTCCTATCTCATGGAACCTCTGTACCCGTGTCGACATGACCGGCCCTCCCCCTTTCCTCCCTGCACCGTCCCTTCCGGGTTCTGGGTCGACGAATGTCCCTACTCTAGGGTCCTCAAAGCCTGGGATCGCGTCACGTGCCTCTTTCCTTGTGTGCTTGCTTTCAAACTGTGTGTCAGGTTTCCAAGGTACCTCTGTGTCCTCAAATACTGGAAACCTTTGTTTCCTCGTATGCCTGAGGAGCGCTCCAGGATGTGTACGGATGCCATTGAATGTGTCCTTTCCTGCCGTGATGGATTTGGGGGCTGTGCCTGTCTGTGGCTATTGGGAACCCAGCTGTGTGAGACGTTAGCGTGCCGATTTCTGTCTGTTTCCCGAGTGAGAAGACGTCACCGAATGCATCGGCCCAGTTTGTAGAATGGTCACCCCATGGGATGTACTGGGTGCTTGAGTTCCCCAAACGTGGTGAGGTCATTGTGTTCCTTGGAAGGTACGTAGCACACACCCGTGTAAGGTGTGGCTCGTGGGCGGAAGTGGAGGGGGGGAGATCGTGAAGCCTCCTGTCGTGTTCTGTTCCATTTTTGTGTTCAGCGTTCCTGGTGGGAGACATAGCCTGTTCCTTCCTACACATCTAAGAACCCTGTTTCCTGGAGAGACCTCTGTGGGCCTGTGTGTTCCAGAAAGACCTACGATCCGTGCCTTCAGCTAGTAGACGCGTTTCCCCTGTGCCCCTTGGAGCCAGTTTGGATGAGAATTTCCTCGTGACTTGTGGACTTAATGGGGACGGACGGCATAGAGGGAAACGGCTACCAGCGAAATGGGAGGAAAATGTGTCTCAGCAGTTTAAAAAGCTTCAGTTGTGTCTGTGCTACTGAATGCGAGAATGCGTCTGCAGTCAACGTAATGAGTCAGTGTCCAAGGTACCTTCGTCGGTGTCCCCGATGGTGTAGACCTGATCCTGGAGGGAGAACCGGACCTTCTTCTTGGGTGGCCGTGGAGGGGCCGGCGCGGTTGTGGGCGGCTCCACATCCTCGGGGAGAAGCTCCTCACAGATGGCTGGGAGACGCATAGAAAGAGAGAGCAGTGTCGGCATCTTGTTGTGAGAAGCCCAGAGGGGGATTGGACATTCTTTCCTTGTAGTCCAACCGTCTCCCGCCCCTACTCGCCAGCTGCCCCGCAGGCATTCCTCCCTCCAGGTGGGCCTTCGGAAGAGGTCGCGGTGTGCTGTGCTCTGACCTCCGCCCCCTCCCACACCCACAGGTTCTGTGGGCAGCGGCTCGTATTGAGGAGAGACCTGACAGAAAGGCAGCAGAGCGCCGTGTGCACGCCTGATGGCCTGGGTTCACATCCCACTGAGCAGCCACGCCTACCCGAGAGTGTTCCCGAGAACCCTCTGGGCCCCGTTTCCCTGCCCTCCGGCCTAGACGTTAGGGTGCCGTCACGGTGTCCCGAGTGATTGAGTCCAAGGAGCATTCAGAAGTGGTACGGTTTTCTGAACGTAGAAGCGATTTACGGAAGGCAGGTTCCCCGAGAAATCCCAATGAAATAACCCAGACAAACGAACAAATACAGGCATCGAACCGGGAGGAGAAATCAGAGGGTGGAAAGGAACAGCCAGAGAGAAGAAGCCGGTCTGTGTACAAGGGGGGCAGCCCGCTTGGGAGAAGAGAACTGAGAACATCGACAGGCACATACCCGTACAACAGCAGTTGAGATTTCCCATCGTGGGGACCTTTACACCTGTTCACCAAACTGCAAGGGGCTCGGCTCACAGAGTGACAGTTGAAACGGAAGGATGGGGGCGTGTCATCAGGTCACCGTGGCGATGGCTCGTGACGGAACTCTCAGAGGGAAGGCATCCCTGCACAGTGTGGGGTCATGGAGGGAAGTGGGTTGGAGAGGGGTCGAGGGGTGATGGGCTTTGAAGAAGGCACTTGTCGTGACCAGCTCTGAGCGGTGGAGAGAAGTGTTGAATCCCCGAATTCTACTGCAGAACGCAATACTGCACTGTACGTTAACTACCTACCTTTTTGGACATTAAAAGAAGGATACTCCTGAGGGCACATGGGAGACTTCAAGGTTCCTTTTTTTATCTGCTCCTCTGGAAAACTCCGATTTATACGAGATTGCTTCACAAAGTCTCTCTAGGCGTTCTCGGGTGGCTCAGTGGGTTAAGTATTGGCCATCGGCTCAGGTCCCGCCCTTGGAGTCCGGGATCAAACCTAGCATCAGGCTCCCTGCTCAGGGGGAGTGCTTCTCCCTCTGCCCCACACCCAAGTCATGCCTGCTGTGTCGAATAAGGAAAATATGTATAAAAAAACAAAAAAAAAAAAACGCTTCCTGCGGGGCTGCCCTCCCCAGGAATTCCCTGTGTTCCTTCCAGGAGCCCCTCGGAGCCAAGGGTGACAGTTCCTAATATTGTCTGTGGGGCGGACTGCCTGAGCCAGGAGCTGAGGATGCAAACATCTGTCTGTCCTGCAGGGGGCCACATCCATTGTAAGTCCCTGCGGGCCTGGCCACTGCCGTGTGGCCTCTTGGAAAGTGACCATTCAGAACTCCTTGGCAACAAGCCAGGGGATAAAGGCATTTGCAGGCAGCAAATGTGACGTGATTTCTTTAAAATAGTTTCTGCCTGGGGCACCTGGGTTCCTCAGTCGCTTAAGCAGTTGCCTTCTCCTCAGGTCCAGGCCCTGGGATCCAGGCCGTGTCGAGCTCCCTGCTCAGGGGAGGAGCGCCTGCCTCTCCCTCTGCCTGGGTCTGTCGCTCTGCCTGCTTGGGAGCTCTATCTCTCTGCCCAAGAAGTGAGTGAATTTGTTACAAAACCAATAAACAAGTTAATGAAAAGGAAACGTAAAGGAAGATATTTTATGAGTTGTGCAACGGACTACGATGGGAGGGGGAACAAAACCAAACGAGTGCCAGCATACGTTGACACACGACAATACCATCGTCATGCTGCTTCAGGTAACACAATTAGAGGCTTTTATCGAATTGATATCTAAATAGATCATTTTTCTGGCCCAGTTTTGGAAACCTTTCTTAATGAGGCTATGAAAATATGTACCTTTTAGAAATTATGTTTTGAATAGGTTAAAATATTATATATGAAAAATGAAAAGTACCAGAATAGTGGGAACAAATTTAAAGTAAAAGTTGTATCTGTGAAGTAGCAGTGGTTGTCCTCTCGTCTATTTTTTTGGGGGGGGGGTGCTGGCTTTCTGGGCGAGGTGCCTGCTGCGTGGGTTTTCAAATTATGATGTTCCTAGAGTTATGTCCTCCTGCCCCCATCAAGGATGGGGGCTCTGAGGAAACCAGTTTTTCAGGCTTTTGTTCTCTGGAGGTTTTTCTTGTTTGCTTGTTCGTTTGTTTTCTCTCCCCTTGGTGGCTCTTGATGGTTTTTGGAGGTTTAGAGGAAAGCAAACTGCACCCAGACCTCCCTCTCAGAGAGAAGCCTCAGTGTTCCCCTCTGGGTGCTCCAGAGCATATAAATTCCCCCTCGGCTGCTGGCAGGGCATGTTTCCAGTCATGGTCTCTAGGGTCACAGGAACTCCGCTTGAACCCAAACCTCAAGAAATACTAGCCGCAGCTGTCTGGGCAGTTCCAGGCTGCCAGAGAGGTCCCAAGCAGAGATAGCGCACTGAGATTTTCACACTGGCCGGGCTGGGAGTGCTCAGACTTTCCAGGGTCTGAGAGAGCACCAGCTGGCGCCAGCCCGCATCTCTCTCAGGGGAGGGTGTAGGGGGCGACTTAGACTCTGGTTGCGCATCATGAGCGTGGAGAGTGCAAAAGGCTGTGGTTCTGCCTGCTGGCTGGCGAGGCTCCCTCACCCTCATGGGCGCTGCCACCCAGACACTTTCAGGCTCCCAGTGGCTCAGGGACCAAGACCTGGCTGCTTCGCTGTACTCTGTCTGGCTCAGCACCTGTGGTGGCGTCTTGGGTTGGCTGGCTTAAGCCCTTGTCCCTATCCGCCTGATTCCCCCAATTTCCCCCTACGATCTTTGCTCTTTTTGAGTGCTTTCAACCAGACTCCAAGTTAATGCTGGTCCCCAGACACAGGGCACTCTCCTATTGGGGTATTACTTTCCAATGGGTCGCTTCTGGTGCCTCCCTCCCCCTTTTGTTTATCTTCTGATATCAGTCCGATGTTCCCACTCTGCTTTACCTTCCCACTGGCATCTTCTGCCCCCGTAGAGATCCAGACGTGTATAATTCTAATCTCAGGCTGATCTCATGGGTGATCAGAGTCCTTTGCTATGGTAATCAGCTCACTTTAGGGGACAGTTTGAAATGGCGCCTCCTCCTACTTCTCCACCATCTTGTCTCCCCTAGAATTATCTAGTGATATATTTTTAAAGAGCTAGTGTGAAGAGTGTGGTTTTTTTTTTTACATTTTTTCACCCTTCTTTTTACATTTATATTTTAGTTTTATTTTCATTCAAGTTAGCTAACATACACTGTATTGTTAATTAGGGGGTAGAATTTAGTGATTCATGAGTTCTATATAGCACCCAGTGTTCATGACATCAAAGTCCCTCCTTAATGCCCATCAGCCAATTACCCCATCCCCCAACCCACTTCCCCTCCAGCAACCCTCAGTATATACCCTATTTAGTTAAGAGTCTCTCATGGTTTATCTTTCTCTCTGTTTTTAGCCTGTTTTATTTTTCTTTCCCTTCCCCTTTATTCATGAGTTTTGTATATTAAATTGCACATAGGAGTGAAATACTAGGGTATTTGTCTTTCTCTAAGTGCCTTATTTCACTTAGCATGATATCCTCTAATTCCATCCACACTGTTGCAAGGGAAAATATTTCCATTTTTTGTTTGTTTGTTTGTTTGTTTGTTTGGGTTTTGTTGTTGTTGTTGTTGTTGTTGTTGGCTGAGTAACATTCCATTGAGTATGTATACCAAGTCTTCTTGATTCATTCATCAGTGAATGGATATCAAGGCTCTTTCCATGGTTTGGCTTTTGTGGACGTTGCTGGAGTAACATTGGGGGCATGTGCCTCTTCTAGTCACTATATTTATACCCTCTGGATAAATACCTAGTAGTGAAGGGCTGGGTCATAGGGTAGTTCTATTTTTATCTAGTTGCTTCTCCAGAAAGCGACCTTCCAGGTTTTGAACAGCAGTTGACACGTAAGACGGTATCTTCTGGGCTACAGGGCAAGACACCTTGCAGCTCCCCATCTCGGGTGGCAGAGAAGGGGGTCCCACTGGGACAGAGGGTGCAAGGCATGCCTGGGTCTGGGGCTGAGTTAGAGGTGGGAGCTGGGGCTGATCCAGAGGGAGGGGCTGAGGCTGAGTCAGAGGGAGGTGCTTGGGCTGAGTCAGAGGCAGGGGCTGGGGCAGGGGCTGATCCAGAGGGAGGGGCTCGGGCTGAGTCAGAGGCAGGGCCTGGGGCTGGGGCTGAGCCAGAGGCAGGGGCAGGGACTGGGACAATCTCTGGGTCAAGGATTTGGGCCAGACCGAAGGGTCATGTAAGTCCTGGGTCAGGGAGAGGCGTGGAGCCACGTTGCCCTGCATCTGGAGTGGCAAGGCATGAGAGCGCTCATGGAATATGACAGAGGGAACTCCAGTGGGGGATCGGTCACCCTGACAGTGGCCACCAGGGACTCGCTGTGCAGAAAGGGGAGACCCCAGAAGAGCTGGCTGCTTTTCTGCTCCAAATTGTCCCTTGGAATCTTGGGATGTGGGGGCTTCTCAGGACCGAGCAGCTGTTTTGCTTTGCCCCTCATGCTCCAGAAGGATGGGCAGCCCATGGTGTCCTGCCCGTCACCTGGAGACTTGAACGCTCTCCCGAAAAAAGTCAGCTGGTATTTTGACCTTTCTTTCTTTTCCTTCTCCCTCCAGAACTTCAGCTCTTTTCTCCTGGCAACGAGTATCTCCAGAAGCTTCTGGACGTCCGGGTTGGTGGAAGGGGGGATCCTCGTCTCCTTCTGTCTGCGTGCGGCGTCTCCCCAGAACAAGGCCTCTGGTGGGTCATGGGACAGAGGCGCTTGATGGGACTCCAGGCGTGTGGAGGTGGACAGGTTAAAGGCATTGGCCGCCGCCCGCCACCAGGACAGGGCCGAAATGGGGCTGCGAGAGCGGCCCAGGCCCGAGACGGCTGGGACAGGAGAAGCTGACCT
Source organism: Martes martes (assembly GCF_963455335.1). NCBI lineage: Eukaryota > Metazoa > Chordata > Mammalia > Carnivora > Mustelidae > Martes > Martes martes. The sequence continues at coordinate 87,189,008 of NC_137902.1, read as the reverse complement.
GTCAGCGGACCAAGGCGTGTGCGGAGCCGAGCTCTGTGGGATGGGGCACGGCGGGGGTGTCCTTGAGTCACACTGAGGGAGAGTCAAAGGAGAGTCCGGCCGCTCTGGGGCCAAGGAGGCTGTCAGAGGCCCAGGGGAGGCCTCCGAAGGAGGGAGACATGGCGGGGAAGGGGGAAGAGCAAGGGGCTGGTGTGAAAAGCCATCCGGGGGGAGGAAAGGCTCTGCTAGCCAGGAAGTACTCAGGGAGGAGCGTGGACAAACAAATGGAGGAGGTCATGGGTCCTGCTGGCAGGGTGGAGGCCAGAGGCCGAGGGGACCCTGTCAGTGGAGTTAGGGCAGGTGATGGGGCCACAGCGGGAGCAGTATCTTCCACAGGCTCCCTGCATGGCTGACGGGCTCCAGCTGGCACCACTCGGCGCACCTGCGCAGGGGCTGCTTGACGTAACAATTGGTGAAAGCCCCCCTGGTCAGAGAGCCTCTCCAGGTGGCTGTGGGAGACAGGAGGCGTGAGCGGCCGCTGTAGCAGTTGGGGCCGCGAGCCGTCTCCACGGCCCTCCACGCCCCACACCCACATCACAATGCTCCTGCTGTCCCTCAGCCCGGGGCTTTGGTCACAGTCTGTCCCCACGGCTCCTCCCAGCCCCACTCCGAACAGCCCCAGAGGCTGTTCCCTGCAGCCCAGGGGTCCCACCATAGACTCGGGGGGGCCCACCCAGGGGAGAAGGGGGCAGATTCTTTACCTTTCCAGAAGGGAGAACAGGTCCTGAACGTCTTGCAGGTTCTTTAGAAATTCTCTGAAGCCTGGAAACAGGAGACCGGGTCACAGCAGAAGGCGGGGTCCAGGGATCTTACGGGAGGCTGGGTACAATGTCCCCTTAGGGGAGACCTTTGGGGGATTGGACTCGGGAGCCCCAAACAGCACTGTCCAAGGCCACATGCCCGCACGGTGATGACAGGATTCATGATGGGGATGGCTTTGTCTTTTCCAAAGGGCTTCCCCGTTCATGACCTTGCTGGGGGAGGAAGCCTCCAGAGGAATCTGAGCACAGTTGAACAGTTGAACAGCTTGTCCACAGTGGGAGTGGGAGGTCCCGCCCCCAGTCCAGGCCTTGGGGCCCCTGCTGAGCCATACTGGTTTCCAGCCCCTCAGGGCTTCCTTCTGGCGCAGAATCTGGGAAGCCTCCGGTTTCGCTCTCCCTCCTCGGAGCCCCCAACCCCCACCCAGGGCTCTGTTTCCTGAGGGATGGGCTCGGGCTCTGGTGTCCTGGAGACAGTGGGGCTGGGCCTTCAGAGCGGGGGGCACTGTGTAACTGGGGCACGCGGGGGTGAGTGGCAGATGCTCACCTTTCAGGGTGTGATTTTTCTGACCTCTGTTGCTCCTTCCCCATGGCTCCGGTTGGTACTGAGATAGAAGAGAACACGGGGAGGCTCGGACCCCCACCCCAGCAGCAGGTGACCCAGTGCTCAGGGGTGCCCACCCAGGGGAGAAGGGGGCAGATTCTTTACCTTTCCAGAAGGGAGAACAGGTCCTGAACGTCTTGCAGGTTCTTTAGAAATTCTCTGAAGCCTGGAAACAGGAGACCGGGTCACAGCAGAAGGCGGGGTCCAGGGATCTTACGGGAGGCTGGGCACAATGTCCCCTTAGGGGAGACCTTTGGGGGATTGGACTCGGGAGCCCCAAACAGCACTGTCCAAGGCCACATGCCCGCACGCTGATGACAGGATTCATGATGGGGATGGCTTTGTCTTTTCCAAAGGGCTTCCCCGTTCATGACCTTGCTGGGGGAGGAAGCCTCCAGAGGAATCTGAGCACAGTTGAACAGTTGAACAGCTTGTCCACAGTGGGAGTGGGAGGTCCCGCCCCCAGTCCAGGCCCTGGGGCCCCTGCTGAGCCATACTGGTTTCCAGCCCCTCAGGGCTTCCTTCTGGCGCAGAATCTGGGAAGCCTCCGGTTTCGCTCTCCCTCCTCGGAGCCCCCAACCCCCACCCAGGGCTCTGTTTCCTGAGGGATGGGCTCGGGCTCTGGTGTCCTGGAGACAGTGGGGCTGGGCCTTCAGAGCGGGGGGCACTGTGTAACTGGGGCACGCGGGGGTGAGTGGCAGATGCTCACCTTTCAGGGTGTGATTTTTCTGACCTCTGTTGCTCCTTCCCCATGGCTCCGGTTGGTACTGAGATAGAAGAGAACACGGGGAGGCTCGGACCCCCACCCCAGCAGCAGGTGACCCAGTGCTCAGGGGTGCCCACCCAGGGGAGAAGGGGGCAGATTCTTTACCTTTCCAGAAGGGAGAACAGGTCCTGAACGTCTTGCAGGTTCTTTAGAAATTCTCTGAAGCCTGGAAACAGGAGACCGGGTCACAGCAGAAGGCGGGGTCCAGGGATCTTACGGGAGGCTGGGCACAATGTCCCCTTAGGGGAGACCTTTGGGGGATTGGACTCGGGAGCCCCAAACAGCACTGTCCAAGGCCACATGCCCGCACGCTGATGACAGGATTCATGATGGGGATGGCTTTGTCTTTTCCAAAGGGCTTCCCCGTTCATGACCTTGCTGGGGGAGGAAGCCTCCAGAGGAATCTGAGCACAGTTGAACAGTTGAACAGCTTGTCCACAGTGGGAGTGGGAGGTCCCGCCCCCAGTCCAGGCCCTGGGGCCCCTGCTGAGCCATACTGGTTTCCAGCCCCTCAGGGCTTCCTTCTGGCGCAGAATCTGGGAAGCCTCCGGTTTCGCTCTCCCTCCTCGGAGCCCCCAACCCCCACCCAGGGCTCTGTTTCCTGAGGGATGGGCTCGGGCTCTGGTGTCCTGGAGACAGTGGGGCTGGGCCTTCAGAGCGGGGGGCACTGTGTAACTGGGGCACGCGGGGGTGAGTGGCAGATGCTCACCTTTCAGGGTGTGATTTTTCTGACCTCTGTTGCTCCTTCCCCATGGCTCCGGTTGGTACTGAGATAGAAGAGAACACGGGGAGGCTCGGACCCCCACCCCAGCAGCAGGTGACCCAGTGCTCAGGGGTGCCCACCCAGGGGAGAAGGGGGCAGATTCTTTACCTTTCCAGAAGGGAGAACAGGTCCTGAACGTCTTGCAGGTTCTTTAGAAATTCTCTGAAGCCTGGAAACAGGAGACCGGGTCACAGCAGAAGGCGGGGTCCAGGGATCTTACGGGAGGCTGGGCACAATGTCCCCTTAGGGGAGACCTTTGGGGGATTGGACTCGGGAGCCCCAAACAGCACTGTCCAAGGCCACATGCCCGCACGCTGATGACAGGATTCATGATGGGGATGGCTTTGTCTTTTCCAAAGGGCTTCCCCGTTCATGACCTTGCTGGGGGAGGAAGCCTCCAGAGGAATCTGAGCACAGTTGAACAGTTGAACAGCTTGTCCACAGTGGGAGTGGGAGGTCCCGCCCCCAGTCCAGGCCCTGGGGCCCCTGCTGAGCCATACTGGTTTCCAGCCCCTCAGGGCTTCCTTCTGGCGCAGAATCTGGGAAGCCTCCGGTTTCGCTCTCCCTCCTCGGAGCCCCCAACCCCCACCCAGGGCTCTGTTTCCTGAGGGATGGGCTCGGGCTCTGGTGTCCTGGAGACAGTGGGGCTGGGCCTTCAGAGCGGGGGGCACTGTGTAACTGGGGCACGCGGGGGTGAGTGGCAGATGCTCACCTTTCAGGGTGTGATTTTTCTGACCTCTGTTGCTCCTTCCCCATGGCTCCGGTTGGTACTGAGATAGAAGAGAACACGGGGAGGCTCGGACCCCCACCCCAGCAGCAGGTGACCCAGTGCTCAGGGGTGCCCACCCAGGGGAGAAGGGGGCAGATTCTTTACCTTTCCAGAAGGGAGAACAGGCCCTGAACGTCTTGCAGGTTCTTTAGAAATTCTCTGAAGCCTGGAAACAGGAGACCGGGTCACAGCAGAAGGCGGGGTCCAGGGATCTTACGGGAGGCTGGGCACAATGTCCCCTTAGGGGAGACCTTTGGGGGATTGGACTCGGGAGCCCCAAACAGCACTGTCCAAGGCCACATGCCCGCACGGTGATGACAGGATTCATGATGGGGATGGCTTTGTCTTTTCCAAAGGGCTTCCCCGTTCATGACCTTGCTGGGGGAGGAAGCCTGATACCATAAATATGCAAAAATATGTTCCCTGATACCATAAATATGCAAAGGCTCATAAGAAAGTACTATGAACAATTACACCCCAACAAGCTGGATAATCCAAAAGAAAAGGAGACACTCCCTGAAACATACAACCTGCCAAGACTGAATCCTGAAGAAACAGAAATCCGAACAGACCAATGACCAGTAGGGAGATTAAATAAGAAATCAAAAACTTCCAACAAACAAAAGTCCAGGACCCCATGGTTTCACCAGTGAATTCTATGAATCATACACAGAAAAAAATGAATACCAATCCTTCTCAAACTCTGCCAGAAAAACAAGAGGAAGGAAGGCTCCCCACCTCATTTTATGAGGCCAGCATGGCCCTTATCGAAACCTCCCAAGGTGCCCCAAGAAAGTGACAGACTATTATCTGTGATGAACGTAAACATAAAAATCCTCACCCAAATATCAGCAAACCGAATTCTACAATACAGGAAGAGGTACGAACCCGTAAGATTTATTTCAGGGATGCCACAGTGGTTCAACATCCACAAATCAAACTAATGTGCCGCATTCACAAAACGAAGGGTCGACGTCATAGGACCATCTCAACAGATGCACAAAAAGCATTTGATAGCGTTGCTACCAAATCACTGCCCCCCCCCCACCTGTGCTTCTGCCACCTGGCTCATCCCCACACCCCGTACCACTGCCACACCACTGTGCCATCCCCCCACTGCCACCCTGCTGCGCCCCACACACCCGCCAAGGTCCCTTCCACCCCCCATTCCCGACAGGCCGCTGCCACCAGCGCTGCCACCCTCCACCCTGCTACTCCACAGCACTGCCTCTTTGTCCCACAACGGCTAACCCTCGCCATAGCCGCCCTGCTGCCCTGCCTGCTGCAACTGATGCCCTGCTGTGCCACCCCCATTGCCCTTACCGCTCCCGTGTGCACCTCCCAGCACTCTGCCACCCTGCTGCGCCACCCTCCAGTGCTTCTACTGCCCTGGTGCCTGTTGTTTCCAACAGCACCACCACTGCTACCGCGGTCACCCTGCTGCTCCCGCCCATCTCCACTGCCCCACCCGGCCCCCAAGCCATGCCGCACCATTGCCACGTACCTGCTGCGCCACTAGTCCCTCCCAACCACATCTGGGCCAATCCCTCCCCGCTTTGCCTCTCTGCTTTGCCTCCACGTCTGCTGCCATCCAACTGCGCTTCCTCAAGTCACTTCCTTCCTCAAGTCACTGCTGCCTCACTGCCCCTCCCCCCGCGCCATTTCTTCACTGCATACTGTCCCCTTGCTGCCGCGGCTGTGCAGAGCCACTGCCCTGCCCACACAGCTATGAACCTGATGCTCTTGCCCTGCTGGTCCCACCAAACACCCCTGAACAGCTACCACCTGTTGGCCCCCCTACCCCTGCTCCGGTGCCTCCAGATTCCCTCCCCGTTGACCTGCTGCTGCCGCCCCACTCATCCCAGCCTTCTCGCAATGCTGCCACCACCTGGGTGCCCCTGCCTCGTGACCCTGCAGTCCACAGCACACCCCTCCTACTGTCCACCTTACCACCGCTGCTGCAGCTAAACTTCTGCCCTGTGCCCCAGGCCACTACAGACTTCACTGTCCAACCCCATTGACATGCATTAAGGCCCTACCCCACCCTTCATGCCCTTCCTGTGCAGTTGCTGTGCCGCTGCCTCCCAGCTGATTCCGTCCCCCCTTCACATGCCACCACTTGCCGGCCACCCCACATGCACCCGTGCAGCCACGCTGTCCCACCCCGCCCACCAGCATGCTCATTACTGTCCTGCTGCCCCACCGCATTGCTGCATCTACCCCTCTCTGCTCTCCCCACACCTTTACCCTGCCGAGTACACCACACCCCCACTACCAATCCTCTGCCCCTCGCCATCACTGCCCCCTTACCGCTACCCTGCTTCTGATCTGCTGCCACCCTGTGTCCCACTCTTGCCCTATACGTCCCGCTGCTTTCCTGGGTCCTGCAGCTGCTGGTCTTTGTAGCCCATCCCTACGCAGGCCTGCCCTATTGACTTGCATGACTGCCCCACTTGCCACGCTGCCCCCTGCTGTTCCTGCCCACCCCTCCCTGCAGCTACCACCTAGCCGCTACCCCTGCCCCCCACTCTGGAGCTTTCCCGATTCCCTACCCCTGTTGCCACGCTGCTGCCGCCCCAAGTACTTCACCTTCCCTGCACTGGTACCACCAGGCTGCCCCCACAACATGAGCCGCACCCACCACGCTGCACCCCCGTCCACAGCGCCCCCACTTAAAACCACCATTGCCTCTCCGCTGCTGCCCTGGGTCTTCGCTGCTGTTGCTAACAGTGGTGTCGCCCTGTACACATGCATCAAGTCCAGCAAAGCCAAGCCCTTGCTTTGCTGCCTGACGCACCACGCCATGACACTGACATTCCGCTTATACCCAGCTAGTCCTGCCCACCCCCAAGCGACACTACCGCCTAGCTACTAACCCCCCACTCCGATGCCTCCTGGCTGCCAAGCGTGTGGCTGCCCAGCACATCCACCACCCCCCGCGCTGCTACCAGCTTGCTGCCCCCCAAAAATGCACCCCTGCTGCCCTGCTGTGCACCCCACACAGGCCCCCTTACTGCTGCGCTGCCTCTGTCCTATGCCCCCGGCCTCTGCTGGGCTTCGCTGCCTCACCTCGTTGGCATGCACTATGAGCAGGCCCAGCAAGCCAGCCAAGCTGTCTCTGTGCTGCTGCCTCAGGGCTGGTCCCACCCTCCCTACGCTGCCCTGCCGCCTATATTCCACCCACCCCCTCCAGGTGCCACACTGCTGACCCACTCAGATGGCACACAGCTCCCGACCCACGGGCCGCTACCCCTCCCTGGGCCACTACTGACTGGTTGCCCCCTCCCCGACCCTGGTGACCCCAGCTCTCTCCCCCGCTGGTCCCGCCCCCATACCTGAGCGTTTTCTCCTGACACCTCCTGGCACCCTTGCAGCCCTGCTACCCCGCCCACCACGCCAAGACACTGGCCTCCTGATGATGCCAGGCTGGTCCCTCCCCTCCACGACCGCCCATCTGCTTCCCCCTCCCCTGGCTCCATTGCCTCCCCGCTGCCACGTGCGTTACTCCTTCGCACGCCTGGTCCCCTGCCCCCCTGACAATGCATTACCGCGCTGCTACCGCCCTGAATATCCGCCCCCCTCCCCACGCTTCCAGCACATTGCCACCCTGCTGTGCCCCTCACACTGCCCCCTTTCCTCAGCTGCAGCCGCTCCGCCGCGGCCCTGGGCCGCCAGCCTCGGCCAAGCCTCGCCACGCCGCCCCGTTGTCGTGCACTGTGGGTCCGCCCACCGCGCCCGACCCGCTGTTGCTGCCCCGCCCCCTTGACGCGCACGATGGCCCCGCCCACCACGCCCGCCCCTCTGTTGCTGCCCCAGGCCCTTGACCTGCACTGTGGGCCCGCCCACCGCGCCCTCCGAACTGCTGCTGCCCCGCCCCCTTGACGTGCACCGTGGGCCCGCCCACCGCGCCCGACCCGCTGTTGCTGCCCCGCCCCCTTGACGGGCACCGTGGGTCCGCCCACCGCGCCCGCCTTACTGCTGCTGCACCGCTGCCTGGGGCTGCTCCCCCCCCACACACCCCCTCTGCTGCCGCCTAGATTCCGCCCATCCCCCACAGGTTCCGCACGGCTGCCCCACTCGGGTGCCACGCAGCTCCCACCCCTCCCTGTGCCGCTACTGCCTGCCCCCTTCCGCGCCTCTGGTGACCCCTGCTCCCTCCCCGTGATCCCGTCCCCCCACCTCAGTGTTGTCTCACGGCTGCCAACTCCGCAGGCCCATGCAGCCCCGCCCACCACGCCGTGACGTTGACGCCCCGCGGACGCCCGGCCCGTCCCGCCTCCCCGCACACGCCACTACCGCCTGACGGCTTCCCCCTCCCCCCTGCTCCGTTGCCTCCCCGCTGCCAGGCGTATTACCTCACTACTAGCACCCTGAATATCCGCCCCCCTCCCCGGGCTTCCACCACATGCTACCGCCACGTGCACCCCTGCCACGCTGCTGCGCCCCTCACACCGGCCCCCTTACCTCAGCTGCCGTCGCTCCGCTGCAGCCCTATGCCCGTGGCCTCTTCCGTGCTTCACCGCCCCGCCCCCTTATGTGCACCGTGGGCCCGCCCACCACGCCCTCCGCACTGCTGCTGCCCCGCCCCCTTGACGTGCACCATGGGCCCGCCCACCGCGCCCTCCGCACTGCTGCTGCCCCGCCCCCATGACGTGCACCGTGGGCCCGCCCACCGCGCCCTCCGCACTGCTGCTGCCCCGCCCCCTTGACGTGCACCGTGGGCCCGCCCACCGCGCCCTCCGCACTGCTGCTGCCCCGCCCCCTTGACAGGCACGATGGGCCCGCCCACCACGCCAGCCCCAATGCTGCTGCTGCTGCCGCTGCCCCGCCGCCGCCTCCGGGCTGGTCCCACCCCCACTCCGGTGCTGCTGTCTAGATTCCACCCCCCGCCCAGTCGCCGCCTGGCTGCCCCACTTGGCTGTCACACAGCTCCCCCACCACAACCCGCCACCGCTCCTGTGCCACTACCGCCTGGTTGTCCCCTCACCTGGCTCTGGGGACCCCGGCTCCCTCCCCCACCGGTCCCGCCCCCCGACCATAGGGTCATCACCTGGTTGCCACCACCTCCCGCCTGGGCAGCCCCACGGCCCCACCTACCACCCCATGCCATGACTGCCCCATTGCCCCACTGAGTTGCCCTTGATTCCCGCTGCCACGCCCCACCCCCCATATCTACCGCACCCCAGGACCTGCTGTCCCGCTGCACATCTGCCCAGCGCCACTGCAGCCGTCCCCAAGCTACTGCCCACGTTGCCCCTTCTTGCCGCCCTGCCCCCGCCCCCATCCCCGCCCCACCACCCGGCGGCCTGCTGCTGCTGCCAGGGTCTCCAAGGCCACCGCCCCTTCCTTGGTGGCCCTGCTGCACCTGCCGTGCCCCACTACCATGAGACCGCCGCCCCACTACCATGAGACCGCCGCCCCGCTGGTCCCGCCCACCCCCCACCATTAACCCCCACCCCAGTACTGTCCTGCTTCGCCCCCCCACTCTGCTGCCGACCCACTGTGCCCCGCCAACGCCACTGCCACCGCACCGCACCTCCCCAACACCTCTGCGACTGCGACCCAGTGACACTGCCTCCCCGCTGCCCGCCCTCCCCTGCTTCCTGGCCCGGCTGCACGCCCCGCCCTCCATGTGGCCCCAGCAAACCCTTCCCCCCGCCACTTCTCTGTCCCTGTGACCCTTACCGCCGCCTCACTGCCGATGTTCTGCTGTCCCAGGTACAGATGCTGCTGTCGCGCCGGCTTCGCAGCCCCGCCCCCTTCACATGCCTGTTGTCCAGCCCACCACGCCAGGCGTGGCCTCGCCTCCATCCCCCTCCCCGGTCCCCTCTCCTCCCTGCGAGCTACTGTCTAGCTTCACTCCCCACCCCCAAGTGCTGCCCTGCTGCCCTCCCCGTTTTCAAGGGCTCCCACCCCGCTGTTCCCGCCTCCCGTCCCCTGCTGCTACTGCCTGGCTGCCCCCGCCAAATCCTTGCCTCCCCCGCCATGCCTCCCTCGTGCCGCCTCATTCCCTCGGCCCCTTGAGGCCCAGGTGCGTCCCACCTCGCGCCTCTGTATCAGTGTTGGCCTCCCCACCTCCCCACCCCTTCACCCCAGCCACCGCCCACCGGCCCACCACCCCGAGCCGTCGCTTCCCCGCTGCCCCGCGGAGAAGAGGAGAGGCTGTCCCTCACCTGAGCTCCAACTCCGCAGCACCCAGACACCACGGCAGAGGAACCGGGGCCCCAAGCACCATGCTGCACCTCGCGGAAAACTTGGGCCTCAAGGACGGCAATGCTACACATCTAGGACGTACAGGAATGGGACCCAACATTCCTTTGGCAGCACGTGAAAGCGTGGCACGTTTCACTCTACCTGAGCCCTCCGAGTCCAAAGGTCTCGGGAAGCACTTCATCTCCCATGGCAACCCTCACCATCTCCCGATGTTCCATAAGACTCTCTTCTGCTTGGAACGGGGCATCCCTGGAAATATGGGTGATCTGACCAAGGCTTGGATGGGACTGTCCTATGGAGACAGCTAGGCAGAGACCCAGACGGGACCAAAGGCCTTTCAGGGCCTGAGGCTGCCTTTCGGAACGCCGGCGGCCATCAAGCCCCTCGGGAAGGCTGGCCTGACCCCTTGCCTCCAGACGACCCACCGCCTCACCAGGAGCAGATAGGGTGTCACTTCCTGGCAGGTGCAGGGACCTCAGGATCTATCAGGCACCTCAGGAAAAGGAACCTGCCCAAATCCACAGGTATGGCAGGCACGTCTGATGGCAAGCCCTTCCCTTGGATTCTGGCCTAGAGAGACGACGGTTACAGATTCCTCGGAAAAGTCCCAGGGATGCAGATTCTAAGCCGTCACTCGGGATCGATCACTAGGCTTGCTGAGCTCAAGTCGGGAACTGGGCCACGTGGGTTAAAGCGGGGCTTGCTCGCCAAGGACATGAGCCCTGAGTTGGCTATCTCTGGAGGGGAGTGTTCTCTGGAAGAGGAAAAGTACGTTTCAAGAACCCGCCTTTGTGGACGCTCGCGTCTCACTCTGGTGGCCTTTCCGTAGGTGTTGCTCAACTAAGCCAGACGACCTGAGCTCACCTTCAGAAACATTTCCACATTAGCTCGTGGACAGGCAGTCCCCTTGCTTCTTATTCTGTGCGCATAATACCGAGACCCCACGGGCTCAGGGTTCCTTCCGCAACTGGAACATGCCATTGATTCCCCCACGACTGTAGAACTCAACGAGCACCGAGACCAACTGGATGGGGCTGGGGTGAGAAACTCTTTCCCTCAAAGCCAGAGAACATACACCACTCCACAGGGTTCTCTGGGGACTTACAGAGCCAATCAAGGACCCCGCTCTCTAACTGGAGTGGAGGGTGCACTTGGGGTGCCCTGATCTCCCGGACAAGTTTGCTCCCACTTACCAGCGACTCCTCCTAACGAGGATCTGCCGGCGCGACCTCCAATCCAAAGGGCTTCCTGGAATGGTTTCTTCCCTCCCAGTCCTACTGATGCAAGAAGCCCCCCCTATTCAGGTACGATGGCAAACAAAGGCTTCGGCTAAGCATCCAACGGCCCTCCTGGGCAAAGGAACCTCCCAGTTGCTACGGGGATGGCCCCTGACTCTAAGGACTTGGCATCAGCTCCAGAGCGTCACAGAGAACAAAGGCCGCCGAACCATGACGGGAGGCCGATTTATCAAGTACCACCTTACGCTCCCAGATACACCCGAACTAACCCCCGAACGCAGCCCAACTTGAAACCCAGCGACCCTCAGGCCTGCACCCGACCCCTCCACGCCCATGGCTCCTAACTCCGGAAAGGGTCTTAGGTCCACCCGACTGAAGATGCCCCTCCCAAAGTGCAGAGGACAGGTGCTTTAGCAACGGCAACAGTTTCATGGAAAGGGGGTAAGAAGAACCAGGGACGCTGTCATCAGTCGAACTCAGACCGCTGAGGCCAAAGCCTGTCAGCAAACATGGCTGCCCCCACAGCAGAGATCCTAGGGCCCACCCGTCGGTTCTAATTGGCAAAAAAATCACCCAAGTATTTATCCGGGCTCCGACAGGCCTTCCTCGTCCTCTTCGCCCGTGAAGCAATTGAAAGAAAAGGCTCTTCCCAAGCCATAACCCGCCAACCCAATATGGGCCTGAAACGGCCCTCCCAGCCCGAGGGAGGAGCCCTTGAAAGCCTGACTGTGGTTCAAGGAGACTCGGGATTAGATAAGGGCCCCTAGCTGGGACCCAATGGCCATGAAGCTCGAACCTGGGCCCATGGCTTCCCCAAGCTCCGGAGGCCACCAGACACTTGGGGTGGGCCAAAGGCCCGGGCGCCTTATGAGAACCATCCCCGACCCAGCCGACCTTCCCCCTTTCAAACAACGGTGCACGTGGGCTCCGTTCCACTGACGTGGCCACCGAGCATCCATCTTTGCCCCTCTTTGGGAATGGAGGACGTCGTGGGGCATGGGGAACACCTTACCCAGTCCACAGTCAAGGCCCTACGTGTCACCCCAAACAGGATTTCTCAATGAGATACGGGAATGATCCCAACGCACAGAGCTGTGCTACAAAACACAAAGGCTTCGGATGTTGTCACTGCTGCACAAGGTGGAGCCTGGGCCCGTCGAAACACACAATGCTGGGCGTACATTCCTCACGATCACAAAGAGACTTCTGGGTTCCTAACACACACACACACAGACACCACTGCTCCAATCCGCACTTCCAAGGATCCCTCTCTTTAAGGACTGGCTCAACTCTTGGCCTGGGGGAGGGTTCTCACCCACTATCAAAGGACCCTTCACGGGTCTCTCTTCTTCTAACCCTGTTGTGTTGTTTCCCACCCCCCGCCCCGTCTCTGCAGGTGGTGCCAGGAACCCTTCACTGCAGGAACGTTCAGAGGACAGATGGTCCTTTCCGCTCAGGAAGATCCAGTCACAACTTCTCCCCTGCACTCCACGGCCTCTTCCTTTTACAGCTCTGACAACAGAGGCCTCCCCCAGCTGACCAGGAATGACCCACGGGTAGGGACAGCTCTACGCCCCTATTCAGCAGGAAGAAGTTACAGAAGATGAGACCATCCTCCTTCAACGACCTTAACCACGCAAGGCTCTACACTGGTCAGGGGCACACGAGGAGGGAGGAGAAGGCTAGCTGAGCACCAAGCAGGAGGTGGCACGCCACACCGCCCCCCAAACTGTGATAACAGAGGACATTCCTCAAGGCACTCTGACGGCCCAATAGCTACGGAAAGGGACAAACAAAACAGATTCTCCACCGATGGAGATCCAAACCCAGCAAGACCGGAGTCTCCCTCGCTTTGTCAACGTCCCCGTGATTCTGCACGAAGAGGCTTGCTTAACCAGAGGCTAGCGACCTTCCAGAGACCCGGATCTCCGTTTCCTGAAGCCCTGACATCTCCCTCCCCTCCACGACACTGAGGGAGGCTGAGGCTGAAGGAAATGTCCGTAAGACAAGAGTTTCTTTTCCAACCTGCAGTCCCTTGAGAAGGACCTGTGAGAGGAGGAAGGCAACATTCCTCCAGGAAGCCCCCCACCATCTCTCAATTAATGCCTTCCTAGGAGGAAAAACCACCTTCCCTTGACAAGAGCAAAGCCTCCGGTATCCTGAGTGTCCTCTGTCCTCCTGCAACGTTCTTGTAAAACCTCCCTTTGTCCTGACCTCCCCCAGTGCCATCCCAGAGAGTCAGCCTCCCGTCACCACCCCAGCAAGCAACCCTTTCTACCCACGGGCCGTGTCCCTGTGCTTTAATAAAAATCACCTCCTGCCAGCAAAGCCGTCTCCAGACTTCTTTCCTGACCATCGGTCTTGAACGCTGACGTCTTTCCTACATCGGTCCTGTCTCTTGTAGGGCTCCTGTGGAAACAACCCTGCCACACGGGCCCATGTCTGTCAACTCTTCCGACTCCATCCACCTAACCCACTGCACGTTCCGTGTCCTCCGAGGACAGGACACTTCTGTGATTCTTGCACTGAAACCCTCACACGGCACCTCTTTCCGTCCTCGACGTGGTCGAGTTTGCCCATCTGAAACGCCCCAGCATCCCGTCCTCACCTTCTTTTTCTCGCATCTTTGTCTGGTCCATAGGGTCTCCTCACCAAGACCCTAGAACAGGTTTCTGCTCCTGAGTAGAGGACTCCATTCCTTCCCTTTGTCATCAAGCTCAAACCTTTACTCTCAGATGTTTGTCTCACAACTTTCAAAATTCTTCTTTCCCCTAATGCCTCTCTACCAGGTTCTCTTCTCCCTTTTTCAAGGCCGCCCGCCCGCCCTCCCTCCCTTCCTCCCCTGCAGTACCTTTTTGTTCTTTGTATTCCTTCCTCCCTCCCCCTCTTTCCTTCTTTCGTTCTGTTTTGGTAGCCCCCATACAGCCCTTCAGGACTTCTTCACCTAGTGTTCCGTGACTCATTCTGTCTGTAGAAGACCCAGGAGCTCACGGAGATACGTTCCCTATCAGAAAGGATGAAGGGATACCCGCACGGGGGCATCTCAAAGGTCTGCTTCTCTGCAAGTCAACGGGAGGCTTCAGGGTCATGAACCCTGGCCTTCCACACCACAGCTGGACATGGGCTACGCTAAGCATTCCCCACACTCTCCTGTCTTCCAAGACCCCGAGCATACGGGCTGTCCCACCAGAAATCGGAAGAGTTTCATTTCTCGGCTGAAATGGGCCTCAAGGCGAGCCACCACCCGAGTGTCTGGAAAAGTCACTGCCTTCAACATGACTCACAGGTATATAGTCTTTGAAACGGAAACATCTAAAATTGAAGCAGCAGTTGACGTGGGAGTGAGGCTACCGTGTAGAAAGGTCTATCTGAATTCGGGAAAGGCACACGGCACCCGACTACAAGCGGCTTGCAGAGGTAGACGCAGAGACCGTTCCTGAAGGGAGGGGCTGCAATGCGTACGTTGAGGCGGGAAGGGAGGGACATGAGGGAGCAAGCCTTCCACAGCCCCTCCTGTTCTGGCCATTAGCAGAGGGTTCACACTGCCCAGGAACCCGGCCAATGCTGGGGCCCAGGAGGGAGATGTCTCACATCCCTCACCTCGCTCCATGTGTGTTGTGTCCCGGGAAGACACGCCTTGTATTTACTGACAATGTGGAAGAGCCTTCGGCCATGTGTCCCCGGTGCCAAGGACATCAGGGCTCGTTCATCCTGGATCGCACCACACCCCTCTCCCCAGGGTGGGAGAGCCTTGACTCGGGGCTCTCCCCTCGCGAGACACGAGAGAACTCACCCTTCCGAGGAAAGGAGACATGACACGCATGGGGCAAACAATTGCAGGGCAGTGCTCACCTCGGTACACAGCAAGACCACCGGAGAGGCCCTTTAGGGAGGGAACGAAGGTGGGAGACCCTTCCTTCGGAGAGCTCTGCTCACATTCACGCCCAGCACCTCCCACGGGGTAGAAGCCATGTGGTGGGACTGCTGCACGAGAGCTCGCAGCAACACGCATCCCTTCGAGGCCATGGGCACGTTCCCGCAGACAGAAACTGGTTGAATGCCACCTTCGGGGGAAAGCATTTAGTCCAGACACACCCTGAGCCAGCATCCGAGGATCCACACCGGCGGGAACCCCGACCGATGCGGTCAACGTGGGAGAGACGTTCGATACAGCTCTCACATTTGGAGACACCTGACAAGTCAGAGCAGAGGAACCTGGGTCTGTCATCACTGGGCTCCCGCCTGGACCCAGAGCGCCCACCTTTCTCACCACCACAGAAACCACACAGGGGAGACACCATGTCTCCCGTCACGGAGGCAGAGCCTTCTGCCAGAAGCGGGCCCCTTCCCAACACCACAGAACTCACACGGGGAGAACCACGAGCGCTGTAGCCTGGTGGGAGAAGCTTCAACTGGGGCTCGGGCCTGAGCTCCCACTACCATCTCAGAGTGCGCGTCATCCCTCCCACGGGAGCGAAGGCGCAGGCACCTCCCGGGACCCCCTGCGTCATCGCTGCGGCTGAATGCCGGTGAGATCCATGTGGGAATCCCATTCCTCACGGAGCCAACACGGGAAGGCCCTGGGAGGATTCCCACGCAAGAAAATCCTCCCGGTGTGATGAGGAAAGGAATGGGCTCAGGTATCCCTTCTTCCTTAGCCAGCAACGACACCCTCACGCCGAGGAATCCCTGATCCCAGCGCAACGCGGGGAAACCCTTCCCCGGACACTCCCATCCGAAAATCACTGGGCAAAGACCTCCCAAGGAATTTCTTAGGGTGACACTGAGATACAAACTCAGACGCTGCAAACACATACAACTGGGTCCCGTGCTGAGGGATGCACAATGCGCTATTCCAGTAACCAATCGCTAGAAATCAAGCACATCTGCTCCGATCCATCAGTACTTGCACAAAGGCCAGGATCCCCGAACAGGCGTGGGGGGGGGGGTCTCACAACCGTGCACACTGTGCCAAGTAAGAACGGGGGACTTTTCCTTTACGAGCTCTCACAACTGACACGGGTGCTGTCTCTCGGTAGGAAGTGGGATCCCAGGAAGAAACACTGCCTGGGATCCATGAGAACATCAACTGGAGGGTGAACTCAGAATCTCAGAGCACGAGGTGCTCGACGTCCGTTCACAAAAACACTGACCTATCGATGTATGTAGATCGCAAGGATGAATGGCCACAAGATTCATCAAACACATGGTTTGGGATCTACCTCTCATGTGTCCTTAATTCTACTAATATTATCCTCATAAATTAGAAACGACTTACAAATTAATTTCTTACTTAGAAATACTTGTATTCCTTTACTTATTTGAGATCAAGAGAGCTAGAGAGGGATCAAGAATAGTTGGGAGTCAGCTGGGGGGAAGAGGGAGAGGAAGCAGGCCTCCCAATGAGAAGCGTACCCAATGCAGGGCCTGATCCCCCAGGATCCAGGGATCCTGACCTTAGTCAAAGGCAGATGCTTAACCAACTGTGTCACCCAGGGGCTTGCAAATTAATTTTATCTTTTACAGAGGTGCTGTTTTGGAAGAACCTTGTGTATCAGGACAGGAATAAAACTGTACTGTTCAGAGTCAGGCAGTGAGCGCTACCTCCCCCTCTGAGAGAATATGGTAGCCAACTGCTTTTCTCTACCACCAAACATAGTTACTTATCTCTTAGCCTGAGAAGGTGTAAGACCACTGCCGATATGGAAATAGTCCTTAATTTAGAAGATTATAGAACAGGACGGGGTATGTACACTGCCTTCCATAAACACAAAGCACATCCAGGAATGCCTGTAGGGTTCTTTTAGTTAAGGGACCAACTCTTGATTTTGGCTCAGGTCCTGATCTCAGGGTTGTCAGATCGAGCCCGTGACATGTGTCATGCTCTGCACAGCATGTGGAGCCTGCTTAAGGGTCTCTCTCTCCCTCAGTCCCTCCACTTCCAAATCTGGCTACCAGGAGTTCCATGATGTCTATGCCAGACGAAAGGAGGAGCGTGTAGGACAAAACGTGACCCAGACGTCAACCACCACTGGCAACTAGTGACAAGAGACTAAATAAACTTCCTGCTGCTCCCAAAACCAAAGAGAAGACTTGCAGAAACCCTATTACAACTGCATTTCACATGACCATCTTAGCGATGCTTACTTCTCCTAGAATCTTCATATTAGAAACATGTTCTCACTCATCTACCCTGATTCTTCAGTGATATGGAATTCCTACAGGAAATGGGCATACACTCTACCTCCTCATGTCTTCTCTAATCTATGTGAGTGACCTTCTTACTGACTCTCTTGATTTTGGCTGAGGTGATGATCTCAGTGTTGTGAGATCGAGCCCTGTGTCATGCTCTGCAAAACATGTAGAGCCTGCCCGGTGTCTACCTCTCTCTCTCCCACCTCCCCCTCTTACAAAAAAAAAAAAAAAAGCACGTCCACTCAGAGATCCATTTGTAAAGATGCCCAATATTCTTTAGTTTACTGGCCCTAAAAAGAATGTGTTGGCAGAAAACACTATTTTGGAGAGAATTTCTATTTATAAGATAACCCTGCAGTAACTCAGGATTCTGCTAACAGACGCAACCTGGAGTTAAGATATTTTGTATGGGGCAGGGACCTGCAGAACCTTCTCCATATGTGCCACCAAGTAATTTTCCCCAAGCAGCAAACTCTAGACATTCTGGTTAAGGGTACATCTCCAATTTAATCAACAATAAGAGGGCATCTTTCCCTCTGGAAGAAAGACAGAAGCCAGCAAAAAAGACACCCAAGTCAAGGCCTGAACCTCAACTCAGGCGGAAGGTTCCAAACCAAGACAACTTACTACTGTGATGTACATCCACCAGGGAGACGGCAGGGGTCACACTCCTGTACATGTTGCACTTGAATCTGCACTGAAGAGACAGAGGCCAGACCTTTTGGATGCTGCCCATGAGGCCATGTCCTCTGAGCCCTGAGGCACCACCTGTAAAAACAAGGAGAGCATTTAGTTGAGGTCTCAGGACCCGCACTCGGGAAGACACAATGTCACCCAAAACTGAAAGCGTGCCCCTCCCTTCCAGCAGAGAGCACAAGCTCAAAGATGCCCAAACCACAGGGCCCCGCGATCTGTGAAAGACAGCATTGCTGCTGGCAGACCTTCAAATCATACACACATGGTCAATTTGCTACCGGGAGTTCCTTGATATCTTTGCCAGACCCAAGCAGGAGGATATGGGCCAGGAGATGGCCCAGAGGTCCATCACCATGTGCAACTAGTGATAGGAGTCTAAATAAAGTTCCTGCTGCTCCCAGAACCAAAACAGAAAATCTGCATAAACCCTATTTCAACTGCATTTTGCATGACCGTCCTAGAGATGCTTACTTCTCCTGGAATCGTCTTTCACCTTTGACATGGTTCTCATTCATCTACTCCATCACTTCAATGACACACAACTCCCATAGGAGATATGCATCTACTCTACCTCCTCAATGTCTTTTCTACTCTACGTGAGTGACTCTGTTAGTCTTGCTTCCTTTCTTTTTTCACAACTCTATTTGGCTGAAAGGAGCCTCCGGTCTTTCCTTTCTAAGACATGCCTCTCATGGACCCTGGAACTCAAAAGAAGAAATAAAAAAAGCAACAACTAATCACCACCCAATATGAATATAACCTATACCTTGGAGATTGAAGTTGTTTCACTCCTGACCAGAGATTATGCTACTGACCCAAAGGGCAAGCCCTCCAACAACCAGCTTCTAGAGGATTCTGGGACGATTTGGGGTATAGTTATGATAGGATTTTCCCAATCAGAAAACACTGCCAGCCTCCAAAGTGAGGTCCCCAAACCGGATTGTGAACTAAATAGATTCAGAGCTTCACGGGACCCATTGGAGGCACAGAAACACCTGGCGGTGGTGGCAGCAGATGCCAGTCCACATGGGTGATGGATTTCAGTTCAATGGATTTGGGATGGTTTCTTAGATGCAAGAAGGCAGCCACAAGCACACTTGGTTTCTTAGCATCTATTCTAACTAAGCCTGGCAGGCATAGTGACGGACCATTCCATACAGATTTTGAAACCCTGCTGTGCTGAAACTTTTCATGAGGAATCTCTAGAGTGAACTTTCAGTAGTGCGTCCAGGCCAAAGCCAAGCGCAATACTCCCATCAGACTTGACTGCGATACCTGTCGATTTGGGTGGATTCCTCTTCTCAAGGTCCCCCAAATATCCTGAGGTTCCCATACCTTCCAACAAGTAACATTCCCTACTCATCTGGCAAGGCTCCTCGGCACTGCGTCATCGAGGTGGGAAGCCGCTATTGCCAAGGGGCTCCACAAAGTCACCCTTAATTCCTGAAAACTGTCTGGTCGTTATCCGAGTCTATACACGTTACTCTCAAATTGGACATTTCACTCAATCTCTTGGTAAAATAACCAACGTTTCCAGCGGTGTCCTGTTACAAGAAAAAGGCGCTTGTGCTGAACGTACGCCAATAATCCTAAGTACCTTGGAAGAAAGAATTCTCCCTGAGAGTTCCTGAATGATGGAGGGTTCAGGGAGGGAGAGAAGTTAAATGCTCCCATTTGTTCACACAGAAATGTTTCATCACATTTCTGTAGATCACGGATATTTTCAGATACCGTTTCCCTCGATCTGGAAGAAGAAACATTAAAGAACCAGCAAGGTTTCAAACAAGAGTCACAAAGGTAGACTCACGATCCTCAGCTCACTCAGTCCCCGCTTATTAATTCTTGTTTGGCTTGAATGCAGCTTTTCCATGAGTTCTGCAAATCCGTACCCAGGTGAGTTTGAGAATTTTCACAATCAGACACTAAGACCCCACAAGATACATCACCGTGTACAGTCACAGGCATTTAATGGCAAAGTAGGGAGGAAGGACCTGCGGACACACGCTTAATGAGATGTATTTTCACCAAACACAGAAGGCAAGACATCACCATGGAAGCAGAGAGGCCACAAGACCTGCATCCTGGTCGCCAGGGCATGGCGTGTCCATGAGTTTCCATATCTCCAAGCCAAACACGCTCATGTCTTCTGAGCTAAGGGTTCTGCTTCTAGAATTTTCTCCCAAGGCAAAAACCAGAGGGGTTGTAAAGGATTTGCAACGGTGTTTATGGAGGCTTCCTGGATGATGGTGAAGCCCTGCAGCTCACCGCCTTGCCCCAGGCCCACAAACCTGTTCAGTGCCCCCTTTGCATCCACCATGGTCAGGCAGGTCTAGCCCTTCCTACCCCGGTTGCACAGCACACCCTCTCCTGGTGTCCACCAGGCCGCTCGGCCTCTGTGTTCCATATCCTCGATGGATCTCTTTGGAAGAAGGTAACCCACATAGGGGAGGAAGGAGCAAATATACTCCTTCCCACCCTTTCTCCCTCCTGGCACCCATCCAAGGTTTGTGCAGGGGGAACAGAGCTGCAGAGACGTGCAGATGGGGCTCTTCTTCTGTGGCGCTTCCAAGAATCCCCTTGCACAGATCCTAAGCCTTAGCGCTTAGCAGACTATTTTGGTCTCTACCCCCACTGCCCACCCCAGCCACGGGGCAGCATTCCACCTGCCAGCCTCCTCAGAAAGAACTCCCGCCCCCTAGCTAGCTGCCCTCCGTCCAACGCCCAGGTGCTGACCTAGGCATTCAAAAGGAGACTGGATGAGGAGACACCCCCACCGCACCCAGGTGCCTGAGTGCGCGCCACACCACACCGTCTACTTCAGGGTTGTGGTGATGGCAGACTTCCCGCTGTGTGCTTTTTGCCCTGAGACATGCCAACCCTCCAGTGCAGCACAGAGCAGAGCCGGGCTTCAGCCCCCCGGCGACCTGGCTGGCTGATGCGGCTGCCTGAGCCTGCCTGCCTCCCTCCCTGGCTCCAGTCCTTCCCTATGAGCATCTGCTGGGCCCTGCGACTCTGGCTCTGCTCCGGTGCCCCGAGCCCTGGGTTGCAGGCTGTCAACAGGCAGTTGAGGAGCCGTAGATTCCAGCTGGCCTGCCCTGCGCTCCCCTCAACCCAACCACCGTGGTGACCAACGTGGGCCCAGGTGCCAGTTCGGACTGCAGCCCCCGCCTTCCTGCTCAACCTCAGGGGGCTCCTCAGAAGCAAAGCACATCGGCCCCAAATAACCTGCCCCTTAGCCCCCACCCCACCAGCCGAATAACCCCTAGGGACAGATGTATAGAGAAGCCAACACAATCTACACTCCAGGCACTGTATTTCACTCAGCCTCTCATGGTACGCAGGTGGGTCAGAGGAGGAGTCAGCACAACAGCACAAATCACACTTGAGTAGTGAGCAAATGGGTTTCTCCCAGGGCGGCAACATTTCCAGATACTCTGCAGTAGGCCTGGTTGTCAGCCTACCTGTGCTCCAGTAAAAGCCCTGCTCTGACATTGATGAGCCACAGACCAAGAGCACCTCTGCAGGGAAATGAGCCCAAATGTATCCTGGATCCTTTCATTTTGTTGTTTTGATTTTGCTCCAAAGTCCAGGGAGATAGCTCTGGGGCATGGATGGGGCTCTCCGTTCAAGAGCACAGGAGGTAAATGAGCCCTATGTTCCCCTCAACACCACTCCTGGGATAGGCCGAGTCAAGCTACTAACCGTGTGCTACCCTGTGACCTCAGCAGGGCCAAAGCACAGCCTGCTCCCTGGATGTGGAGAGAACTGGGATGCAGTCCCTGAGCCACACATTCTGAAGCCAGAACTCGAAGGGAACTATGCATGTGGGCTGGTTGTAGCACAGAAACTGACAGGCACCACGCGGCCCTGAAAGCCACACAGGCTCCTGGCAGCCTCAGAGTGGGGGTTCAGTGGCTTCTCTGCATTCCAGATTGCCCCTGCTCTGCCCTGACTCAGACCTAAGCTGGAACCCCTGTGGTCCCTCCAAGGTCAGGTGGCATAAAAAGGGCCTATAGTAGTTGAGGTGGCCCTGGGAAGGGAACCCCCTGAGGCAGATCCCAGGATGAGGCTGGACGGCATATCAGGGGCTCACTGAGTTGGGAACCCACAGCAGATTGCTGTGGGAACAGGGAACCCAGTGTCTGTGAAGGGTGTCCACATCACTGCGTCAACAGCTCTGTCCCTGGCAAATGACAGAATTTGTCTGTGCCCCATGTCTTTTGTAGAACTGGGCCTCACAGCACTCTGTCCCCTAGCATTTGGTGAGGATAAACCAAGACAATGAACAATAAGCACTTCACACTAGTGCTTGGAACAGAAGGGGCATCCATGAAGACACATCTCCCTAGGATTGCTTGGTAGGAAACGTGTTTTGGAACACCTGGCTCAGCTGGTCATGTGGTCTTGAACATCAGAGAAAAAGCACCTGGCTTCAGGGAGCGTCCCTCCAACACAGAGACTCAGAGCCACCCTGATCCCAGTTACACAACCTCCTCTCCAGAGACATTCCTGCCTGTCTGGTAAATATCAGGCTGTGTAGACACACTACCCTGCAAGCCCTGCCCCAGGAAGCCGTGGACCCAGCAAGTCTATGGCTCCCAACAGGGCCCAGCTATCCTCCCCATGTCACCAGGACAGTGGACCTGGGCCTCTGGCCTTACCTCGCTTCTCAGTGGTGATGATGGTGGCCTCTAGGGGCTCCCCCAGCCCTGTCTCATCTTGATCATCAGCCTAAAGATGTATGCTGACTCTGGGGCCAGCTCGGTGGCCGTGAATCGCCTCACCATGGCACCCATCTCCACTGTGGTTAATGTGCTGGAGTTGCTGTTGGCCAGGCAGTAGGCCATCTGATACCCTGTGGGTGGGACAGGAGGGCCACGCATCAGTCTCATCACCCCACTCGGACCCCACATTCCCGACACCACCACTCTGCCGTGTTTCCACCACGTCCTTCGTCCTCTGCCAGCATCTGAGAGGAATGGCACAGCCACAGTGGCGGATGGAGCCTCTGAGTGCTGGGCCCCCATGACTCTCGTTCCCCTTCATCCATCCCACCACCAAGATATGGAAACAGTTTCATCTTTAGTGATTCAATACTTACATAAAACACCAGTGCTCATCATATCAGCAATTTAAAACCTCCCAAAAATCCAAGTTCCAGAACCAGATGCCTTTCATGGTAAATTCTACCATTCAGGGAAGGATTCATACCAGTCCTTTGCCCACTTTTCCAAAAAACAGGAGAGAAAGCTTCTAAACGCACTTGCTGAGGCCAATATTACCCTGATACAAAAATAAACGAGGACACCCCAAGAAAAGAATCTTACAGTCCAATATCCCTGATGACCATAGACGCACAAATGTTCAACAAAATACCAGAAACCCAAGTTCACCAATATGCTGAGAGGATCATATACTATGATCAAGTGGGATCTTGCAGGAATGCAATGATGGTTTACAGGTGCACATCGATCAAAGTGATACAGCACATTAACAAAATAAAGAATAAAAATGATGTGATCATCTTGAGATGCAGGGAAGCATTTGACAAACTTTAATATCCGTTTGCAATCAAAACTCTCAACAGAGTCCATAGACCAGGAACATACCTCAACACCAAAAAGGCCATATATGGTCCACCTGGGTGGCTCAGTGGGTTAAAGCCTCTGCCTTCGGCTCAGGTCATGATCCCAGGGTCCTGGGATCAAGCCCGGCATCAAGCTCTCTGCTCAGCAGGGAGCCTGCTTCCCCCTCTCTCAGCCTCTCTGCCTACTTGTGATCTCTCTCTCTTTCAAATAAATAAATAAAATCTTTTTTTAAAAAGGCCGTATGTGACAACCGCACAGATTATGTCACATCCCATACCGAAAAGTTTTAGCTGTTACTATTTCCTCTAAGATCGCTGACGTTAGGAACACTGGCGATCTATCCTTGCCACTTTTACTGAACACAATATTGAAAATCCAAGGCAGAACAATTATGCAAGAAGATAACCACAAAGCACCAAAACTGGAAAGAAAGAAGAAAAGTGGTCACTGTTTGCAGATGATACAGAATATAAGGAAAACCTCAAAGAAGCCAATGAAAAATTGTTCAAACTATGACTAAATTCAGTAAAGGGACTGGATACAATATCACTACCCCAAAACCTGCTGTGTTTCTATACGCTAAGAACGAATCATCAGAAAATAAATTAGGAAGATCATCCCACCTGAAATTGCATCAAAAAGAATAAAATAGGGGCGCCTGGGTGGCTCAGTGGGTTAAGCCTCTGCTTTCGGCTCAGGTCATGATCTCAGGCTCCTGGGATCGAGCCCCACATCAGGCTCTCTGCTCAGCAGGGAGCCTGCTTCCCCCCCCCCCCCGCCTGCCTCTCTGCCTACGTGTGATCTTTCTCTCTGTCAAATAAATAAATAAAACCTTTAAAAAAAATACCCAGGAATAAACTTCAACAAGAGGTAAAATCTTGTATAATGAAAACTACAAGAGAGTAAGGAAAGAAACCGAAGGCAACACACATAAACCGAAAGATATGGCATATTCATGGGTGAGAAGAATCTATAGTGGTAAAATGTCTATACTTCCCTAAACCATCTACATTGCAATTCCTATCAAAATTCTAAGGACACTTTTCACAGAAAGAGAACAAAGGATCTAAAAATTTGTATGATGTCACAAAAGACACAATACCAGAGCAATCTAGAGAAAGAAGAACCACACTAAAGGCATTGCGCTTGTTCATTTCAGACTAATGACAAAGCTTGAGTAATCAAAACAATCTAGCATTGCCATAAAAACAGACACACACATCACCAGAAGACAGGAGAGAGCCCAGAAGTAAACACATACATCTATGGTCCGGGACCTTATGACAAAGGAGCCAAGAATAAACGAGGGGGAGAAAATAGTCTCTTTCATCAATGGTGCTGGGAACACCGGAGAGCCACATGCAGAAGAACAAAACTGCACCATTCTCTTACACCATACACAAAAACTAACTCAAAATGGGTCAAATACTTGAATATATTCAAGTCCTGGAACTATAAAACTTATGGCAGAAAACGCAGGGTTTGGAAAAGTCCTTGACATAGGTCTTGGTAGTGGTGCTTTTAAGCTTATACCAAAGTAAAAACAAACAAAGAAGCAAAATATGTGCCAACATCAAACTATAAAATGTCCAAACAAAGGAAGCCATCAACAAAATAAAATGGTAACCTAAGGTAAAACATTTGTAAATTATACATCCAGTAAGGGGTTAATATTCAAAATATAAAGAATTCATGCAACTCAACAGCAAAACAAAAACAAAACAAAACACACAAAAGCACCAAAACCAACAAAAACTCCACAAGTAATTTAATGTAACAGGAGCAGATCCAAATAGACATTTTCCTAAAGAAGACATACAGATGGTCTACACGTACATGAAAAGATGCTCAACGTCACTAATCATCAGGGAAATTCAAATCAAACCAGAATGAGGCACCACTTCACACCTGTCAGAAGGGCCATTATCAAAAACACACAAGAAATAGCAAGTTTTGGTGAAGATGTAGAGTAGAGGAAAACTCTAGCGCACCATTACTAGAAGTACAAATGGGTGCGGCCACTATGGAAAACAATACAAAAGTTCCTCAAAAAAATGAGAAATGGAACACCCAAAGGAGCCAGCAATTCCCCTTCTGAGTATTTATCTGAAGGAAATGAAAACACTAACTCACAAAGGTATATTCAGCCCTGAGCACACTGCAGGATTATTTACAACAGTGAAAATAAAGAAACGACCTAAATGCCATCAGTGGATGAATGAATAAGGAAATTGTGGTCGATAAACACAGTGGAATCCTACTCAGCCATAATAAAGGATGAAATCTTTCGATTTACAACACGGTGGTCCATGAAGGCATTATGCTAAGTAAAACGGGCCAGACAGAAAGACAAATACTAGAAATCACATGTAGAACCTTCAACAAAACAAAAACAAAAATATGAGCTTACAGACAGAACAGATGGGGGATGGCAGAAGTTTGGGGTTGGAGGTGGGAGAAATGGGTGAAGGGGTCAAAAGGAAAAAAGAAAACAAGCCCAACTATCGCATCTTTTTTTTTTTTTTTCAATTAAGTAATCTGTACCACCAACATGGCTTAAACTCGTAACCCGGAGATTAAGAGTCAGACACTCCACCGACCCAGCCAGCCAGGGTCCTGGAATTGTAGCATCTTCCGATACTCAATGTATGGAGAAAGAGGAAACTAATTGAATCTATAGTATTTTGAGAGCTAGGTATTTTTTGGTAAATGTAAAAATGAAAAAACACATTCTTCAGGGTGACACACTCAGGACTCTATCTAGTTCTAATATTTATCATGTCACTGAGCAAGTAACTTACCTTTTTAATTTTTTATTTGAGAGACAGAGAAGGGGGGGACACAAGCAGGGGGAGGGACAGAGGGAGAGGGAGAAGACGACTCTGCAATGAGCAGGGAGCCTGACCTAGGGTTCGATCCCAGGAACCTGGGATTATGTCCTGAGCCAAAGGCAGAAGCTTCAACGACTGAACCACCCCAGTGCCCCTACTTAACCCCTTTTCCGCCTGTTTGCCCACCTCTGAGGATATTATGAATATTTGCTTTTAGAACAGCTTCTATTTTTAATTTAAGAATAGTTTTTAGAATTGAATGAAATAGAGGTCACTTAGAATAGTACCTATGAGAGTAAGCCCTCAAAAAATGCTTTAAAAAATCTGATTCTTGGGGTACCTGGGTGGCACAGTCAGTTAAGCAGCTGACTCTTGATTTTGTCTCAAATCAAGATCCCAAGCTCCTGGGAGAGAGCCCCGCACCAGGGTCCACACTCAGCGGGGACGCTGCTGGAGGATTCCCTCTCTCCCTCTGACCCTCCCCTCTCTAGCATATGCTTGTGCATGCACTCTCTTTCTGTCTCTACAATAAATAAGTATGTCTTAAAAAATCTCATCCTGAACATTTGGTGGTTGCATAATCGTTTTCATAACTGGGCAGTATCTCCTCGTTTACAAAGCGCTTTTATACACATTGTCTTATTGGAGTCAGGATATGGTCCTGGGAGAAGAATTTGTTGTGTTTATTTACAGAGGAAAAAAAAGAAAACCGGACTTAGAGCAGGGGTGTGCTTTGTTCATGGCTGCAGAGCTAAGAGATGATCTTCTGATTTTCAGTCCAATGGAGGAGAAAAAGAAAAAATCCAAACACTGTAACAAGAGCCAATGAAGGGCACTACAAATTGCTAATGGAATCAGTGCAGTAAGACGATGCAACATTTATAAATACTTACCCACCCAACGGTGGAGCAACTAAATATGTAGAGCATATATGAACAAACCTAAGAGAAGCAATCAGCACAAATACCATAGGGAACTTTAATACCACACACTTATCTCAATGATACACCATCCAGACAGAAGATCACAACGGAAACATCGGCCTCAGACAACCCGTTACTTAGATGGACTTGACAGATACACACAGAACCCTCCATCCAAAAGCAGCACATGGAATACTTTCCTCTCAAGTACACCTAGAACATTCTCCACCATAGGTCATATATGAGGCCACAAGACGAGTCAATAAACTCCAGAAGCCTAGAATTTTCCCAAATGATGACTGAAATCAAATCAACCATCTTTTCCAACCACAGTGATATAGAACTAGAAATCAATTACAAGAAGAAAACTGGAAATTCATAAACACAGAGACTAAACAACATGCTACTGAACAACCAACTGGGTTCATGGGCAAACCAAAATAGGAACACAGAAATACTTTGAGGCAAATGAAAAAATCATACAATGAAACAAAATTTACTGAATGCAGTAAAACAGGTTCTAAAATGGGGCACCCGATTAGTCGATTAGTCGAGTCGATCAGTCGGTGGAGCTCTGTGACGCCTGATCTTATGGTTTGGAGTTTCAACCTCACGCTGGGCATAGAGCTCACTTTATTTTTTTAAAGATGTCATTTATTTATTTGACACAGAGCGGGAGAGAGAGAGACAGAGGCAGACAGACTGAGCAGAGTAGAAGGAGCAGCAGGCAGTAGAAGAGGGAGAGAATGGCTCCCCGTGCTGACCAGGGAGCTGATGCAGGGCTCCATTCCAGGACCCTAAATCCATGACTTGAGCCAAAGGCCAACAACTAACAGACTGAGCCACACAGGCACCCCTTAGAGCTAACTTTAAAAAAAAAAAGTGGTTCTAAGAAGGAAGTGTATACTGATACAGGCCTAACTCAAGAAACAAGAAACATCTCAAATAAGCAACCTAACTTGATACCTCAGGGAAACAGAAAAAGAACAAATAAAGTCCAAAGTTGGTAGAGGAAAGGAACACATCAGAACTGAAATAAATGAAATACAGACTAAAAAGACAACAGAAAGATATTTTAAAAAAACAGATCAACAAAGAGCTGGTTCTTTGAAAAGAACAAAGCTGACAGAGTCTCAGCCAGACTCAAGCTAACAAAAAAGAGGACTCATCATCAGAAATGAAAGAGATGTTCCCTGATACCATAAATATGCAAAGGCTCATAAGAAAGTACTATGAACAATTACACCCCAACAAGCTGGATAATCCAAAAGAAAAGGAGACATTCCCTGAAACATACAACCTGCCAAGACTGAATCCTGAAGAAACAGAAATCCGAACAGACCAATGACCAGTAGGGAGATTAAATAAGAAATCAAAAACTTCCAACAAACAAAAGTCCAGGACCCCATGGTTTCACCAGTGAATTCTATGAATCATACACAGAAAAAAATGAATACCAATCCTTCTCAAACTCTGCCAGAAAAACAAGAGGAAGGAAGGCTCCCCACCTCATTTTATGAGGCCAGCATGGCCCTTATTGAAACCTCCCAAGGTGCCCCAAGAAAGTGACAGACTATTATCTGTGATGAACGTAAACATAAAAATCCTCACCCAAATATCAGCAAACCAAATTCTACAATACAGGAAGAGGTACGAACCCGTAAGATTTATTTCAGGGATGCCACAGTGGTTCAACATCCACAAATCAAACTAATGTGCCGCATTCACAAAACGAAGGGTCGACGTCATAGGACCATCTCAACAGATGCACAAAAAGCATTTGATAGCGTTGCTACCAAATCACTGCCCCCCCCCCACCTGTGCTTCTGCCACCTGGCTCATCCCCACACCCCGTACCACTGCCACACCACTGTACCATCCCCCCACTGCCACCCTGCTGCGCCCCACACACCCGCCAAGGTCCCTTCCACCCCCCATTCCCGACAGGCCGCTGCCACCAGCGCTGCCACCCTCCACCCTGCTACTCCACAGCACTGCCTCTTTGTCCCACAACGGCTAACCCTCGCCATAGCCGCCCTGCTGCCCTGCCTGCTGCAACTGATGCCCTGCTGTGCCACCCCCATTGCCCTTACCGCTCCCGTGTGCACCTCCCAGCACTCTGCCACCCTGCTGCGCCACCCTCCAGTGCTTCTACTGCCCTGGTGCCTGTTGTTTCCAACAGCACCACCACTGCTACCGCGGTCACCCTGCTGCTCCCGCCCATCTCCACTGCCCCACCCGGCCCCCAAGCCATGCCGCACCATTGCCACGTACCTGCTGCGCCACTAGTCCCTCCCAACCACATCTGGGCCAATCCCTCCCCGCTTTGCCTCTCTGCTTTGCCTCCACGTCTGCTGCCATCCAACTGCGCTTCCTCAAGTCACTTCCTTCCTCAAGTCACTGCTGCCTCACTGCCCCTCCCCCCGCGCCATTTCTTCACTGCATACTGTCCCCTTGCTGCCGCGGCTGTGCAGAGCCACTGCCCTGCCCACACAGCTATGAACCTGATGCTCTTGCCCTGCTGGTCCCACCAAACACCCCTGAACAGCTACCACCTGTTGGCCCCCCTACCCCTGCTCCGGTGCCTCCAGATTCCCTCCCCGTTGACCTGCTGCTGCCGCCCCACTCATCCCAGCCTTCTCGCAATGCTGCCACCACCTGGGTGCCCCTGCCTCGTGACCCTGCAGTCCACAGCACACCCCTCCTACTGTCCACCTTACCACCGCTGCTGCAGCTAAACTTCTGCCCTGTGCCCCAGGCCACTACAGACTTCACTGTCCAACCCCATTGACATGCATTAAGGCCCTACCCCACCCTTCATGCCCTTCCTGTGCAGTTGCTGTGCCGCTGCCTCCCAGCTGATTCCGTCCCCCCTTCACATGCCACCACTTGCCGGCCACCCCACATGCACCCGTGCAGCCACGCTGTCCCACCCCGCCCACCAGCATGCTCATTACTGTCCTGCTGCCCCACCGCATTGCTGCATCTACCCCTCTCTGCTCTCCCCACACCTTTACCCTGCCGAGTACACCACACCCCCACTACCAATCCTCTGCCCCTCGCCATCACTGCCCCCTTACCGCTACCCTGCTTCTGATCTGCTGCCACCCTGTGTCCCACTCTTGCCCTATACGTCCCGCTGCTTTCCTGGGTCCTGCAGCTGCTGGGCTTTGTAGCCCATCCCTACGCAGGCCTGCCCTATTGACTTGCATGACTGCCCCACTTGCCACGCTGCCCCCTGCTGTTCCTGCCCACCCCTCCCTGCAGCTACCACCTAGCCGCTACCCCTGCCCCCCACTCTGGAGCTTTCCCGATTCCCTACCCCTGTTGCCACGCTGCTGCCGCCCCAAGTACTTCACCTTCCCTGCACTGGTACCACCAGGCTGCCCCCACAACATGAGCCGCACCCACCACGCTGCACCCCCGTCCACAGCGCCCCCACTTAAAACCACCATTGCCTCTCAACTGCTGCCCTGGGTCTTCGCTGCTGTTGCTAACAGTGGTGTCGCCCTGTACACATGCATCAAGTCCAGCAAAGCCAAGCCCTTGCTTTGCTGCCTGACGCACCACGCCATGACACTGACATTCCGCTTATACCCAGCTAGTCCTGCCCACCCCCAAGCGACACTACCGCCTAGCTACTAACCCCCCACTCCGATGCCTCCTGGCTGCCAAGCGTGTGGCTGCCCAGCACATCCACCACCCCCCGCGCTGCTACCAGCTTGCTGCCCCCCAAAAATGCACCCCTGCTGCCCTGCTGTGCACCCCACACAGGCCCCCTTACTGCTGCGCTGCCTCTGTCCTATGCCCCCGGCCTCTGCTGGGCTTCGCTGCCTCACCTCGTTGGCATGCACTATGAGCAGGCCCAGCAAGCCAGCCAAGCCGTCTCTGTGCTGCTGCCTCAGGGCTGGTCCCACCCTCCCTACGCTGCCCTGCCGCCTATATTCCACCCACCCCCTCCAGGTGCCACACTGCTGACCCACTCAGATGGCACACAGCTCCCGACCCACGGGCCGCTACCCCTCCCTGGGCCACTACTGACTGGTTGCCCCCTCCCCGACCCTGGTGACCCCAGCTCTCTCCCCCGCTGGTCCCGCCCCCATACCTGAGCGTTTTCTCCTGACACCTCCTGGCACCCTTGCAGCCCTGCTACCCCGCCCACCACGCCAAGACACTGGCCTCCTGATGATGCCAGGCTGGTCCCTCCCCTCCACGACCGCCCATCTGCTTCCCCCTCCCCTGGCTCCATTGCCTCCCCGCTGCCACGTGCGTTACTCCTTCGCACGCCTGGTCCCCTGCCCCCCTGACACTGCATTACCGCGCTGCTACCGCCCTGAATATCCGCCCCCCTCCCCACGCTTCCAGCACATTGCCACCGCCCACATGCACCCCTGCCACCCTGCTGTGCCCCTCACACTGCCCCCTTTCCTCAGCTGCAGCCGCTCTGCCGCGGCCCTGGGCCGACAGCCTCGGCCAAGCCTCGCCACACCGCCCCGTTGACGTGCACTGTGGGTCCGCCCACCGCGCCCGACCCGCTGTTGCTGCCCCGCCCCCTTGACGCGCACGATGGGTCCGCCCACCGCGCCCAACCACGCTGTTGCTGCCCCGCCCCCTTGACACGCACGATGGCCCCGCCCACCACGCCCGCCCCGCTGTTGCTGCCCCGCCCCCTTGACCTGCACCGTGGGCCCGCCCACCGCGCCCTCCGAACTGCTGCTGCCCCGCCCCCTTGACGTTAACCGTGGGTCCGCCCACCGCGCCCGCCTTACTGCTGCTGCACCACTGCCTGGGGCTGCTCCCCCCCCACACCCCCTCTGCTGCCGCCTAGATTCCGCCCATCCCCCACAGGTGCCGCACGGCTGCCCCACTCGGGTGCCACGCAGCTCCCACCCCTCCCTGTGCCGCTACTACCTGTCCCCTTCCCCGCCTCTGGTGACCCCTGCTCCCTCCCCGTGATCCCGTCCCCCCACCTCAGTGTTGTCTCACGGCTGCCAACTCCGCAGGCCCATGCAGCCCCGCCCACCACGCCGTGACGTTGACGCCTCGCGGACGCCCGGCCCGTCCCACCCCCGAACCCCCCACTGCCGCCTAACGGCTTCCCCCTCCCCCCTGCTCCGTTGCCTCCCCGCTGCCAGGCGTATTACCTCACTACTAGCGCCCTGAATATCCGGCCCCTCCCCGGGCTTCCACCACATGCTACCGCCACGTGCACCCCTGCCACCCTGCTGCGCCCCTCACACCGGCCCCCTTACCTCAGCTGCCGTCGCTCCGCTGCAGCCCTATGCCCCGGCCTCTTCCGCGCTTCACCGCCCCGCCCCCTTACGTGCACCGTGGGCCCGCCCACCACGCCCTCCGCACTGCCGCTGCCCCGCCCCCTTGACGTACCCCGTGGGCCCGCCCACCGCGCCCTCCGCACTGCTGCTGCCCCGCCCCCTTGACAGGCACGATGGGCCCGCCTACCACGCCAGCCCCAATGCTGCTGCTGCTGCCGCTGCCCCGCCGCCGCCTCCGGGCTGGTCCCACCCCCACTCCGGTGCTGCTGTCTAGATTCCACCCCCCGCCCAGTCGCCGCCTGGCTGCCCCACTTGGCTGTCACACAGCTCCCCCACCACAACCCGCCACCGCTCCTGTGCCACTACCGCCTGGTTGTCCCCTCACCTGGCTCTGGGGACCCCGGCTCCCTCCCCCACCGGTCCCGCCCCCCGACCATAGGGTCATCACCTGGTTGCCACCACCTCCCGCCTGGGCAGCCCCACGGCCCCACCTACCACCCCATGCCATGACTGCCCCATTGCCCCACTGAGTTGCCCTTGATTCCCGCTGCCACGCCCCACCCCCCATATCTACCGCACCCCAGGACCTGCTGTCCCGCTGCACATCTGCCCAGCGCCACTGCAGCCGTCCCCAAGCTACTGCCCACGTTGCCCCTTCTTGCCGCCCTGCCCCCGCCCCCATCCCCGCCCCACCACCCGGCGGCCTGCTGCTGCTGCCAGGGTCTCCAAGGCCACCGCCCCTTCCTTGGTGGCCCTGCTGCACCTGCCGTGCCCCACTACCATGAGACCGCCGCCCCACTACCATGAGACCGCCGCCCCGCTGGTCCCGCCCACCCCCCACCATTAACCCCCACCCCAGTACTGTCCTGCCTCGCCCCCCCACTCTGCTGCCGACCCACTGTGCCCCGCCAACGCCACTGCCACCGCACCGCACCTCCCCAACACCTCTGCGACTGCGACCCAGTGACACTGCCTCCCCGCTGCCCGCCCTCCCCTGCTTCCTGGCCCGGCTGCACGCCCCGCCCTCCATGTGGCCCCAGCAAACCCTTCCCCCCGCCACTTCTCTGTCCCTGTGACCCTTACCGCCGCCTCACTGCCAATGTTCTGCTGTCCCAGGTACAGATGCTGCTGTCGCGCCGGCTTCGCAGCCCCGCCCCCTTCACATGCCTGTTGTCCAGCCCACCACGCCAGGCGTGGCCTCGCCTCCATCCCCCTCCCCGGTCCCCTCTCCTCCCTGCGAGCTACTGTCTAGCTTCACTCCCCACCCCCAAGTGCTGCCCTGCTGCCCTCCCCGTTTTCAAGGGCTCCCACCCCGCTGTTCCCGCCTCCCGTCCCCTGCTGCTACTGCCTGGCTGCCCCCGCCATATCCTTGCCTCCCCCGCCATGCCTCCCTCGTGCCGCCTCATTCCCTCGGCCCCTTGAGGCCCAGGTGCGTCCCACCTCGCGCCTCTGTATCAGTGTTGGCCTCCCCACCTCCCCACCCCTTCACCCCAGCCACCGCCCACCGGCCCACCACCCCGAGCCGTCGCTTCCCCGCTGCCCCGCGGAGAAGAGGAGAGGCTGTCCCTCACCTGAGCTCCAACTCCGCAGCACCCAGACACCACGGCAGAGGAACCGGGGCCCCAAGCACCACGCTGCACCTCGCGGAAAACTTGGGCCTCAAGGACGGCAATGCTACACATCTAGGACGTACAGGAATGGGACCCAACATTCCTTTGGCAGCACGTGAAAGCGTGGCACGTTTCACTCTACCTGAGCCCTCCGAGTCCAAAGGTCTCGGGAAGCACTTCATCTCCCATGGCAACCCTCACCATCTCCCGATGTTCCATAAGACTCTCTTCTGCTTGGAACGGGGCATCCCTGGAAATATGGGTGATCTGACCAAGGCTTGGATGGGACTGTCCTATGGAGACAGCTAGGCAGAGACCCAGACGGGACCAAAGGCCTTTCAGGGCCTGAGGCTGCCTTTCGGAACGCCGGCGGCCATCAAGCCCCTCGGGAAGGCTGGCCTGACCCCTTGCCTCCAGACGACCCACCGCCTCACCAGGAGCAGATAGGGTGTCACTTCCTGGCAGGTGCAGGGACCTCAGGATCTATCAGGCACCTCAGGAAAAGGAACCTGCCCAAATCCACAGGTATGGCAGGCACGTCTGATGGCAAGCCCTTCCCTTGGATTCTGGCCTAGAGAGACGACGGTTACAGATTCCTCGGAAAAGTCCCAGGGATGCAGATTCTAAGCCGTCACTCGGGATCGATCACTAGGCTTGCTGAGCTCAAGTCGGGAACTGGGCCACGTGGGTTAAAGCGGGGCTTGCTCGCCAAGGACATGAGCCCTGAGTTGGCTATCTCTGGAGGGGAGTGTTCTCTGGAAGAGGAAAAGTACGTTTCAAGAACCCGCCTTTGTGGACGCTCGCGTCTCACTCTGGTGGCCTTTCCGTAGGTGTTGCTCAACTAAGCCAGACGACCTGAGCTCACCTTCAGAAACATTTCCACATTAGCTCGTGGACAGGCAGTCCCCTTGCTTCTTATTCTGTGCGCATAATACCGAGACCCCACGGGCTCAGGGTTCCTTCCGCAACTGGAACATGCCATTGATTCCCCCACGACTGTAGAACTCAACGAGCACCGAGACCAACTGGATGGGGCTGGGGTGAGAAACTCTTTCCCTCAAAGCCAGAGAACATACACCACTCCACAGGGTTCTCTGGGGACTTACAGAGCCAATCAAGGACCCCGCTCTCTAACTGGAGTGGAGGGTGCACTTGGGGTGCCCTGATCTCCCGGACAAGTTTGCTCCCACTTACCAGCGACTCCTCCTAACGAGGATCTGCCGGCGCGACCTCCAATCCAAAGGGCTTCCTGGAATGGTTTCTTCCCTCCCAGTCCTACTGATGCAAGAAGCCCCCCCTATTCAGGTACGATGGCAAACAAAGGCTTCGGCTAAGCATCCAACGGCCCTCCTGGGCAAAGGAACCTCCCAGTTGCTACGGGGATGGCCCCTGACTCTAAGGACTTGGCATCAGCTCCAGAGCGTCACAGAGAACAAAGGCCGCCGAACCATGACGGGAGGCCGATTTATCAAGTACCACCTTACGCTCCCAGATACGCCCGAACTAACCCCCGAACGCAGCCCAACTTGAAACCCAGCGACCCTCAGGCCTGCACCCGACCCCTCCACGCCCATGGCTCCTAACTCCGGAAAGGGTCTTAGGTCCACCCGACTGAAGATGCCCCTCCCAAAGTGCAGAGGACAGGTGCTTTAGCAACGGCAACAGTTTCATGGAAAGGGGGTAAGAAGAACCAGGGACGCTGTCATCAGTCGAACTCAGACCGCTGAGGCCAAAGCCTGTCAGCAAACATGGCTGCCCCCACAGCAGAGATCCTAGGGCCCACCCGTCGGTTCTAATTGGCAAAAAAATCACCCAAGTATTTATCCGGGCTCCGACAGGCCTTCCTCGTCCTCTTCGCCCGTGAAGCAATTGACAGAAAAGGCTCTTCCCAAGCCATAACCCGCCAACCCAATATGGGCCTGAAACGGCCCTCCCAGCCCGAGGGAGGAGCCCTTGAAAGCCTGACTGTGGTTCAAGGAGACTCGGGATTAGATAAGGGCCCCTAGCTGGGACCCAATGGCCATGAAGCTCGAACCTGGGCCCATGGCTTCCCCAAGCTCCGGAGGCCACCAGACACTTGGGGTGGGCCAAAGGCCCGGGCGCCTTATGAGAACCATCCCCGACCCAGCCGACCTTCCCCCTTTCAAACAACGGTGCACGTGGGCTCCGTTCCACTGACGTGACCACCGAGCATCCATCTTTGCCCCTCTTTGGGAATGGAGGACGTCGTGGGGCATGGGGAACACCTTACCCAGTCCACAGTCAAGGCCCTACGTGTCACCCCAAACAGGATTTCTCAATGAGATACGGGAATGATCCCAACGCACAGAGCTGTGCTACAAAACACAAAGGCTTCGGATGTTGTCACTGCTGCACAAGGTGGAGCCTGGGCCCGTCGAAACACACAATGCTGGGCGTACATTCCTCACGATCACAAAGAGACTTCTGGGTTCCTAACACACACACACACAGACACCACTGCTCCAATCCGCACTTCCAAGGATCCCTCTCTTTAAGGACTGGCTCAACTCTTGGCCTGGGGGAGGGTTCTCACCCACTATCAAAGGACCCTTCACGGGTCTCTCTTCTTCTAACCCTGTTGTGTTGTTTCCCACCCCCCGCCCCGTCTCTGCAGGTGGTGCCAGGAACCCTTCACTGCAGGAACGTTCAGAGGACAGATGGTCCTTTCCGCTCAGGAAGATCCAGTCACAACTTCTCCCCTGCACTCCACGGCCTCTTCCTTTTACAGCTCTGACAACAGAGGCCTCCCCCAGCTGACCAGGAATGACCCACGGGTAGGGACAGCTCTACGCCCCTATTCAGCAGGAAGAAGTTACAGAAGATGAGACCATCCTCCTTCAACGACCTTAACCACGCAAGGCTCTACACTGGTCAGGGGCACACGAGGAGGGAGGAGAAGGCTAGCTGAGCACCAAGCAGGAGGTGGCACGCCACACCGCCCCCCAAACTGTGATAACAGAGGACATTCCTCAAGGCACTCTGACGGCCCAATAGCTACGGAAAGGGACAAACAAAACAGATTCTCCACCGATGGAGATCCAAACCCAGCAAGACCGGAGTCTCCCTCGCTTTGTCAACGTCCCCGTGATTCTGCACGAAGAGGCTTG
Organism: Martes martes; assembly: GCF_963455335.1. Classification (NCBI taxonomy): domain Eukaryota; kingdom Metazoa; phylum Chordata; class Mammalia; order Carnivora; family Mustelidae; genus Martes; species Martes martes. The sequence continues at coordinate 87,151,614 of NC_137902.1, read as the reverse complement.
CTTAACCAGAGGCTAGCGACCTTCCAGAGACCCGGATCTCCGTTTCCTGAAGCCCTGACATCTCCCTCCCCTCCACGACACTGAGGGAGGCTGAGGCCGAAGGAAATGTCCATAAGACAAGAGTTTCTTTTCCAACCTGCAGTCCCTTGAGAAGGACCTGTGAGAGGAGGAAGGCAACATTCCTCCAGGAAGCCCCCCACCATCTCTCAATTAATGCCTTCCTAGGAGGAAAAACCACCTTCCCTTGACAAGAGCAAAGCCTCCGGTATCCTGAGTGTCCTCTGTCCTCCTGCAACGTTCTTGTAAAACCTCCCTTTGTCCTGACCTCCCCCAGTGCCATCCCAGAGAGTCAGCCTCCCGTCACCACCCCAGCAAGCAACCCTTTCTACCCACGGGCCGTGTCCCTGTGCTTTAATAAAAATCACCTCCTGCCAGCAAAGCCGTCTCCAGACTTCTTTCCTGACCATCGGTCTTGAACGCTGACGTCTTTCCTACATCGGTCCTGTCTCTTGTAGGGCTCCTGTGGAAACAACCCTGCCACACGGGCCCATGTCTGTCAACTCTTCCGACTCCATCCACCTAACCCACTGCACGTTCCGTGTCCTCCGAGGACAGGACACTTCTGTGATTCTTGCACTGAAACCCTCACACGGCACCTCTTTCCGTCCTCGACGTGGTCGAGTTTGCCCATCTGAAACGCCCCAGCATCCCGTCCTCACCTTCTTTTTCTCGCATCTTTGTCTGGTCCATAGGGTCTCCTCACCAAGACCCTAGAACAGGTTTCTGCTCCTGAGTAGAGGACTCCATTCCTTCCCTTTGTCATCAAGCTCAAACCTTTACTCTCAGATGTTTGTCTCACAACTTTCAAAATTCTTCTTTCCCCTAATGCCTCTCTACCAGGTTCTCTTCTCCCTTTTTCAAGGCCGCCCGCCCGCCCTCCCTCCCTTCCTCCCCTGCAGTACCTTTTTGTTCTTTGTATTCCTTCCTCCCTCCCCCTCTTTCCTTCTTTCGTTCTGTTTTGGTAGCCCCCATACAGCCCTTCAGGACTTCTTCACCTAGTGTTCCGTGACTCATTCTGTCTGTAGAAGACCCAGGAGCTCACGGAGATACGTTCCCTATCAGAAAGGATGAAGGGATACCCGCACGGGGGCATCTCAAAGGTCTGCTTCTCTGCAAGTCAACGGGAGGCTTCAGGGTCATGAACCCTGGCCTTCCACACCACAGCTGGACATGGGCTACGCTAAGCATTCCCCACACTCTCCTGTCTTCCAAGACCCCGAGCATACGGGCTGTCCCACCAGAAATCGGAAGAGTTTCATTTCTCGGCTGAAATGGGCCTCAAGGCGAGCCACCACCCGAGTGTCTGGAAAAGTCACTGCCTTCAACATGACTCACAGGTATATAGTCTTTGAAACGGAAACATCTAAAATTGAAGCAGCAGTTGACGTGGGAGTGAGGCTACCGTGTAGAAAGGTCTATCTGAATTCGGGAAAGGCACACGGCACCCGACTACAAGCGGCTTGCAGAGGTAGACGCAGAGACCGTTCCTGAAGGGAGGGGCTGCAATGCGTACGTTGAGGCGGGAAGGGAGGGACATGAGGGAGCAAGCCTTCCACAGCCCCTCCTGTTCTGGCCATTAGCAGAGGGTTCACACTGCCCAGGAACCCGGCCAATGCTGGGGCCCAGGAGGGAGATGTCTCACATCCCTCACCTCGCTCCATGTGTGTTGTGTCCCGGGAAGACACGCCTTGTATTTACTGACAATGTGGAAGAGCCTTCGGCCATGTGTCCCCGGTGCCAAGGACATCAGGGCTCGTTCATCCTGGATCGCACCACACCCCTCTCCCCAGGGTGGGAGAGCCTTGACTCGGGGCTCTCCCCTCGCGAGACACGAGAGAACTCACCCTTCCGAGGAAAGGAGACATGACACGCATGGGGCAAACAATTGCAGGGCAGTGCTCACCTCGGTACACAGCAAGACCACCGGAGAGGCCCTTTAGGGAGGGAACGAAGGTGGGAGACCCTTCCTTCGGAGAGCTCTGCTCACATTCACGCCCAGCACCTCCCACGGGGTAGAAGCCATGTGGTGGGACTGCTGCACGAGAGCTCGCAGCAACACGCATCCCTTCGAGGCCATGGGCACGTTCCCGCAGACAGAAACTGGTTGAATGCCACCTTCGGGGGAAAGCATTTAGTCCAGACACACCCTGAGCCAGCATCCGAGGATCCACACCGGCGGGAACCCCGACCGATGCGGTCAACGTGGGAGAGACGTTCGATACAGCTCTCACATTTGGAGACACCTGACAAGTCAGAGCAGAGGAACCTGGGTCTGTCATCACTGGGCTCCCGCCTGGACCCAGAGCGCCCACCTTTCTCACCACCACAGAAACCACACAGGGGAGACACCATGTCTCCCGTCACGGAGGCAGAGCCTTCTGCCAGAAGCGGGCCCCTTCCCAACACCACAGAACTCACACGGGGAGAACCACGAGCGCTGTAGCCTGGTGGGAGAAGCTTCAACTGGGGCTCGGGCCTGAGCTCCCACTACCATCTCAGAGTGCGCGTCATCCCTCCCACGGGAGCGAAGGCGCAGGCACCTCCCGGGACCCCCTGCGTCATCGCTGCGGCTGAATGCCGGTGAGATCCATGTGGGAATCCCATTCCTCACGGAGCCAACACGGGAAGGCCCTGGGAGGATTCCCACGCAAGAAAATCCTCCCGGTGTGATGAGGAAAGGAATGGGCTCAGGTATCCCTTCTTCCTTAGCCAGCAACGACACCCTCACGCCGAGGAATCCCTGATCCCAGCGCAACGCGGGGAAACCCTTCCCCGGACACTCCCATCCGAAAATCACTGGGCAAAGACCTCCCAAGGAATTTCTTAGGGTGACACTGAGATACAAACTCAGACGCTGCAAACACATACAACTGGGTCCCGTGCTGAGGGATGCACAATGCGCTATTCCAGTAACCAATCGCTAGAAATCAAGCACATCTGCTCCGATCCATCAGTACTTGCACAAAGGCCAGGATCCCCGAACAGGCGTGGGGGGGGGGGTCTCACAACCGTGCACACTGTGCCGAGTAAGAACGGGGGACTTTTCCTTTACGAGCTCTCACAACTGACACGGGTACTGTCTCTTGGTAGGAAGTGGGATCCCAGGAAGAAACACTGCCTGGGATCCATGAGAACATCAACTGGAGGGTGAACTCAGAATCTCAGAGCACGAGGTGCTCGACGTCCGTTCACAAAAACACTGACCTATCGATGTATGTAGATCGCAAGGATGAATGGCCACAAGATTCATCAAACACATGGTTTGGGATCTACCTCTCATGTGTCCTTAATTCTACTAATATTATCCTCATAAATTAGAAACGACTTACAAATTAATTTCTTACTTAGAAATACTTGTATTCCTTTACTTATTTGAGATCAAGAGAGCTAGAGAGGGATCAAGAATAGTTGGGAGTCAGCTGGGGGGAAGAGGGAGAGGAAGCAGGCCTCCCACTGAGAAGCGTACCCAATGCAGGGCCTGATCCCCCAGGATCCAGGGATCCTGACCTTAGTCAAAGGCAGATGCTTAACCAACTGTGTCACCCAGGGGCTTGCAAATTAATTTTATCTTTTACAGAGGTGCTGTTTTGGAAGAACTGTGTGTATCAGGACAGGAATAAAACTGTACTGTTCAGAGTCAGGCAGTGAGTGCTACCTCCCCCTCTGAGAGAATATGGTAGCCAACTGCTTTTCTCTACCACCAAACATAGTTACTTATCTCTTAGCCTGAGAAGGTGTAAGACCACTGCCGATATGGAAATAGTCCTTAATTTAGAAGATGATAGAACAGGACGGGGTATGTACACTGCCTTCCATAAACACAAAGCACATCCAGGAATGCCTGTAGGGTTCTTTTAGTTAAGGGACCAACTCTTGATTTTGGCTCAGGTCCTGATCTCAGGGTTGTCAGATCGAGCCCGTGACATGTGTCATGCTCTGCACAGCATGTGGAGCCTGCTTAAGGGTCTCTCTCTCCCTCAGTCCCTCCACTTCCAAATCTGGCTACCAGGAGTTCCATGATGTCTATGCCAGACGAAAGGAGGAGCGTGTAGGACAAAACGTGACCCAGACGTCAACCACCACTGGCAACTAGTGACAAGAGACTAAATAAACTTCCCGCTGCTCCCAAAACCAAAGAGAAGACTTGCAGAAACCCTATTACAACTGCATTTCACATGACCATCTTAGCGATGCTTACTTCTCCTAGAATCTTCATATTAGAAACATGTTCTCACTCATCTACCCTGATTCATCAGTGATATGGAATTCCTACAGGAAATGGGCATACACTCTACCTCCTCATGTCTTCTCTACTCTATGTGAGTGACCTTCTTACTGACTCTCTTGATTTTGGCTGAGGTGATGATCTCAGTGTTGTGAGATCGAGCCCTGTGTCATGCTCTGCAAAACATGTAGAGCCTGCCCAGTGTCTACCTCTCTCTCTCCCACCTCCCCCTCTTACAAAAAAAAAAAAAAAAGCACGTCCACTCAGAGATCCATTTGTAAAGATGCCCAATATTCTTTAGTTTACTGGCCCTAAAAAGAATGTGTTGGCAGAAAACACTATTTTGGAGAGAATTTCTATTTATAAGATAACCCTGCAGTAACTCAGGATTCTGCTAACAGACGCAACCTGGAGTTAAGATATTTTGTATGGGGCAGGGACCTGCAGAACCTTCTCCATATGTGCCACCAAGTAATTTTCCCCAAGCAGCAAACTCTAGACATTCTGGTTAAGGGTACATCTCCAATTTAATCAACAATAAGAGGGCATCTTTCCCTCTGGAAGAAAGACAGAAGCCAGCAAAAAAGACACCCAAGTCAAGGCCTGAACCTCAACTCAGGCGGAAGGTTCCAAACCAAGACAACTTACTACTGTGATGTACATCCACCAGGGAGACGGCAGGGGTCACACTCCTGTACATGTTGCACTTGAATCTGCACTGAAGAGACAGAGGCCAGACCTTTTGGATGCTGCCCATGAGGCCATGTCCTCTGAGCCCTGAGGCACCACCTGTAAAAACAAGGAGAGCATTTAGTTGAGGTCTCAGGACCCGCACTCGGGAAGACACAATGTCACCCAAAACTGAAAGCGTGCCCCTCCCTTCCAGCAGAGAGCACAAGCTCAAAGATGCCCAAACCACAGGGCCCTGCGATCTGTGAAAGACAGCATTGCTGCTGGCAGACCTTCAAATCATACACACATGGTCAATTTGCTACCGGGAGTTCCTTGATATCTTTGCCAGACCCAAGCAGGAGGATATGGGCCAGGAGATGGCCCAGAGGTCCATCACCATGTGCAACTAGTGATAGGAGTCTAAATAAAGTTCCTGCTGCTCCCAGAACCAAAACAGAAAATCTGCATAAACCCTATTTCAACTGCATTTTGCATGACCGTCCTAGAGATGCTTACTTCTCCTGGAATCGTCTTTCACCTTTGACATGGTTCTCATTCACCTACTCCGTCACTTCAATGACACACAACTCCCATAGGAGATATGCATCTACTCTACCTCCTCAATGTCTTTTCTACTCTACGTGAGTGACTCTGTTAGTCTTGCTTCCTTTCTTTTTTCACAACTCTATTTGGCTGAAAGGAGCCTCCGGTCTTTCCTTTCTAAGACATGCCTCTCATGGACCCTGGAACTCAAAAGAAGAAATAAAAAAAGCAACAACTAATCACCACCCAATATGAATATAACCTATACCTTGGAGATTGAAGTTGTTTCACTCCTGACCAGAGATTATGCTACTGACCCAAAGGGCAAGCCCTCCAACAACCAGCTTCTAGAGGATTCTGGGACGATTTGGGGTATAGTTATGATAGGATTTTCCCAATCAGAAAACACTGCCAGCCTCCAAAGTGAGGTCCCCAAACCGGATTGTGAACTAAATAGATTCAGAGCTTCACGGGACCCATTGGAGGCACAGAAACACCTGGCGGTGGTGGCAGCAGATGCCAGTCCACATGGGTGATGGATTTCAGTTCAATGGATTTGGGATGGTTTCTTAGATGCAAGAAGGCAGCCACAAGCACACTTGGTTTCTTAGCATCTATTCTAACTAAGCCTGGCAGGCATAGTGACGGACCGTTCCATACAGATTTTGAAACCCTGCTGTGCTGAAACTTTTCATGAGGAATCTCTAGAGTGAACTTTCAGTAGTGCGTCCAGGCCAAAGCCAAGCGCAATACTCCCATCAGACTTGACTGCGATACCTGTCGATTTGGGTGGATTCCTCTTCTCAAGGTCCCCCAAATATCCTGAGGTTCCCATACCTTCCAACAAGTAACATTCCCTACTCATCTGGCAAGGCTCCTCGGCACTGCGTCATCGAGGTGGGAAGCCGCTATTGCCAAGGGGCTCCACAAAGTCACCCTTAATTCCTGAAAACTGTCTGGTCGTTATCCGAGTCTATACACGTTACTCTCAAATTGGACATTTCACTCAATCTCTTGGTAAAATAACCAACGTTTCCAGCGGTGTCCTGTTACAAGAAAAAGGCGCTTGTGCTGAACTTACGCCAATAATCCTAAGTACCTTGGAAGAAAGAATTCTCCCTGAGAGTTCCTGAATGATGGAGGGTTCAGGGAGGGAGAGAAGTTAAATGCTCCCATTTGTTCACACAGAAATGTTTCATCACATTTCTGTAGATCATGGATATTTTCAGATACAGTTTCCCTCGATCTGGAAGAAGAAACATTAAAGAACCAGCAAGGTTTCAAACAAGAGTCACAAAGGTAGACTCACGATCCTCAGCTCACTCAGTCCCCGCTTATTAATTCTTGTTTGGCTTGAATGCAGCTTTTCCATGAGTTCTGCAAATCCGTACCCAGGTGAGTTTGAGAATTTTCACAATCAGACACTAAGACCCCACAAGATACATCACCGTGTACAGTCACAGGCATTTAATGGCAAAGTAGGGAGGAAGGACCTGCGGACACACGCTTAATGAGATGTATTTTCACCAAACACAGAAGGCAAGACATCACCATGGAAGCAGAGAGGCCACAAGACCTGCATCCTGGTCGCCAGGGCATGGCGTGTCCATGAGTTTCCATATCTCCAAGCCAAACACGCTCATGTCTTCTGAGCTAAGGGTTCTGCTTCTAGAATTTTCTCCCAAGGCAAAAACCAGAGGGGTTGTAAAGGATTTGCAACGGTGTTTATGGAGGCTTCCTGGATGATGGTGAAGCCCTGCAGCTCACCGCCTTGCCCCAGGCCCACAAACCTGTTCAGTGCCCCCTTTGCATCCACCATGGTCAGGCAGGTCTAGCCCTTCCTACCCCGGTTGCACAGCACACCCTCTCCTGGTGTCCACCAGGCCGCTCGGCCTCTGTGTTCCATATCCTCGATGGATCTCTTTGGAAGAAGGTAACCCACATAGGGGAGGAAGGAGCAAATATACTCCTTCCCACCCTTTCTCCCTCCTGGCACCCATCCAAGGTTTGTGCAGGGGGAACAGAGCTGCAGAGACGTGCAGATGGGGCTCTTCTTCTGTGGCGCTTCCAAGAATCCCCTTGCACAGATCCTAAGCCTTAGCGCTTAGCAGACTATTTTGGTCTCTACCCCCACTGCCCACCCCAGCCACGGGGCAGCATTCCACCTGCCAGCCTCCTCAGAAAGAACTCCCGCCCCCTAGCTAGCTGCCCTCCGTCCAACGCCCAGGTGCTGACCTAGGCATTCAAAAGGAGACTGGATGAGGAGACACCCCCACCGCACCCAGGTGCCTGAGTGCGCGCCACACCACACCGTCTACTTCAGGGTTGTGGTGATGGCAGACTTCCCGCTGTGTGCTTTTTGCCCTGAGACATGCCAACCCTCCAGTGCAGCACAGAGCAGAGCCGGGCTTCAGCCCCCCGGCGACCTGGCTGGCTGATGCGGCTGCCTGAGCCTGCCTGCCTCCCTCCCTGGCTCCAGTCCTTCCCTATGAGCATCTGCTGGGCCCTGCGACTCTGGCTCTGCTCCGGTGCCCCGAGCCCTGGGTTGCAGGCTGTCAACAGGCAGTTGAGGAGCCGTAGATTCCAGCTGGCCTGCCCTGCGCTCCCCTCAACCCAACCACCGTGGTGACCAACGTGGGCCCAGGTGCCAGTTCGGACTGCAGCCCCCGCCTTCCTGCTCAACCTCAGGGGGCTCCTCAGAAGCAAAGCACATCGGCCCCAAATAACCTGCCCCTTAGCCCCCACCCCACCAGCCGAATAACCCCTAGGGACAGATGTATAGAGAAGCCAACACAATCTACACTCCAGGCACTGTATTTCACTCAGCCTCTCATGGTACGCAGGTGGGTCAGAGGAGGAGTCAGCACAACAGCACAAATCACACTTGAGTAGTGAGCAAATGGGTTTCTCCCAGGGCGGCAACATTTCCAGATACTCTGCAGTAGGCCTGGTTGTCAGCCTACCTGTGCTCCAGTAAAAGCCCTGCTCTGACATTGATGAGCCACAGACCAAGAGCACCTCTGCAGGGAAATGAGCCCAAATGTATCCTGGATCCTTTCATTTTGTTGTTTTGATTTTGCTCCAAAGTCCAGGGAGATAGCTCTGGGGCATGGATGGGGCTCTCCGTTCAAGAGCACAGGAGGTAAATGAGCCCTATGTTCCCCTCAACACCACTCCTGGGATAGGCCGAGTCAAGCTACTAACCGTGTGCTACCCTGTGACCTCAGCAGGGCCAAAGCACAGCCTGCTCCCTGGATGTGGAGAGAACTGGGATGCAGTCCCTGAGCCACACATTCTGAAGCCAGAACTCGAAGGGAACTATGCATGTGGGCTGGTTGTAGCACAGAAACTGACAGGCACCACGCGGCCCTGAAAGCCACACAGGCTCCTGGCAGCCTCAGAGTGGGGGTTCAGTGGCTTCTCTGCATTCCAGATTGCCCCTGCTCTGCCCTGACTCAGACCTAAGCTGGAACCCCTGTGGTCCCTCCAAGGTCAGGTGGCATAAAAAGGGCCTATAGTAGTTGAGGTGGCCCTGGGAAGGGAACCCCCTGAGGCAGATCCCAGGATGAGGCTGGACGGCATATCAGGGGCTCACTGAGTTGGGAACCCACAGCAGATTGCTGTGGGAACAGGGAACCCAGTGTCTGTGAAGGGTGTCCACATCACTGCGTCAACAGCTGTGTCCCTGGCAAATGACAGAATTTGTCTGTGCCCCATGTCTTTTGTAGAACTGGGCCTCACAGCACTCTGTCCCCTAGCATTTGGTGAGGATAAACCAAGACAATGAACAATAAGCACTTCACACCAGTGCTTGGAACAGAAGGGGCATCCATGAAGACACATCTCCCTAGGATTGCTTGGTAGGAAACGTGTTTTGGAACACCTGGCTCAGCTGGTCATGTGGTCTTGAACATCAGAGAAAAAGCACCTGGCTTCAGGGAGCGTCCCTCCAACACAGAGACTCAGAGCCACCCTGATCCCAGTTACACAACCTCCTCTCCAGAGACATTCCTGCCTGTCTGGTAAATATCAGGCTGTGTAGACACACTACCCTGCAAGCCCTGCCCCAGGAAGCCGTGGACCCAGCAAGTCTATGGCTCCCAACAGGGCCCAGCTATCCTCCCCATGTCACCAGGACAGTGGACCTGGGCCTCTGGCCTTACCTCGCTTCTCAGTGGTGATGATGGTGGCCTCTAGGGGCTCCCCCAGCCCTGCCTCATCTTGATCATCAGCCTAAAGATGTATGCTGACTCTGGGGCCAGCTCGGTGGCCGTGAATCGCCTCACCATGGCACCCATCTCCACTGTGGTTAATGTGCTGGAGTTGCTGTTGGCCAGGCAGTAGGCCATCTGATACCCTGTGGGTGGGACAGGAGGGCCACGCATCAGTCTCATCACCCCACTCGGACCCCACATCCCCGACACCACCACTCTGCCGTGTTTCCACCACGTCCTTCGTCCTCTGCCAGCATCTGAGAGGAATGGCACAGCCACAGTGGCGGATGGAGCCTCTGAGTGCTGGGCCCCCATGACTCTCGTTCCCCTTCATCCATCCCACCACCAAGATATGGAAACAGTTTCATCTTTAGTGATTCAATACTTACATAAAACACCAGTGCTCATCATATCAGCAATTTAAAACCTCCCAAAAATCCAAGTTCCAGAACCAGATGCCTTTCATGGTAAATTCTACCATTCAGGGAAGGATTCATACCAGTCCTTTGCCCACTTTTCCAAAAAACAGGAGAGAAAGCTTCTAAACGCACTTGCTGAGGCCAATATTACCCTGATACAAAAATAAACGAGGACACCCCAAGAAAAGAATCTTACAGTCCAATATCCCTGATGACCATAGATGCACAAATGTTCAACAAAATACCAGAAACCCAAGTTCACCAATATGCTGAGAGGATCATATACTACGATCAAGTGGGATCTTGCAGGAATGCAATGATGGTTTACAGGTGCACATCGATCAAAGTGATACAGCACATTAACAAAATAAAGAATAAAAATGATGTGATCATCTTGAGATGCAGGGAAGCATTTGACAAACTTTAATATCCTTTGCAATCAAAACTCTCAACAGAGTACATAGACCGGGAACATACCTCAACACCAAAAAGGCCATATATGGTCCACCTGGGTGGCTCAGTGGGTTAAAGCCTCTGCCTTCGGCTCAGGTCATGATCCCAGGGTCCTGGGATCAAGCCCGCCATCAAGCTCTCTGCTCAGCAGGGAGCCTGCTTCCCCCTCTCTCAGCCTCTCTGCCTACTTGTGATCTCTCTCTCTTTCAAATAAATAAATAAAATCTTTTTTTAAAAAGGCCGTATGTGACAACCGCACAGATTATGTCACATCCCATACCGAAAAGTTTTAGCTGTTACTATTTCCTCTAAGATCGCTGACGTTAGGAACACTGGCGATCTATCCTTGCCACTTTTACTGAACACAATATTGAAAATCCAAGGCAGAACAATTATGCAAGAAGATAATCACAAAGCACCAAAACTGGAAAGAAAGAAGTAAAGTGGTCACTGTTTGCAGATGATACAGAATATAAGGAAAACCTCAAAGAAGCCAATGAAAAATTGTTCAAACTATGACTAAATTCAGTAAAGGGACTGGATACAATATCACTACCCCAAAACCTGCTGTGCTTCTATACGCTAAGAACGAATCATCAGAAAATAAATTAGGAAGATCATCCCACCTGAAATTGCATCAAAAAGAATAAAATAGGGGCGCCTGGGTGGCTCAGTGGGTTAAGCCTCTGCTTTCGGCTCAGGTCATGATCTCAGGCTCCTGGGATCGAGCCCCACATCAGGCTCTCTGCTCAGCAGGGAGCCTGCTTCCCCCCCCCCCCGCCTGCCTCTCTGCCTACTTGTGATCTTTCTCTCTGTCAAATAAATAAACAAAACCTTTAAAAAAATACCCAGAAATAAACTTCAACAAGAGGTAAAATCTTGTATAATGAAAACTACAAGAGAGTAAGGAAAGAAACCGAAGGCAACACACATAAACCGAAAGATATGGCATATTCATGGGTGAGAAGAATCTATAGTGGTAAAATGTCTATACTTCCCTAAACCATCTACATTGCAATTCCTATCAAAATTCTAAGGACACTTTTCACAGAAAGAGAACAAAGGATCTAAAAATTTGTATGATGTCACAAAAGACACAATACCAGAGCAATCTAGAGAAAGAAGAACCACACTAAAGGCATTGCGCTTGTTCATTTCAGACTAATGACAAAGCTTGAGTAATCAAAACAATCTAGCATTGCCATAAAAACAGACACACACATCACCAGAAGACAGGAGAGAGCCCAGAAGTAAACACATACATCTATGGTCCGGGACCTTATGACAAAGGAGCCAAGAATAAACGAGGGGGAGAAAATAGTCTCTTTCATCAATGGTGCTGGGAACACCGGAGAGCCACATGCAGAAGAACAAAACTGCACCATTCTCTTACACCATACACAAAAACTAACTCAAAATGGGTCAAATACTTGAATATATTCAAGTCCTGGAACTATAAAACTTATGGCAGAAAACGCAGGGTTTGGAAAAGTCCTTGACATAGGTCTTGGTAGTGGTGCTTTTAAGCTTATACCAAAGTAAAAACAAACAAAGAAGCAAAATATGTGCCAACATCAAACTATAAAATGTCCAAACAAAGGAAGCCATCAACAAAATAAAATGGTAACCTAAGGTAAAACATTTGTAAATTATACATCCAGTAAGGGGTTAATATTCAAAATATAAAGAATTCATGCAACTCAACAGCAAAACAAAAACAAAACAAAACACACAAAAGCACCAAAACCAACAAAAACTCCACAAGTAATTTAATGTAACAGGAGCAGATCCAAATAGACATTTTCCTAAAGAAGACATACAGATGGTCTACACGTACATGAAAAGATGCTCAACGTCACTAATCATCAGGGAAATTCAAATCAAACCAGAATGAGGCACCACTTCACACCTGTCAGAAGGGCCATTATCAAAAACACACAAGAAATAGCAAGTTTTGGTGAAGATGTAGAGTAGAGGAAAACTCTAGCGCACCATTACTAGAAGTACAAATGGGTGCGGCCACTATGGAAAACAATACAAAAGTTCCTCAAAAAAATGAGAAATGGAACACCCAAAGGAGCCAGCAATTCCCCTTCTGAGTATTTATCTGAAGGAAATGAAAACACTAACTCACAAAGGTATATTCAGCCCTGAGCACACTGCAGGATTATTTACAACAGTGAAAATAAAGAAACGACCTAAATGCCATCAGTGGATGAATGAATAAGGAAATTGTGGTCGATAAACACAGTGGAATCCTACTCAGCCATAATAAAGGATGAAATCTTTCGATTTACAACACGGTGGTCCATGAAGGCATTATGCTAAGTAAAACGGGCCAGACAGAAAGACAAATACTAGAAATCACATGTAGAACCTTCAACAAAACAAAAACAAAAATATGAGCTTACAGACAGAACAGATGGGGGATGGCAGAAGTTTGGGGTTGGAGGTGGGAGAAATGGGTGAAGGGGTCAAAAGGAAAAAAGAAAACAAGCCCAACTATCGCATCTTTTTTTTTTTTTTCAATTAAGTAATCTGTACCACCAACATGGCTTAAACTCGTAACCCGGAGATTAAGAGTCAGACACTCCACCGACCCAGCCAGCCAGGGTCCTGGAATTGTAGCATCTTCCGATACTCAATGTATGGAGAAAGAGGAAACTAATTGAATCTATAGTATTTTGAGAGCTAGGTATTTTTTGGTAAATGTAAAAATGAAAAAACACATTCTTCAGGGTGACACACTCAGGACTCTATCTAGTTCTAATATTTATCATGTCACTGAGCAAGTAACTTACCTTTTTAATTTTTTATTTGAGAGACAGAGAAGGGGGGGACACAAGCAGGGGGAGGGACAGAGGGAGAGGGAGAAGACGACTCCGCAATGAGCAGGGAGCCTGACCTAGGGTTCGATCCCAGGAACCTGGGATTATGTCCTGAGCCGAAGGCAGAAGCTTCAACGACTGAACCACCCCAGTGCCCCTACTTAACCCCTTTTCCGCCTGTTTGCCCACCTCTGAGGATATTATGAATATTTGCTTTTAGAACAGCTTCTATTTTTAATTTAAGAATAGTTTTTAGAATTGAATGAAATAGAGGTCACTTAGAATAGTACCTATGAGAGTAAGCCCTCAAAAAATGTTTTAAAAAATCTGATTCTTGGGGTACCTGGGTGGCACAGTCAGTTAAGCAGCTGACTCTTGATTTTGTCTCAAATCAAGATCCCAAGCTCCTGGGAGAGAGCCCCGCACCAGGGTCCACACTCAGCGGGGACGCTGCTGGAGGATTCCCTCTCTCCCTCTGACCCTCCCCTCTCTAGCATATGCTTGTGCATGCACTCTCTTTCTGTCTCTACAATAAATATGTCTTAAAAAATCTTATCCTGAACATTTGGTGGTTGCATAATCGTTTTCATAACTGGGCAGTATCTCCTCGTTTACAAAGCACTTTTATACACATTGTCTTATTGGAATCAGGATATGGTCCTGGGAGAAGAATTTATTGTGTTTATTTACAGAGGAAAAAAAAGAAAACCAGACTTAGAGCAGGGGTGTGCTTTGTTCATGGCTGCAGAGCTAAGAGATGATCTTCTGATTTTCAGTCCAATGGAGGAGAAAAAGAAAAAATCCAAACACTGTAACAAGAGCCAATGAAGGGCACTACAAATTGATAATGGAATCAATGCAGTAAGACGATGCAACATTTATAAATACTTACCCACCCAACGGTGGAGCAACTAAATATGTAGAGCATATATGAACAAACCTAAGAGAAGCAATCAGCACAAATACCATAGGGAACTTTAATACCACACACTTATCTCAATGATACACCATCCAGACAGAAGATCACAACGGAAACATCGGCCTCAGACAACCCGTTACTTAGATGGACTTGACAGATACACACAGAACCCTCCATCCAAAAGCAGCACATGGAATACTTTCCTCTCAAGTACACCTAGAACATTCTCCACCATAGGTCATATATGAGGCCACAAGACGAGTCAATAAACTCCAGAAGCCTAGAATTTTCCCAAATGATGACTGAAATCAAATCAACCATCTTTTCCAACCACAGTGATATAGAACTAGAAATCAATTACAAGAAGAAAACTGGAAATTCATAAACACAGAGACTAAACAACATGCTACTGAACAACCAACTGGGTTCATGGGCAAACCAAAATAGGAACACAGAAATACTTTGAGGCAAATGAAAAAATCATACAATGAAACAAAATTTACTGAATGCAGTAAAACAGGTTCTAAAATGGGGCACCCGATTAGTCGATTAGTCGAGTCGATCAGTCGGTGGAGCTCTGTGACGCCTGATCTTATGGTTTGGAGTTTCAACCTCACGCTGGGCATAGAGCTCACTTTATTTTTTTAAAGATGTCATTTATTTATTTGACACAGAGCGGGAGAGAGAGAGACAGAGGCAGACAGACTGAGCAGAGTAGAAGGAGCAGCAGGCAGTAGAAGAGGGAGAGAATGGCTCCCCGTGCTGACCAGGGAGCTGATGCAGGGCTCCATTCCAGGACCCTAAATCCATGACTTGAGCCAAAGGCCAACAACTAACAGACTGTGCCACACAGGCACCCCTTAGAGCTAACTTTTTTAAAAAAAAAAGTGGTTCTAAGAAGGAAGTGTATACTGATACAGGCCTAACTCAAGAAACAAGAAACATCTCAAATAAGCAACCTAACTTGATACCTCAAGGAAACAGAAAAAGAACAAATAAAGTCCAAAGTTGGTAGAAGAAAGGAACACATCAGAACTGAAATAAATGAAATACAGACTAAAAAGACAACAGAAAGATATTTAAAAAAAAACAGATCAACAAAGAGCTGGTTCTTTGAAAAGAACAAAGCTGACAGAGTCTCAGCCAGACTCAAGCTAACAAAAAAGAGGACTCATCATCAGAAATGAAAGAGATGTTCCCTGATACCATAAATATGCAAAGGCTCATAAGAAAGTACTATGAACAATTACACCCCAACAAGCTGGATAATCCAAAAGAAAAGGAGACATTCCCTGAAACATACAACCTGCCAAGACTGAATCCTGAAGAAACAGAAATCCGAACAGACCAATGACCAGTAGGGAGATTAAATAAGAAATCAAAAACTTCCAACAAACAAAAGTCCAGGACCCCATGGTTTCACCAGTGAATTCTATGAATCATACACAGAAAAAAATGAATACCAATCCTTCTCAAACTCTGCCAGAAAAACAAGAGGAAGGAAGGCTCCCCACCTCATTTTATGAGGCCAGCATGGCCCTTATCGAAACCTCCCAAGGTGCCCCAAGAAAGTGACAGACTATTATCTGTGATGAACGTAAACATAAAAATCCTCACCCAAATATCAGCAAACCGAATTCTACAATACAGGAAGAGGTACGAACCCGTAAGATTTATTTCAGGGATGCCACAGTGGTTCAACATCCACAAATCAAACTAATGTGCCGCATTCACAAAACGAAGGGTCGACGTCATAGGACCATCTCAACAGATGCACAAAAAGCATTTGATAGCGTTGCTACCAAATCACTGCCCCCCCCCCACCTGTGCTTCTGCCACCTGGCTCATCCCCACACCCCGTACCACTGCCACACCACTGTGCCATCCCCCCACTGCCACCCTGCTGCGCCCCACACACCCGCCAAGGTCCCTTCCACCCCCCATTCCCGACAGGCCGCTGCCACCAGCGCTGCCACCCTCCACCCTGCTACTCCACAGCACTGCCTCTTTGTCCCACAACGGCTAACCCTCGCCATAGCCGCCCTGCTGCCCTGCCTGCTGCAACTGATGCCCTGCTGTGCCACCCCCATTGCCCTTACCGCTCCCGTGTGCACCTCCCAGCACTCTGCCACCCTGCTGCGCCACCCTCCAGTGCTTCTACTGCCCTGGTGCCTGTTGTTTCCAACAGCACCACCACTGCTACCGCGGTCACCCTGCTGCTCCCGCCCATCTCCACTGCCCCACCCGGCCCCCAAGCCATGCCGCACCATTGCCACGTACCTGCTGCGCCACTAGTCCCTCCCAACCACATCTGGGCCAATCCCTCCCCGCTTTGCCTCTCTGCTTTGCCTCCACGTCTGCTGCCATCCAACTGCGCTTCCTCAAGTCACTTCCTTCCTCAAGTCACTGCTGCCTCACTGCCCCTCCCCCCGCGCCATTTCTTCACTGCATACTGTCCCCTTGCTGCCGCGGCTGTGCAGAGCCACTGCCCTGCCCACACAGCTATGAACCTGATGCTCTTGCCCTGCTGGTCCCACCAAACACCCCTGAGCAGCTACCACCTGTTGGCCCCCCTACCCCTGCTCCGGTGCCTCCCGATTCCCTCCCCGTTGACCTGCTGCTGCCGCCCCACTCATCCCAGCCTTCTCGCAATGCTGCCACCACCTGGGTGCCCCTGCCTCGTGACCCTGCAGTCCACAGCACACCCCTCCTACTGTCCACCTTACCACCGCTGCTGCAGCTAAACTTCTGCCCTGTGCCCCAGGCCACTATTGACCTTCACTGTCCAACCCCATTGACATGCATTAAGGCCCTACCCCACCCTTCATGCCCTTCCTGTGCAGTTGCTGTGCCGCTGCCTCCCAGCTGATTCCGTCCCCCCTTCACACGCCACCACTTGCCGGCCACCCCACATGCACCCGTGCAGCCACGCTGTCCCACCCCGCCCACCAGCATGCTCATTACTGTCCTGCTGCCCCACCGCATTGCTGCATCCACCCCTCTCTGCTCTCCCCACACCTTTACCCTGCCGAGTACACCACACCCCCACTACCAATCCTCTGCCCCTCGCCATCACTGCCCCCTTACCGCTACCCTGCTTCTGATCTGCTGCCACCCTGTGTCCCACTCTTGCCCTATACGTCCCGCTGCTTTCCTGGGTCCTGCAGCTGCTGGGCTTTGTAGCCCATCCCTACGCAGGCCTGCCCTATTGACTTGCATGACTGCCCCACTTGCCACGCTGCCCCCTGCTGTTCCTGCCCACCCCTCCCTGCAGCTACCACCTAGCCGCTACCCCTGCCCCCCACTCTGGAGCTTTCCCGATTCCCTACCCCTGTTGCCACGCTGCTGCCGCCCCAAGTGTCCTACTCCACCTTCCCTGCACTGGTACCACCAGGCTGCCCCCACAACATGAGCCGCACCCACCACGCTGCACCCCCGTCCACAGCGCCCCCACTTAAAACCACCATTGCCTCTCAACTGCTGCCCTGGGTCTTCGCTGCTGTTGCTAACAGTGGTGTCGCCCTGTACACATGCATCAAGTCCAGCAAAGCCAAGCCCTTGCTTTGCTGCCTGACGCACCACGCCATGACACTGACATTCCGCTTATACCCAGCTAGTCCTGCCCACCCCCAAGCGACACTACCGCCTAGCTACTAACCCCCCACTCCGATGCTTCCTGGCTGCCAAGCGTGTGGCTGCCCAGCACATCCACCACCCCCCGCGCTGCTACCAGCTTGCTGCCCCCCAAAAATGCACCCCTGCTGCCCTGCTGTGCACCCCACACAGGCCCCCTTACTGCTGCGCTGCCTCTGTCCTATGCCCCCGGCCTCTGCTGGGCTTCGCTGCCTCACCTGGTTGGCATGCACTATGAGCAGGCCCAGCAAGCCAGCCAAGCTGTCTCTGTGCTGCTGCCTCAGGGCTGGTCCCACCCTCCCTACGCTGCCCTGCCGCCTATATTCCACCCACCCCCTCCAGGTGCCACACTGCTGACCCACTCAGATGGCACACAGCTCCCGACCCACGGGCCGCTACCCCTCCCTGGGCCACTACTGACTGGTTGCCCCCTCCCCGACCCTGGTGACCCCAGCTCTCTCCCCCGCTGGTCCCGCCCCCATACCTGAGCGTTTTCTCCTGACACCTCCTGGCACCCTTGCAGCCCTGCTACCCCGCCCACCACGCCAAGACACTGGCCTCCTGATGATGCCAGGCTGGTCCCTCCCCTCCACGACCGCCCATCTGCTTCCCCCTCCCCTGGCTCCATTGCCTCCCCGCTGCCACGTGCGTTACTCCTTCGCACGCCTGGTCCCCTGCCCCCCTGACACTGCATTACCGCGCTGCTACCGCCCTGAATATCCGCCCCCCTCCCCACGCTTCCAGCACATTGCCACCGCCCACATGCACCCCTGCCACCCTGCTGCGCCCCTCACACCGGCCCCCTTACCTCAGCTGCCGTCGCTCCGCTGCAGCCCTATGCCCGTGGCCTCTTCCGTGCTTCACCGCCCCGCCCCCTTGACGTGCACCGTGGGCCCGCCCACCGCGCCCGACCCGCTGTTGCTGCCCCGCCCCCTTGACGCGCACGATGGCCCCGCCCACCACGCCCGCCCCGCTGTTGCTGCCCCGCCCCCTTGACGCGCACGATGTGTCCGCCCACCACGCCCGCCCCTCTGTTGCTGCCCCACCCCCTTGACCTGCACTGTGGGCCCGCCCACCGCGCCCTCCGCACTGCTGCTGCCCCGCCCCCTTGACGTGTACCATGGGCCCGCCCACCGCGCCCTCCGCACTGCTGCTGCCCCGCCCCCTTGGCGTGCACCGTGGGCCCGCCCACCGCGCCCTCCGCACTGCTGCTGCCCCGCCCCCTTGACAGGCACAATGGGCCCGCCCACCACGCCAGCCCCAATGCTGCTGCTGCTGCCGCTGCCCCGCCGCCGCCTCTGGGCTGTTCCCACCCCCACTCCGGTTGCTGCTGTCTAGATTCCACCCCCCGCCCAGTCGCCGCCTGGCTGCCCCACTTGGCTGTCACACAGCTCCCCCACCACAACCCGCCACCGCTCCTGTGCCACTACCGCCTGGTTGTCCCCTCACCTGGCTCTGGGGACCCCGGCTCCCTCCCCCACCGGTCCCGCCCCCCAACCATAGGGTCATCACCTGGTTGCCACCACCTCCCGCCTGGGCAGCCCCACGGCCCCACCTACCACCCCATGCCATGACTGCCCCATTGCCCCACTGAGTTGCCCTTGATTCCCGCTGCCACGCCCAACCCCCATATCTACCGCACCCCAGGACCTGCTGTCCCGCTGCACATCTGCCCAGCGCCACTGCAGCCGTCCCCAAGCTACTGCCCACGTTGCCCCTTCTTGCCGCCCTGCCCCCGCCCCCATCCCCGCCCCACCACCCGGCGGCCTGCTGCTGCTGCCAGGGTCTCCAAGGCCACCGCCCCTTCCTTGGTGGCCCTGCTGCACCTGCCGTGCCCCACTACCATGAGACCGCCGCCCCACTACCATGAGACCGCCGCCCCGCTGGTCCCGCCCACCCCCCACCATTAACCCCCACCCCAGTACTGTCCTGCTTCGCCCCCCCACTCTGCTGCCGACCCACTGTGCCCCGCCAACGCCACTGCCACCGCACCGCACCTCCCCAACACCTCTGCGACTGCGACCCAGTGACATTGCCTCCCCGCTGCCCGCCCTCCCCTGCTTCCTGGCCCGGCTGCACGCCCCGCCCTCCATGTGGCCCCAGCAAACCCTTCCCCCCGCCACTGCTCTGTCCCTGTGACCCTTACCGCCGCCTCACTGCCGATGGGCTGCTGTCCCAGGTCCAGACGCTGCTGTCGCCCCGGCTTCGCAGCCCCGCCCCCTTCAGATGCCTGTTGTCCTGCCCACCACGCCAGGGGTGGCCTCGCCTCCATCCCCCTCCCCGGTCCCCTCTCCTCCCTGCGAGCTACTGTCTAGCTTCACTCCCCACCCCCAAGTGCTGCCCTGCTGCCCTCCCCGTTTTCAAGGGCTCCCACCCCGCTGTTCCCGCCTCCCGTCCCCTGCTGCTACTGCCTGGCTGCCCCCGCCAAATCCTTGCCTCCCCCGCCATGCCTCCCTCGTGCCGCCTCATTCCCTCGGCCCCTTGAGGCCCAGGTGCGTCCCACCTCACACCTCTGTATCAGTGTTGGCCTCCCCACCTCCCCACCCCTTCACCCCAGCCACCGCCCACCGGCCCACCACCCCGAGCCGTCGCTTCCCCGCTGCCCCGCCCTGTTGGCCCCACTGCCTCACTGCAACCCCTGTGGTTTCTGCCACCCCTCCCCGCTGTGCTTCCCACCCCGCCCCTGTCGCGTCCCCCACGCAGGCCCTCCTTACTCCCTTACCGCTGCCCAGCAGCTGCCTGGCCCGCCCTGGACGTCATCAGTGGGCCCTAAGAGAATTCCTGCATAAGGGCTGGCGGCAGGTGTGTTCTGGAAGAGGGTTGGAGATAGAGGCACAGGAGTAAATCCCAAGAAGGAAAATGCTGGCGTAATTATGTTAAGTGTTAAAATAGCCTAAAAAGCTAAACTTAAAGTGCTTTCAATGTCTCCTTCTTTTCCATACAGTGACTTTATTCATCATATTGTGCACCTGAAAATAATATAATCTTAAGTTAACTAACTGGAATGAAAATAAAAACTGGAACCAAGATGCCCTTCAACGGATGAATGGATAAGGAAGATGTGGTCCATATACACTATGGAGTATTATGCCTCCATCAGAAAGGACGAATACCCAACTTTTGTAGCAACATGGACAGGACTGGAAGAGATTATGCTGAGTGAAATAAGTCAAACAGAGAAAGTCAAGTATCATATGGTTTCACTTATTGGTGGAGCATAACAAATAATATAGAGGACAAGGGTAGATGGAGAGGAGAACGGAGTTGAGGGAAATTGGAAGGGGAGGTGAACCATGAGAGACTATGGACTCTGAAAAACAACCTGAGGGTTTTGAAGGGGCGGGGTGGGAGGGTGGGGGAACCAGGTGGTGGGTATTAGGGAGGGCACAGATTGCATGGAGCACTGGGTGTGGTGAAAAAACAATGAATACTGTTACGCTGAATATAAATAAAAAATTTAAAAAAAAATTAAATACAAAAAAAAAAGATAAATAAAAATCTTTTAACATCATGTGCATCGATTGACATACAGACATTAAGGAAACAGTTTGCATAACAAAATGTGTCTATGTGTCTAAGTGCTCTTTCTCAACCCAGGCTGGTCAAAATCATGGAAAAGATGAGTTTTATTTGTCTTCAGAATCACTCACTGTTCTGGGCTTCCACGTATAGTGTACGGACATATGAACAAGCTTTTCTCAAAAACTAAAAGAAAAAAACGCTCCCAAGAACCAGCACTAGATGTCCACCGTAGAATTGCATGAACAGAAATGCCCTCGTTGGCTTTGTTGTAATGAGAAGACCTTGGGAGATACTCATTTGAGAAATAAGTGTCGAGTGAAATACATCATAAACAAGAACTTCTCCCTTACCGTAATGCTCACTGGGGAACTTAACTCTCCATTTTACTTTGCTCTGGTCACCAGAAAAATCAAAATTTAACAGCACACTTAGCCCAGTGATTATGTTAAATTTATGCTTTGCGCTCTGTTAGCAGTAGAACTGAAACCTTGGGGCTGACTCTGTGATCATACTTGTGTTACTTTTAGGATAAGATGTGCATTAATATGAATAAATTCACCCCTGTTATGTTTTCCACGGCAAGCATTTTCACTGACATGATTTCATGGGATCTTCATCACACTCCAGGTGAAAGAAAAGGTAAATGTTTATGGTATATAAAAGGTAAACAAAGGTAAATGCACAAAATATGAATCTGTGAAATAAGACAAATGCAGCCCAGTAAGTTTTGAGACCTAATGGGCTGTATTAATTGATCTACTAATGACTTGGATAGTATCCTATCCAGTAGATAGAGGGGCGCTCCAAGTGGCCACAAGAAAGAAACGACTTCCAAGATAGCCTGTGAGATGCAGTGCATGGGTGGTGCAGTCAGATTAAGTGTCACACTCTTGGCTTTGGCCCAGGTCCTGATCTCAGGGTCTTGGGATCCAGCCCTTCACAAGGATCTGTGCTCAGCACAGAGCCTGTTTGTGTTTCGCTCTCCCTCTCCCTCTGACCCCTCCACAAATAAATAAATCTTAAAAATAAGACAGCAAGGGAGAAAATAAAACATAATCAGCTAAGAATCCATTGTTTTTGGCAAGATCACCCTCCTAAGGGAAACAGAGGGGGCCAATCAGTAGACTTCCTAGCGCTGACCAGGAAATTCCCACCTGGACTGGCTAAAGGTTATATAGTTCTGGATGTTGAAACTGCAGTTGGGTGGGTATTAAGTCTTGACTTACCAACTTAGGGCCTTAAGCCATGTGAGGGCATTTTGAGCCTGTGGTTTTCCTTTTCAACAATCCCAGCTTTTGATCAGACTCTCAGCTTAACTGAGAGATCTAAATTGAAGGCATTAACGCCACTCTCAGCAACTGCTCTGAAGTGCTCACAGTACTTGTTGCTCCTCAATGTAGTATTCAGAGTTCTTGACCTTTCTGATTAGCCCTTGTGATGTTCACAGGTCGCCACTGCAGTCTTACAATTTTTGAGTTGGTCATGCTCTTCTTTTTTTTTTTTTTTCCTGATGTTCCAGTCTTAGAAAGATCATTAGTATGCAGGTTAGTGTCTCTGTTTTGCATTTAGAGCTTTTGAGAAAACATAAAGCACCACACAGATTATATTGATTATGATAAACCAGATAATTCCCAATGTTTGGAGTGCAACTTGAGGCTATGTACTCCAAGACTCAAAGCAATTAAAAACAAACGAGTAAGAAAGACCCTGCTGAAGGAGTCACTCTTTTAAGCCACGTGGCTTCCTCAGTAATCTGATGTTATTGGGCTTCAACTTCCCCCAGAACTGTTCATCCCGGTTTAGCACATGCTGTTGTCTACTGCACAGACCCAGCCTTGCTCAGCTAAGAGATAACCAAGGGCTGTCTTATTTTCAAGAACTCCTTTGGCCAGAGTGGAAGGATTCTCGTTGGGCAGACATTGCTTTGGCAAGGGGTCCTGCAACAATTTCAAGAACGAAGGAAAAGGTCTTGATCATGCTCCATCTACGTTTGTCCCTAACCAGGGAAGTAAGGCCAGCCAAAGACATGAATCTTGGAACACAATTTTTCCTGGTAGTTCCCTTCTAACTCAGAACATGAATGTAGGGAAGTTAACCAATGAAATGTCTTATTTAGCTTGAGTAATTTCAGACCAGGGTTGACTTTTCTGGTAGCCTGAAATAAAAGGTAGCTCTAAATTCCAGAGGATACTGCTGTAGTAATGACCCGGTTGGACAATACAGATGAGGGTGTTACCTTTCCAGGCCATTGCCAGAATAAAGGAAAAGAGAAGAGAGAGAAATGATCACATGTTTGGTCAAAGCTTAGAGTCTTGATCCATTGTCTTGGGTGAGCACGGTCTACCTAGATGTCAGCTATTTCACTTTCTTCCAAGTAGATTCGGAAATATCAAGGGTCTGTGCAGGACCAGGTGTCAGGTGGAGACTTCTGTAGCTGTGGGATGTGCACTGGAGGCTCAATACCTATGAGTTTTGCAGAAGGAGACTTAGCAAGGTCCCTCTTTTACTGGCTTTCAAGGGTTGCCTTCCTCTAATGATGTGTCTCAAATACTTAATCACCAGGCTGAACTGTGTTGGAGAGGATCCTTTTAACTGTGATCTAGGAAGGCTTCCATAACCTGTTGATGACAGGCTTGAGCACTGGACATTGCAGTCTTACAGTAGTTGGATAGACCAGCGTGCAACACAATGGATCAGTAAAAGGTTGTACACTGAGACAATTCAACGAAGTCTGCAAGAATTTCCTAAAGGCTCCTGTGGTTTGCCCAGTGAAATATGTGCCCTGGTCACTGGCGATCACAGAAAGTGTGCCCCAAGGGAGAAACCCATTTTTAACAGGGTCTTTGTCACAGTGCAATCATCAGTCTCTCGGCAGGGAAAGGCTTTAACTGATCCAGAAAATACAGAAACAACAACAATGGTATATGACAAACCCTACTAAGTGGCAGTGGAATGAACCCAGCTGCAGGTGTTCAAAGGGTCCACAGGAAGGAGGCCTGAAGCCTCTGGAGACAAAAAGTTGTTCAGGATTATGGACCTGACAAGTTAGACACTTGGTTAGACACTAGGTAAACAGGTTTTGTTTGTTTGCTTTTTAAAAATTTTTTTTTTATTTTCAGCATAACAGTATTCATTGTTTTGCACCACACCCAGTGCTCCATGCGATACGTGCCCTCCTTAATACCCACCACCTGGTTCCCCCAACCTCCCACCCCCCGCCCCTTCAAAACCCTCAGGCTGTTCTTCAGAGTCCATAGTCTTTCATGGTTCACCTTCCCTTCCAATTTCCCTCAACTCCCTTCTCCTCTCCATCACCCCATATCCTCCATGTTGTTATGCTCCACAAATAAGTGAAACCCTATGATACTTGACTCTCTGCTTGACTTATTTCACTCAGCATCATCTCTTCCAGTCCCATCCATGTTGCTACAAAAGTTGGGTATTCATCCTTTCTGATGGAGGCATAATACTCCATAATGTAGATGGACCACATCTTCCTTATCCATTCGTCCGTTGAAGGACATCTTGGTTCTTTCCACAGTTTGGCGACCGTGGCCATTGCTGCTCTAAACATTGGGGTACAGATGGCCCTTCTTTTCACTACATCTGTATCTTCGGGGTAAATACCCAGTAGTGCAATTGCAGGGTCCTAGGGAAGCTCTATTTTTAATTTCTTGAGGAATCTCCACACTGTTCTCCAAAGTGGCTGCATCAACTTGCATTCCCACCAACAGTGTAAGAGGGTTCCCCTGACTCCACATCCTCTCCAACACATGTTGTTTCCTGTCTTGCTAATTTTGGCCATTCTAACTGGTGTAAGGTGGTATCTCAATGTGGTTTTAATTTGAATCTCCCTGATGGCTAATGATGATGAACATTTTTTTTTTTTTTACTGTTTTAGAAGACTTCCCACTGATGTCCATTTATCATTTGAATCATCTTAAATGCCCTATGGTGGGTGAAGGAATGAAAAAAACAATCAAGAAAAATGGGGCTTGCCAGGGATCTGGGAAGAACCGAGTGGTTGTCTTGGTTTTCCCGTAGCCCTGACTCTTTCTTTAAGTCACTCCCATTCTTTACCCACCTTCTTCTCTCTGATTCAGAAGGAAACAGGTGCCATGTTACAAGGACATCAGGATGGCCTGCATCTGGCAATGAGGAGCCATGTTTTGTTGAACCAGAATGGACCTTATCTACATGAGCCACAATCTTACAACTATAATACCAAAAAAAAAAACTTAGTATGAAGTTTTATTTGACAATGATTCCCATGTAATTTAACATATCAAATAAGCTAAATTAATTTAGCAAATCCTTAGGGATGTTCCAGGTCAAAGAGAATGAAGTGGGCCAATACTCCAAAGGAAAAAAAAAATTTTTTTAAAGATTTTTTTATTTATTTGACAGACAGAGACCACAAGTAGGCAGAGAGGCAGGCAGAGAGAGAGAGGAGGAAGCAGGCTCTCCACCAAGCAGAGAGCCCGATGTGGGGCTCGATCCCAGGACCCTGGGATCAGGACCCGAACCGAAGGCAGAGGCTTAACCCACTGAGCCACCCAGGCGCTCTTCCAAAGAAAATTTTAAAAAATCCACAAAATCCTTCATTCTCTTGAGGAAGGACAACCAAATTCTGATGTTTTACCAGCTTACTTTTGATTGGAAAATTCTTCGTTCCAATCTTAGGCCCTCCTGACCATGCATGACATTCCTTTCCAAACATTCCCTTTTTAGAAGGCTTTACAACTTTCTCTTTTACATTCAGATTTTTGTCCTGAGTTTACCCTCTTTAGGTAACCAGCTTCGCTGTAAAAGAAAATTCCTTTCTTTTTTATCCTGAAAAAAAAAATAGATTTCCGTTCCTCATTCCTTTACTTATGAAAAACACATATCTTACTTTCTTTGCATTCTGAGTTGTTTTTCTTATTATTTTCAGTAGCCTTCATTACATTACTTAGAGTTCTTAAGTCTTGGAAAGTTTCATTTTTAAAGAAAGCAGTTGTGAACTGTGAACAAGTATTCTTTAGGTTGGGAAATGTATGAATGCATTTCATAATTTGCTGAAATATGTGCTTCTTCATTAAACAATCTTTCAGGAAAGCAGAAAATGCATTTAAAAACAAGCCCAGTTTCTTTGCAATAAGGTAACCAAAAGGAGATAAACTCATGTTCATTTACTAATAACTTAGTATTATCTTACCTAGTAATGATCTAGATATTTAATGACAGTAATTTCATTTAACCATTGACCTAACTCACCAAAACATTAAAGTTTCAGTTTTCCAAAAAGATTTGGAAGACTAAGACTTTATCTAAAATTTCTAACTTTATTTACATCTATTCAATGTAACTTGTTCCTAACAGTTTCACTGAGATTACCCATAAAAATTGTGTGAGACATGGGATGGGATCAGTGAAGTAGGAGATGAGGACTGCAAGTTGTGCTTGTCCTGATGTGCACATGTGATGGATGGAAGTGTTGAATCACTGTACTGCACACATGGAACTAATATAACATGGTGTGTTGAGTAGCTGGAATTAAAATAAAATCTTACAATATAAAATAAAAATTAATTAAAATTTAAAAAAATTTAAAATTAGGAAACATAAAAGCTTGTCATTCTTCCAAGCTATTTTTTTAACATTTTGGAATAGAGATCACATCTACTTATTTTAGTAAACCAAGGCACACAAAAGTTTTAATTTTAGTGCTGATAACGAAAGCCACGTCTATTTGCCCAGATCATATGAATTTGGAACACATTTAGGTTAGTTTCTATCTTTCTGACAGTTTTAGAATGCCCAATTCTTACAAGTACCTGTAGCTCTCTACAAATTAATTTGGCAATATCCATCCAGTGAGAAAAATATCTCACAGTGACAACATGTATTTGTGGACACAAAGAGCACTGCATGGAGCCTAGTGTCACTAACACGTATGGAGAAAACGTTAAGATCAGTTTGTGTCCCTGGAATATTAGGGAGACTGTGCTAGAGTTTAGGCACAGGATCCCTTTAGCAGTTCGTATTTTATATTTATGTATTATCAGCAGTTTGTGTTTTCAAAAGGCACCTTTCCTTTTGTTTCCCTCAGTCTCGGGCATCTGTAGGTTGGTCTTATATTTCAAAGATACGATAAGATGTATAACTTTAAGGAGAAAAAAAGCCAAACTTTTATAAGCCCCCTTTGATAAGCAGGAGAAGTTGGGAGATCCAGAAAAGGAGTAGGGGAACTTTGGATTGCTGAAAGAGCTGCATTTACAGTTCTGCTCAGATTTGTGAAGACAGTTGCTCTCAATGACTCACAGCCTTGTATTTACATGAAATGACATCCTGTGTTGTTGGTCCAACCTATCCAGCACATGAGCTTCAATTTGCTTCCTTCCCTCTGGGTGTGTAACTTGAATTTTAAGGATTTCTGGCAGTAAGGAATGACCCTGCTTGGGTATAAGATGGGCTCCCAAAGAGGGTGCAAAGATACTCTCTCCCAAGATCCAGAGTCACTCACAGCGAGAGCCAAAGGAAGGAACCAACCAGCCGCAGGTCCCCAGCAGGCAGAAAGCTAAGAACAGTTATGCAGGATGCCTCCAGCAAGAAGGCAGTAGCCTATCTCTGTGAGAGAAGGGATCCATCGGAATGGGTCTGGACTTGGAAGGATGAGACAATGTGAAATTTTATTATCCTCTCTGGATCAAGCACTGCAGACAGAGAGATCTGGAAGGAGCTAATTCTGCTAATGGTTTGTACCCATCCCTCTACAGTGCCAGTTTTTGCAGGACCCCTTCTGCAGGCCCTGGACTTTACTAGAATTTCCACCCGGCTGTATGACACCTGTATAGTAGCTTGCCAGAAACCATCCAGTTTCATCAGGTCTGGGAAGAGCTCGCTTGGGGACCCTCCCATGAAGGTAGATACTGTACATGACCATGTCAGACATCTGTTTATGGCTGTGTAGTCTGCAGAGTGGAAAAACTATTCAGACTAGAATGAGTGCTCAAAGGAGCAAAAAGAGGAGCATGAGGAGTTATGTCAGTCTTCGATAGGTTTTCCTGTTTTTCTGTTTTAGGTACTTCTCCAACCTTTAATTTGTCATTAAATTTTTACAATGAATGTTTCAATGACTTTGGAATTTTGAAACATTTTAGAGACTTCTGCTTGCCATTTAACAGAGGTGTCTTAGTCTGCTTAACTGGAGAATGCTTGCTTCTAAGTGTATTTCTTAAGTGATCTTATCTAATTGGAAAGTTCCCCATTTTGGACATTGTATTTCTAGGTTCTAATTGTCCTGAGGGCTGGCAGCAGAATGGTAGGAAACTAACCACTAATGGAATTAACATCCATTTCTGCCCAGCTATATATCCACAAATAAGTTGTAGTTCACATTTCTGTCAGGCCTTATTTTTGACCGTTATATTTGACAGTTACCAAGCCAGTTCCTTAGGACACAAAACAAGCTTAGTAGGATCTTGCCATGTTTGCTAGATATCTGTAGCATTTGGGACAATAGCTGTTAGTTGTACAATAAGCAGGTGGACTAGAAGGTGGTGAGCTTGACTCATCATAATTTAATGATCCTAGGAGCTAAGACTTCTCTGAGCAGAGCTAACACCTTGCAGTGTCCTGGAGTTGGGGATTGTGTGTGTGTTCCAGTGTTAGCTCTCAGTACACGAGTTTTCTTGAAGTTAATGGCTGACTTATTGTCCTGCCTACCCACACCCTGACCAACTTATATTATCAAGGGGTGTTCTTGGGGTGGCAAGGGTTCTAATAGCTTTTGAATGCTTGACCAATGCCTTCCAATTTTTGTCGGTTATTCTGCCTCTGAGATCCCTATTAAGAGTAGTCTTTATCTACAAACAAAAGGAGACAAACAACAGTGTACACCTTGGTGTATGGGCCGTAAAGATACTACTGTGCTCTGGACAAGGAAGGCTCTGTGTGCACCAACAATTCTCCTTGGAACCATGCTTGGATTATACCCAGGGTACTGGGATCTGAAAGCTTAGGGGCTTGGCTCGGGGCAGATGTTTCTGCCAGTTCAACTGGGCTCTGGGCAAATATGTGCGCTCAATAGAGCTCTAGATAAACACGCCAGCTCAGCTGGGCTCTGGGCATAACCCTTGGCCAGCCCATGCTGACCTGAAAGCCAATTAGATCAGGAGCCTGAATAGAAAGAAAAGGGAGCTGAGAACCAAGAGGAACCCATCCACAGGACTTGAAAATAGCAGGAAAGACAGGGAACTCAAAGGACTCATGGCTCCCACACCTGTTTCTCCTTGTGTCTGAATGTCCATGGAAGGCCACTTCTGATCCCATTGCTGCCACCAAATTTATTAAATAGCAAAAATTCAACCAAGTAAATGTTAAAGATACAAAGGCTGTATTAATCAATCAATTCACGAGTGAGGCATCATCCCACCTTGCAAATGTAGGTGAGCTCCAAAGGATTACAGCAAAGGAAAAGAAGAAAAAAGGAAATCGATAGCAAAAAGTCCATTGTGGGATGCCTGGGTGGCTCAGTGGGTTAAGCCTCTGCCTTTGGCTCAAGTCATGATCTCAGGGTCCTGGGATGGAGCCCCACATTGGGCTCTATGCTCAGCAGGGAGCTTGTCCCCCCCCCACCCCCCACCCCCGTCATCTGCCTCTCTGCCTAGTTGCGGTCTCTGCTGTCAAATAAATGGGTAAATTTTTTAAAAAAAAAATCCATTGTATTAGGTATTATTTCCCTCCTAAGAGGAATGGTAAGGATCAATCAGGAATTTTCCTGGGGCTGAACAGGAAACTCCCATGTTCACTGCTTCAAGGTCTCTTCTGGGGTTGAAATGTACTTGAGTTAGACAGGAAGTTTTCATTTAGTGACCTGGGCCTTAAGTTAAAGGTTGCCATTTTGGGTCTGTAGGGTTTTTCTTTTTAAGATTTTATTTATTTTTTTATCAGGGAGAGAGAGAGAACACAAGCAAGAGGAGCAGCAGGCAGAGGGAGAAGAGCAGGGATCCAGTGGGACTTGATCCCAGGACACTCAGATCATGACTTGAGCATAAGGCAGACGCTTAACCAATGGAGACACCCAGGCATCTCTATGGCTTTCTTTTTAACAGATCCAAGAAGATGAAGACTGACTTTAAAATTTTAGACTTCTATATAGAAAGCTCTTCACAGGTCTTGTTATGTGCTTTCCACCCACTGCTGAAAAATTGCTCTTTAAGAACAGGGGAAAGTACAAACAAAAATTCCTTCTCATGGGCTCTCTGGAGCCTTAATCTGTGATGTTAATGCTCAGGAGTTGACTTCTGAGTCTGGTGAGTTATTGAACCACTGCCTGGCCAGGGAACATTCAGCCGTCTGCACACACTTTCTAAATATGACTAGAGTCCGCACCAATGAGGCTAATTTGGGATACCATGCCTGAATCACAAATAACCTTGAGTGGTTAGGAAAAGTATATTGGCCTTACTGTAGTGATCCTCCTTGGGACAGTAGTTCATCCTGCATCGCTCCCACACCTGGCACATACTAGAGCTGTAATAATGTTTGCTGAGCAGCATTTACCAATGGTAAGGAATACATTCCTGTGTACAATGGAAAAATAGGCACGTTAGACTCACTCAATCTTCACTTGAAATTTCACCTTACTGTGATATATAAAATCTAAATTTGAGAAACCCAAGACCATATTAAAACCTCAGCAGCCAAATTATTATTTTCTGTAGAGCTGCAATGTGGCTCCAAGAAACGAACAGCATTTTGTTGCCTTCATCTTATTGTTTGTGATTTATACTTTGGGTAGAGCAAGATTGAAATGAGAGGGTATTTGAATGTTGAGTAAAACATCCCTGAAAGATGTATAATTGTTCTTATTTCCTGATCGAGTAAGATCATCAAAACTGGTCTTTTGTGCGTTTATTGTGTGTGAGGTTGCTAGGTGCTTTCATGTGTATTGTTGCATTTGATGCATACAATGACACTAAAAACATCACTGTGACCTTAATATTTTGGATGACAAAACTAAGGGGAGAAAGGGCAAGTGATTTTGTCTTTCTCATTTTCTCTGTATGTTCCAAAGCCTATACTATTTCGATTCCATGGGGACATATAGCAGGACATTATGCAACTGTTAAAAACATCAACATGAAAGAAAGACTTCTAGTCCTTTTTTTTTCCATTAATACTTGACAGAAAGGTACAGTATTCCCTTTGGTGGAAAAAAAGTTTCTAGGAGGTTATATCTTTTTCTGTAACCACTACCTTTGTTTATTGAAGGAGAAAGAATCTCTTGATCAATCCTTCCATTATTGCACTCATGTTTGATGATACCTTTGTGTCCTTTATCCATTGACACTCCAGTCACAGTCAGCCAGCTGAATTTCATGTATGTGTCATTTGTTTTCATGGTGTCTCCCAGCCGGGATTTCAGAATTGGTTTGCCATTCTATTGTTTCCAATACATCTTGATAAAATCAGGGGGAAAGTCCTCAAGAAGACCAAGATACGTTCCAGCCCTATGGAGTGTTCTTCGGCAATTGAAGGAAGAAGTATTGTGGGCTTGAGGGAAATATCTTCATTGGAACTTTTATCTGTGGGGGAAAATGGAATAGCAGATAAAAATATTATTAGAGAAAAAAATATATTATTAGAGAAACACAGACATTAGGTGGTTTGGAAACACTCAACACATAGTAAAAGGGAGGAAACTTGTTATAGAATTAGTCTTTACCATGGCCTTTCATGCACAATGGGTTAGGAGGTACTGATTGATCTTAGCTTCCATAGGAAAAGAGGTTCAAGACATTATGTAACTTGCCCAAAGTCACAGCTATTAAATGGCAGAGTCTGACTGAAACATGGAAGTTTATTATTTTTTTAAAGATTTTATTTATTTATTTGTCAGAGAGAGAGAGAGGAGCGAGAGCGAGCACAGGCAGACAGAGTGGCAGGCAGAGGCAGAGGGAGAAGCAGGCTCCCTGCCGAGCAAGGAGCCGGGTGTGGGACTCGATCCCAGGACGCTGGCATCACGACCTGAGCGAAGGCAGCCGCTTAACCAACTGAGCCACCCAGATGTCCCTATTATTATTTTTTTTGAAACATGAAAGTTTATTAAACAATACATAGTCACTTGTTAGAATGGGAATCCATTTCCACAGGTGTTTGATAATGTATTAGATTGACCTTTTAGCTTCAAATGTGGATCCCACGTCCACTTCTAATCCTGAAGTACTTCTCTTTGATTTCTGATTTTATAGAACATCTTGTTCTCACATGAGAACCAGTCTAGGATTTTGATTGGGGCGATGTTTAAAGCGGTACCCTCAAAGTATTTGCAACACCTTAAATTTAGAAGCAATGTGCCTATATCTCTAAAACCTCTATTTGAAGCATTTATGATTTTCAGAAATGTTTACTAGCCTTATCAAATATTGCACTGATCAGAATTTGTTTTGCTTTAGCAAATCTTCACTAAAAGCACATCTTAAAGATTTCACTTTTTTTTTTTTGAAAGAGAGAATGAGTAGGGGCAGAGGCAGGGGAGAGGGAGAAAGCAGACTCTCGGCCAAGTAGGGAGGCTGACAAGACACTGGGCTCCAGCCCGGGACTCCAGGATCAGGACTTGAGCCAAAGACAGATGTTTAACTAACTGAGCCATGCAGGTGCCCCTAAAAGCACATTTTATAATCAAGTTTTATTTGAAGTTAAATCATGACTAAGAAGACACCATTTTTTGACTCTTAGCATTTTCCTTCCACCCCAAATTAATCTACCCTCCAAGCATCCTGACTTTTTCATTGACATGACCTGTTGAAAAAGTTATATATAACTGGTGTATTAACAGTTATTGTTCCAGAGCTTTTTGCAGACCCAATGTCAGGGAAACATCATGGTTTTCAAGGGCATGTTATCTGAATGTTGAAATGTTACCAGATTATACTTTTATTGTTAATTTAGTGATTGAAATTATAAATAGTAGAACCCTTTCCAATTTGGTTCCCAACTGAAACATAAATGCTTTACTTATTTTCTCTTTGGTCTACTTTAGAGTTAGAATAATAATTTCATTGGCAACTTCTTAAGAAAAAAAAGAATTGAAGGCACCTGGGTGGCTCAGTGGGTTATAGCCTCTGCCTACAGCTCAGGTCATGATCTCAGGGTCCTGGGATCGAGCCCCACATCGGGCTCTCTGCTCAGCGGGGAGCCTGCTTCCCCCTCTCTCTCTGCCTGCCTCTCTGCCTACTCGGGGTCTCTCTCTGTCAAATAAATAAATAAATAAAATCTTTAAAAAAAAAAAAAGAAGAAGAATTGGATTTCTTCCTTGAGAGGAAAGAAAAAAAAAAAATCTTGAGAATTTCTGCCTGTGCAACAAACTTCCTGATTTCTTTTAAGTTCCTGATTTTTATAAAACATCAGTTAAAATACAATGATGAGTGTTTTCTTATGGTGTAAATAGAATTGGATCTAATATACTTGTTTAACTTTGTACTTCTTGCTTGTAGTGCAAATAGTATTTTTATTATAATATTAAGACTCTGTATATTTTCCCAAAAATATACCTTGTTTTTAACCTAAAAAGCATGTTATATAAAGCAAGATTTGTTTTTCAAAGTAATGATATTTCTGTATTTTTTGCCTCTAGGCAATGCAGTAAAGAATCTAGTCGTCATAGTAGAAACTTTGGCTTCTTATGGGAACACTTCTGGTTCATCATAGAAAAGAACTTGAAAATAAAATTATGAACTTGGATAATTTCTAGGTGGTCAAACATGATGCTTACTTCCTATTCCTTTCCCTTAACTAGATTCCCGAGTTTCATTATTTTCAGATAAAATGAATCTTAAACTCCCACAACTTTCTCAATGTGATAGTGAACTGAGCATTAAATAGTGTCCTTGGGAAGCAGGGGCAAGATGGCGGAGAAGCAGGAGACCCTGTTTCAACCCGTCCCCTAAATTGAGCTACATATCTACCAGAACACTCTGAACATCTAGGAAATCAGTCTGAGATGTAAGATTATACACTTCTGATCTCTGTGAGAGCAGAAGACACCAGTTGAGAGGTAAAGCGGAGTGGGGATGCTCAGACTGTTATCAGAACATAAACAGAAGGGGGAGGGAGCCACCAGAAGCAACCCCATTGGAAAGCAATACCCCAATACAAAAGTGCCCTGTGGTAGGAGGCCAGCAGTAACTTGGAGTCTGGTTAAAAGAACTCAAAAAGAGCAAGAGATCTTAAGGGGCAACTGATGGAGTCAGGCAGTCACGAACATGGCCTAATCCCACAGACCTAGGATGGCCACTACCGATGACAACCCATGCCAGAGAGAGTGTGGCAGAGCCTCCAGTCCATGGCCCCTGAGCCCCCAGCTTTCTGCTGCCTGCACCACCACTTGGCTGGGTGCACTCCTGCCCGCACGTGAGAGTCTGGTGTGAGCTCCTGCCGGTGCTCTCTAGGTCCACAGGCTTCCACACTCTTCATGCCCTGCATGGACCGTGGGGTCTGTGTGCACTATCGCCCGTGTGTGAGAGTCTGGTGTGGGCACCAGCGAGTGCTCTCTGGGACTGTGGCTTTCTGTCACTGGCCAAAGGATCTGAATGATTCCAGGCCAGGCCTGAGAGAACGTTGCATGATCTCTGGTCAGAGTGCCTCAATGGCAGCCTCCCACGAACAAACCCTGCCTTGGGCCTGGACAGTAGTCCTGGCAAAGGCAGCCTCCGGAAGGGGGCTCCCTAGACCAATATCACTCACAGCTTTAGTGGCACGGAGGTGCAGAGACAAGCAGGCACCTCTGGTGACCACTGAGGCAGTGGCTGGGGGAGCGCACTGATTGTGGGAGGTTGTGCTGTTCAGCGAAGGTTGCGGGGGCGGGGGTCGTCTATGTTTTCTGGACCACAGAGGGGAGTAGACTGAGGCTTCTCTCAGAGGCAGAGGTCCGGGTGCAGTTTGCTTTCCACTAAACCTCCAAAAAGCCGCCAAAGGAAAAAAACCTCCAGAGAACGAAACCCTGAAAAACCAGTTTCCACAGAGCCCAGCCCCTCGAGAGGGGTTGGGGAGACTCAGCCCAAGCAAGACTGACTGAAAAACAATGCGGCAGGCTCCTCCCCCATAAGACAAGCCAAAAGAATGAGAAAACAATCACCACACGGTCTCCAAAAACTATAAAACTCCAATATCAGGGGGAAAAGCAATATATTAGCTAATGGTATTTCCCTAAAACCTGTAAATTTCATAGATATAACTTTTTAAAAATTCATTCTCAGGATTCTTGTTTTTAAAAATTTTTTTAACATACTTAACATTACAATTAGAGGTTTAATACAACATATTTCATAATAACTTTTTTAACTTGAATGTTTTTCATACATATACATGTGTTTTACTTTTTCTTTTTTTTTCTCTTTTTTAAATATACATATAGATATAAGCGTCAAGGTATTCCTTTTTCCCTATTCAATACTATCCCTGTATATAAACCAGTTTTAATCTCCCTTTATCTCTGGAAAGTTGAGTCCTTTAACACAGATATCAAGATAGTCCCAGGAAGAACCAAAATAACATTCCTCACCCACACTGAGGATTTATAACCACCTTCCAACTTTTTCTTCTGTCAGTGTTTCTGCATATCTTTTTTTTTTTCTTACTGGTATTATATAAATCTTATTCTTGGAGTTTATTTTGGCTTTATTTCTTTTCTTTTCTTTATTTCTTTTTTTATTTCATTTATTTCTTTTTTTCTCATTTAATTTTGTCAGTCTTTTTGTTTGTTCATTTCTGTTCATATACATTATGAATCTTACTTTGGGGGCTCATTTTGGCTGGGCCTTCTCTTTTTTCTCTCTCCCTCTCTTTCTCTCTCCCTTTTTTGTTTTTGTTTTGTTTTTTTCTTTCTTTTTGGTGGTGACTTCGATAGCTCTGCAATGTTCCAGATTGCACCTTGCCTGGATCTTGGTTGATATATTCAGCTGTACATCCCCTCATCCACCTCTCACCAAAATTACTAGGAGGAGGAACACCCAACAGAGGAAAAATTCAGAGACCGTGACCTCTGGTACAGAACTATTGGATATCAACATAAACAAGGTGTTGTAAATGGAAATCAGAGTAACAAAAACAGAGTAACACCTAGCACTAGCTAGGTTTTCAAAGACCATTAGTGGAAACATAGAATCTCTAAGGGCTGAAGTGAGAGCAAATCTGGCAGAAGTTAAAAATGCTATCAGAGAGATCCAATCTAATCTAAATACTCTAACAGCTAGGGTAAAAAAGGCAGAAGATCAATTTACTGATCTAGAAAATAATGGATAGAAAAGAAGAATAAGGAGGAGGCCTGGAACAAGTAGCTTAGAAGCCATGACAACAGACTTAGTCTAAAAAGGATGCCATGAAATGTTCCAGTGTCAAAATTACTGGGAAGAATGAGGGGGAGAAGAAAGAGAGACCCCTAGAAGATATAGTTGAATAAATCCTGGATGAAAATTTTCCTAACCTGGAGAATGGAACAAGTGTTCATGTCCTAGAGGCAGAGAAGACACCACCCAAGAACAACAAGGCTAGAAAGACCTCCAGACACATAATTGTGAAATTCCTGATTTATAAAATCAGAATATGTCTTCAGGGCAGCTAGGGGGAAGAGACCCCTTCATACAGAGGGAGGACCATCAGAATAACATCACGCCTGTCCACAGCAACCTGGCAGGCCAGAAAGGCTGGCAAGACATATTCAGGGCAACAAATGAGAAGAACATGCAGCCAAGAATACCTTATCCAGCGAGGCCATTCAGAATAGATGGAGAGATAAAGAGCTTCCAAGACTGGCAAGGTTTAAAAGTCTACATGACCACCAAGCTGGCACTACAAGAAATATTAAGGGGGGAGGGTTCTATAAAAGAACAAAGAACCACACAGTGACAAAGAACAGAAATTTACAGAGACAATCTATGGAAACAAGGACATCATAGGCAACATGATATCAATAAAAACGTATCTTTCAATAATCACTCTCAATGTGAATGGCCTAAATGCCCCCATAAAATTTCACAGGGTTGCAGATTGGATAAATTGACAGGACCAGTCCATATGCTGTCTAAAAGAGACCCTTTTGGAACCTAAAGATAGATCCAGACTGAAAGTGAAGGGATGGAGAAACATCTTTCATGCCAACAGGCCTCAAAAGAAAGCTGGTATAGCAATTCTCATATCAGATAAATTAGATTTTAAACTAAAGACTGTAGTCAGAGATACGGAAGGACACTACATCATTCTTAATGGGTCTATCCACCAAGATGATTTAACAATTGTAAATATTTATGCCTCCAGTGTGGGAGCAGCCAACTACATAAGCCAACTTTTAATCAAAACAGTCAGACTGATATGAATAATTAATAGTATGGGATCTTAACATGCCATGCCACATGTAATAGACAGATCATCCATGCAGAAACTCAATAAAGATATAAGAGCTTTGAATGACACATTGGACCAGATGGACCTCATAGGTATATACGGAACATTCCACTCAAGTGCACACGGAACTTTCTCCAGAATTCACCACATACTGAGTCACAAATCAGGGCTCAACCAATACCAAGAGATTGAGATTATTGCCCACATATTCTCAGACCACAGTGCTTTGAAACTGGAACTCAACCACAAGAAAAAGTTTGGAAGGAATTCAAACACTTGGAAGCTAAAGACCACCCTGCTTAAGAATGTTTGGAACAACTAGGAAGTCAAATAAGAACTTAAACAATTCATGGAACCAATGAGAATGAAGACACATCAGTCCAAAACCTATGGGACATGGCAAAGGTGGTCCTAAGGGGGAATTAGATAGCCATCCGAGCCTCCCCCCCCAAAAAAAAATTGATAAATCCCAAATACACTAGCTCTCTTTACACCTTAAATTACTGGAAAATTGACAACAAATTAAGCCAACCCCATGCACAACCCCATGCACAATCAAGATTAGAGCAGTGATCAATGAGATAGAATCTAGAGATACAGTGGAACACATCAAAAAAGTCAAGAAGTTGGTTCTTCGAAAGAATCAATAAGGTCAATAAAACAAAGGCCAAACTAATCCAAAAGAAAAGAGAGAGGACCCAAATTAATAAATTTATGAATGAAAGGGGAGAGATCACAACTAACACCAAGGAAATAGAAACAATCATCAGAAATTATCAACAGTTTTATGCCAATAAGTTAAGCAATCTAGGAGAATTGGATACATTCCTGGAAACGAATAAACTTCCAAGACTGAAATAGGAAGAAACTGACAACCTGAATAGACTAACATCTAGTAAAGAGACTGAAGCAGTGATCAAAAACCTCCCAAAAAACAAGAGCACAGGACCTAATGGATTCCCTGGGGATTCTACCAAACATTCACAGAAGAAATAATACCTATCCTATTGAATTTTCTTTCTTCAAATTCTCTTGAAAATTCCTTAAAAAAATAGAAACAGAGGGAAAACTTCCAGACTCAGTCTATGAAGCCAGCATTACCCTGATCCCCCAAACCAGGAAAGGACCCCATCAAAAAGGAGAATTTCAGACCAATATCCCTGATGAATATGGATGCCAAGTTTCTCAACAAGATCCTAGCTATTAGGATCGAACAGTACATTAAAAAGATTATTCACCATGACCAGGTGGGGTTTATCCCTGGGATGCAGGGGTTGTTCAGCATTCGCAAATGATTGTGATACAACAAATCAATAAGAGAAGAGAGGAAAACCACCTGGTCCTCTCAATTGATGCAGAAAGGGCATTTGACAAAATACAGCATCCATTCCTGATTAAAACCATTCAAAGTATAGGGATAGAAGGAACATTCTTCATCTTCATCAAATCCATGAAAAACCCACTGCAAATATCATTCTCAATGGGGAAAAGCTGACAACCTTCCCTTTGAGATCAGGAACATGAAAAGGATGCTCACTCTCACCACTCTTGTTCAACATAGTGTTAAAAGTCGAAGCAACAGCAATCAGACAACAAAGAGAAATAAGAAGTATTCAAATTAGCAATGAAGAAGTCAAACACTCTTTCTTCACAGACAACATGATACTTTCTATGGAAAACCCAAAGACTCCACCCCCAAACTACTAGAACTCATACAGCAATTCAGCAATGTGCAGGATACAAAATCAATGTACAGAAATCAGTTGGTTTCCTATACGTTAACGATGAAAATATAGAAAGGGAAATGGGAGAATCGATT
This sequence comes from Martes martes, assembly GCF_963455335.1. Lineage (NCBI taxonomy): Eukaryota > Metazoa > Chordata > Mammalia > Carnivora > Mustelidae > Martes > Martes martes. The sequence continues at coordinate 87,111,921 of NC_137902.1, read as the reverse complement.
ACATTTACTATGGCATCAAAAACCGTAAGATACCTGGGAATAAAACTAACCAAAGAGGTAAAGGATCTGTACTGGAGGAACTCCCTGATGAAATCTCCCTGATGGCTAATAAGATGAGCAGTTTTTTTCCACGCGTTTGTTAGTGTTTGTATGTCTGCTTTGGAGAAGTGTCTATTAATGTCTTCTGCCCATTTTTTTAAACAATGTGACTATCTGTTTTTTGAGTGTTGAGGTTGAGGTGTTCTTTACAAATCTTAGATATCAGCCCCTTGTCTGTAGTGTTATTTGCAAATATATTTTCCCATTCCGTAGGTTGCCTCTTTGTTTTGTTGACTGTTTCCTTTGCTGTGCAGAATCTTTTGATCTCGATGAAGTCCCAAAATTTCATTTTGGCTTTTGTTTCCCTTGCCTTTGGAGACATGTTTTGAAAGAAGTTGCTGTGGCCCATGTTGAAGTGGTTACTGCCTATGATCTCCTCTAGGATTCTGATGGATTCCTGCCTCACGTTGAGGTCTTTGATCCATTTGAGTTTATCTTTGTGTACGGTGTAAGAGCCTGGTCGAGTGTCTTCTTCTACACATAGCTGTCCAATTTGCTCAGCACCATTTATTGAAGAGGCTGTCTTTTTTCCACTGGATATTCTTTGCTGCTTTGTCCAAGATTATTTGACCATAGAGCTGTGGGTCCATTTCTGGACTCTCTACTGTGTTCCACTGGCCAATGTGTCTGTTTTTGTGCCAGTACCATGCTGTCTTGATGATCACAGTTTTGTAGTAAAGCTTGAAATCAGGCAACGTGATACCCCAAGTTTTGCTTTCCTTTTTCAACATTTCCTTAGCAGTATGGTGTCTCTTCTGGCTCCCTACAAATTTTAGGATTGCTTATTCCAGCACTTTGAAAAATGCTGGTGGAGTTTTGATTGGAATGGCATTGGAAGTATAGATTGCTCTAGGCAGTATAGGCATTTTAACAATGTTTATTCTTCCGATCCGTGAGCATGGAATGCTTTTCCTTCTTTTTGTGTCATCTTCAGTTGCTTTCATGGGTGTTCTGTAGCTCCTCGAGTACAGATCCTTTACCTCTTTGGTTAGATTTATTCTCAGGTATCTTATAGTTTTTGGCACTATAGTAAATGGAATCAATTCTCTAATCTTCTCTTCTATATTTTAGTTGTTAGTGTATAAGAAACCAACTGATTTATGTACATTGATTTTTTTTTTGGATTTGGCATTTTTTTAAATTTTTTTATTTATTTTCAGCGTAACAATATTCATTGTTTTTTCACCACACCCAGTGCTCCATGCAATCTGTGCCCTCCCCAATACCCACCAACTGGTTCCCCCAACCTCCCACCCCCTGCCCCTTCAAAACCCTCAGGTTGTTTTTCAGAGTCCATAGTCTCTCATGGTTCACCTCCCCTTCCAATTTCCCTCAACTCCCTTCTCCTCTCCATCTACCCTTGTCCATTGATTTTCTAAAAGATTTTATTTATTTATTTGACAGACGGAGATCACAAGTAGGCAGAGAAGCAGGCAGAGAGAGAGAGAAGGAAGCAGGCTCCCTGCTGAGCAGGGAGCCCAATGCAGGGCTCAATCCCAGCACCCTGGGATCATGACCTGAGCCGAAGGCAGAGGCTTTAACCCACTGAGCCACCCAGGCACCCTTGTACATTGATTTTGTATCCTGCACATTGCTGATTTGCTGTATGAGTTCTAGTTGTTTGGGTTTTCCATATAAAGTATCATGTCATCCGCAAGAGAGAGAGTTTGACTTATTCTTTGCCAATTTGAATACCTTTTATTTCTCTTTGTTGTCTGATTGCTGTTGCTAGGACTTCTAATACTATGTTGAACAAGAGTGGTGAGAGTGGGCATCCTTGTCGTGTTCCTGATCTCAATGGGAAGGCTGTCAGCTTTTCCCCATTGAGAATGATATTTGCGGTGGGTTTTTCATAGATAGATTTGATGAAGTTGAGGAATGTTCTCTCTATCCCTATACTTTGAATGGGTTTAATCAGAAACAGATGCTGTATTTTTTCAAATGTTATTTCTGCATCAATTGAGAGGACCAGGGGGTTTTCCTCTCTTCTCTTATTGATTTGTTGTATCACAATGATTGATTTGCAAATGTCAAACCACCCCTGCATCCCAGGGGTAAATCCCACCTGTTCATGGTGCATAATCCTCTCAATGTGCTGTTTGATCCTATTAATGTACTGTTGGGATCTTGTTGAGAATCTTGGCATCCATATTCATCAGGGATATCGGTCTGAAATTCTCCTCTTTGTTGGGGTCTTTGCCTGGTTTGGGGATCAGGGTAATTCTGGCTTCATAAAAAGCAGTCTCCCTGGACAAATATTGCTTGCAGCTTTAGTAGCACCATGGTGCAGAGACAAGCCAGAGCTCCTGTGACCCCTGAGACAGTGGCTGGGGCCGTCCTCTGCCAGTGGAAGGTGGCAGAAGCGGAGTCTATGTGCTCCGGGCCACCCAGAGGGGAATAGACTGAGGCCTCTCTCTGAGATGGAGGTCTGGGTGCAGTTTGTTTTCCTCTAAACTTTCAAAGAACTCTCTTTCCGCTTGATAGCCATTATACTTGGAGAAGCAATCTAGTTGTTCCCATACAGAGATCAAATAACTCACTTTAATGACTGTGGTTGGGGTCTCACCTCAGTCAGCACCTCCAGGAAATAAAACTGAACAGAGGGACGCCCAGCTCAGGGAGCTCTTGGGTCTGATAAATGCTGCATGACTATCCCTTCTCACAGTGTAAACATTTCAGCTCTGTCTTCCACAGATGAGGGTTTCCTGCTCTCAAAGACACCCGCTGAGATGTTAGAGGAAAGAACCGTACATTCTTCAGGTCAACACCGGCAAAGGAAAGTGGACACTTGAAATAATTAGCAACATAATTCAAGTCCCCTCAAAAGATATTCAGGGACCAGCATGGCAGGAATACTCTCTACCATGGTTGCTGTTCTTAGATTGCATTGCTCGGAGAATTCTTGACACAATGGTGAGTGGGCAGGAAATAGACTACAATTTAATCTCTGAAGGACGCCAGTTGCGGAAGATAATTAGCTTTGTGTATTTAGCATCCACTTAACACTACTGGAAGATGTTTATTCTCCACAGGAAGATCAGGCTGTATTCTATTTCTTAATATCCCATTTGGTCCCTCGGCCGCACTACCACCATTCAGGGAGGGAGATGGGATGGAGATCTAGGTCTCAGGTGGCTTTGAGGTTACCATAAACCAATTATCACACATCTACCCAGACATTAAAGAACGGAGTTTTAAAATGAGCAGGAATTTAGGATATTTTCAGTTTTTCTTGGTCATTTATTAAAAGCCAAGCATGGCATCAAATTTATCCCTAAAAGTTAGCCAGTAAATTTGCTTTGGACCAACAATGTGCATGCTTCCACTAGAGCACCACTCTGTTTCCACTGATGTGTTGTTTCTAAATCCCACTAGACTGGAGAAAAATGTCTCATTCACATTTGTATTCTCAGAAGTTGGCACAGCCGTCCATCATAATGCAGGTTCTCTGGAAACGCTTGCAGAATGGACGCTGGCATAAAACTTTACCTGCCTACTGTGCAATCCTACTGTGATCTTGCCAAGTGCCCTTTTCTGGAGAAATCATTCTGCTTCTGAAATTTCTAAGAAAAAAATTCAGAATGAGCTCTCCCCATTTAAGTATTGGTGTTTCATATGCATGGACAATGAGCTTCTTTTAAAACAAAATGGAAAATACTCCTTTTTTTAAAAACTAAGCCTTGGTTGTCCATAGAGAATGTTGCTGGGGCTATGAATGCCTCAGGAATCAGTGTTTTCCAGATGTCTGCTTTTAATTATTTTTAAGAGGCCCCACAGCTCAGATGTGTGAGCTGTGTGAAGCTCAGCCTTTGCATAAATCTGGGAACCCACTGTTTGCCACCAACCAAGGCGCTTCACGATAGCGTCAGTGCAGAGGGTAGTGTTCCCCCAAGCACCTCACCAACAGACCACTAAGGCACAAATAGCCTCCATTACCAAGAGTCTCTCAGGACTCAGGTGTTTTTTTTTTTTTAGATTTTTTTTTTTTTTTTTTGCCAGAGAGAGAGAGAGAGTACACAGAAGCAGGCAGAGAGGCAGGCAGAGGCAGCGAGAGAAGCAGGCTCCCCGCTGAGCAAGGAGCCCGATGCGGGACTCGATCCCAGGACCCTGGGATCATGACCTGAGCCGAAGGCAGCTGCTTAACCAACTGAGCCACCCAGACGTCCCGAGGTTTGTTTTTTTTTAGTATAAAATATGTAGCAAAGGGAAGGTTTGCAGGTGGGAGCCATTTTCTCAAGCCATGAAGCCACCAAGATGAAGAACTTGATCATATCATCACTTCTGCTCAGGTCATGATCTCAGGGCCCTGGGATAGGCCTATGTCAGGTTCCCTGTTCATCCAGGAATTTGCTTCTCCCTTTGCCTCTGCTCCTTCCCCTCCCCAGATCGTGCTCTCTCTTTCTCTCAAAGAAATCAATCTTAAAAAAAAAAAAAAAAGAACATTACCCCATCATTCCTTCCCAATTTCCTTAGTATTATTGTCTTTTTAAATGCCTCATCAGACTGGCATTAATGTAATTCTTTTTAAGATTTTATTTATTTATTTATTTGACAGACAGAGATCACAAGTAGGCAGAGAGAGAGGAGGAAGCAGGCTCCCCGCTGAGCAGGGAGCCCGATGTGAGGCTCGATCCCAGGACCCTGAGATCATGACCCGAGCCGAAGGCAGAGGCTTAACCCCCTGAGCCACCCAAGCATCCCTAGACTGGTATTAATGTAATTTAAAAAAGAAAAACTAGACAGTGTGTGTTTATATTAATTTGTATTTAATGACCACCTATCCATTCTTTCATGTCAGACTTTCATCTGGGGGGAGTTTCATCTATGATTTATTTTTAAGATTTACTTATTTTTTAGAAAGAGAGAGAGAGCAAGCAGGGGGAGGCACAGAGGGAGAGAAAGAAAGAGAATCTCAAGCAGGCTCCCCACTGAGCGCAGAGCTCGACGTGGGGCTTGATCTCATGAACCTAAGATCATGACCTGAGCCAAAATCCAGAGTCAGACGCTTAACCGACTGAGTCACCCAGGTGCCCCCAGACTATGAGGGTTTTTTAAAAGAGAATCTCTCTGGCTTTAGTTAATATAAAAATGTCATTACTTTGCCCTCATTTTTGGAAGACGGACTTGACGATACATAATTCTAGGTTGCCATGTACTTCTCTCAGACTTTGAAGTTGTTTGTTGTACTCTGTTCTCACACTGCTGCTTCGAGAAGTCTGCGGCCTAATTTAATTCTCTGTTATTCCTTCAGAAGTGATCCACTTTTTCTCCATGATTGCTTTTAAGACATTTTTTCTCATTTCCTCTTCTGCAATTTCACCACAAAGCATGTGCATGTGAGTTTCTTTTTATTCATCTTGAGATTCCCTGAAGTTCTTAAGCCTGTGGATATGCATATTTACTCATTTCTAGAAAATTCTTGGTCACTATCTACTTGAATATTCCCTTTCCTTCATTTTCTCTTTTCTCGTCGCTTGACATTTTCAGTTCAGTTTTCATGGAACTCCTTATGGTAGAATTCACGTCTCTTAACCCTCTTGTTCAGATTCTCCAGCTTTCAGTTTCTGTGTGAAATCCAGGTACTTTTTCAGAATTATCTTCCAGTTAACTAAATCTCTTACCTGTGTCTAGTTTACTTTTTAATCTAGTGTGAGCATGAAAGATCCCTGCTTATGATGGAGGACGTTGGAAGAAAGGCAGGCAGGGACAGGGGGCCCCAGTCCTAATGGAAAACTACCCTTCAAAGCAAAAAGACTCCATTCTGTTACTCTAGGTTTTACAAGTGCCTGAGCTTTAAGTCTTCCTACTGGGAGGAATTTTCAAGTTTTATGTGACAGGAAGGGAGGCTTTTATAGGGGACACTCTTATAACTCTTTTTTCCCCCTCCATATCCACAGCATTCAATGAGTTTTGTCGAGTTCTTTTTATTTATTTATTTATTTATTTATTTATTTATTTGATGGAGAGAGAGAGAGAGATCACAAGTGGGCAGAGAGAGAAGGGGAAGACTCTGGGAGAAAGTGAACTTCAGATTTGATCATTTTGCTGTTTGGTAACAGATTTGACTGAAAGTTTTACTAGAAGAAAACTAAGTAACTAATGTTTTATCTAACTTGTTCATGATGGTGGTATTCCTTGCTACCCTGAACATTCAAAATTGCCCATATACTTTTATTTTTTTTAAAGACTTTATTTAGGGGCACCTGGGTGGCTCAGTGGGTTAAAGCCTCTGCCTTCGGCTCAGGTCATGATCGCAGGGTCCTGGATCAAGCCCCACATCGGGCTCCCTGCTCAGCAGGGGGCCTGCTTCCTCCTCTCTCTCTGCCTGCCTCTCTGCCCACTTGTGATCTCTCTCTGTCAAATAAATAAATAAAAAATCTAAAAAAAAAAGACTTTATTTATTTATTTGACAGAGATCACAAGTAGGCAGAGAGGCAGGCAGAGAGAGGGGGGAAGCAGGCCCCCTGCTAAGCAGAAAGTCCGCTGTGGGGCTTGATCCCAGGACCCTGAGATCATGACCTGAGTCAAAGGCAGAGGCTTAGCCCACTGAACCCACCAGGCGCCCCAGTTTTGTTGAGTTCTTACTCTACTAGTAAGAGCTAAAATTCATAGAGTCCTATCCCCAGGCTGATGCTAGGAGCGCGGATCCGGCAGTGAACTAGTCGGGCACGTCCTTCCACGCGCTCACTGAGCTTAGAGTTTTCTCTTCCTCTTGACAACCCCACTCTCTCCCCTATTTGACTTCGTTAGGGGTTGCCCCAATCTTACTGTAAAATACTCACTGCCTTCTTTGAGAAGTCAGACTAACCCTGACCTGAGAGGTAGGAGAAAGGGTAGTATTACAAATAGAACATTTTGATCATGAATGTCCATGAAGCCTAAATAGAGTGGACGTCCGCTGGGTTGTCCTGACCAGTGTGCTCCCAAACCACTCCCAGATGTTCTGGAAACTGTCCATGGTCGTCCACCCCGTTCAAATAAAAGTATCCATGTTTATACAAATACGGTGATTCAGAAGTGGGTACCAGGCTCGGGCAGTTTCTGGAAACTTGGAATTGGGACCAAGAGATCATAATCTTATTGTAGAGAGGACAAGAAGTAAATCTTAGAGAAAGGGTTTCTGCCATGGTTTGTGTCTATGCAATGAGAAGCAGAGAAAGCTGCTGTGTGGTGAAAAAGACAAGTTGACAGCCAGGAAAGGGCAAAGACATGAGAAACACTGAGATTCCCCAGGAACTGGGGGTCCCTAATTCTACTTTATTCTCACAGCCTAGCCTCTTCCTTGCTCTTGTGGTACTTGGGTCCCTCCTATGTCCTTGTAATATAGTCTTCCTTGCTTAAACCTGTTCAGATAGATATCTATGAATTTTGCACTATGACACAACACTGGAAAAGGTAAGTATTACTACAGGAAATGTTTTCCTGTTTGCTAAAGGGTGAAAAGGAAGATTAGAACGGGAAACATTTTTGTCTGGATCAACTCCGCACTGTCTAAAAACCATCCCCAGGCTGGGTGACTTTGGCAAAGGGAGTTGAGGGAAATTGGAAGGGGAGGTGAACCATGAGAGACTATGGACTCTGAAAAACAACCTGAGGGTTTTGAAGGGGCGGGGGGTGGGAGGTTGGGGGAGCCAGGTGGTGGGTATTAAGGAGGGCACGTATGGCATGGAGCACTGGGTGTGGTGCAAAAACAATGAATTCTGTTATGCTGAAAAGAAATTAAAAAAAAAATTAAACAAAAAAAAAAGGCACGATGCTTCATGATCAGTTGGACTTTTGCAACTCTACCTTTTCTGCCTGACTCCATTTGTGTGCCCACTGCGTGAGTCCCCATTCAGAGAGAACAGAGAGAAGTGAAGTAGGGAATCATTCGTCATGTATTAAATAACAGATTATACAACGTTGGGTTTATTATACTTATGTCATCTTACCTCCTGAATTTGAACCAGCAGTAATATAACTATCTTGGAGAGTAATTTCCCTCAGTACCTTCCCATGACGTGGAGCACCAGAAAAATCATTCAGGGGTGACTGCCACCATTTCTTCACATGCATTGTTTTAGCTATGCTAAACAGGCACCCTACTCCCATCCTTGGCCAAGGCGATTGGTTTATCCTAACAGCTCACAAGCTTATTTTTTTTGTAAATGAGGATTGTAGGACATATCTGTATTATGGGCTAGAAAGCTCTTGGCATAAAGTCTACACTGTTAACTCATCTGTTCATTACTACATGTCAGGTGCTGTTCTGTTTGCAGAGGAATCTTGCTTTTTTTGTTGAAAAGAAAGGAAATAAACAAGAGAAGTAAAATGGGTAGTATTTACAAGTAGTGCCAAGGAGAAAATAAAACAGAGGAGAGAGAGGAACTATCAGGCTGGGGGAATCACAATTCTAGGCATGGAAGTGCCCCGAGAAATTGAATTTTGAGTGCATATCTGGAGAAGGTAGAGGAGCAGGCCACGTAGGCCTTTGGTATTTGAAGGAGGGTTTGCCAGAGAACGGAGTTGCAAAGCTGGTGGAAACTTTCTCAATGTGTCTGGAGAACAACAAAGGCAGATCTGGCTGAAGATGAACGCGTTGAGAAGAAAGTAAATAGAGCTGAGGTCAGAGAGTCATGAGGGTCAGATCACATGAGGTCACTGTAAATACTCGGGCTTTTTATGAGGAACAAGAAGGGAGCCTTTGCAGCGTTACAGGCACAGGAGTGATATGATCTGACGTATGTTTTTAACAAGACTGTTACAGTGTGTGTTTGAGAAAAAGTTAAAGGCAAATAAGGAAAGAAGCAGGAGGACAAGTTAGGATGCTTTGGCCATATTCTGCATGAGGAATGATGGTGGCTTGATCTGGGGAGGCGGTGGTGGGAATGGTGAGAAGGGATCAGATTCTCGATGTATTTCCAGGAAAGAGCAGGAGGATTTGCTATTGGACCAGACTGGGGTGAGAAAGAAAGAAAGAGAAGGGACAATACAGCATCCAGACCTGGGGCTGACTCCCTGGAAGTAGGGAGCCACCATTTCTTGACATGGGGAAGACGTCAAGAAGAGTATATTAGAGCAGGATGCTTGTCACACATCGAAGCGAATGTGTCCCAGGCACAGATGGACACGTGTTTGCAACTGAATGCAGAGGTCGAAACTGGAGATAGTGATTTGGGAGCCGCTAACATACGACAGCATTCAAAGTGACGAGAAGAAATCGCACGGGAGTGAGAGTAAATAACAAAAGAGAAGGCCGTCCTGAAAGATTCATTTATTCATTTGAGAAAGAGAGAGAGTGAGTGTTCCTGAGTCGGGGAGCGTGGGAGGGGCAAAGGGAGAGGGAGAGAGAGAACCAAGCAGGTTCCCCACTGAGTGCGGAGATCATGACCTGAGCTGAGATCAAGAGTTGGAGTGTTTTCTCTCTCTCTCTCTCTTTAGGATTTCACTTATTTACTTGACAGAGAGAGACAGAGAGAGAGTGCAAGCAGGGGGAGCAGTGAGCACAGGGAGAGGGAGAAGCAGGCGTCCCTCTGAGCAAGGAGCCTGTCATGAGTCTCAATCCCGGGGCCCAGGATCAGGACCTGAGCCGAAGGCAAGTGCTAAACTGACTGAGCCCCCCAGGCACCCCGAGAGTTGGAGTCTTAACTGACCGCACCAACCAGGGGTCCCAAGGAGGCTTTATTTAGAGGTCGTGGAATTGAGGACAAACCAGCAAAAAGACTGAGCGGAAAGAAAAACTAAGGTATAGGAGCAAAACCAGGGAAGTCATGTGAAGAAAGTGTTTCAAGGAGAAGGTGCTCAGCAGTGTGAAATGCTGCTTTAGGTCAGATCAATGAGTCCTGAGAACGGGCGTTGGTTATAGCAATAAAGAAGTCAGTGGGGAGCTTCCTCAAGAGCAGTTTTGGTGGGGCAGTGGGGGCAAACGTTTAATTTAAGGGAGTTAATGGGAGAACAAGAGAAGCAGAACTGAACACAGCAAATATAGATAACTAGTTTAAGGAGGGTTCTGTAAAAAAAAGAAAGACATGGCAGAAACAGGGCCAAGAAAGTGTTTTTAAAAGGTGGGAGTACTTTCAACATGTTTTTAATACTGACGGAATCCGTCTGCAGGGTGGGAAATCCATCATGCAGAACACAATGAGAGAATTGTTAGGGCAATGCCTTTTGGTTGGCAAAGGGAACAGAGCTGGGTGTGAGGGGTGGAGGCACAGGAGAAAAGGCAGATGCAGGTGGGTAGGTGGGGAGGGGAGGGGGTAGGGGAGGCGGTGGGAGACATGGCTACACTTTGGTTTCTATATGCTTTTTGGAAATGAAATAAAATTTCTGGTTAATGTACTTCTTTTTTAAATACAAAGATAGACATGGTAGAGGTGCTGAGCCTGGGATGAAAAGAGTATCTTTATAATCTGAAAAGTCTGCACATTGCTAATGATGTCACCCTGAACAGTGAGACAATGGTGTACTAATATTCCAAGACAGCCCAGTGGCTTTTCTCCCAAATAATTCTTTCTGACACTGTTATCAGACTTTTTTTTTTTAAGATTTTATTTATTTATTTGACAGACAGAGATCACAAGGAGGCAGAGAGGCAGGCAGAGAGGAAGGGAAGCAGGCTCCCTGCCGAGCAGAGAGCCTGATGCGGGGCTCGATCCCAGGACCCTGAGATCATGACCTGAGCTGAAGGCAGAGGCTTTAACCCACTGAGCCACCCAGGCGCCCTTGTTATCGGACGTTTTAAAGTGTTTTTCTAAACAATCAACTCTATTAAAATAACCCCACAATAATTAGTTCTTTTTATCTAAACATCAGCCAGTTGTTAGTTCAGATCTTTGAGTCAAAAGTTTTTCTTGCTATCTCTTTTTTCTCAAAGTGTGTTACATTCATGTTTCCTGGGCATTAGTATGTGTAGTCTAGTCAATTTCAAAAGTTGGTGATATATGGTTATTGATTGCTGCATTCATTCAATTTGCAATCTATAGCTACTTTCCACTTCAAGCTATTAAATGTGGGAACATGGGATAATGGGCCATTTGCTGATTGCGGATACTGATGCTCATACTGCAAATTGGAAAGGATAATCCTAAAATGTTTAAACAATGTTAGGAAAAGGCTTTTTGTTGGATCATTGGTTGAAAATAAAAGGTCCAAGTAGAGTGCTCTGTTTTTTAAGTGGACTCACTGAAAGTCAGGATTGAAAAACTCTAAAAAATCACCTGGTCTCATCATTCATTTGATGCTTATGCTCCCTTATAACCCCCCACCCCACCCCCTGCCTGCTGAGTGGTGGCCTGTCCCTAGCTCCAGCACCAAGGAAGTGACTACTTTATTCCTCTACGTCATAGAAATTCATCAACTCTGAAAAACAACCTGAGGGTTTTGAAGGGGTGGGGGGTGGGAGGTTGGGGGAACCAGGTGGTGGGTATTAAGGAGGGCACGGATTGCATGGAGCACTGGGTGTGGTGAAAAAACAATGAATACTGTTATGCTGAAAATAAATAAAAAAAATAAATAAAAGTTAAAAAAAGAAAAGAAAAAAAAGAAATTCATCAACAAAAACACATTAGTAGCTTTCTATTCAAAATTACTTTTGGAACAGTCAAGAGATTTTCCAGTTGTTACTCAAAAAACGTAAATCAGAATTAGGCTTTTTTACGTAAATACAAAATGGGATTGCAGATGGCATACATATTTTGTGGAGTAGGGGGAGGTGCAGAGAATCCTCAGCTAATCTTGGTATGAAGTGCTAGTCCTTTAATAGGTGAGTGTACACAAGGGTATACGGACTCTGAGCTGTAGGGTGCTATCCCAAAGGAAGGCTATCTTCATTTCCTTTCTTTTTTTTTTTTTTAAGATTTTACTTATTTGACATCGAGAGAGGGAGAGGAAGAGAGAGAGAGAGAGTGTGTGTGTGTGTGTGTGTGTGCACAAGCAGGGGGAGGGACAGGCAGTGGTAGAGGGAGAAGCAGACTCCCCACCAAGTAGGAACTAGACCCATGTGGGACTCCATCCTGGGACTCTGGGATCATGACCTAAGCTGAAGGCAGATGCTTAACCGAATGAGCCACCCAGGTGCCCTATACCTTCAATTTCTTCCATAACCTTGACAGTGCTATGGACACCTCTCTTGTCTCTGCCTTAGTACAAGATATCCGTATTGCTACACTCAAAATCCCACCCTCCGTCATAATTGTGGTCAGAAGATTGAACTGATGATAATTAACGTTTAGTAAGATAACTGGACACCACTACACATCTTTTTTTTTCCTCTTGAAATCACATCATGCACAGTGAAGAGAAACCATTTCAGTTTAGTTGAATTTGATGTTTTGCTTTGTTTTATTCTACATGGTTAGAATTAATTCCGACTGATACAGATTTTTCCATTTATGACATGAACCTCGGGGCAGGAAAGTTGATGAAAAAATGATTTCCCTGAGGAGAGAGACACCAATAGAGCACAGGATTTTTAAGGCAGTGAAACTATTCCATCTGATAGGACAAGGGTGGACACATGTCATTACACATTTGACAAAACTCATCAGGTGTATAACACACAAAAACCAAACCCTAATATCAACTATGGGCTTTGGGTGTTAATGATGTATCAGTGTTGGTTCACCGATTATAACAAATACGCCATTCTAGTGGGAGATGTTGATTATTTGGGAGGCCGTGCAGGTTGATGGGAGGGGTAGAGGGGAACTGTATTTTCCACTGCATTGTGTTGTGAACATGAAACTACTCTATTAAAAAATAATTCCACAAACCTTTCGGATACAAACATAGGTTTTTGAAGAAGTGGGACCTCTCATTTCCAAAGTGTTCTCTTGTCATTAAAAACCTTAGAGCCATTCTTGATAAATTAATAAATTTCTATACATGGCAATTAAAATAGTACAATGAAGGCATTTGAAAAGAGGGCTTCTTTGATAAATAATTTTGTACAGCAAAGAATCACGCTAATTTAGTGGTATGATAAACCACTAAATGTCTGGAAAAAAGCACCACAGAGTAGGACATTTTGAAAACAGAACCTGAAAATTGGGGAAAAGATTGTCTCAAGTAATTGTAAAGTTATCTTTAAAATAACTGAATATTTTCTCTGTGTTTTCTGACTGTTTCATAACCCAGCGGCAATTGCAGCCTCATAAAAACTGGTAGTATTTTCGGGGCGCCTGGGTGGCTCAGTGGGTTAAAGCCTCTGCCTTCGGCTCAGGTCATGATCCCGGGGTCCTGGGATCGAGCCCCACATCGGGCTCTCTGCTCAGCAGGGAGCCTGCTTCCTCCTCTCTCTCTCTGCCTGCTTCTGTGCCTGGTTGTGACCTCTGTCTCTCAAATAAATAAATAAAATATTTAAAAAAAAACTGGTAGTATTTTCTAAGAAATTGTAATTGATTTTTTTTAAAGATTTATTTGTTTATTGGGGGGCAGAGGGAGAGGAAGAGAGAACCCCAAGCAGACTCCATGCTGAGCACAGAGTGTAATTGGAGGCTCCATTCCAGGACCCTGAGATCATGACCTGAGCTGAAATCAAGAGTCAGATGCTTAACCAACTGAGCCACCCAGGTATCCCTGTTGATTTTATTATATAGCGATATAGTGAATCCTTGGGATCATGGAAGAAAGGAGAGGCATAAATGACCCATTTCATTCTCGGGGGACTAGAAAAGTCCCAAGGATGTCATCTACTGTGGTGGGTCATCCTGTTTCTGTGGGGGACTGTGGATAGTCACAAACAATGAGAATCCCACTGGGATTCCAACCCTGAGAGGAATCATGTAAAAGGCACTTATAGTGCCTTGAGGAGTAGATGCTATGCTCATCTTTTATTTTTTTTTCCAGAGAAGAGCACGAGGTTTTAGGTAAGATTCTACATGCAAGATGGACATCCTGCTCAAGCAGAAGGGAAAGATCCTTCAAGTCTGCATCTATGAGAGGTCGTCAGAAGTTCCCAAACAGAGGAAAGAAAATAACACAAAAGGGAAGCCAGCAAGTCTGTGATTCTGTTAAGGCCAAATGGAATCCAACTCTGGACCAAGATGTTGGCCAGTGAGAGAAGAAAAGGCCCAGGAGGTGGGGAGCCTACACGATCAAAACGAGACTCCAGGGCTGCAGGCAGTGGGGAAGAGGGGCCCGCAGGGCAGCAGTCGGGGAGCAAGCGTGAATGTGAGCCTTGGAAAACAAGCGGCAGCACCGAGCAAGGACGAGGCAACCGGCTGGACTCAATATACACATGAGACTGAGCTCGGGAAAAAACAACTGGATCTGGAAAAAACTGACACTTCTCGAGGTTGCAATGACTGCGTGGGAGCGCACTGACAGGAGGGAACTCAGCTGGGGCCCACACAGAAGCACCTCCGGCGGCCACTGATGGCCACCAACGGCCTTCCCTGCCTTTGCCTCCCTGCCCTCCCTGTCTCCATGACCTTGGCCCTCTCTACCTCCTGTAACGTTCATCTTCACATCGTAAGAACATCTGCGGCGGTCGCCCTCACGCACCGTGCCCGGGATCAGATGCAGAGTGGACTGCAGTGAGAGCTGGACCAAAGTCAGACAGTCCCAGCGTGCAGGCAAGTGGCAGAGAACTTTGGGATTATGTGAAGTCTTCTGCATTATAGACATTAGGTGGGAGAGGGAAATTGGCAAAATAATGATTCTCATTTTCCCCATTATTACATTTTATAGATTTCCCCTGTGATCGCATTCTATATTAACGTCTAACATAATGCCATGTGTTTGTTACGTAAAAGAAAGTTTTGTGCAAACTGCATATATCTCCGGGTAAACTCCTTTAGAAATGGAAATAATTCTAACGTGCTCAAGTTTATCAGCTCTAATGCTGTTAAGTGAAAATACTTGAGCATGTCACAGCTGAGTAAATACTAAAGAAAAACAGTGAATGCTTTACATAGGTAACTAATAGCAAGCCACAGGCCAGCCAAGGTCTTTCGTTTTAATTACTTTTAATCCCTATCCCTTGTCAAAAGAACAGGAGAAGAGATGTCCTCGGTAAAATTCAAGAAATCCTATCACCAAGCCAAAATTCCCTTTATAACTAAGTTACAGGTGGAAATTCACTTTTTTAAAAATTGCCATTGGCAGGTTGTTAACACAGCAGTACTATCTGCAAATACACGTGTTTAAACACAACAGATTGCCTCTACTCAGCAGGCTCATTAATCACAATTCAGCTTGCTGTCAGGAGTGAAAATTACTGATGTTATTAAATTTCCACCCCATTACCTTGACTTTCATTTGGAACCACACATCAATGATTTCCTTCACTAGAAGTCACGAGTTCACCAAGCCAAAAAAATCATCAAAAAAACACAATACATTTGATGGTATCTCGGAACCCTAAAGACCCAGTGCAAAGTCTCTTAAGCATTATAGTAATCTGCTCAAGACCATTCTCACACCATTGCTTCAACAACCTTGGGTGTAGACATTTCAAATAGTGTTTGAGAAAAAAACAAAACGCTTAAAGTAATGAATTTCCAGTAATGGGTTTCAACCAACCCTCTGACAAGTCTGTTACTGTCCTCAGTCTTTTTGATAGTTCCCAAATACACCTCTGCTTAAGGAACTGGAGTCCCTCACCTTGATGAAAGGCTGTCAGCTTCCTCTTACTGCCTCCTCCAGGAATGTTCCTGTCCAATGACCCTATTTCCCAGCTGTCCACAGGAAACGTTCAGGGGTACCCAATCCAGGTTTGGTTCTGAGACAGATACCTTCTAAGAGAAATTGAGATTGTAAGAAACAGTAACCAAGAGACAAACATTCATCAACTATTGTTCATGGGAGCTGAGATAGCCACTAACGAGGATATAGTACAAGAGACAGAGTCTTCTGAAACTTTACCGTCTAGATGTCTATAATACATGTATACGCAGCAGAAGCTAACTCGGTACAGAATAGCAGATTGTTAGTGCTGAATGAATATCATGGGTTGGGACAGCAATCGGACTCTAGAAAACTCACTCCAGGTTACGGGATGAGATGCGCCATCCTCTCAGAGAAGGGAGAGGTATGGAGTATAAAGGAGGGAAGGGGAAACAAAGGGATAAAAAGGGGTGGGGAATCATTTGTATTTGAGAGCTAAATGGAGAGATACTGCAACAAATATTAGTTTGGTTTTGTGCGTGCTGTCAGTGTGTCTATATTTCAAAAATGAATAGGATTAACCTTAAGCACATTTTGACACTATTCATTTAAAACCTAAACCGCACGGGTCATCCTCGGGACACATAGGTGGATTCGGTTTGGCTCCATTAAGAATCATGGGAAAGAGAGTCATGGCTAGTCCTAGTGGAATTACCATCTACACTAAGATTGTTGCTCCAGGCTAACCCCCTCCCATAATCTGTCCCAACCAAATCAATGACAAATTCTCATTGTTTGTCATAAGGGCCTTGTACCGACTAGCTTCATAGCTGGCCCTGCCCCTTCTCAGATTAATAGATCTGGGAGGTCCATGAATTCTTCAATTTGCAAAATGATGTCACTTTTAAGATACCTTAGTTCCAGAAAATTAGGTCCATCCAGTCCAGATGCGGCTGGTAAAATCATAAGTTTCATAAACTGCAAAAGGCAAATTGTTGCTATTTCTGAGCTGCCAGTATCCAGTATCTGAATACAACCACGTCTTCCTGAAGGCAAGGGTCATGTCTGACCAGCATCTCTTCCGTTTTCTTTCTTTCGTTCTTTAGATTTTGTTTGGTTACTTAGAACGAATGAGCACACGCATGAGCATGGGAGGGGCAGAGGGAAAGGGAGAGACAGAATCTCAAGAAGGCTCCACATTCAGTGCAGAGCCAAGGCAGGGCTTAATCTCATGACCCTGACGTCATGGTCTGAGTCGAAATCAAGAGTTGGAGCTCAATCGACTGAGCCACCCAGGCGTCTCCCCCACCCCTTCCCTTTCTACTAAGAATCGAAGGTAGTAGCACTCACTGTGGATTTGTGTAACATTTTGCTCATTCCCTGTAGACTTTCAGGGTTGTCAGTCAAGGGGCTTGTTCTGTCCCTCCAAGCTAAATTCTAGAAGGAATTTGAATTTTGATAGGAAGGACAAAGGACTAAAAGCAATTGGCATTGATGGGTCCAATGGCAGTGCCCTGGGAAAGACTCTGCTTAGTGCCCCTGAATGCTGTCCTCATGATCTTGCCTTTCTGGAAGCATGAACAGTGAAATCTTCCTCGGTACTATAAGCACTTCTACATTTTTGTCATTTGCTATTTTTTCTTGGAAAGTTTAGCAGGAGCTGGTTTTTCTTTCAACCAATGAGGATTCGTGTTGGCACTTTCTTTCCTCTGTCACAACTTCCAGCCACAGCGTTCAAAGTGGAAAAGTTCAAACTGAGTGTCATCGGGGAACTCTGCTGGAAGCAAGGATGACATCACTGGTACCTTGCACAAGCTGGTTTCAGTGTTGTTGATTTTAGGGAAAGCAAAGGTACACAAAGAGGCAGGGGGAGAGGACAAATGGAACAGTTTGTTCACAAAGGAACAACCCCCCCTCCTAACACTCATAACAATTAACTGTAAGACAGATCTCAGTAGACGTCATTAGGTATGCATTTGGGTGCACCATATCTCATGCAAAACACCAACACTTTCTAATTTCACTTGCTTGTTACTTCCTGGGTTTGATAACCAGGAAGACAATAGCTATTGGGCCCCTGCACTGGAGTTCTGTGACCCCTTACCTTCTTCCATCCACTGACCACTCAAATTGTTCCGCAGGAACAAATCTAGAAGGACTCTAACTACAGGCCGTGGTTGCTGCCCTTGATTTCAAAAGCACTAGAGGACCTGAGATGAAAGGTCCACTAGAGGACCTGAGATTTTGTAATAAGAAAATGTATAGTCTAAACGTTTTTTTCCCTAACTTTTTTTTTTTAAACCACAACAAAAAATTCCCAGGATTTTTTGTATTAACATAATCCCACAAAGTATATGTTAGCAATAAAATCAAACGTGGTGCAGAGATGAGGAATCTTGGAAAAAAAAAACAACACTCCACTGGATTGGACAAGAGAAAAGCTTTAGCAGAATGGGGAGAGATCACATTTATATAAGGGACAAAAGGAAATAAAAAGGATAAAAGGATAGAAAATAGAGGTTTGGCAAAGAAAAGAGGAAGCGTGAAAAAGTAGCTGGAAGGGTCCAGCAAAATTTCCAAGCTGCTGGAGAGGAAGAGGACTGACGTGGCTGGCTTTTGGAAGTGCGGCCCGTGCGGCCACACGGGGCTCCGCGCTCAGAAGGGCCCTGCACCTGCTTGAATGCTCTGTTGTCTCTGGTTGAAATTCTTCCCGTCTTTTAAACCAGGACCCTGAATTTTCATTTTGCACAAGACCCTCAAATTATGAAAGGCTCAGAAAGGTATAACACACTATGTGTTGGCTGATCAGTGTCCCCTAAACATGTGTCCACCCTAATCCCCAAAACCTGTGAGTTTGTTACCCTATATGGCACGAAGGACTTTGCAGATGGGATTAAGAATTTGGGGGTCTGGTGCCCACCTACCTACCCAATACATTTTTCTCCTGAAAAATTAAAAAATAATAATTTTGAGGTTGAGTAGATTATCCTGGATGATCTGGGTGGGCCCTGGGTAATCACAGGGGTCTTTATGAGAGGGAGGCAGTAGAGTTAGGGTCCGCAAGAGAAAGAATGTAACGATGCAAGCCCAGGGAGTGCAGATGTGACAATGTGGTGTCCAGTTACGAGCTGTACGGAACACAGGTGGCTCCTAGAAGCTGGGAGGGGCACGGAAACGCCTTGTCCCCTAAAGCCTTTAGAAGACTCAGCCCCGCTGATCTAACTCGGACTTTGGATGTTCAGGACTCTGCGATAATACATGTTTTGTGTGCACCAGTAAGTGCGTGTCCATTTGTTCCAGAAGCAGCGGGAGTCTGAGACCCACGACACGCGTGCAAGCCGATGCGTTGCTAGTTTTCTAGAACTCGAGGCTATTAGTAAAACGAGGAGCAGCCGTCGTTGAACTTCTTCGTGCCGGCACCGTCCAGAGCCCGTCAGGTACGGTCCCGCACGGCCCGAGACGGTTTGCGGTGGGTATTGCGCGCGGGCGTCCCGGAGCCTCCGGCCGTCGGGGGCCGCGCGAGAACCCGGGCGGCTGCAGAGGCGGGGCGGGAGCCGGGCCGCAGCCCGCCCCGGTCCTCCGCGCGCTCGTCCCCGCCCCACACGTTCGGATCCACTCGGGGGCTTGGCCCCCTCCGTCCGCGCGCGGCCTCCCCAGGGGCGGGAGCGGGCCAAGGAGGGGCCGGGGCTGGGCGGGGCGTGGAGCCGAGGAGGGGCCGGAGCCCGCGGGGCGGGGAGCCGAGGAGGGGCCGGAGCCGCTTCGCGCAGGGCCGGGGCGGGGAAGGGGGGGCACCCGCCGGGCGCCGGAGGCCGCGGCCGCTGCCGCACACGCAGAGCGCGCCCCGGACGCAGTCGAAGGCCCCGCGGAGCGCGTCCCAAGGTGCCCGGGGTCGGGCGCGTCCGGAGTCCCCGCGCTGCGCGGCGTCGGGGACCGGCCCCCCAGGCCTGCCCCCGGGCCGGGACTCCAGAGCCGCCGCCGGAGAGGGGGCGCGGCGCCGCGGCCGGCCCAGGGGGACGGAGCCCCGCCCGCACCGCCTCTTGTTTTGGAGGCTCGCGTGGTCCCGCCCCATTGGCCGCCGTGGGGGAGGCGGGGCCGCCGCCGCGCAGGGACCACAACTCCCACAAGGCCCCGCGCTCGGAGGGGGCGTGGCCGGGGCGCAGGGGAAGCCGGGGGCGGGGCCGCCTGGGAGATGAAGTGGGGGCGCCCGGCTCTCGCGCCTCACTCGCGGCTGCCGGGAGCCGGGGAGGGCGTCCCCCGCGTCCGGACGGCGCCGACCTCTGGCCCTGGGGCCCCTCAGCCGCCGGGAGCCGTCCCCTTGGGTCGTCGCCCGGGCCGCCCGCCGTTCCCCGGCCCCGAGGGGCCCGGCCGGCCGCGCTGTGGGGAGAGGTCAGCATGAGCCGGTCCGCGGCGTCTGGGGAGCCCGCGTGGGAAGCTCGCGGACATGGCCCGTGGGTGACGGGTGACGTCTGGACGGTGGGCCGGCCCGGGGGGCGCCTCGTGACCCCTGCGGGACAGCGTGCGCTGGAGGTCGAGGGGTGGACGTCAGAGCCTTCCGCAGAGAGCCCCGGTCGCTCCTTTCGTGCAGCGGCAGGTGGCTGTGCCGGTCGCCCCTGCTGCGACGTGGGGGGGGGGGTCCCGGAGGCTCGACGGCGAGTGGCGACGTCGTGTGAGGCGGTTGGTGCTCCCGGCTGGGCACCGCTGAAGCCGTGAGTGCGACCGTGGAAACGTGTTTTTCTGACTTTGTTCACACACTTCCCTCGTGGCGTCACGGGGTCGTGCACTAAATCCCAGAGAGCGCGAACATTGCATTTGTGTGGGTATGTTTTAAATGAGTGGTTTGGTAAAAACCGAAGGGGCAGACTCTCGGTTTCGTTATTGCTGAGCGTGTTAAAAATGCAGATTGTCTGTGCGGACTTAGTGGCTCTGGATGGGACCCACGATCAGCAGTTTTAAACCGGTTACTTACAACTTGTTTGTAAGTAACTGTAACGCAGTTATCCTCGGAACTGCCTTGTGAGTCCGCTTAGAAAACACTGAACTAATGGAAATCTGGAAATCTTCTAAAGAGTAAATTTTCCAAATTGTCTTTAGCAAAATTATCTTCTAGCGACTGGTTGGGTGATAGTTTTCGGGTATACATTTAGATATTTTTCTAAAAGGAGACTTTTCTCATTTTTTTTCTTTTTATAGCCCATGTTAATTGTATACTTTGTCATCAATCTGGAAACTTCACTTTAGGTTTTTCTCATCTACTAATTACATGTGTTACTGTTTTATAATTGCATGTTTACTTTTATTATATCCAAATGAATACGTATCATTTTATCATGTCCAAATGAATACATATAGTTCAAAAATTAAAGATTTGTGCATATTCAAAGGAACATTTTGTGAAACAGTCCTCAAAAGTGGATACATCTGGTTATTGTTTCCAGTGGTATTTTCTAATACAGTGTTGGAGCATGTTATAGATAGTATTTAATCTCCAACGTGTTTCAATATATATTATCTCATTTTATTGGATCTGTCTCCCAGAAGTGGGGCTGGTTTACTGGTAAAAGCAAATATTCATTTCCTCTGAAAGAATTTATTTTCAACCCAGGCCCTAAAGAATTCTTGAAGATACAGTGTCAAGGAGAATAAGCAGCTAATAGCCAAAATCACCAAACACGAGGCTCCATGAATGAGGTACTAGAAATACAGACTGTGGAGAAAGACCTGTGATTTCTAGAGCTGAAATTAAAAACTCAATGGATGGATTAGATAGCTGATTATATCCAGCAGAAGAAATGATTACTGAATCATGCTACCATTTTATGTCTTTTTCTACTTAATCCTCCAACACTTCCCCTTTTCTTAGCTTCATAGTTCACTAACAAAATTGGAGTCATCAGTGTAATCCATATGTGTTTACCTATTGGTTTTTGTATCCACACGTCATGACTTCCAGTGGATTATCGTAGACGAACTGTGAACTCTTATTAAAGGTCAATCCCTGTGTCTTCTGCATTAGGTCCCGTTCCCTCTTTCAAGCACGTGGCTCAACAACTCTTCCCTTTCTCTCCTGGATCTTTAGTTTTTCCTTCTCTGATGGACTGTCATTCTAAAACACGGTGTTAATTCTAGTTTACAGTTCCCTCTCAACCTGCCCATCTCTCCTGGCTCTGCTCCAGTTTTCTGTTCTCTATCCAAAAAACTCCTCAAAGGAATTCTCCTTACTCCTTCCATCCTGGTCCTCTCTTTAGCCTACTCCAGCTCCTCGGAAACTGCTCTTGTCAAAGTCAGTAGTGTCTTCCTTGTTAAAGCCAATAGTTAGTTTTAAAACCTTAGTTTTACCTATAGACAGCAGTTTTTTCCCTACGGTTCATCACTTACTCTCCTTGAAATACTTCTTCTCTCTGGGCTTCCAGGATGCTGTACTTTTCTGATTTTGTCTTGTCTTTCAGGCTAGTCTTTCCAGTATCCTTTGCTGGTTTCTCCTCTTTGGGCCCCACCCATGACCACTAGGATGGCGAGAGGGGTGCTAGAGAAGGAACTCTATAAAAGCTCTTAAGACAAGATTGATGCATTTCCAGGTGGGCGAATAGACCCTTGCTGGGAGGGTGGGTTGGAGGCAGAGAAGGTCTGTACTTTCACCTCCTAATACCTTGCCCTACGCCCCTATCTATTCTATTTGGTACTTCCTGAGTTGTATCCTTTACAGGAAACATAAGCGTTTCCCTGGTCCTGTAAGCCATTGCAAATTACTGAACCAGAGAAGAGAGTCATGGGAACCCCGATTTATAGCTGGTCAGTCAGAGGTACAGGTGGCTTGGAACTTGGGACTGATATCTAAGGTGGGGACAGTCTGTGTGTCTGAGCCCGTAATTCTGTGAGGTCTGCTCTGACTCCAGGTGGTATCAGAACTGATTTGGGCACTCAGTTGGCGTTGGAGAGTTGGAGAATTGGTTGGTGTGAGAAAACCCCGGGTTCCAGTAAAGCCAAAGTCTTATAATGGTCTCTTATTTCTCCTTTTCACCTACTACATAGTCCCCCTTATTGTTCCTCAGAAACATTGGGCAAGCTGACTGCCTCGGGGCATTTATAGTTTGTGTTCCCGATGCCTGGAGTGCTTTCCCCCACTCGCCCAAATTGTGTGGCTTGTTCCTTTTCCTCCTTCAAGCGTTGGCAAAATTTGACTGAGACCTTTTGTAACTCTCCTTTTGAAAATAGTAGCAACTCAGTCCTGCGATGCCTATTCCCTGGTTTTCCTGTTACTTTATTACCATCTGACAGACTGTATGTGGCTCATTCTTTTTTTTTTTTTTTTTCCCTTTCCTATGAGCATGTAAGCTCATGGAGGGCAGAGATTTTTGTCTGTTTTTTTTTTCTTTCTTTCTTTCTTCTCTTTTTGCACTCCCAGCAGGTAGAACAGTGCAAGGCTTATGTGAGGCAGATTCTCAAATACGTTGAATGAATGAATGAATGAATGAATGGAAAATAAAAGCATGAATTATTCAGAAGGAAGCTCAGAGAGATAATGGGATAGTAAATTTTAAAGAGAGCTTAAGAGACACAGTCTAATATGTCAGGTTGGAGTTCCAAAAGAATGTACCAGAATAAGGAAAAAGTATTGATTCCTGCATGTTAATATGAAAAAGACAACCCAGGAGAAAAATGAAAAACAGGTATTTCACACAAGAAATACACATGTCTTATGGAACATAAAACATTATACTTCATTAGTACAAAAATCAGATACCCTTTTCTGCTTACTATGTTGGTAAAAATTTTTAAAATATCAAATAATGGTGGTGCCTGGGTGGCTCCGTTGGTTAAGCAGTTGCCTTCGGCTCAGGTCTTGATCCTGCGGCCTGGGATCGAGCCCCACATCAGGCTCCCTGCTCAGCGGAGAGCCTGCTTCTCCCTCTCCCTCTGCCTGCCACTGTCTACTTGTGCTCTCTATCTCTCTGTCAAATAATAAATGAAATATTTTTTTAAAGATTTTATTTATTTGACAGTCAGAGATCACAAGTAGGCAGAGAGGCAGGCAGAGAGGGGGGTGGGTAAGCAGGCTCCCTGCTGAGCAGAGAGCCCGATGCGGGGCTCGATCCCAGGACCCTGAGATCATGACCTGAGCCGAAGGGGGAGGCTTAACCCCCTGAGCCACCCAGGTGCCCCAAATAAAATCTTTTTTTAAAAATATCAAATAATGGTAAAGATATGATTTAGCAGTAACTTCTATCTGCTGTTGGTAGGATTGTAAAGTGGTATACCTGTTTTGGAAATGAGCTATAGTAATTTCACTTGTAAGCATATAAGCTGGAGAAACTCTTATAAATATATACAGGGAGATAAAGAAAAAAGTGTTTGTGTAGCATTATTCTTTAACTTAATCTGGAAACAACCTAAATATGGATTGCATTAGTTTCCTGTTGCTGCTCTAACAAATTACCACAAATTTAGTGGCTTAAAATAATACAAATTTATAATCATGTAATGCTGTAGGCCAGAAGTCTGAAAATGGGTTTTACAGGGATAAAATAAAAGTATCAACAAAGCTGCATTTCTCCTGGAGGTTCTAGGGGAGAATCATCATTCCTTCCCTTTTCCAGGCTTCTAGAGGCTGCTGGTGTTCCCGGCCTGTGTCCTTTTCCATTGTCTTAAAAGCCAGTAATGTAGCACCTTCCAGTCTGACTCTGACACTGTCTTCTTCTTTCAAGGATCTTATTATTGAGTCTGCTTAAATAGCCCAGTATTAACTACCATCTCAAGATCTTAATCACGTATGCAGAGTCACTTTTGCCATGTACTATAACATATTCACTGGCTTCTGGAATTATGGCATGGTTATCTTGGGGGGCCATTATTCTGCTGACCTTACAGGTCAACAGTAGAATAAATACACTGTGATATTTTCATATAATGCAACGTTTACAGCAGGGAAAGTGAATGACCATAAAACTCATTATGGTGGGTAGCTGTCAAAAATATTAGCAAAAGAAGCATGTCATTAATATTAAAGTTCAAAAACAAAAAGAACCCTCTATATTGTTTAGGGATATATCATATGTGATGAAATTGTAAGGAAAAGTAACTAACAAAAATAAGTTATTCTACCTCCAGGGGGAGGGAGATGACTATAATTAGAAAGGGACTTAAAAGATAATAGCCAGATTCTATTTCTATTTTGTTTTAAGATTATTTATTTTCAAAAGAGAAGGGGTGGAGGTGGGGAGAGGGAGAGAAGCAGGTTCCCTGCTGAGCAGGGAGCCTGCAGGGACGGCCTGAGGCTCCATCCCAGTACCCTGAGATCATGACCTGAGCTGAAACCAAGAGTCAGATGCTCAGCCAAGAGGCACCCAGGCACCTCTCTATTTCTGTTTTTAAAAATTTGGTGATATGCAGGCTTTTGTCTTAGTATTTAAGAGTTAGAAATAAGTACGTGATAATTTTGTATACCTTACCCCAGCCTCTACCACAATTAAAATATTTTTTAAAAATATGATGGTTTACTAAAAAGGAACAATTAAGAAATATTTTTAAGAAAGAGCAGTCACTGGATAAAGTATTTTTAAAACCTAGAAAGTTGTCAGTTGGTATTTCTACTCCCCCCACTCTCCACAATTACTTAGAATTTGAAGTTTTACAAATAGTAAGCTAGAGAAATGGAATAAAATTCCATAGAGTTAGTGACAGGATCTTAGTAACTAGGATAGTAAAGCACCTAGAATTCTAGAACCAAAATTGTTGTGAACGATCCTTTGTTCTTTAAAGATCATATACCTCTGACTGTTTATGTTGTAGGGAGTTTGGGGACACCTTTGCATTCCTAGGGGGAAAACATGAGAAAGAAACAACTGGGAATTTCTGGTTTCCATTTTCTGATCATCTGTGCATAGATTCCTCTAATGGATCACACGAATGATCTTTAACAACCTGGGTCCCATTTTTTTTTTTTTAATCGAGGTAAGTGCAGGTTCCAAACAGTTGTAAGAAATAATACAAAGAAATGCCACCTACACTGTATCTAATTTCACCCACTGGTATCATTTGGCAAACATACAGTGCGGTATTATCACCAGGACATTGACACTGACGCACCCGCTGATCTTACGCAGAGCCCTCCTAGTCTCCCTCGTGTCTGTTCACTTTTATCACCGTATCCACCACCATAGTCAAGATACTGAACAATTTCATCACCACAAGGATCCTTCCTCTTGCCCTTTTTAAAATAATTTAATTTTTTTTAGAGAGGGACTGGAGAGGGGCAGAGGAGGGAGAGAGAGAATCTCAAGCAGACTCCCCACTGAGCACGGACCCATTGCGAGTCTCAGTCTCATGACCCTGAGATCGTGACCGGAGCTGAAACCAAGAGTCAAAAGCTCAGCCGACTGAGCCACTCAAGCACCTCTCTTCTTGCCCTTTTATAACCACCCTTCCCTCCTTTCTGCCCCCCTCCCTGACTCCAATTCCTCTCCCTATTCCAGTCCTTAAGCCCTGGTAACCAAAAAACTTTTCTCCATTTAAAAAATGTTGTAGGGGCGCCTGGGTGGCTCAGTGGGTTAAGCCTCTGCCTTCGGCTCAGGTCATGATCTCAGGGTCCTGGGATCGAGTCCCGCATCGGGCTCTCTGCTCAGCAGGGAGCCTGCTTCCCCCCCTCTCTCTCTGCCTGCCTCTCTGCCTACTTATGATCTCTGTCAAATAAATAAACAAAATCTTCAAAAAAATTAAAAATGTTGTATAAATGAAATCACATAATATGTAACATTTCGAGGTTGGCTTTTTTTAACTCAGCCTGATTCCCTGAAGATTCATCTGAGATGTGGATGTCAGTGAGTCCCATTTTTAAATTCAGCTGAAGAATGTTTTATGGAAATTTTGGATTCTGAACTCATTTTGTAAATATCATTTTCTGTTCAGTTAATGTATACTTTGAGTAGTGGATAAAGCATATATGTGTATATACATACATATATATTATTTGGGACTAAGTCTCATTTTTACTTTGGAAAAAATATTTTAACTATGCTAAGCGTTAATTTTCTTATGTGTAAAATGAGGACAATAATACCTATTTCATAGGTAACATGTAATGTTCTTAGCACTGTGCCTGTCACATAAGTGTTTCATAAATGGCAGTAGAAAAGAAAGATGTGTAGATCAGTGTTTATAACCAAACACGCAAAATGCTCCAAACATGAAAGTCCCATCTACATTTCTCCAAAAGCTGCTATGTATCTCAAATGTTTACTTCCCCCCATGTTTTATTTATGAAGAGCTCCTTTTTGTCCATCACTTGGCAAGCTCAGGGCTTGTTAGCCTGAAAGTCCCTGTCCTGAATTCAAATGCATTTTCACCTCCTTTTCTTTGATTTAATAAAATCCATCCACAAGGGTGAGGCCTGGTCTGATCTGTTTTCTGTCGAGTCACGGTCACCTTGCTCCACGAGCCCGGGTGGTGGGCCAGCCAGACCCAGGCCCTGCTGCCTGGCACAGTCAGAATGCAGCCCACTAACAGCCGCAGCCCAATACCTGCATTTACTGCTGAAAATCTCCAGCCGGGAGGAAGCGAGCACCATCCACTAAGAATCAAAGGTCTGCATTTTGTTCTTTTAGGTTTCGGAACCATCAGAAAGTGACCTTAGTTGGATTCAGCTTGTCATAAACGGGGCAGTGGGGAGGTTTCAAAACTGAAAGTCACGCTGGGATCTTTAAGGTCTTGGCAACAAAGACCCCTGCAGGGGACAAAACATCTTACAATCGGTTTTTCTCCTCCCTTCCTGTTGGTCATTTTATTTTTGCTATGTCTAATTTTATTTCCAAAAGGGTTGTTTACATGATAGTGTATCTTAGTGTTTAAAAGCTACATGCTGACATTTATGAATTACATAGAAGATGTAAGGACTAAGGAAAAGAAACCCGTACACATCCCAACCGTTCTAAGAAATGTGGTATCATCCACATCTTTGGAGTCGTCTGTACATCCCTCCCCCTGTCCATCAGTCCTGTTCGCTATTCTCTGTGTTTACTTTACATTTTTACCAAAGTAAGTGCATCGCTAAATCGTATTTGATTTCGTATGGTTTTGAAACTAGAACAAATGCAACCATCCTGCACCATTTTTCTGCAAGTCGCTTTTGTCTCTCCTCGGTAGCATGTCTACGTAATTTACACTTATGATGTTTCACTGTAGTTCACCGTAACTTGAGCATGATACTGCAGAGCACATACCTTCCACTCGACGGGACTGGGTTGGTCCCCGTTTTTTATTACTACAAAATGGCGGGGTTTCTCTAGCTCTAGCAGCAGAATCACTCTTTCAAAAGGCCTGCTCTCTTCAGCCTGGCCCAGGTCATGGTGAAGCATTTTCAAAAGCGGTGGCTGTAACAGCCCTACCACAGTCAGAGCCCATGGGCACAGGCGTGACATCATCACACAGGCAGCTTTCCATGATGTCAGCAAGACACTCCATACCCAAAACATTCTCAGAACTGACGCTACTTTCTAGACACCAATGTGAATGTTGAGAAACTTGGGCTCTCGTGTAGCAATTCGCTGCAAGCCTGGGAGAAATGTGGACTCATTTGGAAGTCCTTACCTACTTCCTTAGTGTTAGGGTCCGTGATCAAAGGAACGAGACTGATGCAAAGCGAAAGTCAAGCAAAGCTTGATTTTGTGCCAGCATCAGAAACCAACCCGGCCGGTAGGGGCCGTCTCTTACGAAGAGGTGACCACGACGACCCCCGTGAGGCCGCTCGCCGGACGAGGCCGCTCCCAACGAGGAAGAGGCGACGAGGACGACTATGAGGACGACAGCCGGATGACGCAGACTCTGCTCCCCATGACGCTGCTCCCGGCGAGGCTACTCTGGACAAGGCCGCTCTAAAGACGATGCCACTATGGACGAGGCTGATCTGGACGAGACTGCTCCAGAGGAGGCTGCTGCCGACGAGGCTGCTTCCCAGACGAGGCCACTCTCGGAGGGAGGCTGCTCTGGCAAGGCCACTCCCCGACGACTCTTACAGCTCCTGCTGACAGCTCTTACTGCTCCGGCGAGACTGCGAGACTGCCTCTACTAGCCTCGCAAACCAACTTTTATAGAGGCACTTTTAGCCGGGCTAGACACAGGTAGCCAATGAGATTGCAATACACAGAGAAAACTGCACAGTCATGCTAGATCTGCCACACACACACAAAAACTGCTAGGTTACACACGGGCCCCCAATCGAATTTCAATTTACCCTAGTAGACATATGCGTGCCCCTCTGATTGGATGTCTTCACCTGGCCTGACCCGCCCTTGTATCTAGGCTTTGCAAGGAAGTTCCTCTGGGAGGGGCAGGGTCAACCTAAGTTCACTGCAACAATATGGCTCCCTCTGCTGAAGTAAGCCCTTACAATGACGAACGGGACGCAGACCACGATGCTCCCGCCGACCATGACGACGCTCCGAGGACTACCCTACCACGGCTATCCTGACGGCTCTCCCTGACTAACGGCTCTCCCTGACTAGTGGCTCTCCCTGAGTAGCTCCTCCTCCTCCTCCTCCTCCTCCCCCTACCCTCCCCACCCAGCCTCACAAACTGACCTGTATAGAGGTGGCCGAGCCCGGCCCACACACAGGCAACCAATGGGACTTCAGCCCACCACAGCAAATATATGCGTGCCCCACTGATTGGCCGTCTCCATCCGGCCTGGCCCGCCCCTACATCCGGGGCCTGCAACTAAGTTCCAGGCCCCTGCACTTAGCTTTGTAAATTTTGAATAATCATTAATTTTCTAAGTCCCTTTAGCTGAAGTTAGTGAAGGTTAATTGAAACAAAACATCTTAAGATGTTTTCAAAATGCACATGGCTAAAGAAGCACAAAAGAAATTTGAGTTTCTTTTGCACTAGGGTGATGCAAGGCAAGAACATATGATGTGGGGAGACTGGAGCTGCAGACAGAGGACAAAAGTTCCTGGGATTAACCAAAATTTCAAGGACAACTCCAGATTTTTAAAAGCTATGAAACTGATGGAGCACAACTGGAGAGCTCAAGGGGAACAGGTATTCTCTGAGCTCCACGCAGGATGA
This sequence comes from Martes martes, assembly GCF_963455335.1. Taxonomy (NCBI): domain Eukaryota; kingdom Metazoa; phylum Chordata; class Mammalia; order Carnivora; family Mustelidae; genus Martes; species Martes martes. Next base: position 87,082,182 of record NC_137902.1, on the reverse strand, counting down.
AAGGCAAATTGACGAAGGGTCTGTCTCTAGCACGGTGAGCGGGTAGGAGTGTCAGGCCTGGGAGGGTGGAGGGGTGACAGAGCTCCAGGGCTGGCGGTGGAGAGGGGATGTGGTCCGGCTACCTGCGTCCCTTACCTGTCCTCAAGGGCCCTTTGTGACCAGACCACAGCTCTGTGATGTGGGCGTGGGGCTTGTGTCTGCACATACACACCCAGGGCTCAGTTGCCTGAGGGCAGCAGTGCGATCGGTCACTGACTCTCAGGGCTCGGTTACCTGAGGGCAGCAGTGCGATTGGACACTAACTCTTTTCCGAGGGAAGAGATGGAGAACTATCTCTTCCCTCAGGAATTCCTTACTGATGGTTGGCTGAGCCCCAGTCCCACTATCTTGGCAGTTAATGGCATCCTTGCCTTTATATGTGGACTGGGGCTCGTCGCCTTCTTATTTTCCTATTTCCAGCCTGATCCATCCTCACCACCAGGCAAGAGACACAGGAAGAGCAGGAAGGTAAGGAACCCTCGGCCCAGACCCAGCAGAGTGTAATCCTATCATCTTTTCTATTATTCTTTCCACTTTTCCGAGTCACTGGGGAGACTCCTGAAGTAGGAAAGACTAGAACGGGTATTCTCAGGAGAGAGTAGACCACCATTCATCCAGGACAAGCCAGACCAGGCAAGGGTTAGAGGGACACGAGGATTTCTCCCCGAAGATCTTGGGCCGGAGTCCAGGTGTGGTGGAGGGGCCCAGGACAGCATCCCAAGCACAGTGGCCAGTGGCCGAGGACCAGAGGTTAAGAGCTGCCTCTCTAGCGGAGGTCAGGCCCCTGAGCACTGGGTCACCTGCTGCTGGGGTGGGGGTCCGAGCCTCCCCGTGTTCTCTTCTATCTCAGTACCAACCGGAGCCATGGGGAAGGAGCAACAGAGGTAAGAAAAATCACACCCTGAAAGGTGAGCATCTGCCACTCACCCCCGCGTGCCCCAGTTACACTGTGCCCCCCGCTCTGAAGGCCCAGCCCCACTGTCTCCAGGACACCAGAGCCCGAGCCCATCCCTCAGGAAACAGAGCCCTGGGTGGGGGTTGGGGGCTCCGAGGAGGGAGAGCGAAACCGGAGGCTTCCCAGATTCTGCGCCAGAAGGAAGCCCTGAGGGGCTGGAAACCAGTATGGCTCAGCAGGGGCCCCAGGGCCTGGACTGGGGGCGGGACCTCCCACTCCCACTGTGGACAAGCTGTTCAACTGTTCAACTGTGCTCAGATTCCTCTGGAGGCTTCCTCCCCCAGCAAGGTCATGAACGGGGAAGCCCTTTGGAAGAGACAAAGCCATCCCCATCATGAATCCTGTCATCACCGTGCGGGCATGTGGCCTTGGACAGTGCTGTTTGGGGCTCCCGAGTCCAATCCCCCAAAGGTCTCCCCTAAGGGGACATTGTACCCAGCCTCCCGTAAGATCCCTGGACCCCGCCTTCTGCTGTGACCCGGTCTCCTGTTTCCAGGCTTCAGAGAATTTCTGAAGAACCTCCAAGAGGTTCAGGACCTGTTCTCCCTTCTGGAAAGGTAAAGAATCTGCCGCCTTCTCCCCTGGGTGGGCCCCCCCGAGTCTATGGTGGGACCCCTGGGCTGCAGGGAACAGCCTCTGGGGCTGTTCGGAGTGGGGCTGGGAGGAGCCGTGGGGACAGACTGTGACCAAAGCCCCGGGCTGAGGGACAGCAGGAGCATTGTGATGTGGGTGTGGGGCGTGGAGGGCCGTGGAGACGGCTCGCGGCCCCAACTGCTACAGCGGCCGCTCACGCCTCCTGTCTCCCACAGCCACCTGGAGAGGCTCTCTGACCAGGGGGGCTTTCACCACTTCTTACATCAAGCAGCCCCTGCGCAGGTGTGCCGAGTGGTGCCAGCTGGAGCCCGTCAGCCATGCAGGGAGCCTGTGGAAGATACTGCTCCCGCTGTGGCCCCATCACCTGCCCTAACTCCACTGACGGGGTTCCCTCGGCCTCTGGCCTCCACCCTGCCAGCAGGACGCATGACCTCCTCCTTTTCTGTTTGTCCACGCTCCTCCCTGAGTACTTCCTGGCTGGCAAAGCCTTTCCTCCCCCCGGATGGCTTTTCACACCAGCCCCTTGCTCTTCCCCCTTCCCCGCCATGTGTCCCTCCTTCGGAGGCCTCCCCTGGGCCTCTGACAGCCTCCTTGGCCCCAGAGCGGCCGGACTCTCCTTTGACTCTCCCTCAGTGTGACTCAAGGACACCCCCGCCGTGCCCCATCCCACAGAGCTCGGCTCCGCACACGCCTTGGTCCGCTGACAGGTCAGCGTCTCCTGTCCCAGCCGTCTCGGGCCTGGGCCGCTCACGCAGCCCCATTTCGGCCCTGTCCTGGTGGCGGGCGGCGGCCAATGCCTGGAACCTGTCCACCTCCACACGCCTGGAGTCCCATCAAGCGCCTCTGTCCCACGACCCACCAGGGGCCTTGTTCTGGGGAGACGCCGCACGCAGACAGAAGGAGACGAGGATCCCCCCTTCCACCAACCCGGACGTCCAGAAGCTTCTGGAGATACTCATGGCCAGGAGAAAAGAGCTGAAGTTTTGGAGGGAGAAGGAAAAGAAAGAAAGGTCAAAATACCAGCTGACTTCTTTCGGGAGAGCGTTCAAGTCTCCAGGTGACGGGCAGGACACCATGGGCTGCCCATCCTTCTGGAGCATGAGGGGCAAAGCAAAACAGCTACTCGGTCCTGAGAAGCCCCCACATCCCAAGATTCCAAGGGACAATTTGGAGCAGAAATGCAGCCAGCTCTTCTGGGGTCTCCCCTTTCTGCACAGCGAGTCCCTGGTGGCCACTGTCAGGGTGACCGATCCCCCACTGGAGTTCCCCTCTGTCATATTCAATGAGCGCTCTCATGCCTTGCCACTCCAGATGCAGGGCAACGTGGCTCCACGCCTCTCCCTGACCCAGGACTTACATGACCCTTCGGTCTGGCCCAAATCCTTGACCCAGAGATTGTCCCAGTCCCTGCCCCTGCCTCTGGCTCAGCCCCAGCCCCAGGCCCTGCCTCTGACTCAGCCCGAGCCCCTCCCTCTGGATCAGCCCCTGCCCCAGCCCCTGCCTCTGACCCAGCCCAAGCACCTCCCTCTGACTCAGCCCCAGCCCCTCCCTCTGGATCAGCCCCTACCCCAGCCCCTGCCTCTGACCCAGCCCAAGCACCTCCCTCTGACTCAGCCCCAGCCCCTCCCTCTGGATCAGCCCCTGCCCCAGCCCCTGCCTCTGACCCAGCCCAAGCACCTCCCTCTGACTCAGCCCCAGCCCCTCCCTCTGGATCAGCCCCTGCCCCAGCCCCTGCCTCTGACTCAGCCCAAGCACCTCCCTCTGACTCAGCCTCAGCCCCTCCCTCTGGATCAGCCCCAGCTCCCACCTCTAACTCAGCCCCAGACCCAGGCATGCCTTGCACCCTCTGTCCCAGTGGGACCCCCTTCTCTGCCACCCGAGATGGGGAGCTGCAAGGTGTCTTGCCCTGTAGCCCAGAAGACACCGTCTTACGTGTCAACTGCTGTTCAAAACCTGGAAGGTCGCTTTCTGGAGAAGCAACTAGAAAGCGGCAAGGTACCCCCTGTGGTGAAACGATCTCAGAAAGTCTTTAGCCCAGGTCCTCGCGACCTTCAGCAGGGTGGCCAGGCCCCCGAGGGCCATGGGTCAGGCTCTGTCCTTCCTGGAGAATTGATCGACTCTGAGCTCTGGGAGCAACCGGATTGGCACCTTTGGGAGAGGCTCATGAAGCAAGGAAGGGGCCCGCCCTGTAGGATCCAGCTATCCCTGAAGATACAGCCTCACCAAGAGTTCCAGAAGGTGCCCCAGGCACACAGCTGGCACAGTCCCACGCCCGAGTCTGAGTCTACAGATGGAAGCTGCCAGGCCACACAGAAGACTGGGTCCAGGTACCCAGGAAAAAGACTGGGCAAGGATTCAAGGTCCAGTGCAGGGTGGATCCAGAAAGACCCACACAGGGGCACAACGAGCGCTCCAGGGAAGGCTCCAGGAAGAAATCGTGAGGAGTCAGACACAGACCTGAAGCCCTCCACAAGCAGCACAGACGAGAAGCGTCCAGAGAACGACCTGAGAGCCCATTTCAGGAAGTTGGAGCAGTTCAGAGAGGGCCAGATGCCTTTCGATGTTCATCCTCCCAGGCTCGCTGCCCACGCCTGGGACCTTCCCGGTAAGCCAAGCCCTCATGGGAAACCTGGAAAGTCAGCGCGTTCCAAGTGTTGGGAACCCTCCCACGATTTCTCCATCCTTAGTCCATATGCTAAGCGGATGCTAGAAGCACACATCATAAGGCTCAGGGTGAAGCACCGGTGGGGCCTCCCCCTCAAGGCTCTCAAGACCATAAACCTCTTCAAGTTGAAGAAGGGCTTCCTCCTCTCCCAGTCCTTCCCATCCCACTCAGCCACCTGCATATCCAAGGCCGGCACGGGCACCAAGTTCGTGGGAAATCCTCCTCAGCCCTACCAAGGAGAGGTGATGAAAGAGTCTTACCCCACCTGGGGGGGTCCCCTCGGTGCTCCCCAGCCTACGTGTGAGGAAATCCAGCAGGCTCTGGAAGGGACCTCACCTGGCGGTGGTCCTCCGGCTGGACAGGGGACCAGGCAACCTTCTCGGACCTTCACATACAGCTTTGTGGGCAGAATCTGGCACGGTGAGACTGCCTCGAGGACTCTTATGAACAGCACCTTGGAGTCAAGTCCAAGTCCGGCAACGGCCACGAAGGAGCCAAGGAGGGCGAACGGGGGTCGGGCCTCAAGGGATGTGACCGTGCTAGAGCTCAACGTAGAGCCCCAGGATTTGAGTGCCGAAGAGCCCGGGGAGGCGGGGGAGGTCAAGGAGGCCCCTGCCTGGGGAGTCACCTTAGGACCCCGTATGCTGGCCAACAACCAAGGCTTCTGTGACAAGCTGAGACGATCAGGGTCTTCAGGGAAAAGCGACAGCCCCCTGCAGCCTACAAAGTTGGTCGCCCGAGACCCCGAAGAGCTACGCCTTGAGGCACGGCGCAAGGGATCGGAGCCCCGGAAGTTGATGGAGTCAGAGAACCGGCCTCGTGATGCCACCCCCACCGTGCTCCTTCAAGACTGTGAGACTGGGGTCCTCCTCCAAGACTGTGCGACTAAGAGTCTCCTCCAAGAATGTCAGTCCAACGTGTTCCTTGCTGCCGACATCTTGGCTTCTCAGGGATGTCTGTCTGGCTCCCAGAGCGGGTCCAGTGAAGACACATCTACTTCCCAGGTGCTGCATGGCCAAAGATCCCGTGGCCAGAGCCCCCACAGGCAGCCGGGACCCTTGGGACTGCGGCACCCATGTAAGAGCCTGAGCAGGTCACGTGTCCCCCCCGAGGAGAGAGAGAGCTCCGGGAGGTCCCCCTCGAGAGAGCCTGCCAAGGAATTGTCAGACATGAAGGTCCTCCAGAGCAGTGAGGTGAGCCGTCCCGTCCAGAGCAAGAAGTCAGCAGAGGCCTCGGGAAGCAAGGCCTGTGAGAACCTGCTGAAGAAGGAGGAGGCGCCCCGGGAGAACCACCTCGGGGGAAGGATGACGCACCTGCTCCAGTGGTTCCTTCCCAGTGGAGGCAAAGGCCTGGAAGATTCCCTTCAGAAGGGCAAGCCTCCGTCATCCCAGGGCCGGGGACAAGTCATGGGCAGGTCAGCCACGGACAGAGCTTCTGCCGAGGCTCAGGTGGTCGTGACGGCTGTGGCGCGGGTCCTGGAGGAGGAAATGGTGCCTCACCAGGGACTCAGGGTCCCGGAGGTCAGCTGGTGCAAAAAGGATCTCCAGGCTTCGGCAGACCCCAGTGTCTGCTACCACAGGGTCCTCTCCTACCAAGAGCAGAGGAGAGTGATGAGGGAGACAGCCAGTCCACAGGGCACCCCCAGGGGCCACAACTATGCCAACAAGACCGAGTGGATCGGGTGGCCCTTCCCCACCAGGGTGCCAGAGTGCCCAAGCAGACCCTGCCAGTACGGGTCCCCGGTGCCGGGCTCTTCAGGCCGCACCCTGCAGCCCCACTGCCCCAGGCACTGCCTCCTTCAAAGACACATCCCGCCTGGCCAGCCACTGGGTTCTTCCCACGCCTTTCCCGGGAGGACAACTTTCCTCCAAGAAAAAACGCAAACAGTGCGGGGAAAAACTTTTTTTTCCTCACATTAGCACATCTTCTATGGACTAATGGCTCTTCTGTGCCACAATTACTTTGCTTCCCCAAAATAAATGTGTGTGTGTGTGTGTGTTTTTCCCCCTCACAAGTGGTGCTGGCCTCTGTGTGTGCCCTGCTGCGGTGGGAGGGAAGGATGAGGGTCCGCTCTCCCGGAGGACGTGCTATGGCTTCCGGAACGAATGGGACCTTGGACAACGGGTTATCTTGGGGTCCACGCCCGCCCCCTTCCTCCCTCTCCTTCTGTTTCCGCGACAAGGTGAACAAGACCCAGACCGGGACCTCACTCTGCCCATCCTCTCCTACTTTCCCTCCACCTGGGTCTTGTGTGGCTTTAGGGAGGGTTTGCCGAGGCAGAAATCCCGCTCAGGCTTCAGGAAGACAGAATCCTAGGTGAGAGTAGGGCCTGCAGTTGGGAGACACAAGGCTGGCCCTGAGGTCAGAGGTGAGAAATCCGGCCCCCCCGCCAAGTCTCCTGCAGGGAATAGAGGATGGCCACCCCAGGAGCCACCCCAGGGAATCCCATCTTAGCTCCGTGTTCCCCTCTTCTCACACTCGGAGCAGCAAGGGACAAACTCGCTCCCGGCGCTGAGGGTGTATGGGGGGGTGCCACAGAGACCCCCAGGGACAAGCGTGCCCAGCCCCAGGGCACTGAAGGAGCCTGCTCACCAGCACCCCCTTCCCCTTCTGGGGGATGGAGGGGGTGTGGCTGTGGGTGGGGGGGGTCCCTGCGCTTAGGGTGGGAGGCCAGGAAGGAGGCCAAGTGACAGGGTGTGCCCATGCCTGGTGTGACGACTGAAAACCTTTGGTGCCCCACTGCCACCCAAGGGCCCAGAGGGGAGAGTTAGAGGCCCTAGGACTGTCCCTGCAGGGTCTGCGCCCCACTCCAGCTGCCAATCCCAGGGGTAGGGGTTGGAGGGAGTGGGGTGGGGGTTGCACAGAAGCCACCTGAGCTCCCACACAGATGGCCAGGTGCCCAGAGGCAGCAAGGCCTTCAGGCAGAGAAGTTAACTTCTGCACAATTTGGTAAGCTTGTAGGACTGGGGGCCCCGGACAGACTTGTGGTCTGTGACCTTTTTGTACACGTGTGGCCCAAGGACGGCTCCCAGGGGACTGGTGGGGACTCAGAGGCCAAGGGACTGACCTGGCTCCCAGTCTTGGTTACCCAGAGCCCGGAGGGGCAGGAGGCCCTCAGATGGGGCTTCTCCTACCCCGGCTGGAAGGGACGTGTCCAGAAGGAGGGTGGAGTCTAGGACGGCCCCCCACGCGTGTCCCGCTCCCAGCCCAGCATTGTCTTCCGAGGCTCTGACGGAGACCCACACAGAGACCCTACCCAGAGACCTCTGACGGAGACCCACACACAGACTCCACAGAGACCCCTCAGCACGACCCTACACAGAGATCTCTGTCAGAGACTCACAGGGGCAGGGTTTAGGTTTCTGCTTATCATGTTACCATTACTTATTCTCATCCACGTTGTAGACGGCAAGGCCTTCTCAGAAACACCCGGAGACCAAGCCCATCCTATACTGAGAGACGCCCGGCAGCTGTTGCTGTTGGGCTGTGAGGAACACCATGGCAGGGGCCATGAACGCCCCGGTGCGAACGGGGGAGTGGGGAGGGCGCCCTGAGGGCAGGCATCCCGCACTGCCGACTCCTATCCACTTACTGACGGGAGGTTTTATCTACACATACTCCTCGGCTTTCCTACCAAAGAGGACTACTGAGTCATGGAAACACCAAGTAGGAATTCTCAGGGGAAACGCCAAGAAAGAAACATCGAGACTAGGGTGCTGAGTGACTGTCTGTCTTAAGTCAATCCTTCATCTGTCTCATGACTTCAACTACCCTATCAGCACGCGGAGGGTTCGGACGGATGGGCTCAGAAGCCCCACAAACTTCGACTAAAAGAAAGACCCCATGACAAGATTTCACCAATGCTCAGGAGCTTAAAGGACAGCAGAGAGAGCCAAGATTCCACATCAGAAGAAGTCAGGGACATCTGGAGGAGGAAGGTACAGCTTAGCCCCTCACAGCCCTGCTTCACATGGAAAGGAAGGCAGAAAATTCTGACCCTCCTTCCCATAAGCATCGAAAGACCATCCTTCCTTCATTCAAAATGGACCACCCCCCAAAAACAAACGAACGAAAACATAACAAACAAACAAAACATATCAACCAAATATTTAAAGAAGAGACAAAACCAATCCTCTTAAACATTTCCAGAAATATGAAGAGGAGAGAGAACTCCCTGACTCATTCAATGAGGCCTGCATTACTCCATAATCCTGGAGATTATGAAAAAAAAAAAAAAAACAACTTCAAGAAAAAACAACTACCAGCCAACATCTCTGATTAAGACCAGTGCAAGAATGGTCAACAAAATACTCGCAAACTGAATTTGGTAGCATATGAAAAGGATTGTGCACCTTTACCAAGTGGGATTAATTCCTGGAATGCAAGAATGTGTCAATATACAAGAAAAAATCAGTGTCATAGGTCATATTATGAAAGGAAGGTAAGTCACATGATCATCTCAAGTGATGCTGAAAAAGCACTTGACCACATTCAGCACGTTTTCATGATAAAAGCACTCAACAGACTAGAAATAGAAGAAACTATGTCAACATAATAAGAGCCATATAGGAAAAACCCACAGTGAGCATCATACCCCACAGGGAAAGTTTACAAGCTTTCCCTCTAAGATCATGAAGGATTCAGGGTGCCAGATTTTGTCACTTCTACTAAGCCTAATACTGGAAGTACAAGCCAGCACCATTAGGCTTGAAAGGGAATCCAAATTGGAAAGAAATAAATAAAATTATCTCTGTTTGCAGATGGCATGATCTTATATGTAGTAAACCCTAAAGATTCCAGGAATACAACAACACTTTTAGAACTAATTAATGATAGTTGATCAAAATCAACATACAGAAATCTGCTGCAATTCAATACCCCAGCAATGAATAATTTAAAAAGGAAACTAAGAAAACAATTTCATGTATAACAGCATCAAAAAGAATAAAATACATTGGAATAATCCTAACCAAGAGGTAGTAGAGTTGTACACTGGAAACTATGAAATGCTGCTGAAAGAAATGAAAGAATACACTTATAACTGGAAGGCCATACCATGTTCATGGTTTGGAAAACTTGAAATATTTAAGATGTTAATGCTTCGCAATGTGATCCATAAATAATTTTCAACATAGGTGCCAGGATTACTCAACAGGGAAAGGACAGTTTTCCAACAACCAAGTCTAGGGAAATTGGATAATAGTATGCAAAGGAATAAAAATGGACCTTCACCTTATACCGTACACAAAAATTAACTCAAAATGAATCAAAGTCCTCAGCATAAGACCTGGGGCGATAAAAATTCTTAGGGAAGAAAAACAGGACAAAAGCTTTAACACATGATTTCTTGGATAGGACACTAAAAGCACAGACAACATAAGGTAAAATAGATGAACTCAAATACATCAAAATTTGTCTCACAACTTTCAAAATTCTTCTTTCCCCTAATGCCTCTGTACCAGGTTCTCTTCTCCCTTTTTCAAGGCCGCCCACCCGCCCGCCCACGCACCCTCCCTCCCTTCCTCCCCTGCAGTACCTTTTTGTTCTTTGTATTCCTTCCTCCCTCCCCCTCTTTCCTTCTTTCGTTCTGTTCTGGTAGTCCCCATACAGCCCTTCAGGACTTTTTCGCCTAGTGTTCCGTGACTCATTCTGTCTGTAGAAGACCCAGGAGCTCACGGCGATACGTTCCCTATCAGAAAGGATGAAGGGATACCCGCACGGGGGCATCTCAAAGGTCTGCTTCTCTGCAAGTCAACGGGAGGCTTCAGGGTCATGAACCCTGGCCTTCCACACCACAGCTGGACATGGGCTACGCTAAGCATTCCCCACACTCTCCTGTCTTCCAAGACCCCGAGCATACGGGCTGTCCCACCAGAAATCGGAAGAGTTTCATTTCTCGGCTGAAATGGGCCTCAAGGCGAGCCACCACCCGAGTGTCTGGAAAAGTCACTGCCTTCAACACGACTCACAGGTATATAGTCTTTGAAACGGAAACATCGAAAATTGAAGCAGCAGTTGACGTGGGTGTGAGGCTACCGTGTAGAGAGATCTATCTGAATTCGGGAAAGGCACACGGCACCCGACTACAAGCGGCTTGCAGAGGTAGACGCAGAGACCGTTCCTGAAGGAACGGGCTGCAATGCGTACGTTGAGGCGGGAAGGGAGGGACATGAGGGAGCAATCCTTCCACAGCCCCTCCTGTTCTGGCCATGAGCAGAGGGTTCACACTGCCCAGGAACCCGGCCAATGCTGGGGCCCAGGAGGGAGATGTCTCACGTCCCTCACCTCGCTCCATGTGTGTCGCGTCCGGGGAAGACACACCTTGTATTTACTGACAATGTGGAAGAGCCTTCAGCCACGTGTCCCCGGTGCCAAGGACATCAGGGCTCGTGCATCCTGGATCGCACCACACACCTCTCCCCAGGGTGGGAGAGCCTTGACTCGGGGCTCTCCCCTCAGGAGGCACGAGAGAACTCACCCTTCCGAGGAAAGGAGACATGACACGCATGGGGCAAACAATTGCAGGGCAGTGCTCACCTCGGTACACAGCAAGACCACCGGAGAGGCCCTTTAGGGAGGGAACGAAGGTGGGAGACCCTTCCTTCGGAGAGCTCTGCTCTCATTCACGCCCAGCACCTCCCACGGGGTAGAAGCCATGTGGTGGGACTGCTGCACGAGAGCTCGCAGCAACACGCATCCCTTCGAGGCCATGGGCACGTTCCCGCAGACAGAAACTGGTTGAATGCCACCTTCGGGGGAAAGCATTTAGTCCAGACACACCCTGAGCCAGCATCCGAGGATCCACACCAGCGGGAACCCCGACCGATGCGGTCAACGGGGGAGAGCCGTTCGATACAGCTCTCACGTTTGGAGACACCCGACAACTCAGAGCAGAGGAACCTGGGTCTGTCATCACTGGGCTCCCGCCTGGACCCAGAGCGCCCACCTTTCTCACCACCACAGAGACCACACAGGGGAGACACCGTGTCTCCCGTCACGGAGGTAGAGCCTTCTGCCAGAAGTGGGCCCCTTCCCAACACCACAGAACTCACACGGGGAGAACCACGAGTGCTGTAGCCTGGTGGGAGAAGCTTCAACTGGGGCTCGGGCCTGAGCTCCCGCTACCATCTCAGAGTGCGCGTCATCCCTCCCACGGGAGCGAAGGCGCAGGCACCTCCCGGGACCCCCTGCGTCATCGCTGCGCCTGAATGCCGGTGAGATCCATGTGGGAATCCCATTCCTCACGGAGCCAACACGGGAAGGCCCTGGGAGGATTCCCACACAAGAAAATCCTCCCGGTGTGATGAGGAAAGGAATGGGCTCAGGTATCCCTTCTTCCTTAGCCAGCAACGACACCCTCACGCCGAGGAATCCCTGATCCCAGCGCAACGCGGGGAAACCCTTCCCCGGACACTCCCATCCGAAAATCACTGGGCAAAGACCTCCCAAGGAATTTCTTAGGGTGGCGCTGAGATACAAACTCAGACGGTGCAAACACATACAACTGGGTCCCGTGCTGAGGGATGCACAATGCGCTATTCCAGTAACCAATCGCTAGAAATCAAGCACATCTGCTCCGATCCATCAGTACTTGCACAAAGGCCAGGATCCCCGAACAGGCGTGGGAGGGGGGGGTCTCACAACCGTGCACACTGTGCCAAGTAAGAACGGGGGACTTTTCCTTTACGAGCTCTCACAACTGACACGGGTGCTGTCTCTTGGTAGGAAGTGGGATCCCAGGAAGAAACACTGCCTGGGATCCATGAGAACATCAACTGGAGGGTGAACTCAGAATCTCAGAGCACGAGGTGCTCGACGTCCGTTCACAAAAACACTGACCTATCGATGTATGTAGATCGCAAGGATGAATGGCCACAAGATTCATCAAACACATGGCTTGGGATCTACCTCTCATGTGTCCTTAATTCTACTAATATTATCCTCATAAATTAGAAACGACTTACAAATTAATTTCTTACTTAGAAATACTTGTATTCCTTTACTTATTTGAGATCAAGAGAGCTAGGGAGGGATCAAGAATAGTTGGGAGTCAGCTGGGGGGAAGAGGGAGAGGAAGCAGGCCTCCCACTGAGAAGGGTACCCAATGCAGGGCCTGATCCCCCAGGATCCAGGGATCCTGACCTTAGTCAAAGGCAGATGCTTAACCAACTGTGTCACCCAGGGGCTTGCAAATTAATTTTATCTTTTACAGAGGTGCTGTTTTGGAAGAACTGTGTGTATCAGGACAGGAATAAAACTGTACTGTTCAGAGTCAGGCAGTGAGCGCTACCTCCCCCTCTGAGAGGATATGGTAGCCAACTGCTTTTCTCTACCACCAAAAATAGTTACTTATCTCTTGGCCTGAGAAGGTGTAAGACCACTGCCGATATGGAAATAGTCCTTAATTTAGAAGATTATAGAACAGGACGGGGTATGTACACTGCCTTCCATAAACACAAAGCACATCCAGGAATGCCTGTAGGGTTCTTTTAGTTAAGGGACCAACTCTTGATTTTGGCTCAGGTCCTGATCTCAGGGTTGTCAGATCGAGCCCGTGACATGTGTCATGCTCTGCACAGCATGTGGAGCCTGCTTAAGGGTCTCTCTCTCCCTCAGTCCCTCCACTTCCAAATCTGGCTACCAGGAATTCCATGATGTCTATGCCAGACGAAAGGAGGAACGTGTAGGACAAAACGTGACCCAGACGTCAATCACCACTGGCAACTAGTGACAAGAGACTAAATAAACTTCCCGCTGCTCCCAAAACCAAAGAGAAGACTTGCAGAAACCCTATTACAACTGCATTTCACATGACCATCTTAGCGATGCTTACTTCTCCTAGAATCTTCATATTAGAAACATGTTCTCACTCATCTACCCTGATTCTTCAGTGATACGGAATTCTTACAGGAATGGGCATACACTCTACCTCCCCATGTCTTCTCTACTCTATGTGAGTGACCTTCTTACTGACTCTCTTGATTTTGGCTGAGGTGATGATCTCAGTGTTGTGAGATCGAGCCCTGTGTCATGCTCTGCAAAATATGTAGAGCCTACCCAGTGTCTACCTCTCTCTCTCCCACCTCCCCCTCTTACAAAAAACAAAAAAAAAAAAAAAAAAAGCACGTCCACTCAGAGATCCATTTGTAAAGATGCCCAATATTCTTTAGTTTACTGGCCCTAAAAAGAATGTGTTGGCAGAAAACACTATTTTGGAGAGACTTTCTATTTATAAGATAACCCTGCAGTAACTCAGGATTCTGCTAACAGACGCAACCTGGAGTTAAGATGTTTTGTATGGGGCAGGGACCTGCAGAACCTTCTCCATATGTGCCACCAAGTAATTTTCCCCAAGCAGCAAACTCTAGACATTCTGGTTAAGGGTACATCTCCAATTTAATCAACAATAAGAGGGCATCTTTCCCTCTGGAAGAAAGACAGAAGCCAGCAAAAAAGACACCCAAGTCAAGGCCTGAACCTCAACTCAGGCGGAAGGTTCCAAACCAAGACAACTTACTACTGTGATGTACATCCACCAGGGAGACGGCAGGGGTCACACTCCTGTACATGTTGCACTTGAATCTGCACTGAAGAGACAGAGGCCAGACCCTTTGGATGCTGCCCATGAGGCCATGTCCTCTGAGCCCTGAGGCACCACCTGTAAAAACAAGGAGAGCATTTAGTTGAGGTCTCAGGACCCGCACTCGGGAAGACACAATGTCACCCAAAACTGAAAGCGTGCCCCTCCCTTCCAGCAGAGAGCACAAGCTCAAAGATGCCCAAACCACAGGGCCCCGCGATCTGTGAAAGACAGCATTGCTGCTGGCAGACCTTCAAATCATACACACATGGTCAATTTGCTACCGGGAGTTCCTTGATATCTTTGCCAGACCCAAGCAGGAGGATATGGGCCAGGAGATGGCCCAGAGGTCCATCACCATGTGCAACTAGTGATAGGAGTCTAAATAAAGTTCCTGCTGCTCCCAGAACCAAAACAGAAAATCTGCATAAACCCTATTTCAACTGCATTTTGCATGACCGTCCTAGAGATGCTTACTTCTCCTGGAATCGTCTTTCACCTTTGACATGGTTCTCATTCACCTACTCCGTCACTACAATGACACACAACTCCCATAGGAGATATGCATCTACTCTACCTCCTCAATGTCTTTTCTACTCTACGTGAGTGACTCTGTTAGTCTTGCTTCCTTTCTTTTTTCACAACTCTATTTGGCTGAAAGGAGCCTCCGGTCTTTCCTTTCTAAGACATACCACTCATGGACCCTGGAACTCAAAAAAGAGAATTAAAAAAAGCAACAACTAATCACCACCCAATATGAATATAACCTACACCTTGGAGATTGAAGTTGTTTCACTCCTGACCAGAGATTATGCTACTGACCCAAAGGGCAAGCCCTCCAACAACCAGCTTCTAGAGGATTCTGGGCCGATTTGGGGTATAGTTATGATAGGATTTTCCCAATCAGGAAACACTGCCAGCCTCCAAAGTGAGGTCCCCAAACCGGATTGTGAACTAAATAGATTCAGAGCTTCACGGGACCCATTGGAGGCACAGAAACACCTGGTGGTGGTGGCAGCGGATGCCAGTCCACATGGGTGATGGATTTCAGTTCAATGGATTTGGGATGGTTTCTTAGATGCAAGAAGGCAGCCACAAGCACACTTGGTTTCTTAGCATCTATTCTAACTAAGCCTGGCAGGCATAGTGACGGACTGTTCCATACAGATTTTGAAACCCTGCTGTGCTGAAACTTTTCATGAGGAATCTCTAGAGTGAACTTTCAGTAGTGCGTCCAGGCCAAAGCCAAGCGCAATACTCCCATCAGACTTGACTGCGATACCTGTCGATTTGGGTGGATTCCTCTTCTCAAGGTCCCCCAAATATCCTGAGGTTCCCATACCTTCCAACAAGTAACATTCCCTACTCATCTGACAAGGCTCCTCGGCACTGCGTCATCGAGGTGGGAAGCCGCTATTGCCAAGGGGCTCCACAAAGTCACCCTTAATTCCTGAAAATTGTCTGGTCGTTATCCGAGTCTATACACGTTACTCTCAAATTGGACATTTCACTCAATCTCTTGGTAAAATAACCAACGTTTCCAGCGGTGTCCTGTTACAAGAAAAAGGCGCTTGTGCTGAACTTACGCCAATAATCCTAAGTACCTTGGAAGAAAGAATTCTCCCTGAGAGTTCCTGAATGATGGAGGGTTCAGGGAGGGAGAGAAGTTAAATGCTCCCATTTGTTCACACAGAAATGTTTCATCACATTTCTGTAGATCATGGATATTTTCAGATACAGTTTCCCTCGATCTGGAAGAAGAAACATTAAAGAACCAGCAAGGTTTCAAACAAGAGTCACAAAGGTAGACTCACGATCCTCAGCTCACTCAGTCCCCGCTTATTAATTCTTGTTTGGCTTGAATGCAGCTTTTCCATGAGTTCTGCAAATCCGTACCCAGGTGAGTTTGAGAATTTTCACAATCAGACACTAAGACCCCACAAGATACATCACCGTGTACAGTCACAGGCATTTAATGGCAAAGTAGGGAGGAAGGACCTGCGGACACACGCTTAATGAGATGTATTTTCACCAAACACAGAAGGCAAGACATCACCATGGAAGCAGAGAGGCCACAAGACCTGCATCCTGGTCGCCAGGGCATGGCGTGTCCATGAGTTTCCACATCTCCAAGCCAAACACGCTCATGTCTTCTGAGCTAAGGGTTCTGCTTCTAGAATTTTCTCCCAAGGCAAAAACCAGAGGGGTTGTAAAGGATTTGCAGCGGCGTTTATGGAGGCTTCCAGGATGATGGTGAAGCCCTGCAGCTCACCGCCTTGCCCCAGGCCCACAAACCTGTTCAGTGCCCCCTTTGCATCCACCATGGTCAGGCAGGTCTAGCCCTTCCTACCCCGGTTGCACAGCACACCCTCTCCTGGTGTCCACCAGGCCGCTCGGCCTCTGTGTTCCATGTCCTCGATGGATCTCTTTGGAAGAAGGTAACCCACATAGGGGAGGAAGGAGCAAATATACTCCTTCCCACCCTTTCTCCCTCCTGGCACCCATCCAAGGTTTGTGCAGGGGGAACAGAGCTGCAGAGACGTGCAGATGGGGCTCTTCTTCTGTGGCGCTTCCAAGAATCCCCTTGCACAGATCCTAAGCCTTAGCGCTTAGCAGACTATTTTGGTCTCTACCCCCACTGCCCACCCCAGCCACGGGGCAGCATTCCACCTGCCAGCCTCCTCAGAAAGAACTCCCGCCCCCTAGCTAGCTGCCCTCCGTCCAACGCCCAGGTGCTGACCTAGCCATTCGAAAGGAGACTGGATGAGGAGACACCCCCACCGCACCCAGGTGCCTGAGTGCGCACTGCGCCACACCACACCGTCTACTTCAGGGTTGTGGTGATGGCAGACTTCCCGCTGTGTGCTTTTTGCCCTGAGACATGCCAACCCTCCAGTGCAGCACAGAGCAGAGCCGGGCTTCAGCCCCCCGGCGACCTGGCTGGCTGATGCGGCTGCCTGAGCCTGCCTGCCTCCCTCCCTGGCTCCAGTCCTTCCCTATGAGCATCTGCTGGGCCCTGCGACTCTGGCTCTGCTCCGGTGCCCCGAGCCCTGGGTTGCAGGCTGTCAACAGGCAGTTGAGGAGCCGTAGATTCCAGCTGGCCTGCCCTGCGCTCCCCTCAACCCAACCACCGTGGTGACCAACGTGGGCCCAGGTGCCAGTTCGGACTGCAGCCCCCGCCTTCCTGCTCAACCTCAGGGGGCTCCTCAGAAGCAAAGCACATCGGCCCCAAATAACCTGCCCCTTAGCCCCCACCCCACCAGCCGAATAACCCCTAGGGACAGATGTATAGAGAAGCCAACACAATCTACACTCCAGGCACTGTATTTCACTCAGCCTCTCATGGTACGCAGGTGGGTCAGAGGAGGAGTCAGCACAACAGCACAAATCACACTTGAGTAGTGAGCAAATGGGTTTCTCCCAGGGCGGCAACATTTCCAGATACTCTGCAGTAGGCCTGGTTGTCAGCCTACCTGTGCTCCAGTAAAAGCCCTGCTCTGACATTGATGAGCCACAGACCAAGAGCACCTCTGCAGGGAAATGAGCCCAAATGTATCCTGGATCCTTTCATTTTGTTGTTTTGATTTTGCTCCAAAGTCCAGGGAGATAGCTCTGGGGCATGGATGGGGCTCTCCGTTCAAGAGCACAGGAGGTAAATGAGCCCTATGTTCCCCTCAACACCACTCCTGGGATAGGCCGAGTCAAGCTACTAACCGTGTGCTACCCTGTGACCTCAGCAGGGCCAAAGCACAGCCTGCTCCCTGGATGTGGAGAGAACTGGGATGCAGTCCCTGAGCCACACATTCTGAAGCCAGAACTCGAAGGGAACTATGCATGTGGGCTGGTTGTAGCACAGAAACTGACAGGCACCACGCTGCCCTGAAAGCCACACAGGCTCCTGGCAGCCTCAGAGTGGGGGTTCAGTGGCTTCTCTGCATTCCAGATTGCCCCTTCTCTGCCCTGACTCAGACCTAAGCTGGAACCCCTGTGGTCCCTCCAAGGTCAGGTGGCATAAAAAGGGCCTATAGTAGTTGAGGTGGCCCTGGGAAGGGAACCCCCTGAGGCAGATCCCAGGATGAGGCTGGACGGCATATCAGGGGCTCACTGAGATGGGAACCCACAACAGACTGCTGTGGGAACAGGGAACCCAGTGTCTGTGAAGGGTGTCCACATCACTGCCTCAACAGCTGTGTCCCTGGCAAATGACAGAATTTGTCTGTGCCCCATGTCTTTTGTAGAACTGGGCCTCAGAGCACTTTGTCCCCCAGCATTTGGTGAGGATAAACCAAGACAATGAACAATAAGCACTTCACACCAGTGCTTGGAACAGAAGCGGCATCCATGAAGACACATCTCCCTAGGATTGCTTGGTAGGAAACGTGTTTTGGAACACCTGGCTCAGCTGGTCATGTGGTCTTGAACATCAGAGAAAAAGCACCTGGCTTCAGGGAGCGTCCCTCCAACACAGAGACTCAGAGCCACCCTGATCCCAGTTACACAACCTCCTCTCCAGAGACATTCCTGCCTGTCTGGTAAATATCAGGCTGTGTAGACACACTACCCTGCAAGCCCTGCCCCAGGAAGCCGTGGACCCAGCAAGTCTATGGCTCCCAACTGGGCCCAGCTATCCTCCCCATGTCACCAGGACAGTGGGCCTGGGCCTCTGGCCTTACCTCGCTTCTCAGTGGTGATGATGGTGGCCTCTAGGGGCTCCCCCAGCCCTGCCTCATCTTGATCATCAGCCTAAAGATGTATGCTGACTCTGGGGCCAGCTCGGTGGCCGTGAATCGCCTCACCATGACACCCATCTCCACTGTGGTTAATGTGCTGGAGTTGCTGTTGGCCAGGCAGTAGGCCATCTGATACCCTGTGGGTGGGACAGGAGGGCCACGCATCAGTCTCATCACCCCACTCGGACCCCACATTCCCGACACCACCACTCTGCCGTGTTTCCACCACGTCCTTCGTCCTCTGCCAGCATCTGAGAGGAATGGCACAGCCACAGCGGCGGATGGAGCCTCTGAGTGCTGGGCCCCCATGACTCTCGTTCCCCTTCATCCATCCCACCACCCAGATATGGATACAGTTTCATCTTTAGTGATTCAATACTTACATAAAACACCAGTACTCATCATATCAGCAATTTAAAACCTCCCAAAAATCCAAGTTCCAGAACCAGATGCCTTTCATGGTAAATTCTACCATTCAGGGAAGGATTCATACCAGTCCTTTGCCCACTTTTCCAAAAAACAGGAGAGAAAGCTTCTAAATGCACTTGCTGAGGCCAATATTACCCTGATACAAAAATAAACGAGGACACCCCAAGAAAAGAATCTTACAGTCCAATATCCCTGATGACCATAGACGCACAAATGTTCAACAAAATACCAGAAACCCAAGTTCACCAATATGCTGAGAGGATCATATACTATGATCAAGTGGGATCTTGCAGGAATGCAATGATGGTTTACAGGTGCACATCGATCAAAGTGATACAGCACATTAACAAAATAAAGAATAAAAATGATGTGATCATCTTGAGATGCAGGGAAGCATTTGACAAACTTTAATATCCGTTTGCAATCAAAACTCTCAACAGAGTCCATAGACCAGGAACATACCTCAACACCAAAAAGGCCATATATGGTCCACCTGGGTGGCTCAGTGGGTTAAAGCCTCTGCCTTCGGCTCAGGTCATGATCCCAGGGTCCTGGGATCAAGCCCGCCATCAAGCTCTCTGCTCAGCAGGGAGCCTGCTTCCCCCTCTCTCAGCCTCTCTGCCTACTTGTGATCTCTCTCTCTTTCAAATAAATAAATAAAATCTTTTTTAAAAAGGCCGTATGTGACAACCGCACAGATTATGTCACATCCCATACCGAAAAGTTTTAGCTGTTACATTTCCTCTAAGATCGCCGAAGTTAGGAACACTGCCGATCTTTCCTTGCCACTTTTACTGAACACAATATTGAAAATCCAAGGCAGAACAATTATGCAAGAAGATAATCACAAAGCACCAAAACTGGAAAGAAAGAAGTAAAGTGGTCACTGTTTGCAGATGATACAGACTATAAGGAAAACCTCAAAGAAGCCAATGAAAAATTGTTCAAACTATGACTAAATTCAGTAAAGGGAATGGATACAATATCACTACCCCAAAACCTGCTGTGTTTCTATACGCTAAGAACGAATCATCAGAAAATAAATTAGGAAGATCATCCCACCTGAAATTGCATCAAAAAGAATAAAATAGGGGCGCCCGGGTGGCTCAGTGGGTTAAGCCTCTGCTTTCGGCTCAGGTCATGATCTCAGGCTCCTGGGATCGAGCCCCACATCAGGCTCTCTGCTCAGCAGGGAGCCTGCTCCCCCCCTCCCTCTGCCTGCCTCTCTGCCTACTTGGGATCTTTCTCTCTGTCAAATAAATAAATAAAACCTTTAAAAAAAATACCCAGGAATAAACTTCAACAAGAGGTAAAATCTTGTATAATGAAAACTACAAGACAGTAAGGAAAGAAACTGAAGGCAACACACATAAACCGAAAGATATGGCATATTCATGGGTGAGAAGAATCTATAGTGGTAAAATGTCTATACTTCCCTAAACCATCTACATTGCAATTCCTATCAAAATTCTAAGGACACTTTTCACAGAAAGAGAACAAAGGATCTAAAAATTTGTATGATGGCACAAAAGACAGAATACCAGAGCAATCTAGAGAAAGAAGAACCACACTAAAGGCATTGCGCTTGTTCATTTCAGAATAATGACAAAGCTTGAGTAATCAAAACAATCTAGCATTGTCATAAAAACAGACACACACATCACCAGAAGACAGGAGAGAGCCCAGAAGTAAACACATACATCTATGGTCCGGGACCTTATGACAAAGGAGCCAAGAATAAACGAGGGGGAGAAAATAGTCTCTTTCATCAATGGTGCTGGGAACACCGGAGAGCCACATGCAGAAGAACAAAACTGCACCATTCTCTTACACCATACACAAAAACTAACTCAAAATGGGTCAAATACTTGAATATATTCAAGTCCTGGAACTATAAAACTTATGGCAGAAAACGCAGGGTTTGGAAAAGTCCTTGACATAGGTCTTGGTAGTGGTGCTTTTAAGCTTATACCAAAGTAAAAACAAACAAAGAAGCAAAATATGTGCCAACATCAAACTATAAAATGTCCAAACAAAGGAAACCATCAACAAAATAAAATGGTAACCTAAGGTAAAACATTTGTAAATTATACATCCAGTAAGGGGTTAATATTCAAAATATAAAGAATTCATGCAACTCAACAGCAAAACAAAAACAAAACAAAACACACAAAAGCACCAAAAACAACAAAAACTCCACAAGTAATTTAATGTAACAGGAGCAGATCCAAATAGACATTTTCCTAAAGAAGACATACAGATGGTCTACACGTACATGAAAAGATGCTCAACATCACTAATCATCAGGGAAATTCAAATCAAACCAGAATGAGGCACCACTTCACACCTGTCAGAAGGGCCATTATCAAAAACACACAAGAAATAGCAAGTTTTGGTGAAGATGTAGAGTAGAGGAAAACTCTAGCGCACCATTACTAGAAGTACAAATGGGTGCGGCCACTATGGAAAACAATACAAAAGTTCCTCAAAAAAATGAGAAATGGAACACCCAAAGGAGCCAGCGATTCCCTTTCTGAGTATTTATCTGAAGGAAATGAAAACACTAACTCACAAAGGTATATTCAGCCCTGTGTACACTGCAGGATTATTTACAACAGTGAAAATAAAGAAACGACCTAAATGCCATCAGTGGATGAATGAATAAGGAAATTGTGGTCGATAAACACAGTGGAATCCTACTCAGCCATAATAAAGGATGAAATCTTTCGATTTACAACATGGTGGTCCACGAAGGCATTATGCTAAGTAAAACGGGCCAGACAGAAAGGCAAATACTAGAAATCACATGTAGAACCTTCAACAAAACAAAAACAAAAATATGAGCTTACAGACAGAACAGATGGGGGATGGCAGAAGTTTGGGGTTGGAGGTGGGAGAAATGGGTGAAGGGGTCAAAAGGAAAAAAGAAAACAAGCCCAACTATAGCATCTTTTTTTTTTTTCAATTAAGTAATCTGTACCACCAACATGGCTTAAACTCGTAACCCGGAGATTAAGAGTCAGACACTCCATCCACCCAGCCAGCCAGGGTCCTGGAATTGTAGCATCTTCCGATACTCAATGTATGGAGAAAGAGGAAACTAATTGAATCTATAGTATTTTGAGAGCTAGGTATTTTTTGGTAAATGTAAAAATGAAAAAACACATTCTTCAGGGTGACACACTCAGGACTCTATCTAGTTCTAATATTTATCATGTCACTGAGCAAGTAACTTACCTTTTTAATTTTTTATTTGAGAGACAGAGAAGGGGGGGACACAAGCAGGGGGAGGGACAGAGGGAGAGGGAGAAGACGACTCCGCACTGAGCAGGGAGCCTGACCTAGGGTTCGATCCCAGGAACCTGGGATTATGTCCTGAGCCGAAGGCAGAAGCTTCAACGACTGAACCACCCCAGTGCCCCTACTTAACCCCTTTTCCGCCTGTTTGCCCACCTCTGAGGATATTATGAATATTTGCTTTTAGAACAGCTTCTATTTTTAATTTAAGAATAGTTTTTAGAATTGAATGAAATAGAGGTCACTTAGAATAGTACCTATGAGAGTAAGCCCTCAAAAAATGTTTTAAAAAATCTGATTCTTGGGGTACCTGGGTGGCACAGTCAGTTAAGCAGCTGACTCTTGATTTTGTCTCAAATCAAGATCCCAAGCTCCTGGGAGAGAGCCCCGCACCAGGGTCCACACTCAGCGGGGACGCTGCTGGAGGATTCCCTCTCTCCCTCTGACCCTCCCCTCTCTAGCATATGCTTGTGCATGCACTCTCTTTCGGTCTCTACAATAAATAAGTATGTCTTAAAAAATCTTATCCTGAACATTTGGTGGTTGCATAATCCTTTTCATAACTGGGCAGTATCTCCTCGTTTACAAAGCACTTTTATACACATTGTCTTATTGGAGTCAGGATATGGTCCTGGGAGAAGAATTTATT
This sequence comes from Martes martes, assembly GCF_963455335.1. Classification (NCBI taxonomy): domain Eukaryota; kingdom Metazoa; phylum Chordata; class Mammalia; order Carnivora; family Mustelidae; genus Martes; species Martes martes. The sequence continues at coordinate 87,059,244 of NC_137902.1, read as the reverse complement.
GTGTTTATTTACAGAGGAAAAAAAAGAAAACCGGACTTAGAGCAGGGGTGTGCTTTGTTCATGGCTGCAGAGCTAAGAGATGATCTTCTGATTTTCAGTCCAATGGAGGAGAAAAAGAAAAAATCCAAACACTGTAACAAGAGCCAATGAAGGGCACTACAAATTGCTAATGGAATCAATGCAGTAAGACGATGCAACATTTATAAATACTTACCCACCCAACGGTGGAGCAACTAAATATGTAGAGCATATATGAACAAACCTAAGAGAAGCAATCAGCACAAATACCATAGGGAACTTTAATACCACACACTTATCTCAGTGATACACCATCCAGACAGAAGATCACAACGGAAACATCGGCCTCAGACAACCCGTTACTTAGATGGACTTGACAGATACACACAGAACCCTCCATCCAAAAGCAGCACATGGAATACTTTCCTCTCAAGTACACCTAGAACATTCTCCACCATAGGTCATATATGAGGCCACAAGACGAGTCAATAAACTCCAGAAGCCTAGAATTTTCCCAAATGATGACTGAAATCAAATCAACCATCTTTTCCAACCACAGTGATATAGAACTAGAAATCAATTACAAGAAGAAAACTGGAAATTCATAAACACAGAGACTAAACAACATGCTACTGAACAACCAACTGGGTTCATGGGCAAACCAAAATAGGAACACAGAAATACTCTGAGGCAAATGAAAAAATCATACAATGAAACAAAATTTACTGAATGCAGTAAAACAGGTTCTAAAATGGGGCACCCGATTAGTCGATTAGTCGAGTCGATCAGTCGGTGGAGCTCTGTGACGCCTGATCTTATGGTTTGGAGTTTCAACCTCACGCTGGGCATAGAGCTCACTTTATTTTTTTAAAGATGTCATTTATTTATTTGACACAGAGCGGGAGAGAGAGAGACAGAGGCAGACAGACTGAGCAGAGTAGAAGGAGCAGCAGGCAGTAGAAGAGGGAGAGAATGGCTCCCCGTGCTGACCAGGGAGCTGATGCAGGGCTCCATTCCAGGACCCTAAATCCATGACTTGAGCCAACGGCCAAGAACTAACAGACTGTGCCACACAGGCACCCCTTAGAGCTAACTTTAAAAAAAAAAAAAGTGGTTCTAAGAAGGAAGTGTATACTGATACAGGCCTAACTCAAGAAACAAGAAACATCTCAAATAAGCAACCTAACTTGATACCTCAAGGAAACAGAAAAAGAACAAATAAAGTCCAAAGTTGGTAGAAGAAAGGAACACATCAGAACTGAAATAAATGAAATACAGACTAAAAAGACAACAGAAAGATATTTTAAAAAAACAGATCAACAAAGAGCTGGTTCTTTGAAAAGAACAAAGCTGACAGAGTCTCAGCCAGACTCAAGCTAACAAAAAAGAGGACTCATCATCAGAAATGAAAGAGATGTTCCCTGATACCATAAATATGCAAAGGCTCATAAGAAAGTACTATGAACAATTACACCCCAACAAGCTGGATAATCCAAAAGAAAAGGAGACATTCCCAGAAACATACAACCTGCCAAGACTGAATCCTGAAGAAACAGAAATCCGAACAGACCAATGACCAGTAGGGAGATTAAACAAGAAATCAAAAACTTCCAACAAACAAAAGTCCAGGACCCCATGGTTTCACCAGTGAATTCTATGAATCATACACAGAAAAAAATGAATACCAATCCTTCTCAAACTCTGCCAGAAAAACAAGAGGAAGGAAGGCTCCCCACCTCATTTTATGAGGCCAGCATGGCCCTTATCGAAACCTCCCAAGGTGCCCCAAGAAAGTGACAGACTATTATCTGTGATGAACGTAAACATAAAAATCCTCACCCAAATATCAGCAAACCAAATTCTACAATACAGGAAGAGGTACGAACCCGTAAGATTTATTTCAGGGATGCCACAGTGGTTCAACATCCACAAATCAAACTAATGTGCCGCATTCACAAAACGAAGGGTCGACGTCATAGGACCATCTCAACAGATGCACAAAAAGCATTTGATAGCGTTGCTACCAAATCACTGCCCCCCCCCCCACCTGTGCTTCTGCCACCTGGCTCATCCCCACACCCCGTACCACTGCCACACCACTGTGCCATCCCCCCACTGCCACCCTGCTGCGCCCCACACACCCGCCAAGGTCCCTTCCACCCCCCATTCCCGACAGGCCGCTGCCACCAGCGCTGCCACCCTCCACCCTGCTACTCCACAGCACTGCCTCTTTGTCCCACAACGGCTAACCCTCGCCATAGCCGCCCTGCTGCCCTGCCTGCTGCAACTGATGCCCTGCTGTGCCACCCCCATTGCCCTTACCGCTCCCGTGTGCACCTCCCAGCACTCTGCCACCCTGCTGCGCCACCCTCCAGTGCTTCTACTGCCCTGGTGCCTGTTGTTTCCAACAGCACCACCACTGCTACCGCGGTCACCCTGCTGCTCCCGCCCATCTCCACTGTTCCACCCGGCCCCCAAGCCATGCCGCACCATTGCCACGTACCTGCTGCGCCACTAGTCCCTCCCAACCACATCTGGGCCAATCCCTCCCCGCTTTGCCTCTCTGCTTTGCCTCCACGTCTGCTGTCATCCAACTGCGCTTCCTCAAGTCACTTCCTTCCTCAAGTCACTGCTGCCTCACTGCCCCTCCCCCCGCACCATTTCTTCACTGCATACTGTCCCCTTGCTGCTGCGGCTGTGCAGAGCCACTGCCCTGCCCACACAGCTATGAACCTGATGCTCTTGCCCTGCTGGTCCCACCAAACACCCCTGAACAGCTACCACCTGTTGGCCCCCCTACCCCTGCTCCGGTGCCTCCAGATTCCCTCCCCGCTGACCTGCTGCTGCCGCCCCACTCATCCCAGCCTTCTCGCAATGCTGCCACCACCTGGGTGCCCCTGCCTCGTGACCCTGCAGTCCACAGCACACCCCTCCTACTGTCCACCTTACCACCGCTGCTGCAGCTAAACTTCTGCCCTGTGCCCCAGGCCACTACTGACCTTCACTGTCCAACCCCATTGACATGCATTAAGGCCCTACCCCACCCTTCATGCCCTTCCTGTGCAGTTGCTGTGCCGCTGCCTCCCAGCTGATTCCGTCCCCCCTTCACACGCCACCACTTGCCGGCCACCCCACATGCACCCGTCCAGCCACGCTGTCCCACCCCGCCCACCAGCATGCTCATTACTGTCCTGCTGCCCCACCGCATTGCTGCATCCACCCCTCTCTGCTCTCCCCACACCTTTACCCTGCCGAGTACACCACACCCCCACTACCAATCCTCTGCCCCTCGCCATCACTGCCCCCTTACCGCTACCCTGCTTCTGATCTGCTGCCACCCTGTGTCCCACTCTTGCCCTATACGTCCCGCTGCTTTCCTGGGTCCTGCAGCTGCTGGGCTTTGTAGCCCATCCCTACGCAGGCCTGCCCTATTGACTTGCATGACTGCCCCACTTGCCACGCTGCCCCCTGCTGTTCCTGCCCACCCCTCCCTGCAGCTACCACCTAGCCGCTACCCCTGCCCCCCACTCTGGAGCTTTCCCGATTCCCTACCCCTGTTGCCACGCTGCTGCCGCCCCAAGTGTCCTACTCCACCTTCCCTGCACTGGTACCACCAGGCTGCCCCCACAACATGAGCCGCACCCACCACGCTGCACCCCCGTCCACAGCGCCCCCACTTAAAACCACCATTGCCTCTCAACTGCTGCCCTGGGTCTTCGCTGCTGTTGCTAACAGTGGTGTCGCCCTGTACACATGCATCAAGTCCAGCAAAGCCAAGCCCTTGCTTTGCTGCCTGACGCACCACGCCATGACACTGACATTCCGCTTATACCCAGCTAGTCCTGCCCACCCCCAAGCGACACTACCGCCTAGCTACTAACCCCCCACTCCGATGCTTCCTGGCTGCCAAGCGTGTGGCTGCCCAGCACATCCACCACCCCCCGCGCTGCTACCAGCTTGCTGCCCCCCAAAAATGCACCCCTGCTGCCCTGCTGTGCACCCCACACAGGCCCCCTTACTGCTGCGCTGCCTCTGTCCTATGCCCCCGGCCTCTGCTGGGCTTCGCTGCCTCACCTGGTTGGCATGCACTATGAGCAGGCCCAGCAAGCCAGCCAAGCTGTCTCTGTGCTGCTGCCTCAGGGCTGGTCCCACCCTCCCTACGCTGCCCTGCCGCCTATATTCCACCCACCCCCTCCAGGTGCCACACTGCTGACCCACTCAGATGGCACACAGCTCCCGACCCACGGGCCGCTACCCCTCCCTGTGCCACTACTGACTGGTTGCCCCCTCCCCGACCCTGGTGACCCCAGCTCTCTCCCCCGCTGGTCCCGCCCCCATACCTGAGCGTTTTCACCTGACACCTCCTGGCACCCTTGCAGCCCTGCTACCCCGCCCACCACGCCAAGACACTGGCCTCCTGATGATGCCAGGCTGGTCCCTCCCCTCCACGACCGCCCATCTGCTTCCCCCTCCCCTGGCTCCATTGCCTCCCCGCTGCCACGTGCGTTACTCCTTCGCACGCCTGTTCCCCTGCCCCCCTGACACTGCATTACCGCGCTGCTACCGCCCTGAATATCCGCCCCCCTCCCCACGCTTCCAGCACATTGCCACCGCCCACATGCACCCCTGCCACCCTGCTGTGCCCCTCACACTGCCCCCTTTCCTCAGCTGCAGCCGCTCCGCCGCGGCCCTGGGCCGCCAGTCTCGGCCAAGCCTCGCCACGCCGCCCCGTTGTCGTGCACTGTGGGTCCGCCCACCGCGCCCGCCCCGCTGTTGCTGCCCCGCCCCCTTGACGCGCACGATGGGTCCGCCCAACGCGCACGCCCCGCCGTTGCTGCCCCGCCCCCTTGACGTGCACTATGGGCCCGCCCACCGCGCCCTCCGAACTGCTGCTGCCCCGCCCCCTTGACGTGCACCGTGGGCCCGCCCACCGCGCCCGCCTTACTGCTGCTGCACCGCTGCCTGGGGCTGCTCCCCCCCCCACACCCCCTCTGCTGCCGCCTAGATTCCGCCCATCCCCCACAGGTTCCGCACGGCTGCCCCACTCGGGTGCCACGCAGCTCCCACCCCTCCCTGTGCCGCTACTGCCTGCCCCCTTCCCCGCCTCTGGTGACCCCTGCTCCCTCCCCGTGATCCCGTCCCCCCACCTCAGTGTTGTCTCACGGCTGCCAACTACGCAGGCCCATGCAGCCCCGCCCACCACGCCGTGACGTTGACGCCCCGCGGACGCCCGGCCCGTCCCGCCTCCCCGCACACGCCACTACCGCCTGACGGCTTCCCCCTCCCCCCTGCTCCGTCGCCTCCCCGCTGCCAGGCGTATTACCTCACTACTAGCGCCCTGAATATCCGCCCCCCTCCCCGGGCTTCCACCACATGCTACCGCCACGTGCACCCCTGCCACCCTGCTGCGCCCCTCACACCGGCCCCCTTACCTCAGCTGCCGTCGCTCCGCTGCAGCCCTATGCCCCGGGCCTCTTCCGTGCTTCACCGCCCCGCCCCCTTGACCTGCACCGTGGGCCCGCCCACCGCGCCCTCCGCACTGCTGATGCCCCGCCCCCTTGACGTGCACCGTGAGCCCGCCCACCGCGCCCTCCGCACTGCTGCTGCCCCGCCCCCTTGACCTGCACCGTGGGCCCGCCCACCGTGCCCTCCGCACTGCTGCTGCCCCGCCCCCTTGACGTGCACCGTGAGCCCGCCCACCGCGCCCTCCGCACTGCTGCTGCCCCGCCCCCTTGGCGTGCACCGTGGGCCCGCCCACCGCGCCCGCCTTACTGCTGCTGCACCGCTGCCTGGGGCTGCTCCCCCCCACACACCCCCTTGCTGCCGCCTAGATTCCACCCACCCCCCACAGGTGCCGCACCGCTGCCCCACTCAGGTGCCACGCAGCTCCCACCCCTCCCTGTGCCGCTACTGCCTGCCCCTTCCCTGCCTCTGGTGACCCCTGCTCCCTCCCCGTGATCCCGTCCCCCCACCTCAGTGTTGTCTCACGGCTGCCAACTACGCAGGCCCATGCAGCCCCGCCCACCACGCCGTGACGTTGACGCCCCGCGGACGCCCGGCCCGTCCCGCCTCCCCGCACACGCCACTACCGCCTGACGGCTTCCCCCTCCCCCCTGCTCCGTTGCCTCCCCGCTGCCAGGCGTATTACCTCACTACTAGCGCCCTGAATATCCGCCCCCCTCCCCGGGCTTCCACCACATGCTACCGCCACGTACACCCCTGCCACCCTGCTGGGCCCCTCACACCGGCCCCCTTACCTCAGCTGCCGTCGCTCCGCTGCAGCCCTATGCCCCGGGCCTCTTCCGTGCTTCACCGCCCCGCCCCCTTGACCTGCACCGTGGGCCCGCCCACCGCGCCCTCCGCACTGCTGATGCCCCGCCCCCTTGACGTGCACCGTGGGCCCGCCCACCGCGCCCTCCGCACTGCTGCTGCCCCGCCCCCTTGACGTGCACCATGGGCCCGCCCACCGCGCCCTCCGCACTGCTGCTGCCCCGCCCCCTTGACGTGCACCGTGGGCCCGCCCACCGCGCCCTCCGCACTGCTGCTGCCCCGCCCCCTTGACAGGCACGATGGGCCCGCCCACCACGCCAGCCCCAATGCTGCTGCTGCTGCCGCTGCCCCGCCGCCGCCTCTGGGCTGTTCCCACCCCCACTCCGGTTGCTGCTGTCTAGATTCCACCCCCCGCCCAGTCGCCGCCTGGCTGCCCCACTTGGCTGTCACACAGCTCCCCCACCACAACCCGCCACCGCTCCTGTGCCACTACCGCCTGGTTGTCCCCTCACCTGGCTCTGGGGACCCCGGCTCCCTCCCCCACCGGTCCCGCCCCCCGACCATAGGGTCATCACCTGGTTGCCACCACCTCCCGCCTGGGCAGCCCCACGGCCCCACCTACCACCCCATGCCATGACTGCCCCATTGCCCCACTGAGTTGCCCTTGATTCCCGCTGCCACGCCCCACCCCCCATATCTACCGCACCCCAGGACCTGCTGTCCCGCTGCACATCTGCCCAGCGCCGCTGCAGCCGTCCCCAAGCTACTGCCCACGTTGCCCCTTCTTGCCGCCCTGCCCCCGCCCCCATCCCCGCCCCACCACCCGCCGGCCTGCTGCTGCTGCCAGGGTCTCCAAGGCCACCGCCCCTTCCTTGGTGGCCCTGCTGCACCTGCCGTGCCCCACTACCATGAGACCGCCGCCCCACTACCATGAGACCGCCGCCCCGCTGGTCCCGCCCACCCCCCACCATTAACCCCCACCCCAGTACTGTCCTGCTTCGCCCCCCCACTCTGCTGCCGACCCACTGTGCCCCGCCAACGCCACTGCCACCCCACCGTACCTCCCCAACACCGCTGCGACTGCGACCCAGTGACACTGCCTCCCCGCTGCCCGCCCTCCCCTGCTTCCTGGCCCGGCTGCACGCCCCGCCCTCCATGTGGCCTCAGCAAACCCTTCCCCCCGCCACTTCTCTGTCCCTGTGACCCTTACCGCCGCCTCACTGCCGATGTTCTGCTGTCCCAGGTACAGATGCTGCTGTCGCGCCGGCTTCGCAGCCCCGCCCCCTTCACATGCCTGTTGTCCAGCCCACCACGCCAGGCGTGGCCTCGCCTCCATCCCCCTCCCCGGTCCCCTCTCCTCCCTGCGAGCTACTGTCTAGCTTCACTCCCCACCCCCAAGTGCTGCCCTGCTGCCCTCCCCGTTTTCAAGGGCTCCCACCCCGCTGTTCCCGCCTCCCGTCCCCTGCTGCTACTGCCTGGCTGCCCCCGCCAAATCCTTGCCTCCCCCGCCATGCCTCCCTCGTGCCGCCTCATTCCCTCGGCCCCTTGAGGCCCAGGTGCGTCCCACCTCACACCTCTGTATCAGTGTTGGCCTCCCCACCTCCCCACCCCTTCACCCCAGCCACCGCCCACCGGCCCACCACCCCGAGCCGTCGCTTCCCCGCTGCCCCGCCCTGTTGGCCCCACTGCCTCACTGCAACCCCTGTGGTTTCTGCCACCCCTCCCTGCTGTGCTTCCCACCCCGCCCCTGTCGCGTCCCCCACGCAGGCCCTCCTTACTCCCTTACCGCTGCCCAGCAGCTGCCTGGCCCGCCCTGGACGTCATCAGTGGGCCCTAAGAGAATTCCTGCATAAGGGCTGGCGGCAGGTGTGTTCTGGAAGAGGGTTGGAGATAGAGGCACAGGAGTAAATCCCAAGAAGGAAAATGCTGGCGTAATTATGTTAAGTGTTAAAATAGCCTAAAAAGCTAAACTTAAAGTGCTTTCAATGTCTCCTTCTTTTCCATACAGTGACTTTATTCATCATATTGTGCACCTGAAAATATTATAATCTTAAGTTAACTAACTGGAATGAAAATAAAAACTGTAAAAAAGATAAATAAAAATCTTTTAACATCATGTGCATCGATTGACATACAGACATTAAGGAAACAGTTTGCATAACAAAATGTGTCTATGTGTCTAAGTGCTCTTTCTCAACCCAGGCTGGTCAAAATCATGGAAAAGATGAGTTTTATTTGTCTTCAGAATCACTCACTGTTCTGGGCTTCCACGTATAGTGTACGGACATATGAACAAGCTTTTCTCAAAAACTAAAAGAAAAAAAAGCTCCCAAGAACCAGCACTAGATGTCCACCGTAGAATTGCATGAACAGAAATGCCCTCGTTGGCTTTGTTGTATGAGAAGACCTTGGGAGATACTCATTTGATAAAGAAGTGTCGAGTGAAATACATCATAAACAAGAACTTCTCCCTTACCGTAATGCTCACTGGGGAACTTAACTCTCCATTTTACTTTGCTCTGGTCACCAGAAAAATCAAAATTTAACAGCACACTTAGCCCAGTGATTATGTTAAATTTATGCTTTGCGCTCTGTTAGCAGTAGAACTGAAACCTTGGGGCTGACTCTGTGATCATACTTGTGTTACTTTTAGGATAAGATGTGCATTAATATGAATAAATTCACCCCTGTTATGTTTTCCACGGCAAGCATTTTCACTGACATGATTTCATGGGATCTTCATCACACTCCAGGTGAAAGAAAAGGTAAATGTTTATGGTATATAAAAGGTAAACAAAGGTAAATGCACAAAATATGAATCTGTGAAATAAGACAAATGCAGCCCAGTAAGTTTTGAGACCTAATGGGCTGTATTAATTGATCTACTAATGACTTGGATAGTATCCTATCCAGTAGATAGAGGGGCGCTCCAAGTGGCCACAAGAAAGAAACGACTTCCAAGATAGCCTGTGAGATGCAGTGCATGGGTGGTGCAGTCAGATAAGTGTCACACTCTTGGCTTTGGCCCAGGTCCTGATCTCAGGGTCTTGGGATCCAGCCCTTCACAAGGATCTGTGCTCAGCACAGAGCCTGTTTGTGTTTCACTCTCCCTCTCCCTCTGACCCCTCCACAAATAAATAAATCTTAAAAATAAGACAGCAAGGGAGAAAATAAAACATAATCAGCTAAGAATCCATTGTTTTTGGCAAGATCACCCTCCTAAGGGAAACAGAGGGGGCCAATCAGTAGACTTCCTAGCGCTGACCAGGAAATTCCCACCTGGACTGGCTAAAGGTTATATAGTTCTGGATGTTGAAACTGCAGTTGGGTGGGTATTAAGTCTTGACTTACCAACTTAGGGCCTTAAGCCATGTGAGGGCATTTTGAGCCTGTGGTTTTCCTTTTCAACAACCCCAGCTTTTGATCAGACTCTCAGCTTAACTGAGAGATCTAAATTGAAGGCATTAACGCCACTCTCAGCAACTGCTCTGAAGTGCTCACAGTACTTGTTGCTCCTCAATGTATTATTCAGAGTTCTTGACCTTTCTGATTAGCCCTTGTGATGTTCACAGGTCACCACTGCAGTCTTACAATTTTTGAGTTGGTCATGCTCTTCTTTTTTTTTTTTTTTTCCTGATGTTCCAGTCTTAGAAAGATCATTAGTATGCAGGTTAGTGTCTCTGTTTTGCATTTAGAGCTTTTGAGAAAACATAAAGCACCACACAGATTATATTGATTATGATAAACCAGATAATTCCCAATGTTTGGAGTGCAACTTGAGGCTATGTACTCCAAGACTCAAAGCAATTAAAAACAAACGAGTAAGAAAGACCCTGCTGAAGGAGTCACTCTTTTAAGCCACGTGGCTTCCTCAGTAATCTGATGTTATTGGGCTTCAACTTCCCCCAGAACTGTTCATCCCGGTTTAGCACATGCTGTTGTCTACTGCACAGACCCAGCCTTGCTCAGCTAAGAGATAACCAAGGGCTGTCTTATTTTCAAGAACTCCTTTGGCCAGAGTGGAAGGATTCTCGTTGGGCAGACATTGCTTTGGCAAGGGGTCCTGCAACAATTTCAAGAACGAAGGAAAAGGTCTTGATCATGCTCCATCTACGTTTGTCCCTAACCAGGGAAGTAAGGCCAGCCAAAGACATGAATCTTGGAACACAATTTTTCCTGGTAGTTCCCTTCTAACTCAGAACATGAATGTAGGGAAGTTAACCAATGAAATGTCTTATTTAGCTTGAGTAATTTCAGACCAGGGTTGACTTTTCTGGTAGCCTGAAATAAAAGGTAGCTCTAAATTCCAGAGGATACTGCTGTAGTAATGACCCGGTTGGACAATACAGATGAGGGTGTTACCTTTCCAGGCCATTGCCAGAATAAAGGAAAAGAGAAGAGAGAGAAATGATCACATGTTTGGTCAAAGCTTAGAGTCTTGATCCATTGTCTTGGGTGAGCACGGTCTACCTAGATGTCAGCTATTTCACTTTCTTCCAAGTAGATTCGGAAATATCAAGGGTCTGTGCAGGACCAGGTGTCAGGTGGAGACTTCTGTAGCTGTGGGATGTGCACTGGAGGCTCAATACCTATGAGTTTTGCAGAAGGAGACTTAGCAAGGTCCCTCTTTTACTGGCTTTCAAGGGTTGCCTTCCTCTAATGATGTGTCTCAAATACTTAATCACCAGGCTGAACTGTGTTGGAGAGGATCCTTTTAACTGTGATCTAGGAAGGCTTCCATAACCTGTTGATGACAGGCTTGAGCACTGGACATCGCAGTCTTACAGTAGTTGGATAGACCGGCGTGCAACACAATGGATCAGTAAAAGGTTGTACACTGAGACAATTCAACGAAGTCTGCAAGAATTTCCTAAAGGCTCCTGTGGTTTGCCCAGTGAAATATGTGCCCTGGTCACTGGCGATCACAGAAAGTGTGCCCCAAGGGAGAAACCCATTTTTAACAGGGTCTTTGTCACAGTGCAATCATCAGTCTCTCGGCAGGGAAAGGCTTTAACTGATCCAGAAAATACAGAAACAACAACAATGGTATATGACAAACCCTACTAAGTGGCAGTGGAATGAACCCAGCTGCAGGTGTTCAAAGGGTCCACAGGAAGGAGGCCTGAAGCCTCTGGAGACAAAAAGTTGTTCAGGATTATGGACCTGACAAGTTAGACACTTGGTTAGACACTAGGTAAACAGGTTTTGTTTGTTTGCTTTTTTAAAATTTTTTTTTTATTTTCAGCATAACAGTATTCATTGTTTTGCACCACACCCAGTGCTCCATGCGATACGTGCCCTCCTTAATACCCACCACCTGGTTCCCCCAACCTCCCACCCCCCGCCCCTTCAAAACCCTCAGGCTGTTTTTCAGAGTCCATAGTCTCTCATGGTTCACCTTCCCTTCCAATTTCCCTCAACTCCCTTCTCCTCTCCATCACCCCATGTCCTCCATGTTGTTATGCTCCACAAATAAGTGAAACCCTATGATACTTGACTCTCTCTGCTTGACTTATTTCACTCAGCATCATCTCTTCCAGTCCCATCCATGTTGCTACAAAAGTTGGGTATTCATCCTTTCTGATGGAGGCATAATACTCCATAATGTAGATGGACCACATCTTCCTTATCCATTCGTCCGTTGAAGGACATCTTGGTTCTTTCCACAGTTTGGCGACCGTGGCCATTGCTGCTCTAAACATTGGGGTACAGATGGCCCTTCTTTTCACTACATCTGTATCTTCGGGGTAAATACCCAGTAGTGCAATTGCAGGGTCCTAGGGAAGCTCTATTTTTAATTTCTTGAGGAATCTCCACACTGTTCTCCAAAGTGGCTGCATCAACTTGCATTCCCACCAACAGTGTAAGAGGGTTCCCCTGACTCCACATCCTCTCCAACACACGTTGTTTCCTGTCTTGCTAATTTTGGCCATTCTAACTGGTGTAAGGTGGTATCTCAATGTGGTTTTAATTTGAATCTCCCTGATGGCTAGTGATGATGAACATTTTTTTTTTTTTACTGTTTTAGAAGACTTCCCACTGATGTCCATTTATCATTTGAATCATCTTAAATTCCCTATGGTGGGTGAAGGAATGAAAAAAACAATCAAGAAAAATGGGGCTTGCCAGGGATCTGGGAAGAACAGAGTGGTTGTCTTGGTTTTCCCGTAGCCCTGACTCTTTCTTTAAGTCACTCCCATTCTTTATCCACCTTCTTCTCTCTGATTCAGAAGGAAACAGGTACCATGTTACAAGGACATCAGGATGGCCTGCATCTGGCAATGAGGAGCCATGTTTTGTTGAACCAGAATGGACCTTATCTACATGAGCCACAATCTTACAACTATAATACCAAAAAAAAAAAACTTAGTATGAAGTTTTATTTGACAATGATTCCCATGTAATTTAACATATCAAATAAGCTAAATTAATTTAGCAAATCCTTAGGGATGTTCCAGGTCAAAGAGAATGAAGTGGGCCAATACTCCAAAGGAAAAAAAATTTTTTTAAAGATTTTTTTATTTATTTGACAGACAGAGACCACAAGTAGGCAGAGAGGCAGGCAGAGAGAGAGAGGAGGAAGCAGGCTCTCCACCAAGCAGAGAGCCCGATGCGGGGCTCGATCCCAGGACCCTGGGATCAGGACCCGAACCGAAGGCAGAGGCTTAACCCACTGAGCCACCCAGGCGCCCTTCCAAAGAAAATTTAAAAAAATCCACAAAATCCTTCATTCTCTTGAGGAAGGACAACCAAATTCTGATGTTTTACCAGCTTACTTTTGATTGGAAAATTCTTCGTTCCAATCTTAGGCCCTCCTGACCATGCATGACATTCCTTTCCAAACATTCCCTTTTTAGAAGGCTTTACAACTTTCTCTTTTACATTCAGATTTTTGTCCTGAGTTTACCCTCTTTAGGTAACCAGCTTCGCTGTAAAACAAAATTCCTTTCTTTTTTATCCTGAAAAAAAAAATAGATTTCCGTTCCTCATTCCTTTACTTATGAAAAACACATATCTTACTTTCTTTGCATTCTGAGTTGTTTTTCTTATTATTTTCAGTAGCCTTCATTACATTACTTAGAGTTCTTAAGTCTTGGAAAGTTTCATTTTTAAAGAAAGCAGTTGTGAACTGTGAACAAGTATTCTTTAGGTTGGGAAATGTATGAATGCATTTCATAATTTGCTGAAATATGTGCTTCTTCATTAAACAATCTTTCAGGAAAGCAGAAAATGCATTTAAAAACAAGCCCAGTTTCTTTGCAATAAGGTAACCAAAAGGAGATAAACTCATGTTCATTTACTAATAACTTAGTATTATCTTACCTAGTAATGATCTAGATATTTAATGACAGTAATTTCATTTAACCATTGACCTAACTCACCAAAACATTAAAGTTTCAGTTTTCCAAAAAGATTTGGAAGACTAAGACTTTATCTAAAATTTCTAACTTTATTTACATCTATTCAATGTAACTTGTTCCTAACAGTTTCACTGAGATTACCCATAAAAATTGTGTGAGACATGGGATGGGATCAGTGAAGTAGGAGATGAGGACTGCAAGTTGTGCTTGTCCTGATGTGCACATGTGATGGATGGAAGTGTTGAATCACTGTACTGCACACATGGAACTAATATAACATGGTGTGTTGAGTAGCTGGAATTAAAATAAAATCTTACAATATAAAATAAAAATTAATTAAAATTTAAAAAAATTTAAAATTAGGAAACATAAAAGCTTGTCATTCTTCCAAGCTATTTTTTTAACATTTTGGAATAGAGATCACATCTACTTATTTTAGTAAACCAAGGCACACAAAAGTTTTAATTTTAGTGCTGATAACGAAAGCCACGTCTATTTGCCCAGATCATATGAATTTGGAACACATTTAGGTTAGTTTCTATCTTTCTGACAGTTTTAGAATGCCCAATTCTTACAAGTACCTGTAGCTCTCTACAAATTAATTTGGCAATATCCATCCAGTGAGAAAAATATCTCACAGTGACAACATGTATTTGTGGACACAAAGAGCACTGCATGGAGCCTAGTGTCACTAACACGTATGGAGAAAACGTTAAGATCAGTTTGTGTCCCTGGAATATTAGGGAGACTGTGCTAGAGTTTAGGCACAGGATCCCTTTAGCAGTTCGTATTTTATATTTATGTATTATCAGCAGTTTGTGTTTTCAAAAGGCACCTTTCCTTTTGTTTCCCTCAGTCTCGGGCATCTGTAGGTTGGTCTTATATTTCAAAGATACGATAAGATGTATAACTTTAAGGAGAAAAAAAGCCAAACTTTTATAAGCCCCCTTTGATAAGCAGGAGAAGTTGGGAGATCCAGAAAAGGAGTAGGGGAACTTTGGATTGCTGAAAGAGCTGCATTTACAGTTCTGCTCAGATTTGTGAAGACAGTTGCTCTCAATGACTCACAGCCTTGTATTTACATGAAATGACATCCTGTGTTGTTGGTCCAACCTATCCAGCACATGAGCTTCAATTTGCTTCCTTCCCTCTGGGTGTGTAACTTGAATTTTAAGGATTTCTGGCAGTAAGGAATGACCCTGCTTGGGTATAAGATGGGCTCCCAAAGAGGGTGCAAAGATACTCTCTCCCAAGATCCAGAGTCACTCACAGCGAGAGCCAAAGGAAGGAACCAACCAGCCGCAGGTCCCCAGCAGGCAGAAAGCTAAGAACAGTTATGCAGGATGCCTCCAGCAAGAAGGCAGTAGCCTATCTCTGTGAGAGAAGGGATCCATCGGAATGGGTCTGGACTTGGAAGGATGAGACAATGTGAAATTTTATTATCCTCTCTGGATCAAGCACTGCAGACAGAGAGATCTGGAAGGAGCTAATTCTGCTAATGGTTTGTACCCATCCCTCTACAGTGCCAGTTTTTGCAGGACCCCTTCTGCAGGCCCTGGACTTTACTAGAATTTCCACCCGGCTGTATGACACCTGTATAGTAGCTTGCCAGAAACCATCCAGTTTCATCAGCTCTGGGAAGAGCTCGCTTGGGGACCCTCCCATGAAGGTAGATACTGTACATGACCATGTCAGACATCTGTTTATGGCTGTGTAGTCTGCAGAGTGGAAAAACTATTCAGACTAGAATGAGTGCTCAAAGGAGCAAAAAGAGGAGCATGAGGAGTTATGTCAGTCTTCGATAGGTTTTCCTGTTTTTCTGTTTTAGGTACTTCTCCAACCTTTAATTTGTCATTAAATTTTTACAATGAATGTTTCAATGACTTTGGAATTTTGAAACATTTTAGAGACTTCTGCTTGCCATTTAACAGAGGTGTCTTAGTCTGCTTAACTGGAGAATGCTTGCTTCTAAGTGTATTTCTTAAGTGATCTTATCTAATTGGAAAGTTCCCCATTTTGGACATTGTATTTCTAGGTTCTAATTGTCCTGAGGGCTGGCAGCAGAATGGTAGGAAACTAACCACTAATGGAATTAACATCCATTTCTGCCCAGCTATATATCCACAAATAAGTTGTAGTTCACATTTCTGTCAGGCCTTATTTTTGACCGTTATATTTGACAGTTACCAAGCCAGTTCCTTAGGACACAAAACAAGCTTAGTAGGATCTTGCCATGTTTGCTAGATATCTGTAGCATTTGGGACAATAGCTGTTAGTTGTACAATAAGCAGGTGGACTAGAAGGTGGTGAGCTTGACTCATCATAATTTAATGATCCTAGGAGCTAAGACTTCTCTGAGCAGAGCTAACACCTTGCAGTGTCCTGGAGTTGGGGATTGTGTGTGTGTTCCAGTGTTAGCTCTCAGTACACGAGTTTTCTTGAAGTTAATGGCTGACTTATTGTCCTGCCTACCCACACCCTGACCAACTTATATTATCAAGGGGTGTTCTTGGGGTGGCAAGGGTTCTAATAGCTTTTGAATGCTTGACCAATGCCTTCCAATTTTTGTCGGTTATTCTGCCTCTGAGATCCCTATTAAGAGTAGTCTTTATCTACAAACAAAAGGAGACAAACAACAGTGTACACCTTGGTGTATGGGCCGTAAAGATACTACTGTGCTCTGGACAAGGAAGGCTCTGTGTGCACCAACAATTCTCCTTGGAACCATGCTTGGATTATACCCAGGGTACTGGGATCTGAAAGCTTAGGGGCTTGGCTCGGGGCAGATGTTTCTGCCAGTTCAACTGGGCTCTGGGCAAATATGTGCGCTCAATAGAGCTCTAGATAAACACGCCAGCTCAGCTGGGCTCTGGGCATAACCCTTGGCCAGCCCATGCTGACCTGAAAGCCAATTAGATCAGGAGCCTGAATAGAAAGAAAAGGGAGCTGAGAACCAAGAGGAACCCATCCACAGGACTTGAAAATAGCAGGAAAGACAGGGAACTCAAAGGACTCATGGCTCCCACACCTGTTTCTCCTTGTGTCTGAATGTCCATGGAAGGCCACTTCTGATCCCATTGCTGCCACCAAATTTATTAAATAGCAAAAATTCAACCAAGTAAATGTTAAAGATACAAAGGCTGTATTAATCAATCAATTCACGAGTGAGGCATCATCCCACCTTGCAAATGTAGGTGAGCTCCAAAGGATTACAGCAAAGGAAAAGAAGAAAAAAGGAAATCGATAGCAAAAAGTCCATTGTGGGATGCCTGGGTGGCTCAGTGGGTTAAGCCTCTGCCTTTGGCTCAAGTCATGATCTCAGGGTCCTGGGATGGAGCCCCACATTGGGCTCTATGCTCAGCAGGGAGCTTGTCCCCCCCCCACCCCCCACCCCCGTCATCTGCCTCTCTGCCTAGTTGCGGTCTCTGCTGTCAAATAAATGGGTAAATTTTTTAAAAAAAAAATCCATTGTATTAGGTATTATTTCCCTCCTAAGAGGAATGGTAAGGATCAATCAGGAATTTTCCTGGGGCTGAACAGGAAACTCCCATGTTCACTGCTTCAAGGTCTCTTCTGGGGTTGAAATGTACTTGAGTTAGACAGGAAGTTTTCATTTAGTGACCTGGGCCTTAAGTTAAAGGTTGCCATTTTGGGTCTGTAGGGTTTTTCTTTTTAAGATTTTATTTATTTTTTTATCAGGGAGAGAGAGAGAACACAAGCAAGAGGAGCAGCAGGCAGAGGGAGAAGAGCAGGGATCCAGTGGGACTTGATCCCAGGACACTCAGATCATGACTTGAGCATAAGGCAGACGCTTAACCAATGGAGACACCCAGGCATCTCTATGGCTTTCTTTTTAACAGATCCAAGAAGATGAAGACTGACTTTAAAATTTTAGACTTCTATATAGAAAGCTCTTCACAGGTCTTGTTATGTGCTTTCCACCCACTGCTGAAAAATTGCTCTTTAAGAACAGGGGAAAGTACAAACAAAAATTCCTTCTCATGGGCTCTCTGGAGCCTTAATCTGTGATGTTAATGCTCAGGAGTTGACTTCTGAGTCTGGTGAGTTATTGAACCACTGCCTGGCCAGGGAACATTCAGCCGTCTGCACACACTTTCTAAATATGACTAGAGTCCGCACCAATGAGGCTAATTTGGGATACCATGCCTGAATCACAAATAACCTTGAGTGGTTAGGAAAAGTATATTGGCCTTACTGTAGTGATCCTCCTTGGGACAGTAGTTCATCCTGCATCGCTCCCACACCTGGCACATACTAGAGCTGTAATAATGTTTGCTGAGCAGCATTTACCAATGGTAAGGAATACATTCCTGTGTACAATGGAAAAATAGGCACGTTAGACTCACTCAATCTTCACTTGAAATTTCACCTTACTGTGATATATAAAATCTAAATTTGAGAAACCCAAGACCATATTAAAACCTCAGCAGCCAAATTATTATTTTCTGTAGAGCTGCAATGTGGCTCCAAGAAACGAACAGCATTTTGTTGCCTTCATCTTATTGTTTGTGATTTATACTTTGGGTAGAGCAAGATTGAAATGAGAGGGTATTTGAATGCTGAGTAAAACATCCCTGAAAGATGTATAATTGTTCTTATTTCCTGATCGGGTAAGATCATCAAAACTGGTCTTTTGTGCGTTTATTGTGTGTGAGGTTGCTAGGTGCTTTCATGTGTATTGTTGCATTTGATGCATACAATGACACTAAAAACATCACTGTGACCTTAATATTTTGGATGACAAAACTAAGGGGAGAAAGGGCAAGTGATTTTGTCTTTCTCATTTTCTCTGTATGTTCCAAAGCCTATACTATTTCGATTCCATGGGGACATATAGCAGGACATTATGCAACTGTTAAAAACATCAACATGAAAGAAAGACTTCTAGTCCTTTTTTTTTCCATTAATACTTGACAGAAAGGTACAGTATTCCCTTTGGTGGAAAAAAAGTTTCTAGGAGGTTATATCTTTTTCTGTAACCACTACCTTTGTTTATTGAAGGAGAAAGAATCTCTTGATCAATCCTTCCATTATTGCACTCATGTTTGATGATACCTTTGTGTCCTTTATCCATTGACACTCCAGTCACAGTCAGCCAGCTGAATTTCATGTATGTGTCATTTGTTTTCATGGTGTCTCCCAGCCGGGATTTCAGAATTGGTTTGCCATTCTATTGTTTCCAATACATCTTGATAAAATCAGGGGGAAAGTCCTCAAGAAGACCAAGATACGTTCCAGCCCTATGGAGTGTTCTTCGGCAATTGAAGGAAGAAGTATTGTGGGCTTGAGGGAAATATCTTCATTGGAACTTTTATCTGTGGGGGAAAATGGAATAGCAGATAAAAATATTATTAGAGAAAAAAATATATTATTAGAGAAACACAGACATTAGGTGGTTTGGAAACACTCAACACATAGTAAAAGGGAGGAAACTTGTTATAGAATTAGTCTTTACCATGGCCTTTCATGCACAATGGGTTAGGAGGTACTGATTGATCTTAGCTTCCATAGGAAAAGAGGTTCAAGACATTATGTAACTTGCCCAAAGTCACAGCTATTAAATGGCAGAGTCTGACTGAAACATGGAAGTTTATTATTTTTTTAAAGATTTTATTTATTTATTTGTCAGAGAGAGAGAGAGGAGCGAGAGCGAGCACAGGCAGACAGAGTGGCAGGCAGAGGCAGAGGGAGAAGCAGGCTCCCTGCCGAGCAAGGAGCCGGGTGTGGGACTCGATCCCAGGACGCTGGCATCACGACCTGAGCGAAGGCAGCCGCTTAACCAACTGAGCCACCCAGATGTCCCTATTATTATTTTTTTTGAAACATGAAAGTTTATTAAACAATACATAGTCACTTGTTAGAATGGGAATCCATTTCCACAGGTGTTTGATAATGTATTAGATTGACCTTTTAGCTTCAAATGTGGATCCCACGTCCACTTCTAATCCTGAAGTACTTCTCTTTGATTTCTGATTTTATAGAACATCTTGTTCTCACATGAGAACCAGTCTAGGATTTTGATTGGGGCGATGTTTAAAGCGGTACCCTCAAAGTATTTGCAACACCTTAAATTTAGAAGCAATGTGCCTATATCTCTAAAACCTCTATTTGAAGCATTTATGATTTTCAGAAATGTTTACTAGCCTTATCAAATATTGCACTGATCAGAATTTGTTTTGCTTTAGCAAATCTTCACTAAAAGCACATCTTAAAGATTTCACTTTTTTTTTTTTGAAAGAGAGAATGAGTAGGGGCAGAGGCAGGGGAGAGGGAGAAAGCAGACTCTCGGCCAAGTAGGGAGGCTGACAAGACACTGGGCTCCAGCCCGGGACTCCAGGATCAGGACTTGAGCCAAAGACAGATGTTTAACTAACTGAGCCATGCAGGTGCCCCTAAAAGCACATTTTATAATCAAGTTTTATTTGAAGTTAAATCATGACTAAGAAGACACCATTTTTTGACTCTTAGCATTTTCCTTCCACCCCAAATTAATCTACCCTCCAAGCATCCTGACTTTTTCATTGACATGACCTGTTGAAAAAGTTATATATAACTGGTGTATTAACAGTTATTGTTCCAGAGCTTTTTGCAGACCCAATGTCAGGGAAACATCATGGTTTTCAAGGGCATGTTATCTGAATGTTGAAATGTTACCAGATTATACTTTTATTGTTAATTTAGTGATTGAAATTATAAATAGTAGAACCCTTTCCAATTTGGTTCCCAACTGAAACATAAATGCTTTACTTATTTTCTCTTTGGTCTACTTTAGAGTTAGAATAATAATTTCATTGGCAACTTCTTAAGAAAAAAAAGAATTGAAGGCACCTGGGTGGCTCAGTGGGTTATAGCCTCTGCCTACAGCTCAGGTCATGATCTCAGGGTCCTGGGATCGAGCCCCACATCGGGCTCTCTGCTCAGCGGGGAGCCTGCTTCCCCCTCTCTCTCTGCCTGCCTCTCTGCCTACTCGGGGTCTCTCTCTGTCAAATAAATAAATAAATAAAATCTTTAAAAAAAAAAAAAGAAGAAGAATTGGATTTCTTCCTTGAGAGGAAAGAAAAAAAAAAAATCTTGAGAATTTCTGCCTGTGCAACAAACTTCCTGATTTCTTTTAAGTTCCTGATTTTTATAAAACATCAGTTAAAATACAATGATGAGTGTTTTCTTATGGTGTAAATAGAATTGGATCTAATATACTTGTTTAACTTTGTACTTCTTGCTTGTAGTGCAAATAGTATTTTTATTATAATATTAAGACTCTGTATATTTTCCCAAAAATATACCTTGTTTTTAACCTAAAAAGCATGTTATATAAAGCAAGATTTGTTTTTCAAAGTAATGATATTTCTGTATTTTTTGCCTCTAGGCAATGCAGTAAAGAATCTAGTCGTCATAGTAGAAACTTTGGCTTCTTATGGGAACACTTCTGGTTCATCATAGAAAAGAACTTGAAAATAAAATTATGAACTTGGATAATTTCTAGGTGGTCAAACATGATGCTTACTTCCTATTCCTTTCCCTTAACTAGATTCCCGAGTTTCATTATTTTCAGATAAAATGAATCTTAAACTCCCACAACTTTCTCAATGTGATAGTGAACTGAGCATTAAATAGTGTCCTTGGGAAGCAGGGGCAAGATGGCGGAGAAGCAGGAGACCCTGTTTCAACCCGTCCCCTAAATTGAGCTACATATCTACCAGAACACTCTGAACATCTAGGAAATCAGTCTGAGATGTAAGATTATACACTTCTGATCTCTGTGAGAGCAGAAGACACCAGTTGAGAGGTAAAGCGGAGTGGGGATGCTCAGACTGTTATCAGAACATAAACAGAAGGGGGAGGGAGCCACCAGAAGCAACCCCATTGGAAAGCAATACCCCAATACAAAAGTGCCCTGTGGTAGGAGGCCAGCAGTAACTTGGAGTCTGGTTAAAAGAACTCAAAAAGAGCAAGAGATCTTAAGGGGCAACTGATGGAGTCAGGCAGTCACGAACATGGCCTAATCCCACAGACCTAGGATGGCCACTACCGATGACAACCCATGCCAGAGAGAGTGTGGCAGAGCCTCCAGTCCATGGCCCCTGAGCCCCCAGCTTTCTGCTGCCTGCACCACCACTTGGCTGGGTGCACTCCTGCCCGCACGTGAGAGTCTGGTGTGAGCTCCTGCCGGTGCTCTCTAGGTCCACAGGCTTCCACACTCTTCATGCCCTGCATGGACCGTGGGGTCTGTGTGCACTATCGCCCGTGTGTGAGAGTCTGGTGTGGGCACCAGCGAGTGCTCTCTGGGACTGTGGCTTTCTGTCACTGGCCAAAGGATCTGAATGATTCCAGGCCAGGCCTGAGAGAACGTTGCATGATCTCTGGTCAGAGTGCCTCAATGGCAGCCTCCCACGAACAAACCCTGCCTTGGGCCTGGACAGTAGTCCTGGCAAAGGCAGCCTCCGGAAGGGGGCTCCCTAGACCAATATCACTCACAGCTTTAGTGGCACGGAGGTGCAGAGACAAGCAGGCACCTCTGGTGACCACTGAGGCAGTGGCTGGGGGAGCGCACTGATTGTGGGAGGTTGTGCTGTTCAGCGAAGGTTGCGGGGGCGGGGGTCGTCTATGTTTTCTGGACCACAGAGGGGAGTAGACTGAGGCTTCTCTCAGAGGCAGAGGTCCGGGTGCAGTTTGCTTTCCACTAAACCTCCAAAAAGCCGCCAAAGGAAAAAAACCTCCAGAGAACGAAACCCTGAAAAACCAGTTTCCACAGAGCCCAGCCCCTCGAGAGGGGTTGGGGAGACTCAGCCCAAGCAAGACTGACTGAAAAACAATGCGGCAGGCTCCTCCCCCATAAGACAAGCCAAAAGAATGAGAAAACAATCACCACACGGTCTCCAAAAACTATAAAACTCCAATATCAGGGGGAAAAGCAATATATTAGCTAATGGTATTTCCCTAAAACCTGTAAATTTCATAGATATAACTTTTTAAAAATTCATTCTCAGGATTCTTGTTTTTAAAAATTTTTTTAACATACTTAACATTACAATTAGAGGTTTAATACAACATATTTCATAATAACTTTTTTAACTTGAATGTTTTTCATACATATACATGTGTTTTACTTTTTCTTTTTTTTTCTCTTTTTTAAATATACATATAGATATAAGCGTCAAGGTATTCCTTTTTCCCTATTCAATACTATCCCTGTATATAAACCAGTTTTAATCTCCCTTTATCTCTGGAAAGTTGAGTCCTTTAACACAGATATCAAGATAGTCCCAGGAAGAACCAAAATAACATTCCTCACCCACACTGAGGATTTATAACCACCTTCCAACTTTTTCTTCTGTCAGTGTTTCTGCATATCTTTTTTTTTTTCTTACTGGTATTATATAAATCTTATTCTTGGAGTTTATTTTGGCTTTATTTCTTTTCTTTTCTTTATTTCTTTTTTTATTTCATTTATTTCTTTTTTTCTCATTTAATTTTGTCAGTCTTTTTGTTTGTTCATTTCTGTTCATATACATTATGAATCTTACTTTGGGGGCTCATTTTGGCTGGGCCTTCTCTTTTTTCTCTCTCCCTCTCTTTCTCTCTCCCTTTTTTGTTTTTGTTTTGTTTTTTTCTTTCTTTTTGGTGGTGACTTCGATAGCTCTGCAATGTTCCAGATTGCACCTTGCCTGGATCTTGGTTGATATATTCAGCTGTACATCCCCTCATCCACCTCTCACCAAAATTACTAGGAGGAGGAACACCCAACAGAGGAAAAATTCAGAGACCGTGACCTCTGGTACAGAACTATTGGATATTAACATAAACAAGGTGTTGTAAATGGAAATCAGAGTAACAAAAACAGAGTAACACCTAGCACTAGCTAGGTTTTCAAAGACCATTAGTGGAAACATAGAATCTCTAAGGGCTGAAGTGAGAGCAAATCTGGCAGAAGTTAAAAATGCTATCAGAGAGATCCAATCTAATCTAAATACTCTAACAGCTAGGGTAAAAAAGGCAGAAGATCAATTTACTGATCTAGAAAATAATGGATAGAAAAGAAGAATAAGGAGGAGGCCTGGAACAAGTAGCTTAGAAGCCATGACAACAGACTTAGTCTAAAAAGGATGCCATGAAATGTTCCAGTGTCAAAATTACTGGGAAGAATGAGGGGGAGAAGAAAGAGAGACCCCTAGAAGATATAGTTGAATAAATCCTGGATGAAAATTTTCCTAACCTGGAGAATGGAACAAGTGTTCATGTCCTAGAGGCAGAGAAGACACCACCCAAGAACAACAAGGCTAGAAAGACCTCCAGACACATAATTGTGAAATTCCTGATTTATAAAATCAGAATATGTCTTCAGGGCAGCTAGGGGGAAGAGACCCCTTCATACAGAGGGAGGACCATCAGAATAACATCACGCCTGTCCACAGCAACCTGGCAGGCCAGAAAGGCTGGCAAGACATATTCAGGGCAACAAATGAGAAGAACATGCAGCCAAGAATACCTTATCCAGCGAGGCCATTCAGAATAGATGGAGAGATAAAGAGCTTCCAAGACTGGCAAGGTTTAAAAGTCTACATGACCACCAAGCTGGCACTACAAGAAATATTAAGGGGGGAGGGTTCTATAAAAGAACAAAGAACCACACAGTGACAAAGAACAGAAATTTACAGAGACAATCTATGGAAACAAGGACATCATAGGCAACATGATATCAATAAAAACGTATCTTTCAATAATCACTCTCAATGTGAATGGCCTAAATGCCCCCATAAAATTTCACAGGGTTGCAGATTGGATAAATTGACAGGACCAGTCCATATGCTGTCTAAAAGAGACCCTTTTGGAACCTAAAGATAGATCCAGACTGAAAGTGAAGGGATGGAGAAACATCTTTCATGCCAACAGGCCTCAAAAGAAAGCTGGTATAGCAATTCTCATATCAGATAAATTAGATTTTAAACTAAAGACTGTAGTCAGAGATACGGAAGGACACTACATCATTCTTAATGGGTCTATCCACCAAGATGATTTAACAATTGTAAATATTTATGCCTCCAGTGTGGGAGCAGCCAACTACATAAGCCAACTTTTAATCAAAACAGTCAGACTGATATGAATAATTAATAGTATGGGATCTTAACATGCCATGCCACATGTAATAGACAGATCATCCATGCAGAAACTCAATAAAGATATAAGAGCTTTGAATGACACATTGGACCAGATGGACCTCATAGGTATATACGGAACATTCCACTCAAGTGCACACGGAACTTTCTCCAGAATTCACCACATACTGAGTCACAAATCAGGGCTCAACCAATACCAAGAGATTGAGATTATTGCCCACATATTCTCAGACCACAGTGCTTTGAAACTGGAACTCAACCACAAGAAAAAGTTTGGAAGGAATTCAAACACTTGGAAGCTAAAGACCACCCTGCTTAAGAATGTTTGGAACAACTAGGAAGTCAAATAAGAACTTAAACAATTCATGGAACCAATGAGAATGAAGACACATCAGTCCAAAACCTATGGGACATGGCAAAGGTGGTCCTAAGGGGGAATTAGATAGCCATCCGAGCCTCCCCCCCCAAAAAAAAATTGATAAATCCCAAATACACTAGCTCTCTTTACACCTTAAATTACTGGAAAATTGACAACAAATTAAGCCAACCCCATGCACAACCCCATGCACAATCAAGATTAGAGCAGTGATCAATGAGATAGAATCTAGAGATACAGTGGAACACATCAAAAAAGTCAAGAAGTTGGTTCTTCGAAAGAATCAATAAGGTCAATAAAACAAAGGCCAAACTAATCCAAAAGAAAAGAGAGAGGACCCAAATTAATAAATTTATGAATGAAAGGGGAGAGATCACAACTAACACCAAGGAAATAGAAACAATCATCAGAAATTATCAACAGTTTTATGCCAATAAGTTAAGCAATCTAGGAGAATTGGATACATTCCTGGAAACGAATAAACTTCCAAGACTGAAATAGGAAGAAACTGACAACCTGAATAGACTAACATCTAGTAAAGAGACTGAAGCAGTGATCAAAAACCTCCCAAAAAACAAGAGCACAGGACCTAATGGATTCCCTGGGGATTCTACCAAACATTCACAGAAGAAATAATACCTATCCTATTGAATTTTCTTTCTTCAAATTCTCTTGAAAATTCCTTAAAAAAATAGAAACAGAGGGAAAACTTCCAGACTCAGTCTATGAAGCCAGCATTACCCTGATCCCCCAAACCAGGAAAGGACCCCATCAAAAAGGAGAATTTCAGACCAATATCCCTGATGAATATGGATGCCAAGTTTCTCAACAAGATCCTAGCTATTAGGATCGAACAGTACATTAAAAAGATTATTCACCATGACCAGGTGGGGTTTATCCCTGGGATGCAGGGGTTGTTCAGCATTCGCAAATGATTGTGATACAACAAATCAATAAGAGAAGAGAGGAAAACCACCTGGTCCTCTCAATTGATGCAGAAAGGGCATTTGACAAAATACAGCATCCATTCCTGATTAAAACCATTCAAAGTATAGGGATAGAAGGAACATTCTTCATCTTCATCAAATCCATGAAAAACCCACTGCAAATATCATTCTCAATGGGGAAAAGCTGACAACCTTCCCTTTGAGATCAGGAACATGAAAAGGATGCTCACTCTCACCACTCTTGTTCAACATAGTGTTAAAAGTCGAAGCAACAGCAATCAGACAACAAAGAGAAATAAGAAGTATTCAAATTAGCAATGAAGAAGTCAAACACTCTTTCTTCACAGACAACATGATACTTTCTATGGAAAACCCAAAGACTCCACCCCCAAACTACTAGAACTCATACAGCAATTCAGCAATGTGCAGGATACAAAATCAATGTACAGAAATCAGTTGGTTTCCTATACGTTAACGATGAAAATATAGAAAGGGAAATGGGAGAATCGATTACATTTACTATGGCATCAAAAACCGTAAGATACCTGGGAATAAAACTAACCAAAGAGGTAAAGGATCTGTACTGGAGGAACTCCCTGATGAAATCTCCCTGATGGCTAATAAGATGAGCAGTTTTTTTCCACGCGTTTGTTAGTGTTTGTATGTCTGCTTTGGAGAAGTGTCTATTAATGTCTTCTGCCCATTTTTTTTTTTTTTTTATTTTTTTATTTTTTTTTTTTTAAAGATTTTTTTTTATTTTTATTTGACAGACAGAGATCACAAGTAGACAGAGAGGCAGGCAGAGAGAGAGAGAGAGGGAAGCAGGCTTCCTGCCGAGCAGAGAGCCCGATGCGGGACTCGATCCCAGAACCCCGAGATCATGACCTGAGCCGAAGGCAGCGGCTTAACCCACTGAGCCACCCAGGCGCCCCCTGCCCATTTTTTTAAACAATGTGACTATCTGTTTTTTGAGTGTTGAGGTTGAGGTGTTCTTTACAAATCTTAGATATCAGCCCCTTGTCTGTAGTGTTATTTGCAAATATATTTTCCCATTCCGTAGGTTGCCTCTTTGTTTTGTTGACTGTTTCCTTTGCTGTGCAGAATCTTTTGATCTCGATGAAGTCCCAAAATTTCATTTTGGCTTTTGTTTCCCTTGCCTTTGGAGACATGTTTTGAAAGAAGTTGCTGTGGCCCATGTTGAAGTGGTCACTGCCTATGATCTCCTCTAGGATTCTGATGGATTCCTGCCTCACGTTGAGGTCTTTGATCCATTTGAGTTTATCTTTGTGTACGGTGTAAGAGCCTGGTCGAGTGTCTTCTTCTACACATAGCTGTCCAATTTGCTCAGCACCATTTATTGAAATGCCCGTTAGGGAGAGGCCACCCTGCCGAGAGACTGGAAGAAGGCAACCCTTTTACAAAGGGACTTTTTAAAAAATAAAAAGTCTGTTTGCTAGATAACAACTGGATGTATGCATTTAAACGTGTCCCCTTAGTCCGCTGACCAGGAGCCCACTGTGTGCCTGGTGTGGAACGCTGTGGAGGACGGACCTCTCCAGGGCTCTGCATGAGTTTTAATGTTTTCAGCTGTGAGAAAGAGAAAACCCAGTTAGAAATATCTTTAAACTGTAGGAAAAGTCAGCCCACATAACAAGAAGGCCAGAGTAGGGCAGCTCCAGGGTTGATGCCTTCCGGGGCTCAGCGATGTCATCAAGGATCAGGTTGCTTCCACCTTTCTGCTCTACTATCCTCAGCGTGTCCTGCCCAGAGGAACCCCCACCTCGTGACCCCAGCATAGCTGCCATTGCTCTGGGCATTCACAGGTTGGCCTCAACAAGCATACAGGACACCAGAAGGAGGCAAGGGACCATTTCTTCCGGGTCTATTTCTTGACTAGACTATTTGTGGTTTACCCGGTGGAGCTGGGCATGGGACCCGGCCCCCTCTGAAGACATGGAAGGTGAGCCTCAGGAAGTAAGACGCAGCATCAAATATTAGCACAGGGATGCTGACTAGTAATTCCTTCATCATCTCAGATGCCACAGGTCCTCATGGCAAGATAACGAAGGCATTATGGACTAGTGTCTCCTCATACCCTCACCACAGTAGCCAGAAGATATCAGACAGCTGGAATACTCTGGCAAGAGCCTCAGGTGTGCAGTTTCTTCAGCAGCCCTAGAAAGGAACCACTGGGGACACTCCACATCCTCAAATCTAGCATCCCATCTCCTGGGTGATGGTTGCCTTTACGACATGCTCCTCTGTATCTTGTGACTGGGTTTTGTCCTGAATATAAATGTACTTTGTTTTATTGTTGTTAATGTTTTATTTCTGTTGCTTTCTGTTTTCTGTTTGTCTCCATTTCCCCTCCACTAGTTATACCAGTTCCCGTTCTTTTGTCCTTGACCTCCTCCGACTCACAAAGTCTCTGGCATTTCACTCAGACATGGTTGGGTCTTGCTTTGGGATCTCTTGGGAGGAGCTTTTCTTGTAAGAGACAGACTTGTCCTGTTTTCATCTACTAGTATATTTATTCATACTCCTGTGATCTGTTTAAAGTCTTCCTTTGTTTCCTGTATATTTCCATATTTTCTTCTCTTCTCTGCTTTTGGAATTTACTCTGATAATATTAAGGTTCAGTAAGCATAAGTTTGATTACTCTGGAGGTTAACTTTTATAACGGTAAATAAAGTATATACATTTTAAGAGTATACGGTAGAGTATGGACATAAAACTCTATTTCCTGATTTTTAAAATTTCTTCCTTTTGGTTCAAAACCCAAAAATGGCTTTAATGACGTGGTCTTTGACTGAAGACTATGGAAACTAACAGACTGTAAAAAGCACATGGTCTTGGAGGCAGACAGACCTCTCCGGCCAGGCTGGTGGCAGGCGGCCATCTTTTTGTGGGTGTATTCTGTGCAGTGAAGCTAATTTTTATGGTTACCTTTTGAAGCATGCATCATTTTGATGTTCTTGATAATTCTGATTTCTACAGAATAGACTTGAAATTAGATGAATTAACCTTTTTTAAAAAAATAGTAAAAGCTTTTGAAAAGCTTGGTAAAGTCCTGCTAGCCTAAAGGAAAACACTTCAGATGAATGAAAAAACATCTTTTCTATGCCTCTCGTGAGAGATTACTCTTTGATTCTAAGTTAGAAAAGGGAAAAGCCCTGTTTGATTTTAGAAGCCACTAGTGTGCCATTTAATCCAACAGCAATTGTGCATGGAAGACCGTAAACAAGAGTGTTCCAGAGAACAAAAGTGCAGTGAAACAGCATCACGAGCAGCTCGAGAGATAAGGCAGGGAGAGCATTGAAGGGACAACTTCTCAGGGCACCTGGGTGGCTCAGTTGGTTGAATGTCCAACACTTGATTTCAGCTCAGGTCATGATCTCAAGGTCGTGAGATTGAACCCTATGTCAGGCTCCACACTTGGCGTGGAGTCTGCCTGAGATTCTCTCTCTCCCTCCCTCTCCCTCTGCCCTTCCCTCCCATCCCATCCTCTCTGAAAAAAAAAAAAAGTATCTTATCATAGATGCTTACCTACTGTCCATAAATAGTTACAGAAATATAAAATAGGGGCACCTGGGTGGCTTAGTGGGTTAAAACCTCTGCCTTCGGCTCAGGTCATGGTCCCAGGGTCCTGGGTTCGAGTCCCGCATTGGGCTCTCTGCTCAGCGGGGAGCCTGCTTCCTCCTCTCTCTCTGCCTGCCTCTCCGCTTACTTGTAGTCTCTGTCTGTCAAATGGATAAATAAAATATTAAAAAAGAAATATAAAATAGTTAAAAATTCATACACAACCATGTACATGAGTGTAAGCTTTAGTATCTGACACTCGATTATAACAGATTCAGCCAAATACACATTTTCAGAAGATCTTTATTATGAATGAAAAACTGATCAAAATGGAAGGAAATATTTAGATGATGAAGAGCTATTGAATGGGCCCAAGAAATTGCGCCCCAATCAAATAGAGAGAAGGAAACTTCTTGAATTTTGAAAGAGTATCATTTCCAAATTCTGTGAGGAAGTAGTCCTTTTTCTTATTTTCTGGAATGTAAATCACATTCTGTAGGGCACAGAACAACCGCTGCATAGAGAGTGCATGGTTTTCTATAAATAGAAAAGATTTGTTCCATGTTCCTCATAATTTAACTGAGAGGACGAATCTACAAAATGATGATCTGCTTTTGTGCTGCAATTTAACTCTTGGAGGACCACTACACTCCAAGTGCTTTGGGTTTTGGTGGCGTAGGTTAAAAATTGCAGCAATGAAGAAGCATTGCTAACATGGACCTTTGGGTCAGTGGACCCATCAAACAGGTCTTGCATTTCCTCAAGATTCTCTAGCTTGCTCCAGACTGCTTTTCCCTTGGCCACAACCTTCTCTGTCTTCTGGGCATGCTTTTCATTCTGCATGCTTTGCCATGGGCACAAATATAAGTACAGGCTAATTTTTGCCCTTATCCTACAGAAATTTGTAGGGTAGATAAAATGTGCACAGAAATAATTGTAATAGTAGGAGGGATTTCCTATGAGCCCCGAGAGTGCTATTACTGTGATGGCAAACAGCAGCCCCCTCAATGATATTCACATTCTGATCCTCGGAACCCAGCATCGGTTACCATACGTGGCAATGGGATTGCAGCTTCAATTAAGAATTTTTAGAGGAACTGATTATACCGGATTGTTTGGGCGGATCCAGTGTAATCACAAGGGTTATTATGAGTGAAAAGGAGAGGAATGGTCAGGCGTCAGAGTCAGAGATACTATGCTGTGACTTTGGAGGTGGAAGAAGGGGCCACAAGACAAGAAATTCCAATACATCTACGAGTTGTACAAGTCAAGGAAACAGATTTTCCTCTAGAGCATCCAGAAGGAACATGGCCCTGCTAACATCTTAATTGTAGTCTAGGAAGAACTGTGTGGACCACCGACTAAAGAGAATGAATCACTGTGAATTGTTTTAATCCATTGTCTGCGATAACTTGTTACGACAGCAGATAGGAAACACACGGGAAGGAAGTGCAGAGAAGGAATCACATTTTCAGCCGGAGCAATAGAGGAGATTTTACTGAAGGAAGAAGCATTTGTTGACCTTGGATGGGACTGTGACCTTCAAGTGAGGTAGTGCCATGAACCAACAGGCAGAGCAGTGGCTGTGAGGCATGTGTTGAGGTTCTTGTGAATGGTTGCATTGGCTAACCTGGGGACGTGGGAAGAGGAGCTTGGTGGCAGGACTGGGCAGGGATGGCAGGACATGGAATTGGGAACCCGGGCTTGAGGTGGAGTTACTTGGAAGAGTCCAAGCTCCAGATGAGCTAGTGTATTCTGGGAAACGCATCTGCAGTGGTGTCTAGTGGGAGAGGGGAGGGGGGAGAGCACTTAAGAGGAGGAAGAGACATGGCCATGGGCACTGAAAAGTGGGGTGGGTGAAAAACTGGGGGCCTGATAATGTGTAATTGTTCATTTACTCATTACAGAGAAATCTTCTCCAATGAAGACATACAAATGGCTATCAGACCCATGACAAAATGTTCATCATCACTAGCCATCAGGGAGATTCAAATTAAAACCACATCGAGAGATCTGTCTCAAGTGTTTTCCGATAGCGTCTCTCTGACTCTGATACCTGGCCATACCTCCTCCCCTTTTCACTTATGATGACCCTTGTCTAGATTCAGATCTGGGCACCTATCAGAAGCTGACACATTACAGCATGGGGGGAGGGAGACATACCAGCTAAATATCCCCACACATCCAGGTAAAGGCACCATAATAAGAGATGACGGAAAGTGGGGGGGGGGGGCTGTCCTCGTGCTGCACATTATAATGGTGACAAGGTGAGCTCACCCTACCTGACCTAACCCTAACCTAAGGGACCCACAGTGGGGAGGAAAGGGTCCCACTTATCTCAGATTTGTATGCAATTGTTAAATACTCTCGCTCTCTGCTTTTTAATTCCTAAACAAAGGTTTGAAAGGATTTTCTAAGGAGACCAGGTCCAAAGGAATTTAAGACTCCTCTGGCTGAGTCCACTCATTACTCCCATTAAAACTGGTTTGTTGGTAGCACTTCAGATAGTTACAAGTGTGGGTGCCTGAGGGCAAGCGAGGGCCCCAGCAGAAGCCCTTGAGCTGCAGCATGAACATGAGCTTGAGAAACAGACGAGCACAGGAGGGCGTCCTAGGAACCTGGTGTCAGCGGATGCATAAAGTCAGAACAGCTAGCAAAGACCTGGAACATGGAAGTCCTTCTACATGGCGCCCAATATCGTAGACCTCCCTGGTGCGCTGGGAGTGTTAGACAAGGAGAGTCACCAAAATAGGGGCAGGGCAAAAAGTGCAGTGAAATGCAGGGAATCATGTGACCCCCTTTAAGTAGGGAGTGACACAACTGCTTATGCATATCGATGGCCACCACCATGACCATGCACAGAACAGGGTCTCCCTCCTCCTTCCTCCATCCCCTCTTGCTTCTCCACATTTCCCCTCAGTCAGTGATTTTCAGACTGATTTCCACAGACACTGGGGGTCCCTGTGGTTTTCCTCGGGGGTGGGCTGGCATGGAGGTGGTAGATGAAGGCTCGAGCAGAACCCCGACATTTCACCAGTGATTCCATCAGAGAAACACCTCGTTCATCTCTTACTGTCTTGAGTTCTGCGAAGGGCTGCTTCCCAAAAGCAGAGACGGAATCTCCTGCCCAGGCTGGCCCCATTTCTGTTCTCTCCTTACACAGACGAGTGCGGAACCCGAGGGTGAAAACTACATATCCCGCGGTAGAGAAAGTTTCCCGATTCTTCTCTGGAAGAGACTTCACTTAGGGACGAGACAAAGGTGGACAAATGGAACGATTCTAGGGGGTCTTCCCCAAATTTATGAGCGGGGCAGCTTAGTGCTGGCTCATGCTGAGGTGCTTTCCTTCCTGCACAAGTGGAATTTGTGGAGGGATGGAATTCTCCAGAACGGAGGGTAAGGACTTCATTCTCCCAAGGAGCTGGAGCGGTTATGTTATTCATTTAGGACAGAGCTAAGGTCCTTGGCTAAAGCTGGTGGTTTAACACACCTCCTGGCTGATTTCCCCCATTAACAGGTATCTGTGAGGAGTGAGCTTTAGTTAATGACACCCGTTATGGTGTGCGCTCCATGGGTTTTGACCAAGGTGCACAGTCACATACCCACCGGCAAAGTCATTTCCTTCTTCACAAAACTCCCATCGTGCTTTGCTTCTGTCACGGAACCCTCCGGGCACCGGCAAGCCCTGATGGTAATGGATCTGTGTCCCATCCCTTCTGCTTCCCCTTTCCAGGATGTTACAGATGGACTCAGAGACTGGAGAGCATTTCGGGCCAGGCTTCTTCACGGTGAAATGCATTGCCGAGTCGTCCACATGTTTGCCTGGGTCAGGTGTTCCTTCTGTTAATGGGTCGTGTTCCGTTGTATGGATGTAGCACAGTTTGTGAACTCACTCCCCTGGTGAAGGACTTCTGGACGGCGTTCACTGTTTCAGGACTAGGACAGAAGCTGGATTTACAACCCTGGATGCTGGTAACCTTGATTAACTCACAAAATGAGACCAGTAAAGGAGTTTATCTGTCCCCATGCACCCCACTTTCCTGGTCACCAGTGGTCTTTGATGGAAGGAAGATATAGGGAAATGTGATTTGACCCTACTCGCTTTCTGACCCCCGAGGGAAAGACCAAATAGTCCTGGAAAGCCTGAGGGAAAGAGAGAAAGGGAGAGAGAGAGAGAGAGAGAGAGAGAGAGAGGAGAGGTGGCAAAACCACTCCCTGCTCGTGCAGCGGGAACCATAGCGAAATGCGAAGCTTGAATTCTCCTTCGTGAAGGGAAGAAAAGTGCTCAGGGCATAGACACAGAAAATTCAGACCCCGAGGTCATCGAATCAGTTGGGCTCTGCCGTGCTTCTCCTTTCTGGAACACCTGCCATAAAAAAAATGTTCCCCGACTCCTCAGGTTGTCACAAGCTGTCCCACACGTTAGCTCTGGTTAGATTTTCTTGAGTCAAGCGTAGATGCAGGGTAATGAGATACGCAACGTTGAAGAAGTGGCATAGGTCAAAAAGCAGTGATGTAAGACAACAGAGGATGTTTGCATATATGACCTTGAACTGGGAAAACGATCTAAGTTCTCAACTCATTTATTCTGGTGTAATTTAGTGAAGGCATGAGAAGTCTTCGGAAAGTTCTAGTGAGCCGAGATACTGCAAATTAAATATGAAGTGGAAATGCTAGCACATTTCTCCACAGGATACTCTACATTAAATGAGTAAATCCTAAGGCTGGATGTTTGATTTTGAAAATTAAACTGTTTCCTGCCTAAACTAGACACTCGGTCTGGTTCCACGTCCTGGGTGTGGCATCCACTCCCTGAAATCTGTGACCCAAGTGACATCTCTTCCTCCTCCAGTGCTCCTGGCTGAGGCTGCTGGCCCAGCCTCCCGGTTCCCTGGGTTTAATCCCCAGGCTGCCTTTGCCCTCTCTCCTCTGGTGGTCCTGCCTTTTGTCTCTTACCCACATCCCACGGCACCTTGGTCCTTACCACACTGTGCCAGGAGATGTGTGAGCCATGGTTCTGCTTCGTCTCCTTTCAATCTGAAAGCCTCCCCTGGCTCCCTATTACCTAGACGATGAAGCTGAATGTCTCTTGGCCCTTGGCCATACAGACAACACAGTGACAGGCTCACTGAAATTGTTCTGTAATACCGGATTGCTTCCTGATAATCTCAAGCAAGAGCACGTTCTGCATTCCAGGCTCGGCTGCCTTGTCCTGGCCCATCCCCCTGGTGGCTGGATCTCCTCTCCCTGCCTGTCCTCATTCTCCACGAGGACCCCTTAGCACTCTCAGCATGTATGCCTCATCGCCGCCAGGACGGGAGGGCTCGTAAGACCTGGAGGAGCACAAGACGATCAACGTGTCTGAAATAAAGCATGGATTGAGCGGTGTTCAGAGTCCAGGTGTCCCAGCAGCTGGCGGGCTGCCGTCCTCCCCTCCCCCATCCCAGTCAGACGACCGGGCCGCTGCGGACGGGCTGCCAGGCTGCCACGCTCCATCTGGAATGCAAACACTCCAGGCAACCCCTTCCTAGCTGTCAGAGCATCTTCCCCAAGCTGTTTTCACTAACAATGCCTTGGACACCAAAGGTCATGGGCATTTTGTACACCAGGGGCCCAGGCTCTGATACCAGCTGGGTGTGGAACAATTCAGATCCATTCTGATGTGAACTAACCCCGAGCTGGGGAAGACGCCCCAGTCCCACAAGACCATCCCCCACTTCAGAAACCAGTCACAAGTCCTGGGCCACTCACACTTCTGCTGGACCAGCTCTAGCCTGGGCATTCCAGGACCTGCTCCTCAGGTTTGAGAATTTGCTAGAATGGCTCGCACAACTCAGGAAAGGGCTCTGCTCACTACTGTCAGTTTATTGTAAAGGCTCCAACTCCAGGACGGCCAGGTGGATGAGAGGCACAGGGCGAGCCATGTGGAGAGGGACAGGGCACTGCCACGCTCTCTTGGGGGTCACCAACCTCCATCACCTCCATGCCTTCACCAACCCAGAAGGTCTTTTTGGAATTTTCAGGGAGGCTTCATTACATAGGCACGGTTGATTAAATCGTTGGTCATGGGTGATTGACTCAACCTCTAGCCCCTCTCCTCTCCCAGGAAGTCAGGAAGGGGGTAGAAAATTCCAGCCCTCTAGCCACATGGGTGGTCTCCTGGCCGTCAGGTCCCATCCTGGGGCCACCAGCCATGTCACTGGAAAGCAGAAGCTACTCTCATTACTCTGACTCCAAGGGTCTTCTGAGCTCTGTGCCAGGACACGGGGACAAAGGCCTAATACATGTTCTCCGTGTTCTCATGGTTCCTTGGCTCAAACCCTCCCATGGTGCCCCATACACTTGGAGTAAAGGCCAGAGTTGCCCAGTGGCCCGCAAGGTGCAGCATGACCCAGCCCCGCTCAGATCTCATCTCCCACCATCTTCCCCAGTCTCACTCTTCAGCCACTGCCAGCTGCTGCGCCTCACACATAGCTGGCATGCCCTGCCTTTGGGCCTTTGCACCTGCTCTCCCTTTGCCAGAAGTAGGCTTCCCAGATGTGTGAGCCGCTGCCTCCCTCACCACCCAGGATCTCTGCTCGAGCATCCCCTTGTCAAAGGGGCTTCCTTGGAAGGAGACAGCAGCCTTCTCCTGGGCACTCTCTCCCCTCTCCTCTATGTTTCTCCCTGCTGCTCACCATTTCTGACACCCTGAGTCCCCTTGCTATCCATTGCATGTCTTGCCTCTGCTCCCAGCACTGGAAGTCCAGAGAAGCCCCCTCTGGTGGTCTCTGGGTCTCCCAGGCTCTTGCATGTAGTGGTTCTTTTCCCTTCTGTTGGCTGGAGAGGGTACCGCCCCCCCACATTGGCTGAGTGGGTGTCTGTGAGCATCTATGCTGCAAAGAAGGCAGGAGGGAAGGAGTGAAGCTGCCTGGGCTCAGCCCACCATGACCAAGTGTAAGCCAGCTGATACCCAGAGATATGGGGTGAACCTGGGAGAGGAACCCCAGGTCTTCTGGCTCCCAGTCTCATTCGGTGGACTCCACTGTGGCCAAGATATCAGCATTGGCCACCCGCAGGACTGAAACTTGGAACCCATCTTAGGACTCCAGATCCCACCTGGTAGGTTTTCCAGAGTCAGTATTCATGTCCTGACCTGAGTACGTCTTACTTGTGGGCGGGGACAGACTGCCGGTGGTGGGACTGCCCCGTCAGCCGCCCCTCGCAGGGGCCAGGCCTGCAGGCGGTTCTGGTCCAGGAACAGCAGACAGTGGGGGTGCTGGTGTCACACGAGAGCACAGAGGGTAAGGGAGCTAGTCCGTGGGGACACAGACCGTCTTCTGTGCACTTGCTGCGGCGGAGACTCAGCTCAGTTCCCTCGCGCCCTGCGGCTGGCTCGCTGGTTCCAGCCGGGACCATTCCTCGGCGCACAGGTGGCCTCGCACCTGCTGTAGGTTCAAGTGAGGAGCACGAGACACGTCGTGTACCCCTTTGCTCAAGGTTTTATGATCTTTCTTGCAGTAAATACAAAGACTCCTAATTTTTTTATACCTCAAAGCATAAGAAATAATAATATGCCTATTCCAATAGACAGCAAGATATTGGTATTATTGATCCCAA
The DNA here is from genome assembly GCF_963455335.1 of Martes martes. NCBI lineage: Eukaryota > Metazoa > Chordata > Mammalia > Carnivora > Mustelidae > Martes > Martes martes. The sequence goes on along the minus strand of NC_137902.1, from coordinate 87,021,959 downwards.
TTTCTGTTATTTATGATGCTTGATGTTCAGTCGAGCAGTGGTTTACCAACCAATGTCTATGATACATGAAGCACATGAACTATTTTTGGCCATACCATTCTTGCTCTCACGCTAATAGAGATGGTCAGAGAGGTAAGCATCTCGTATTTTGCTATTAACAACCTGCTATCTCCCCCTCAAATAATATGATTTTTAGTTGTCCAGCACTTTATAAAGAGAATGTCTGTCATCTTTCATATCCATCTACAAGTGGCTACTAACCACTTTCTCCACAAAACAAGGTTCTGAACAGCCCCTGGTCAGTGGTCCTTGGAGTGCTTACTCTAAGAGTGATCAATATTGACATATTGGTGGACAAATCAATCAATAAATGAATTCAAAAGGGGATAGGTTCACCCAAAATTGACTTCTGACTTAAGCACCATGTATTGTTTTCTTTTTACTTCAGTGTGTGTGTGTGTGTGACTTGCGACCTGTTCTTCATTTTATCCACCCATACAATTCTAACTCATTAATCAAATATTAAAATTTCTAAGCTGTTATATGCCATGCACTGAATATGCATTCTCTGTACGTTTAGAGTGCAAATGTAACAACCAAATAAATTAAGGAGTTATCACTCACATAAAATCATTTGTCTGGGCCTGGGAGGCTCAGTGGGTTGAGTGTCCGACTCTGGTTTCAGCTCAGGTCATGATTTCAGGCTGGTGAGATCGAGCCCGGAGTTAGGCTCTGTGCTCAATGTGGCGTCTGCTTGAGATTCTCCCTCTCCCTCTCCCTCTGTCCCTCCCCCACTTGTTCTCTCTCCCTCTATCTCAAATAAATAAATAAGATTTTTAAAAAAGCAATTCTGCTTTCCTCACACCTCATCAGAAGATAGTAATAACTTAATAACTTGTAACCAGGAACATCTCGGACCAAAAAACTAAGAGGAAGCCAATGTGGGCAGACTGGTGAAATGATGTCTCTGTGCCTGTTCTGTCATTTGAGAAAAAATATCAGAGGTCAAGAAAGTGAAACAAAACAGAAAGGCACGTGGGCATTTAAAATAAAAAAAGGGAGGGCTTAGGGGTAATTTGTACTTTTGAAGAATTGGTTGCTACAAACTGTGGAGAAATGTGGATCCCTTACTTATATACTTATTTTAATAAGAGCACAGGCTCAGGGTTTCATCCCAGAAGCAAAGCCTCAGAGAGTGGTCCGGAGGGAAGCTTCTGCCCCACCCCATCCCTGCAGGCACAGAACCATCCCCCTTACAACAAAGGCATGCACTGCAGAGATTGTGTTGGGAATGGCACTGGGGGGTCGTGGGAGCCACAAGGGCTGGCTGAAATGCCATTCCTAACGGGGGATGGCCATTCCAGGCACCCAAAGAGCCGGCTGTCTTTCCCTCCCATTCATGTCTGCCAGCTCTGGGCACTGGCTGAGGAACAGGTGTTGTCCAAGGCCAACAACTACCTCTGGAGACAAAAGAAACAAGCAGAGCTCTGGCACTCATCCAGAGTCAGACCACAGGAGCCTTCCTGAACATGAGACACGGAGTGGTTTTCCTCAGAAGACATCTGCTGAATTTTGTATGGAAGGAGCCGGTGATGCCAAAGCTTCTGAAAAGCAGAGTAAGATCTCCTGTAGCCTCAGGGTCTTCAGGAAAGAAGGACCCGTGGCAGTAGGTGCCTGAGATGAGACCTCTACAGGGAGGAGCAAGTAGACACTGAGGGTCTACACTTGACCCTGGCCTGAGGGTTTCTGCTGCATTTGGTGGGAGACCTCTGCTAGGGACATTTGCATGAGATTAGAGTAATAAATTTAGAGATGTGGGGGGAGTGTTGAAGCACACAGTGGTTTCTTCACTGAAGACATTTGAGAGATTTTGAAGCTGTTGTCTGTTTGGCTCAAAGGAAGGTGGAAAAAGGAAGTGGATCTTCTCAACCCAACCAGATCCACCATGGATTCTCAACTGAAAGGTTTAGAGGGGAACTGAAGATACACTAAATCTCACTAAAGTTTACCCAAACTGCCACCCAGTTCTGATCGAATGTAACTCTGACTGGTGTAAGGCTAAATACCCATCTGAGGAAAAAAAAAAAAAAAGAAATGTAAGATGTTCCCTAGTGCATAAAGGAAGGATAACTCTGTCCTCCTAATGTCTCTGTATCATTTTGTTTAGGAAATTTGAAGTTGTAAGTGCTCTGTCTGCCTCTACGAGATGTGCAAATGCTAAATTGGGACTCTTGGCGTCCCAAGAGTGTCCTTCTTGAAGGTCTTGGAGGTATCTCTTCAAAATACAAACACCAAGGAGTATGACACCCCATCTTTCTGTTTCAGGGGGTTCAAGTTTCAACCCTTAGCTCCAAGTGGTAACTTCCTGTTTGTGAAAAAGACACTGCAAGTTCTAATTTTCTTTTTGATAGTTAGGACAATGTACAAGGATGCAATGGATGAGTGTCCCTGGCTGTGGGAAAGGGTGGGATTCTAGTCTGCCTTTGCAGTATCTTTAGTGGATTGTCTAATGGTTATACAATATCAGTTTAATGCTTACTCGAAAACAAAACTGTTCTCTTGCTTTAAAAAAAAAAATTGTGGAAATGTTTTCCGGGTTGGCAGCAGACTTTATTTTTGTGTTTTCCCAAAACTAGATGTGGGGCATCAGCCCCCACACATCCTCTGACATAGAAGAACCCCTCCAATAGTGGGGAACATCCCTGGGTCCTCTAAGGACATACCTGGCACACTCTCAGAGTGGAGCCATGCAAAGAGGCAAGATGACAGAGCTGGTAACCAAGAGAGACAAGGGATGATAGAAACAGAATCACAGATGACCTAGCTATTAGCAGTGGGAGACAAGGGCTTTTAAATAACTGATTGATCTATTCAAGAGACAGATGGAGAAGATGGAAAATGGAGGGTTTTATCAGAGGATTGGAATGTATGAAAATCAAATAAGCATTCTAGAACTGAAACAATACAGTATCTTAAATTATGATATCAGTGGATGAACGTAAGAGCAGATTGGACAGAATTGTTGCACCTGAAGACAAATCAATAGAAAATATCCAAAATAAGTCGGAAAGAAAATAAGCATGGGGGAAAATAAAATTATAAGAGACATGTAGAACATACTCAAAGTTTCTACGGGATTTGTAATTGGAGTCTCCAGAGGAGAGAAGAAACAGAATAAAGCAGAAGCAAAAATCACAAAGTTTAAAGAAATACTGGCCAAGGACTTTCCAGAACTGATGAAAAAATATTAACCCAGAGGTATTCGGTGAGCCAAAACCAAAACACCAAAACAAGACAAAACACCAGACCTTGGTCTTTTTAAGTAAAACTATTAAAAATCAATGACAAAGTGAGGCACCTGGCTGGCTCAGTTGGAAGACCGCACAACTCTTGATTTCAGGGTTGTGAGTTCAAGCCCTATGCTGGATATAGAGTTTCCTCAACAAATAAACTGAAAAACAACAACAACAACAACAACAACAGTGAAAAAAAATCTTTAGGGCTGCTAAAAAAGAGCCAAAACACTGAAATATTCCTTTCCTTCCTAACTACTTCATCAAACCATTTAAAATATAAATACAAATGGAACCACCACACTAAAGAACTCTTACTACTGTAGCAGAGGCTATAAATACATGCTTGTAGAAGACTGTTCCTGCTGAGTGAGGTTTGTTATTTAATTTGTGAGTATATATTTACTCCTATGAATATGGTTCTGAAAGCAGGACCTTTGGATGAGAAGGCAAAATCATAAAGCAAAGAGGCTATCAGTTGGAAAGTCATAGACATCAACCTCCAAGGGGAAAAGCTCAGAAGAGAAATAAGTCTGGTGCAGAGGAGACATGCAAGAAGAAGCTGGGAGTCCAGATGCACGAGAGCGCTGGAACTAAGAACGGTTACATTTGTAAACACACTGACAAGGAAACGTGTATGGTAAGAAGGATGCAGCGTGTTGGCCCGTCATCTGGATTTATGCAAGTACAAGTATCCTGAAGTTCATTGACTAGTCTCTCTCCTATGTTACCCAGATTAAACAACATGACAACATTTCACCACCTTTTTAGTCCTTTTGTAATTCAGCATCAATATTCAAAAAAAAAAAGCTCCACTGCCTTAAAATTGTTTCAGAAAAAAAAGGGGATTTGCTATGAATCAACTAAAATCACTTTTTTGAGTCATATTTATCCTCGCCAAGTCAGTCTGCTATACATTTTTAAAAATCAATAGAGTCTACCAATTTAGCTAAACAATGTGAGAACTCCAGTCTTTGTGGTTAACTTCTGACCTTCCTGATAAACACTGACCAAAAGGAATGAATACCCCAAGCTATTTCTCTTCTACCACAGGAGATGGGGAACCTTGTAACTTTCCCGAGTCTTGCCTACTTTCCATGAAAACTTTGTAATTTCTTTCTGTAAGAAGCTCATTTTTGGTACACTTATCATGTTGGGGGAAAAAGCTCATGTTTTCCCCCTGATGCTGGCCAATGGGGGAGCTGGCTATGTGGGAATCAGCGAGAATAACAAACGTGCAAACTGAGTGAAAGATTTGGATTCTGCCCCGTGAGCCTGCGGTCTGTAGATTGTGAAAGAGAAACACTGATTTTAAAATCAACACATAGAACCAAAAATAGCTCTAACAGATGCAAATAGTATATCTTATTAAAGGTGATCTTTGAACAGCAATCGTAACAATCATTTCATTTGACCACGAAGATGTTATTGTTATGTCCATGGTAACCTGGTATGGTGGAAAGAACATAGAATCAAATGGGGATTCAAAATCTAGTCCACTTCTTCCTGGGTATACTGTCTTTGAGAAGATGTTCAAGCCATTCATTTCTTGGTAAGTAAAATTAAATGAGTAATATTTCCATCAGACAGATGCTGTGAGAATTGAGAGAGAAAAACAAGAAAGCATTGAGTACAGCACCTGACACAAATGTCAGTCCCTGGTTCCTCCATCCTGCCTCAATAGTACAGACAGATAGACATAGAAAGTGTATTGAGTCACCCACTGGAGAAAGGGAACGTTAAGTAAGTGGCCATATGTATGTTGCTAAATGACTAAGGGATCTGAGCAGTGTGGAGGTAAAACTCCCCTCAGCATGTGTTTTAGTCCTAAATGTCATCTTGTCAGAAGACCTACTTGGATTTAGGGCACAGGAAAAAAAGAAAAATAACTAGAAAATATTAAATGCAGGGTTGGGCTCTCACATCCAGATTTAGGCTTTTCTCATTAAAAAAAGAAAGAAAGAAAGAAAAGAAAGTGAAGTTATGAATGGCTACCATGTACTGACTATTAAGTATGTCCCAGTAAGTGTGAGCTTAACTGTGTAGTCGTCAGCCCACTCAGTTGCCATGCAATTCTGAGAAAGGGGTTTTGCTCACTTTACTTTACAAGTGAAGAAACTGAAGCCAGGTGTGAGTAGAGAAGTGTATCAAAGTCAGGTACCCAGGTGGCACATTCGGTTCGGTTGGTTGATTTTCTGGCCCTTAGTTTGTGCTCAGGTCATGATCTCAGGGTCATGGGATTGAGGACATTGGGGTCTGTGCTCATCAGGGAGCCAGGCTGAGATGCTCCCTCTCGCTCTGCCCCTCCTTCCACTCTCATGCACTTGCAGGTGCATGCTCTCTCTCTCTCAAAATAAGCGAGTAAAATCTTTTTTAAAAAAAAGTCAGGAACCTACTCAATGATAGAACTAGCATTTAACCCCAATCTTTTGAATTACAAAGCTTCTATCCTTTATTTGTTGTAATGCCTCTCTCACGGTCTACACAAATACACCAATATTTGTTCATTGGTTTCATAGTGAGAATGCATAGTCAAGGGGACACTTAAGGAAAGAAAGAAAGGAAGGAAAAAAGTAGGAGGGAGGGAAGAAGGTTGGTAGGTGTGCTCTCTAGGGCTTAGATTTTTTTTTTGTTTCTGATTTAATCATCTCTGACTTATAGACATTTCTTAGAGCCTCAAAAATATAGCACAAGTACTTCTACTAAATCCAAGACAAAATCAAGATTACACTTACTTAACTGAACAATCAGTCCCGCAAGGCAGGTCAAACAAAGCTGCAGTCTTGTCATCCTGCCAAGTAAGTGACACCTGCTCCACTCCCAGGGGAGTAGGCCCTTTATGGCGGATTCTACCCACAAGAGCTGCGGTCCAGGACATCAGTCTCTGCTGGGTTTGCACGAACGGGGGCTGCCCAAGAAGACACGACCCACACAGGCACTGGATGGAGCAATACTTTCCTCCCGTAAGAAGAGACAGGGCAAGAACGGCTTTAGTAGCGAGCTTGTCTCACCCCTCAGCCCATGCACGGCCATGGTCTTCATGCACCCCTCTCAGCTGCAGGGGGAGCACGCCATTTCCTCCCCGGTGGGAAGAAGGTAGAGCAGTGGGCTTGGCCAGGTGCCACATGACACCTACACACACTGAACAGAACAAAGAATTGCATGTCAAGCCGGGAACAGGAGAAGACAGTGTCAAACAAGAAGAAAGGCGGCACAGGCTAGGAGGGCTCCTGTCTCCTGCAAGGAGGTGGTTCACGTCCGAGGCCACTCTCTTGATCAAGAGTTGGCAGACGGCATGACCGTTGCTTCCAACAATTACTATGTCATGAAATTAGAGTTCCATTTTGCTCTTTTTAGGTCTATAAAGCTTGTTTTTTTTTCTCATCTGAAGAAAATATATATGGGAACTTTTATCAAAGCAAATAATCATTTATGAACAGTTTGGAATATTTGTCATAAAAACACGATGCCAGTCACACCTAAAACTAACCAATTCGTGGTAATTTGTGCCAGTAGAAGATTTCAAGAGAAACTGGAATTGATACTGTTATTTGGTTGTAATAAAAATACTATCAGGCCACATAGTTTGATAATATTTTATTCATTTATTTTTTAAAGAGTATTTCTTTATTTATTTAAGAAAGAGAGAGCACAGAGGGAGAGGGAGAAGCAGACCCCCCACAGAGCAGGGGGCCCGACGTGGGGCTGGATCCCAGGACCTGAGATCATGACCTGGGCTGAAGACAGAGGTTTAACCATCTGAGCCACCCAGTTTGATGATAATTTTTTTGATAATATTTTAAATGGCAATAATAAATATGGAAATTTTTATAATTGATAGAAATAATTGACCTGAAATAATACTGACAAGAGATTAAACTACACATAGTAGAAGAGTTTACTGGGCAAAACCGGACAAATCTGAACCTTCAGGACTTCGGATCATTGTTAACCAATTGAGGAGAGGAATGACCTCATGTCAAACAAGGCACCGTGACAAAAACTAGACTCAGGAACATAGTATATGATATCGCACAGAGCAGGATTGATAAATCTGTAATTTCTATAAAATTAAGACAGAAAAGAACTGAAATTTGTGGGCTGCAAATAATGAGGTGAAAATTTCAAAGTATTTTCCCTGCGCTGCAAAGCCTTTGATCAAAGAATTAGTGGCTATAGACAGGAATTTTAATGGGAAAGAATCCATCGAGATCATGACAGTTGCACATTTTATGTACAGTGTCCTCAGGGTGGAAATGACAAGGTCAAAGCCTGAATCACTTGAAACTGGCAGGACAAGACAGGAAACTAGACATTTCTTAACAGTGGTTTCCTACCCTTGGCCTTACGTTTTAGAGGCTTACATTGTTCATGGATAAAGTAAACATGCTTCTAAGGGACCAGAGCCCTTGACTTTTCTGTGAGGATGTGGAGATCTCCTTTGCTCCTACCAAACCTAGCACACTTTATAATTTCTTCTCTCTTTAGATGAGTTTCCAATTCTGGCATCTTCTTAAGGACTTTTCATTTTTTTTTTTTCCATGTTCAACTTGTGACTGTGAATTTTGGCTTCCATTCCCAACTCCTATTTTGCAAAAGTGTTTGCAGAAACCTAGACGTACAATGTTGCATTTTTTATTGGCAGCAGTGAGTCAGACTTGGCTGAGTATCTGGCTACACGACTTACTTACTATGCGACTTTAAAAAACTACTTGTATTTCTCAAGCCTCCATTTCTAAATCTCTAATAAGGAGATAACAGCCCTCGATTAGTGTGTTTGTGGTGAGGGTTAATAAGACCAGCCTTACAAAGGGCTTTCTGTGATTCATATTCCATAAAGGGAGCATTTGTCTGCCTTCCCAGCAGGCGGACTGTGAATCAGATCTTGTTTGTTAATTCTTTCTTCAAACACACCTTCATCATCTCTATACTTGAAGGGGTTTACTCTACACATTCAGATTTCTCTCTTTGAACTCATGCATCCCATTGTCAGAGTCACAGACTCATGTATGTATATAACCGTTGGGATTGTGAAAAATCTCATTATTTCAATGGGTGTTTGGTGTGGAGACATGTGTGAGTCTTCACCTTGAGGCCAACAGATCAGAAGAAGACTTCCATTGCAAAGAGAGTTTATTATACTCCGAGGTCCCCACAGGAGGGGGTCTGCACCACCGAGGGCCACGTGGGAGTCAGGAGACTAAGGTGCAGAGGCAGAGGGGATGAAGGGAAAATGTGGCCAAGGACCTATCTTGGGGTCTCCGTGGGATTGAACAGGTGAGGCAGGGTGGGCAGTCTTGGGATTGGCTAGTTTGAACCATGTCAGTAGGCTGTAGGGCAGAGGGGCTGTCCCGAGCTGCCTGGCTCCTGGTCTGGGGCTGGAGCATAAGAACCCAGCACCCAGGGGGAATGGCTGGGTGTGGAACTAACCAGCTGCTCAAGGAGAGTTACTGATGGGCCTCCAGTTGGAGCCTCAAAACTAGGTCAAGACAAGCTAGAGAAAGCTGTACCCCGCATAAGGGTGAAGAAATACGGACTCTCCTGCCGTGGGGAGTGCAGCTCATGCCCTTGGAGGCTGGTTCTTAAATTAGGGAACTCAGGAAACCCAATGTAGCTGGAGGCCTGGGGCCATCTCATCATGGTTCCTGAGCTGGGGGAGCACACCCTCATCGACAGCCACGATGTCATATAATAAACCGGCAGACTCCTGGCTCACACCATGGGCCAGCGAGGGAACCAGCAGTTTGGAGAAGGTAAAATTTCAATTCAGAGGAAAATATAATTTCCTCCTGGGTCTTGGCATAAGCCGGAACGTGCAGAAGAGCGTGGGAGACGGGAAATGGATTAGCGCACATCTCCGGAAGAGTGTTTTCTGGTGAGGAAATACCTGTGTGGGTGTGAGGACTGTCTTCCCTGGGTGGGAGGATGCTGGATGTTGTCTAAAGACAGCCTCAATGACAGCAGGCATCACCAAAATGCCAGGTCACCAACTAAACTCTTCATCACATCGAAGAAAGCCATTGGTGGTAGTGCATTCCAAAGCAGCTCATGAAGAACCACATGGTTCCATCCGAAATTCCAAGCCAGACCTAGGAAATCGAGTGTGAAGGGGAAGGGAATGGAAGTCTAATGCTCAAGTTGCATTTTTAGCCTTTTCATCTGGGACCTCCTTATCCATGAGGGTACAGCTGACAAAAAGGCTGGACTTGAATTTCTTTTAAAATTATGAGGGAGGGGCGCCTGGGTGGCTCAGTGGGTTAAAGCCTCTGCCTTTGGCTCAGGTCATGATCTCAGGGTCCTGGGATCGAGCCCTGCATCGGGCTCTCTGCTCGGCGGGAAGCCTGCTTCCTCCTCTCTGTCTGCCTGCCTCTCTGCCTACTTGTGACATGTCTGTCAAATAAATAAATAAATAAATCTAAGAAAAAAGAATCAGGTCAAGTCATTTAGGAAGATGAGTTTCGAGCTGATTTAAAAAAAATTATGAGGGAAAAAAGTGAATATAAATAATAATGACTATATTAAACAACTAGATTTTTATACTAATACAGTCATGTGATGGAACTTTTAATACTTTCTAATGGAGGAAATAGTCCATGGAGCAAATATGCTCACTCAGTCAGTGAGAATAACGGCCCCAGTGTTGCCCCCACTCTCCTCCCCAGACCCTGTGCCCATGTGACTCCACGTGGACAAAAAGGACTTTGCACATTAAGGGTTTGGGGATGATCCTTGAGTACCCGGTGTAATTTCCAGGGTCCTCTGAGGACGGAGCAGGCGTGAGAGAGAGAGGGAGGCGATGTGACCAGAGAAGAGGGGTTGGAGTGACGTGCTTTGAATGTGGAGAATGTGGCCACAAGCCAAGCTAGGTGGGCGTCCTCCAGAAGCTGGAAAAGGAAGACGGTCACTTCTCCCCTGGAGTCTCTTGAAGGGACGCGGCCCCGCTGATGCCTGGTTTCATGGCAGAGGTCTGACCTCCCAAACCATAGGACCACCAGTTTCGGCTGCTTGAAGGTGCTGAGTTTATGGACTTGTCAACAGCTTCCATAAGAAACTACGACACCCACAAAAGTCGCAAAGCGGTCCCCTCACCTTTGGCAAATCTCTGACATAGTCGGGCTTTAAGTTCTTCCTCTGTCATGGAAGGAGATTGAAACAAGTCTCATTTGCACACTCAGATGATTTCAAGGCCAGATAGGTAGCGTAATCTGGTGACTCTAGACCCTGGTTAGGAGCAGGAAGGCGGCCTGTGGCACACTGCTGCTGGCCTAGCCAAACAAAATGCACTCGGAGACATGGGTGGGAAGGAGTTGCGTGAAGTCCCTCTCAAAGTCCTTACAGAATTTTTGTCTTTTAAAGATTTTATTTATTTATGTGACAAAGAAAGAGAAAGCCCATGTGTGGCACGGAAGCAGGGGGAGGGCAGGCAGAGGAAGAGGGAGAAGCAGGCTCCCCGCTGAGCAAGGATTCCCCACTCGGGACTTGATCCCAGGACCCCTGAGATCATCACCTGAGCTGAAGGCAGGCACCCAGCCTACTGAGCCACCCGGGCGTCCCATCCTTATAGACTTCTACAAGAGACAGGTCAAACTCTTGAAACTGTAAATAAACTTGGAAAAATGTCATATTATATTAACTAGTAACTTATACCAGCTCAAGATTTTATAGTTTCAGGGCACCTGATTGGCTCATTTGGTTAAACATCTGCCTTCTGCTCAGGTCATGATCTTGGGGTCCTGGGATCGAGCCCCATGTCTGGCTCCCTGCACAGGGGGGACCCTGCTTCTCTCTCTCCTCCCTGCCTGTGCTCTCTCTTGCTCTCTCTGTCACTATCTGCCTCTCTCTAAAATAAATAAATAAAATCTTTTTTAAAAAGAAGATTTTACATGCTCACTGTTATCTACATGTAGAAAATGGGTTCCGACACCTGGGAGAGTATTTGGCATAAAACGTGGGTTCCTGAAGAGCGTGCTTTGAAAAGAGAAACATGCCTTTAGACCAACGGTCCTGAATTATCCCCAAATCAGACCTTTCCCACCAGCATGCGAAGCCCATCTACTTTGAGTTCGTAAATAGCAAGTGTTTGCTTACTTGTTTTTACACATGTTTGGAGTCAACACATTTACCCACCTTGAGGGAGGAAAAAGGATTCACTCAGCCCGATTTCCTCTATAATCCCCCTTCCTTCCTGGAATCAAGATTGCATCTAAGTTTTTCTCTCTGGATAGGACTGAAATAACTCCATCAGGAACAGCAAGCCGTGTGCCTCCTGCTAGACGAGCGGTGGGCACTGCAGACAGATGTCACTGCTGCATTTCCCATCCAAGGGAGGACGATCTAATGAGGAATTCCAATGTCTCTTCGATACCAGTAAAACCAGTAAAAGGCATCATTGTCGCCTATAAAAAGAACAATCCCTAAAGTCAAAATAATTCTGAAACTGTGTTCTTCAGCATTGTGGAAAAAAATTAATACATTTTTGCTTTAAGGATTTTCCCTCTTTCTTTAGGAAAAAAAATAAGTGGCGTCCAGAGCTAGAAGAGCTGGTCCAAGTGGCTTACTTGGTATTTGCAAAGTATTTTCCTACTAATTAAATTGTATTATATCTAAGGTTACATCCATAGTCTCCTAACCTATTTGCAGTTAAATTTTAGTAATAGGAATAATAGATATTTTAAGCCAATGTGATTTCTCAGATGCCTACAAAAAGCCAATTACTAGTATACATTCCCAGTCAAAATTAAATACAGTGATAAGAAGATATTTTGTTCAGAGCGATAACAGTTAACTCAGAAAATATCTTCTTAAATTTTATAATTTCAATGACAAGTTTGTTTTTCAATTGATTTGGAAGATTTTTAAGTTTTTATTTTAAATCCTGGTAGTTAACATACGACGTTCTATTAGTCTATTAGGTGTACAATCTAGGGATTTGAGATTTGGAGATTTTTTTAATGAAGGCTTTCAGAATGGTGACTTTTTTTTTCTAGAATCAGAAAAAGTGGAAAAATGTATTATTAGTGTTTAATATCAAAATATCTTTGGGAGACTTATAGTTCTGCCTCTAGCAAATTTATTTCCACGGCATTTAAAATTCTGCAACTGACGAGTGGAAAGCCTGAAGACTCTGACATATGAAGCTGGACTGTCACTTCAATATCACTACTGAATGCAGACCTAGGGCGCCAGTTTGCAGAAAATGAATAATAAACGTATAACAAGCATTCCTGTGGACGGCAAATATGCTGACATCACAAAGGAGACAATAGAAGGCTTACACTGCAGTGCAAGTTGAGAGATGCAGATTTCTAATCAGTGATCAAGCCAAAGAGCCACATCAGACAGATATTAACCAAATGTTCTGTCCACCAGGACACGAGGAGTCCCATGCCAAACAAGAACTTAGAGTTCCTGTCCCCATGTGATTATCAAGTGCTGGGTAGGACAGCATAGGAAAGCACATTAAAAAAATTTAAAAAAAACCCACAAAATACACAAACTGGTTATTTTAAACCACAAAATGATTTGAAGGTACGAAACAACATTTGAGAGAAAATTAGAAAATCACATTTGCATAAGAAAAGGCAATATTGGAGCTCAGTCCTGGATGCCAGTTGGAAGCAGTCGAGTCTGGCAGAGGGAGCACATGGTAGGTAGAAGGAATAAAAACTGGTGCAAAGAGCCAGGCTTGTTCTAGAAACCGGACAAATCCCAGTGTGAATGTGGCAGAGTAGGGACGGGCATGGGAAGTGGCAGAGGTGAGTGGAAACTAGGTCTGGAAGTTTACGAGCACAGACCAGCATACTCCTGTAAGAACACTTCCCAAGGCAGGGGAAAGAACCACCTCCGAGCATCAGAAGGGGGGCACCTGGGTGGCCCAATCCGTTGAGCATCTGACTCTTGGTTTCGACACGGTCATGATCTTGGGGTCCTGAGATGGAGTCCTGCTAGGGCTCCAAGCTCAGTGTGGAGTCTGCTTGGAATTCTCTCTCCCTCTCCCTCTGCCCCTCCCCCTGTTCGTGCACTCTCTCTCTCTCAAATTAAATATATATATATATATATATATATATATATATATATATCCCTGGGACTCACACAGGGCAGAGAAAAATGCCCGGTCTCTCCAGCCAGCATGGGAAAACTTCAATACATGAGCACTCAGAATTGTTCTCAGTCCTGAAGAGTGGGGAACACAGCAACATAAACTACACATTGTCGGACCTCCACCTAAAAAACCTTGAGAGCAAGACCCAAAAGGATAAAATTATTTTCAAGTAATTTAACTACATCCCAGAACCAAATTAAAGTACATTTATAGAAATACTAAAATATTCAGCTCCAAAAAAAGTAAAAATTACAATGACTGGCATCCATTAGACATTATTGGGCATGCCAAGAAGCAGGACAATTGAACCGCAATGAGAAGGAAAAATAACCATTCATTAACACTGATCCAGAAATGGAGAGATTAAAGCATTTTTAAACAAGGACATTAAAACAGACATTATAACTATAGTCCATATTTTCGAGAAGCTATAGGAAGGAACCTGTGAAGTAGAGGCAGGGAAGTTATATAAAAGATGCAAATCAATTTTCTAGATATTAAAATGAAAAATGCTCAGATAAAAAGTACTCAGGATGAGATTAACTGCAGACTAGATATTGCAGAAAAAAAAAATCAGTGAACTTGAACAAAAAGCAAGAGATCTTATCCCAAAGAAACTCACAAATAAAAATTTTAGAGACTTAAAAAAGAAATGAATACCAAGAGAACAAGAAGACAGACCAAAGAGAGTGAGAAGATATTTGTAAATCACACGTCTTATAAAAGACTCATATAAAAATATGCAAGGAACACTTAAGGATCAACACTAAAAAAAAAAAAAAAAGAAAAATTGAACAACCTGTTTAAAAATGGGCAAAAAAGCTTAGTAGACACACCAACAATGAAGATACAAGTACGTCAGGTAAGCATATGCAAAGATGCTCAATGTCATACATGGTTAGGGAATTATAACTTCAAACAATAATAAAATACCGCAATGCACCTGTTAAGATGCCCCAAATCCAGAATGATGATGATGTCAAATGTTGGTGAGGATAGGGAACCCCAGGAATTCTCGTTACTGCTGGAGGGAACACAAAATGGTATAGCCACTTCAGAAAACAGTTAGGCAGTTTCTCAAAAAAAAAACAAAACACACAAAACAACTGAATAAACACTTAACATGCAATCTGTTGATCAAACTTCATGGTATATACTCCAGTGATCGAAAACCTATATACACACAAATGCCTACACATGCATGCGTGTAGAACTTTTATTCATAATTTCCCACAAATTGGAAACAACCAACATGTCCTTCCTAAGTGGGTGGGCAAAGGAACCATGCTAATATTCCTATAATGGAATATTATTTAGTGATAAAAAGCAATGACATATCCAGCCATGAAAAAACATGCAAGAACCTTAAACGCATATTCCCAAGTGAAAGAAGACAATATAAAAGGGCTACATGCTGTGTGATTCCAACTCTGTGACACTTTGGAGGACAACACTAGAGATACAGTAAAAAGATCAGTGGCTGTCTGAGGTTTGGGAGGAGAGGGGATAAGGGGGTAGAACACAGGGGATTTTGGAGCAGAAACTATTCTGTATGATTATGATGGTGGTTACATGTCATATTAGTCAGGGTTCTCCAAAGAAGAAGAACTTGCATGGTGTGTGTGTGTGCACGTGCATGCGTGTGATGGGGAATTGACTCACACCACAGGCGTGTGTGTGTGTGTGTGCACATGTGCATGTGTGTAACAGGGAATTGACTCACACCACAGTGGAGGCTGAGGAGTCCCACAATCTGCTGCCTGCAAGCTAGAGACCCAAGAAAGCTGGGGTGACTCAGTCCACACCCAGGACTTGGGGACCAGGAAACCAGTTATGTAGACTCTAGCCCGAGGATCAGGAGATGAGATGAGGTGTCCCGGCTCAATGGTGAAAAGCAAGGGCAAATTCTTCCTTCCTCTGCCTCTTATTCTATTCATGCCCTCAACAGATTAGGTGAGGCCCACCCACACCGGGGAGAGCAATCTATTTTCCTGAGTCCATCAGTTTTAATACTAATTTCACCTGGAACACACTCACAGATACACCCAGAAATAATGTTTAATCTGGGCACTGTGTGCCCAATCAGATGGGCACATAAAATTAGCCATCACAAATAACAAACCCCGGGTCAACATGACACATGAGTCTCCTTAAACCATACTTATCCTCCAATAAGTACAATAAGAAGGTCATATTTCTACCTGACTCTAACATGATATAACAATCTGACACTCAACAGAAAGTGCACCAACCCCATCCTCGGAAGAGGAGGCAAGGTCCTTGAGTAATATAACTTAATGTAAAATCAATAAAGCTTATGTACTAGGACATAAAATCAGTACATCTTAATGTTACGTGATAATAAGAGAGTAACCCCCCCACACACACATTCATAACAAAAAAAGAATAAATACCCCAGACACTTGTAGTCCTCATTTCCGTACCTGGTCACATGATTGTAGCTGGTATAGGTCCTTCTTCCCCTGTCTGTTCTGTATTCCCTTCATCTTGAGCAGGCACGTCAGCCGGTTGTGGTTCTTCATCCGGTGGGGTGACCCACGGCTTCATTCCTGAATGGTCTGGGTCACTGGCAGTCCCGCCTGGTTGGGCTGTTGTACGTTTTCTATTGAACCTAATCCCAGAGCATTAGGCTTTGCAAGGGCTGCCTTAAGGGACCCCTGTATTCCAGATGCACACCTCCTCACCTTCACTGTGGAACTTGTAGTCTGCAAATCGTCCCCTCGGTGGTCAGGGCCAATGAGACTGACCCCCCTGACTGTTGATTCAGAGGCACGAGGAGCCCACAGCGGCCGAATGGAGGTGTTAACTCACGTTTAAGTGGAATTGTTGTGTCTCCCGGTGGAAGCATTCATGTCTTTGGAGCTAAGGCCAGCAGGGCATAAGGTTATGGGAACACTAAAGGCTCGCAGGGGTCGCAACTGTCCTACTTCCGTTTTGACCCCCCGATTCCTACACCCGTGAGCCTTGGCTGTGGAGGAGGCAGCACCACGTGTCAGACACGGACTCAGGGCACACATGGCGCCCTGGAGAACCCTGGCCCAGGAGGAGCTTTGCCTGCAAGTTATAGCCGCCCCGGCGGCACTGTAACCGAGTCTTCAAATTTCATGTTTTACTAAGCCAACTGCTTCAGGATGGTGGGGAACATGGGAAGATCATGACTCCCGCCACCGTGGGCCCATTGTCACTCTTGGTGTGCTGTGATATGGGTTTCTTGATCAGGAGCAGTGCTGTGTGGAAAAGCATGCCAATGGATAAGGCGTTCTGTAGGTCCAGAGATAACAGTTTTGGCAGAAGTGTTCATGTGGGGAAGACAAGTCTGTATCCTGAGCAAGTGTCTATTTCAGTAAGCACACAATGCTGCCCCTCCATATGGACGTTATCCAGTGTTATCAATCTGCTACCGACCAGCTGGCTTATCGCCCGGGGGAATGGGCCGTATTGGAGACAGGCTGGACTCCGCCGCTGGAAGATTGAGCACTTCATGGTGAGCATGGCCAGATTGGCCTTGGTGAACGGAAGTTCACACTGCTGAGCACAGGCACAACCTCCATTGTGCCACCGTGGGCACTGTCGATAAGCTCCTTGGGCAATGACAAGGGCGACGGGCGAGACAGGCTGACTTGTATCCACAGAACGGATCATCTCATGTACTTGAGTATCAAAATCCTCGTTTGTGGAGGTTACCCTTTGCTGAGAATTCACATGAACACAAATACCTTCACATTTCTGACCCTTTCAGAGAAGACCGTCTGTATTTCTCTTCCCCATATTTCCTTACGACTGATTTTCCAATCCTGTGCCTTTCAGGTCCCCAACCATCCAGCCAAACCATTGGCCACAGACCACGATCCAGTATAAAACCACAGGTCTGGCTATTTCTCCTTCTATTTATCTTTCAACCAGGTGAACTGCCTGAAGTTCTGTCCACAGGGAGGATTTTCTTCACCACAGTCCCACAGGGATGTCCCAGAGAGGGTGTTGTGCTGTGGTAGCCCACTGTTGGGTCTGTAGAGTAAGCAGAACCATCTGTGAACCAGGACTGCGTCTTCCCTTCCTTTGTCAGTGAATCATAGGGAACTCCTCGAGAGGCCCTACGTGCACATGGAGAGAGAAAGCAGCGTAGCAGGAGTGGGGACCACGGGTATTTGGGTCACGTCTCCATGTCACTTATGTGTGCCTCCAGGACCTGGTCTGTACTGATCATATATATATGCTACTCCCCTTGGATGATGGGGTGCTGTTGCGCAAGCCCCACTTTGTGGCTTCGTGAGTAAGGTAGCACTCAGTTCATGGTGGACAGCTGAGGTCACCTGGTAACTTAGTGGTCATGGTCAAGTGTTTAGTCTTTTGGCCCAGAAGCTGGCAAAGAGCTGTTTCTCAGAAGGAGAGTAGTTATCTAGTGGATGATAGAAGGGCCTTGCTCCAAAATCCGCAAGGCCTGTTCTTCGATGCGCCTAGAAGGGCCTTCAAAAGGCTCCGAACAGCAACCCTCTCTGCCCCTAGATCTTTAAGCATTGTATGGCCCAAATGGAGCATCACAGGCCCGAGCAGCTGACCAGCTCAGACAGCAGCTTGGACCTCCTGCAGACCCTTCTCTTGTTCTGGGTCTCACTCTAAACTAGCAGCTTTTTGTGTGGTTCAGCAACAAGGCATGAGTCACAGACTCAAACGAGGAACACATAGCCTCCGAAATCCAAAGAAGGCCCCCAGGCGTCACACCTCCTTCACGGTGGCGGGACGAGTCAGATATAGTAACAACTTGCCTTCATCTGAGACAGGATCTCTCATCACGCCCCACACCACTGGACATCTAGAAATCTCACCGAGGTAAAGGCCTCTGCATTTTGTCCCATTTATTTCCCACTTCTGACACTCAAAGGTCTCATGTGAATCTAGAGTAGTAAATTACTACTTGTTTCTCATGAGGTTCAGTAAACGTAATGTCATCAGCATAATGGGCTAGTGAGATGTCCTGTGGAAGGTAGAGGCCATCAAGACCCTGAGAACTAAATGAGGTTGGAGAGTTGATACGCCCCGAGGTAGGACAGTGAAGATGCATCATTGGCCTTGCCAGCTGAGAAAGCTGCCCCTGGTGTGGGCCTGATGGACAGGTATGGAGATAGAGACATCGGACGGATCAATGGCTGCCTGCCGGGTACCAGAGGACATGGGAAATCACTCAAGCAACGATTGAGTGCCTTACGGAATCCCTGTCTGGTTAAGGACACAATAATCCACTGCCATTCTCCAAGCCACATAGAATGTCCTTGATGGGTGCGCAGAACCCCCAGTCATTCCAGGAATGTAGTGGTTCTCTTGCTTTTCTACTTTCCTAGGTAGATGCAGTGGTTCTAATGGCTCCCACTTGGCCTCTCCTGCAGCCGTAGAGTCACTCTCCAGGTCAGGGGACAAAGGTAAGGATTCTGCTAGCTGCTAAGTTATGTCGATTCCAAATACACCTTCCAGAAGTGAGGGAATAACCACAGGAATAGTCACAAAATAAAACCAAAGCAAGCAGAAGGAAGGGAATTATAAAAGCAGAAATGAATAAGATAGAAAAAAGAAAAATAGAGAAAAGCAAAGGAAATAAGCAGATTCTTTGAAAAGATCAGTAAAATTGACAAACTTCTAGTAACTGGTGAAAAGATAGAGGGAGAGAGAGAGAGCGCTCTCAAATTATCCATATCTGGAATTCGGGGCCTCACCACAGACCCTGAAGACATGACAATGGTAGTAAGAAAATTCTGTGAACGATTCCACCCACATACATTTGATAATTTAGGGAAAATAGACCAATTCTCAATAAACCCCCAACATAAATGAGAAATTCACACCACTCATCCAATATTGGACACATCATTCGAATAGCCCGAAATCTATTAAAGATATTTAATCCATAATTGAAAAAACTTCCGAAACCAAAATCTCTTAGCCCAGTTGTTTTCACTCGAGAATTCTACCAATATTTATAGAAGAATTAACACCAATCTACAAAATCCCTTCCAGAAAGTTGAAGAGGAAATAGTTCACAATTCATCTTATAAAGCTCGTATTACCTTGATGTGAGAACCAGACTCTTCACTCTGGGGAACACATGGATGGTTACTGGAGGGGAGAGGTTGGGGTGTGTGGGGGAAGCAGGGGTGGGGATGAAGGCGTGCACTTGTGATGAGCACCAGGTGTTGTATGGGAATGTTGAATCACTGCACTGTACACCTGAAACTAATATAACACTGCATGTTAACTAAATGAAATTTAAATACAATTAAAAAAAACCCAGAGTGTACAAGCAAGGAAAACTGTAGATCCATAGCGCTCATAAACATAGATGTACAAATCCTTAACAAAACCTTAACAAGTAAAATTTGACAATATAGCAAAAGAATTGTACACCGCGTCCAAATGGGGTTTGTGCCGGGGATGGCATGCCTAGGCATCTGTCCAAGTGAAATTACAGCTTAAATCCCTGCACCCATTGGCACATCATGGTTTATGGCAGCTTCATTTGTAATAGCTGTAAACTGGAATCAACCAAAATTTTTAAAAAGATTTTATTTATTTATTTGACAGAGATCACAAGTAGGCAGAGAGGCAGGCAGAGAGAGAGAGACAGGGAGAGAGAGAGAGAGAGAGGAGGAAGCACGCTCTCTGCTGAGCAGATAGCCTGATGTGGGGCTCCATCCCAGGACCCTGGGATCATGACCTGAGCCAAAGGCAGAAGCTTTAACCCAATGAGCCACCCAGGCGCCCTGGAATCAACCAAATTTTTTAGAAACTTTTTAGAATAAGCAAATGGTTAAGCAAAGCATAGCATATCGATACTGTAGACCACTATTCCTCAGTCAAATGCATGGACAGTTGCTGCGTGTAGGTATTCTGACAGATCTCAAAGACATGATGCTGGATGAAAAAAGCTCATCTTAGAGTTGGCTTTTGAAGGGCACGTAGTGTATGAGTACGTTTATGTAGCATTCTTGAAATGAAAAAATGGCAAAAAAAAAAAAAAGGAGATGGGTAAGTGATTGCCAGTTTGTAGGGCTGGTGGATGGGGCGGGCTGAGGAAGGAGGTGTGTGTGACTGGGAAAGGGAGGCAGGGGGAAGATCTTTGTGGTGATGGATCAAGTGTGTATCCAGGTATCAGTGAAGGCTACACGCGTCATTTGTGTGTTGTACCAATGTCAGTCTCCTGGTTCTGACAGTGTTCTATTGTTAGTAAGATGTAACCAGTTGGGAAAACTGAATGAAGATTACATTGAGCCTCTTTGCTCTACTTTTGCAACTTTCTGGTGATCTCTAATTATTTCAAAACAAAACATTGTAAAAAGTAATGTGCTAAAATAGGAAAGAGTCTGTATAGAAGTTGTTTTTTTTTTTTTTTTTTTTTTTTTTTAGAATGCTCACTTGTTCAAGACATTTCAACTTTAAGGCAGTCATTTTATCATTGGTAACATAATACGAGAAGCATGATTTTTATAAGGAGACTTTATTTCAGGGAGAATTTAATGTAACTTTTGACACAGTGCATTAGAAACATTACTCTGCTGAATAATATTAGCTCACTTTTGAGACAGGTTAACCATGTGCACATAAATCTAGTAATTGATGAGTAATGTTAGGACAGAAGAGCAGTCTCTTAAGATACATGATACCAAAAAAAAAAATAAAAAAATAAAAGATACATGATACCATGCTATATGGAAATTATCATTAATTTGGGAAATTTTGCAGAGCTCTGATGTCAAGATAACTGACAAGTCCAGTGCTCCTGAGATTTAACGAAGAATATAAAAAGTTTACAGAGTAAATTGAGGTAAATGGATTCAGTGCTGGAAACAGAGTTGCAGACCTGGTGGAGAATTGAGCCTGCATGGTGAGATATTTTCTGAGAGATTCTGAAGAGATTTGGTGACATTTCCAAGTTTGCCCAGGACTGGGGACTGCGTCAAGTTCAAGACTACTCAGTCCCTGATCCATGATCTTCCCTGGGAGCCACCCTCTGTTCCTCCCCCTACGTCCCCCTGTGTCTTCACACACTGGCTTCATGCCTGTGTGCTCTCTGCCAGATTTGGGGCTGCGGTCAGCGTCCCCCACACACGTGCCTGATGGCAGGCTGGGTCTGTCTCTCTCCCAAGAATCAGCCCTCAATGAGTCCCATTACAGCTAACAAGCTTCTCTGCAGCTTAAAATACTTTAGTCAGAAGAAAGAAAAATATTTTAGAAGTCTCTAATTGGAGCGATCTCAACCACATATTTTTCATCACCAGCCTTTGTATTCCAAGCTTTTGCAAGCCCAGTTATTCTGAGACACATTTTTATGGAGAAAGGAGAGGGTCATTTTTTTCCTACTTTAATTGTACCCCTTCGGTCCTTAGAGTTGTCATTACTGAGTGCTCAAGACCGAAAACATTCACGTGTTCATATTTACATTTGGGAAGATTTACTTTAAAAGTGCCCTTTTAGGGACACCTGGGGGCTCAGTCAGTTAAAACACCTGACTTTGGCTCCAGTCATGATCTTGGGGTCCTGGGATCGAGTCCCACATTGGGCTCCCTGCTTGGTGGGAAGCCTACTTATCCCTCTCCCCACTCATGTTCCCTTTCTCTCTCAAATAAAAAAAAATAAAAACTTTTAAAAAATGCTGTTTTAATGCATTCCCACTAATAAAGTCATGATAATACCTTCTGTAACAGGGCAGGATAGGGGACTGTTGTTTCTCTGTAACCTCTAATGTGATTAGGGCTGGGCAAGTTGTGGGCATTGGATCAGTGTGAGCCTGAGACAGTGCCTGGAAACCAGGTCTGGGATGAGCCCACTGGGCAGCCGGCCTCGAAGGCTGGGCCCTCCATCTGTATCATGACCGGCTGGGCCCAGAGCCCATTCGGCTCACATATGCTATGATTCTCTCCCACTACTGCTTAGGGGGATAAAAATGACTTAAAAAGTAGCTTGGGAAGAAAACTCTGCTTGACCTAATATGGGAGAGGATTACTCTTCCCTGTTTTGAGTACTTTCCCTAAAATACGTACCCGCAGTTGTCTGGCTGTCCAAGCGTTTTTCATGAGCTCAGGGGGAGATGCAGGGAGCTGTTTCCATGTGCTTTTTCTCTGCCAACTGTCACAGAAGAAAACCCTGTAACGACTCTGCTTTTGCAACATGACCTGAATAACCAGCTTGTGTGGTGATCACATGTTCTCAGGGTGTGATCTTAATTCCAGTTCTGCTGGGAATGAACCACGTGAGCCCCTTGGAGTCTGTCTCATCGGTACTAAGAAGAAAATTGAGAGCACACGGCTGGAAGTGAGGAGAGTTCCCTGCTTGCGTCTGTGGATGTTTGGGAATCAGGAATGAACTTGCCAACTGCACAACTGACTGTTATATTCTGGAGTCAATGGTAATGGATGAAGGGACAGATCCTACCTTGTTGGCACTTCTGATAGCCAGCTAGGAGGCACAAGCCTTGGACTCAGCAGACACGATCCCCCAACCCAAGATGCAATCATGAACATGCGGGGTAAAGGTAAAAGAGCAGCGGCATTTTGTCGTGGTGACAGTAGTCTTCTCCGGTGGCTACTGGACAGTGTGGGGACAGTGGCCTTGCTGGCTGGACGGGGGAGAGGGGCATGTCTGGGGCAGCTGAGCTAGGCTGTCAGTGCCCCAGGCTGTGTCCTGGCTGATCCCTTGGCGTACTATTTTATAGTACCTGGTTGCAACTTGAACTAGCAACCACTGTTGCTTTCACTTATGAACCGTGTGATCACCTGCTTCACGAATACTTTCCTCAACTGAGTTGAGGACCCTGGATTTGGACATTGTCAGACCCACGGGAGGTCTGCTTCCATCAGCAGACACAACAGTGGCCTCACTGCATGGAGGCTGAGACTGCTTTCTGGTATCCCAGTCTCTGCAAATCCCTGGGCAAGTTGAAGGGAAAAGGGTCATGGGATGGGCAGAAGGCACCCATTCCAGTTATCAGTGGTTCCTAGGTCTTGGCCTCCTTACAGTCTATATCTTTTTTTTTTTTTTATAAATTTCTTTTTTATTTTTTTTAAAGATTTTTTATTTATTTATCTGACAGACAGATCACAAGTAGGCAGAGAGGCAGGCAGAGAGAGGGGGGGAAGCAGGTTCCCTGCTGAGCAGAGAGCCTGATGCGGGGCTCGATCCCAGGACGCTGGGATCATGACCCGAGCCGAAGGCAGAGGCTTCAACCCACTGAGCCACCCAGGCGCCCCCTTACAGTCTATATCTTATCAAAACTAATGAGGCAGCAGTAATACCGCACTGGTTGGACCATGAAGGTCTCAATGTCCCCAGAAATGGAGGTCTGGTTTGGGTCACCAGGTAAAGAAGGGGATGAGCGAAGTGCTACCTGAGAGTGAAGTGAGCATGGGGCAGGGAGCAGCTGAAGGGCATCACGTCATAATGCCAGGACTGTTGCAGAAGCACATGCTGACTCATAGTTCCTTCCTTGCTCCAGAACTAACTTCCCTTGCCCTCCCCTTGCTTTGTGAAACCACTTATGTAAGCACTTCCTCAGGGACAGTTAAACCCACCATTACTCTGTGGGTTTCAGAGGATGGAGATGTGCCTGCGACCATCTTGGAGGAGAGAACTGGGTGGTGCCCAGTGATGCTAGGACTGGGGCAGGACACAGAGGTGTTGCAGTCTTTACTGTTTGAAAGATAAAACTGTACCGTGTTAATCACGAACACTTATAATTTCTGGAATTCTAAGTGTGTATGAGAATGTGTGTGAATTTGGGGGAAGGCATGCTTGTTATTTTTTTCACTGTCCAGCCCCTACCCGCCTCCTGGCTTGGAGGCAATTCCCCAGATGTGATCTCCTATTGATAATCAACGTGCTGCCTGCCACTATGAACGTCGCTTCAGTCTCCCTCCAGGTGTATGTGTGTGGGGGGGGGTGGCTCACGCTCTATCCTCGGGGGACTTTTTTTGTTTTTTGTTTTTTTTTTTCCCTCTCATGGTCTTTACTTTACATTTTGTGATGAGAGCACTGGGTTTTACACACGACTAATGAATCATTGAACACTACATCCAAAAGTAATGATGTACTCTATGTTGGCTAATCAAACATAATTAAAAAATAAAAAAATAGAATTAGGAAAAAGAGAACACTTGACATAAGATCGAGCCCTTAGCAAATTTTTGAATGCACCGTATTTAATCATAGGCACGACACGGTGCGGCAGATCTCTAGACTTAAGTCAACCGGCAGCCCTGAACCTTGTGCCTTTGACTAGATCCTCTTCGTCTTCCCTCCCCCAGCCTCCGGCCTCCACCATCCCACCCTCTGCTTCTCTCAGTCCGGCTGGTCGAGATTCCTCACGCACGCGAGATCGTGCCATTTCCCCCCCCCCCCGCCCCCGGGTGTGGCTTAGTTCACGTAGCAGGCTGTGCCTCACGCTCCCCCAGGTTGTCGCAAACGCAGAACTTCCTTCTTGTGCAGGCGGATTGGCGTCCGGTGACAGACACACCCCGCATCTGCATCCGTCCCTTCCGTCGGGCGTCCTCTATGCTGTTCCCGTGTCCTCCCGGGGGTGGATAGTGCGGGGGTGCGGACATCTCTACGGAACCCCGAGGCCAGTTCCTCTGGCTGTGCACTCCGCGGCGGGGGACACTCCTCAAAAAGTTAAAAAAAGCTCCGGGTGGGCACTAACTGGGCAAAGATAAGGGGAGTGGCAGGCTCTCCCCAAGAGGCTACCGTGGCCCTTCTGCCCCTGTACCCCCCCAACCCTGACTCGGGGTGTTTGGTCTCTACTCATCTCCCAAGCAAAGCCCTTCATCCCCCCGCTGGTTCTGCGAGCTCACTGTGGCCTTTACTAAACCCTCCTTTTGTGAAGAAAAATTGTCAAATGATGTTGTTTGCAGCTAAGGACCCTTCCTGCCACAAGGAAGTGCGGCATCTGTAGTCCGGGGTTTACCGGGTTGCGATTTGGGGTCGGCCTCGCAGTTTCACGACTGAGGAAGTCACGGCTTCTGTCCCTCAAGATCTGTAAGTCAAAACAGAAGTTGAGTGGGACAATGATGGGGACGAAGAGGGGCTCTGCGGCTCTGGGGTTTTGAGAAACACCTCAGGAACCTGAAGGACATCAAAGGGCTGCAGAGAATTTCAGTCATGTCCCAAGGGCATTTTCATACACGCCTGCCCCATGCTCAGTGGGGAAGTCTGTCATGCCATGGAATTATTTATTTTCAGGAACTTTCTGAGCCTGAAACTCTATCTCCAGGGAATGCCAGCCTCTCCCTGGAACAAAGATCCTTCTCATCAAAGGCTGTGTGGGTGGGGTCCCGGGATCCTGCTCTCGCAGCTGCCTCTGCGGGGTCTGATTTTTGCCGTCTGTCCTTCATCACTAGAGCAGGCTCTGGCATGAAACGTCGCTGTTGAGTGTGACGCTGGAACGCCCATGACTTGAGTCCGGTGAGGATTTGGGGCCAAGATGAGTCTTTACACTCTTCCTGGCAGTGAGAAAAGAAACTCAAAGCCTGTTCTGAGCGAGATGGGAGCCACTTAGAGGAGACGACAGGGTCACTGCTGAGGACGGGAACGTTGACAACAACGGCGGGTCGCAGCAGGCACTTGCTGTGGCCAGATGTCCTGAGTCCTTCACTGCGTGAATCCTCTCAGTCTCCCTTTGAGTTCGATGCATTATTACCCCATTTTACAGATGGGGAGCCAACAGAGAGGTTAAATGACTTGTCCAAAGTTGCACACCTGCTGTGAAAAGTTGATGGTCAGAGTAGCCATTTCAGTGCTATTTGACTTTTTAAACTATGTGCCTATATTATTTTTGTGACAAATTTTTTTTTGTATTTTGTATCAGTGTATTTATTTATCAAAGCATCAAGTGATTTCAAAATCTTCCTAAAATTCAAGATCTTGACATTTTTAGAAATTTTAATTTATTTTTAAAAATTTCTTCTCAGTGTTGTGACTAAAAATTTTTAAAAATCCCAGTTGAATAGAGGTTTATTTGCTTCCTTTATATTTTGTGGGACCTAAAAGTTGCAGTATTATGCTTGCAAAAGTTGATGCAAAATTCGATCAAGATCTCTGTCATGCAGTATTTTGAATTGGCGTTATAGGACTGGACACAAGCTATTAGAAGTGACCTTCTTGTTAGCCAGAACTCCTTGAATTTAATTCTATTCAGGAATCTCAGCTATTGTCTTAATGCATCTTTAAATAGAATTACCAGAATGGCTGGGCACACCCCTACTTGAAACATGACTGGTCTAATTGCTTCTACTTAGTTAAGTAGTACATATTACAGCAGATCTCAAGTTGATTTTAAATTAAGTAAGATCTACTAAAACAAGGACTAATGTACACTGGATTAACTTGTGTGTTGTTTGGTTTTGTTTCTTTTCCTTGTTTTTCCTTTGAGGAATTTCTTATCTATTTTTTCTCAAAGGAAAGCAGGAAACTAAAAACATGTTAAATGAAGATTATCCATATTGTAAGATCCGGACTTTGGATGAAAAAGACTTTATAAATAATCTTTCTTTTTGAAATATTTATAATAATTCAGGTCATTCCTCATAGTCAGTTGTATCAGCTAGATAAATAAATTTCCAATTTTTCGTATTTCGTACTTACGGAATATTATGTAATGCGATGCAGTCCGCTTTATGGGATGAAGCATGAGTTTAAATCAGGGACTATGGCTTATAATGCACTTTCATTTCTTCTACAGAGATAACGTACACATTGCAAGAGTTGAGCCTTATTGACTCTACACAGGCATATCTTTTTGGAAGAGGAGTAGTGAGTCTGATGAATAGAATAAAGGTTTAGAAATGGATTTTGGCTAATACACACATGTATTATGAAAATAATTTTATTCTATTCTCTAAAACATTATGTATGAGTCTTTTCCCTGGAAATACTTCCTATGCGAGTCAGGCTTCTTCACATATATGCTAATAGATAATGTTAAGTGTGTTACAAACCTAATTTAGTTAATATTTTTTGAGTTTACCTTCCAGTTACCTCATTTCAATTTTTATAGATTATAAGATATAAAAACACATGAAACTCTGCATTTTGCCTTGTGTGGACTGTCCGTGCATGAGCACTACCAATTTTAACCTACAGTGCCTGTAGCAATGTGTCCAAGAAAAAAATAAAGTCTGGGGTGCCTGGGTGGCTCAGTGGTTTAAAGCCTCTGCCTTCGGCTCGGGTCATGATCTCAGGGTCCTGGGATCGAGCCCCGCATCGGGCTCTCTGCTCAGCAGGGAGCCTGCTTCCCTTCCTCTCTCTCTGCCTGCCTCTCTGCCTACTTGTGATCTCTCTCTGTCAAATAAATAAAAAAAATCTTAAAAAAAAATACAGTCTACACTTACATGCAGAAATTCCTCCATCGCTCCCAGAAAGTAAATAATTGATCAATATGCATATGTAATAAGAAAGCTTTTTAAAATGTGCCTTTGAAATTCGGTGGTCTGTACAAATGTTTGTAGGGTAACACATTTGATGAATATGACTAGAGTTTATGGTACCAGAGGCTTTGTGGTTAGGTGGTTGAATGTCTTCCTCAAAACGTTTGGGTGAAGTCACACCTGTGAAACTTACATGGGAGACATGTCCAGCAGGGTTGTCCTCTCTGATGACGTTACTGCCAGTGGTTATCTTAGTCTCTTAAATTCAAACAGGTAATTGATTGATGCTCCCAAGCCATCTGTGTGTGGCTCTTCAAGTTTACACCAAGTCCCCCAGGACCTAAGGCTTAATCCCAACGTGTGTGTGTGTGTGTGTGTGTGTGTGTGTGTGCGTCCTATACAGCTGAAGAGTACACGCAAATGTGGTTTTCACTTGATATGGAGATGAACGGGAGACTATAATAGGGTACAGATCACCTCGAAACACCTGCTGTCTAAACATCCTTATCAGAAGTTAGGTTCTCATGTGATATTAAAAAATCATCAGCAAGTAATCATATTATCAGTTTTAGATCTTAAACTCTTTTATAAGATAACTTCCATTTAAAAGAATCACGCTAATTCAATTTCACTCATGTCAGAGTGCATTGTCCCCAGTACAGTGCAAATTGCCAGAGTCATGCCACAGAATTAAACAGCCAGATACAATAATTGGGAGAATTCACTTTCCAAACCTTCTTCCTCTCTCTGTGGCTCTCATGTTTCTTCTTTCTGATGTCTCATTTCTTTTCTTGGCAAGCCCTCCACATAACACAAAGGTTATTTTGTGAATCCCTGTAATCTGGGTGTCCGTCTCTTCTTTCATTCTTCCCAGTACTTCTGAGGACAGAGCCACCGCTGTGACTGGCCGATGGCAGCGCTGGCTGTTTGTACCGTGCTCTTTTGTATTCCCTTCTTTGGAGTGGCGTTCAGCTGAGCGGGTGGCTCCATAAGGAGGATGTGTTCTTCTGCCTGTGTGTGTTGGGGGGAGTGGGGGATTACTGTAATTGCTTTTATTCTAAAATAAATGCTCAAAACTTCAGCCCAAATTAACATTGTGTACAGTTTCCTTGGCATTAACAATGACACTTAAAAATCGTATTGAAACCATCCGTGGTCTGGAAGGAAAATGTTTTAAGGGTCTCTTGCCCCTGTGATTCTCCTAACCTTCACTGAAATCAGTAAAACATTGACATTCACTCTGGAGTTTTATACTTTTAAACATTATTGACTTTCTGGTAAGAAGTCAGATGTTAAGACCTTGGAGCATGCACTCTGGTGAGAGACAAACTATTAAATGCTACTCGTTTAACTTTATGATACAAATCTTTATTTCACCAGCTTTATTGAGATACAATTCACATGTGCACCTGCTTGAAGTGCACAATTCAGTAGTTTCTAGTATATTCACAGAGAAGGCAATCATCCTCACAGTTAATTTCAGGACTTTTTCATCACCTCAAAAAGGAATCCCGTACCCTTGATAGATGACCCCACATCTCCTTAAGCCCCTGAGACTAAGTCACTACTAATTAACTTTGTTCAAATCTCAGAAATGTTCATGAGTCAACACTTTCATATAAATCTCCAACTCTCTCTACCAGTACTATTTCAACTTAAGAACTTTATTTTTGAGCATTTTGGGGTTTCTAGAAACACTGAGCAGAATGTACAGAGTTCCCATATACTCCCCTCACCCTCACAACGCCTCCATCCCCCTTTTCCTATTTTTAACATGTTGTATGAGTGGTACATTTGTTACAGTTGATGGGCCAATACTGAAATATTGTTGTTAATTAAAATTTACATTAGGGCTCACTCTTTGTGTTGTACATTCTAGGGGCCTTGACAAATGCACGATGTCATGTATCCACCACCATAGTCTCCTACAGAGTGTTGCTGCCCTAAAAATTCCTGCAACCCCCCTATTCATCATTCTTTCCCTTGTCCTTAGCTCCTGGCAGCCACTGATCTTTTTACTATCTTCATAGTTTTGCTTCTTCCACGATGCCATATGGTTGGAAAAATATAGCATGTAGCCTTTTCAGACAGGCGTCTTACACTTACCAATATACTTCTAGGGTTCCTCTATGTTTTGTTTTGCTTGATAGCTCTTTTTTTTTTAATTGAGGAATACTATTCTGTTATCTGTATATTGTCTAGGCCTATCCATTCATCTATTGAGGGTAGATGCGAAGGAGTGTGATTGCTGATCATATGACTGGAGCAAGTTTAATCTTGTAAGAGTTTGCCAGCCTGTCTTCCAAAGTGGCCATTCCATTTTGCAGACCCACCGGTCTGTGGTTTTCTAGCAGTGTTTAATTTAGTGAAATCCAAATTATCAATTTTTCCCTTCAAGAAGTGTGCTTTTTGTGTTGTGTCTAAAAATCATTGCCCAGCCCTGGATGACCTGGATTTTTCTCCTCTGTTAAATACCTTGGTGTTTTACATTTAGGTCTGTGATCGTTTTCAAGTTAATTTTTGTGAGAGGCAGCCTCACCGTTGCTCCTCTGTTAAAGACCAGTTGACTGTATTTGTGTGGGCCTGTTTCTGGGCTCTCTGTTCAGCTCCATTGATCTCGCCATCCATTCTTTTGCCAATACCACACAGTCTTAATTACTGTAATTTTAGAGTGCATGTGGACGTTGGGTGGTGGCAGTCCTCCAACTTTGCTCTTCTCCTTCAATATTGTGCTGGCTCTCCCAGTTTTTTATGAACTTTGGAATACATTTGTCAATATCCAGAAAATAACTTGCTGGAGTTTTGATCTGGATTCATTGGATCAATAGACCAAGTTAGGGAGAATTGACATCTTAACAGTTTTTGATCTTCCTATAAAAGGGAGACAAAATATCTCTCCATTTATTAAAATATCCTTTTAATCGTGTCGATCTTATGTCTGTTTTGTTAGGTTTATACCTAAGTATTTCATTCTTTTGGTGCTAATGTAAATGATGTGTTTTTAATTTAAAACCCAAGTGTATATTGCTGGTATATATGAAAGCAATCAACTTTTATATATGAAAATATACCCTGCAATCTTGCCATAATTGTTTTTTGTTACCAGAATTTTTTGTTGATTGTCTCAGATGCTCTGCATAGATGATCACATCATCTAGGAAAAAAGATAGTTTATTTCTTCTTTTCCAATCTATATATTTTTTATGTCTTTGTCAAATGCTCTTTCCACATCTACTGATATGATCAGTCAGTTTTTCTTCTTTAGCCTGTTGAAATGGTGAATTTCACTAATCAATTTGCTAACACTGAACCAGTCTTGCATACCTGGAATAAATCCCTCTTGGTCTTGGTTCTTTTCATATGTTATTGGATTTGATTTGCTAATATTTTATTGAAGATGTTAGTTTCTATACCCATGAAAGATATTTGTCTGAATGTTTCCTTTATAAATAATATTTTATACGTTTTTGATTTTAAGATAATGTCAACCTCATAGAATACATTTACAAGTATTCATTTTGGTTCTATTTTTTTGGAAGAGATTTTACTGAATAAGCATAATTTTAGCCCCTAAAATATTTGGTAGAATTCACCAATGAACCCATCTGGCCCTAATGTTTTCTGTTTGGTAGATTATTAATGACTGATTCAAATTCTTTAGTAGACCTAGGCCTTTTCAGATTGTCTCTTTCTCTTAGTGTGAGTTTTGGTGCTGGAACAAATGCATATGTATGCAAAAAAAAAATCTGTACAAAGACTTCAGACCTTTCATATATATTAACTTAAAATACATCATGGAAATAAATATAATCAGTGGAACTTTATTAAAATGAAGTACTTCTGCTCTAACAGAAAGATACTGTTGACAGAATGACAGGTCAAACCATGGTCTGGGAAAAAGTATTTGCAAAGACATGTATCTGATAAAAGGCTAGTACCCAAAATATACAAATATCATTTGATTCTTGGAACTCTGGAGCACCGTCATATTTTTGAAAAATAAAAAAAATTTACAAATATATAATAATTATAGAAATATATAACAAACTGGTATTTAGAATTAATTTTTGAATGTGATATAAAAAGCTGTTCTTTGATTTGTTTTCACATAAGGCAGATGCAGCGTTTTGCTTGTTTCATTAAAACTATGTAGTTTGATAATATTTTTTAGTCTCATGGGCGGTCTACTGATTCCATGTTAACTTTTATTAATTTCAATAATAATGATTCCCGATGTAGCACTTATGGAGGCATGACCCATTCACATTTTTCAAAAAGATTTTATTCATTTGACAGAGGGGCTGGGGAGAGGCAGAGGCAGAGGCAGAAGCAGACCAGCACTGAGCGGGGAGATGGGCATCAGGCTCCATCCCACGACCCTGACATCATGACCTGAGCTGAAACCAAGAGTCCGATGCTGAACTGACTGAGCCCCTGGGGCCCGGCCCATTTGTATTTTCAAATATGAGCAAGGACTTCCCTTGGGACTAATCTCTGGTGACCACAGACTTGTCCCTGGGTCTTAACCAACAAAGTAACTTACATGTATTAATAATCTTTAATTAACTGACTGTAATACTGTAGATACTGAAAGTATGATCCGTAAGTTTGGCTTCAGAAGGAAGAATAGTTTGAAAATAATGAAAAAAAATCCATATTCTGGTCGTCGATACTCACATGATGCATTAGACAAGCTTGAGGGCGCCTCCTCTAACATCTCCCGCTCATGCTGACAGACAATTCCGTCCGGTGGGGCTCAGCCTCACGTCCAAGAATGCAGGATTTCCTCATGAGAAACCTGAATTAAAACAGTTCTTTTTTACCGTTATCCTTCTTTGGTTTTGAAAAGTCTGTTTTGACATAGGAACAGCTTTTTCATTCATGTATGCTCTCGAGTTTTGTGTTGCTTTGTGTGTGTTATGAGTGTGAAATAATGGAACAGGGACAGGCTGCAAACTTCAGAAGTGGTGGAGGTCACCTTCATCACCCCCAAGTGTGGGTGGGAGGAAGCAGGAAGCCGCGCTGCCAGGGGTGTCGGGAGGGAGGAAGGTGTCCTGGGATGCTGCCG
Source organism: Martes martes (assembly GCF_963455335.1). Lineage (NCBI taxonomy): Eukaryota > Metazoa > Chordata > Mammalia > Carnivora > Mustelidae > Martes > Martes martes. The sequence goes on along the minus strand of NC_137902.1, from coordinate 86,989,076 downwards.
TGGGGTTGGCAGTGGCCGTTGTCCTGGACTTATCTGGGACCATCCAAAGCACATCAATCAAAGAAAAAGACATTTGCAGTTCACCTAGCTTTACAGGCTACGAGGCCCCAAGCACAAGGGCACGCACTTGCTGCTAACCTTCCCTTGTCTTGGAAGAAAGCATACTTAACGGAGAATCCTTCCAGAGTTCTGGATTCCTAAATCCACTCAGCCTCAACCGAGGGGTGTGTCTCTGAGCAGAGGAGAGGCCGTGCAAACTAAGGTTTAACACAGGACACCTACGAAGATGGAGAATTTACTTTGGCTTTCTTGACTTTAACTTCACAAGAGCCATGTAAAATAGGCATGTTTTTAAAACGTTTCCTTTACTTATTTATTGGAGAGAGTGAGTGGGGGTGCATTTGCATGACTGGGGGGAGGGGCTGAGGGGGAAGGAGAGTGAGAGGGCATCTCAAGCGGACTCCCCATTGAGCGTGGAGCCTGTCGCAGGGTTTGATCTCAGGACCCTGAGGTCATGACCTGAGCCCGAATCAAGACTCGGATGTTTCATTGACAGCCACCCAGCACGACCCCCAGCGCTAGCTGTTTCCAACAATCTGCAGAGAGGGGATGGATTTCTACCTGCAGTTTGGTTTGGTTGTCAGAAATGATGGCACCACACAGACACACAGACACACAGACACACACACACACACACACACACACACACACACCCTGAGAGGGTGGGAAAAGGTTCATACTCACATACAAGACTTTCCGGGGAAAGCAAGGGAGACTTCCCAAGCTGGTGCTCATGTCGGTAAAAGGGGGACATTATGAGGGAAAAGTACATTGGCAATGATTTTACTTTTTGGGTTCTGGTTAGCTTCAGAAGTGTGTTATTTATATTATTTTTGTATGCCTATTTTAATACTCACTAAAATACCCTTTGTTAACAAACCCATCCACATGAATAGAACTAAATTAAAGTCAGGCCAACGCATGAACCAATGATCCTTGGGATTCGAGAAGGACACCAAGTATCCATTTAAACCAGGGAAAATCTAAATTGTTCTCGGTGCTTAAGAGTCTCTCTTTTTATTTTCTTTTTTAATTATTATTATTATTTTTTAAGTTTCTTTTCAGTGTTCCAGAATTCAGTGCTTAAGATTCTTTTAATAAAAAGGAAGCTCAGTGTCTGAGGGGCCCTCCGCGGTTGTGAGCAGCACCCCAGAGCTGGCCCTGAGTCTGGAGGGCTCAGGCAGCCTCTGCAGGACTCCTCCCTGTCCCCGGGGCCACGCAGGCGCCCGTCCTCTGCCCTGCAAAGCACTTCCTAGTGTTGCACCGTACGTGTGCATTTTCCGATGATAACTTTTATTTTAGAGAATATTGGGCACAGCTTAACACCTCCTGGCTACAATCCATTTCCCCATCATGATCCTGGAACTGTGACACCCGGCAGGTTCTCTGAGAGGCCCTGGCGGCTGTCAGGATCCCCCAGCCACACCCACCCCCCCCGGAGGACAGGGGCACTGTGCAGATTGAACAGCAACGGGACAGCCTTACAGAAGGCCAAGCCACGGCGGAGTAGAGGGCACACTTTTTATTTACAACTCTTGTCCAATTCCTTCTAAAGGACAGAGAAGAAACAATTAACCCCAGGAATCCACAAAGATGGGGGGACGGGGGAGGCAGACGCCTCCTGAGAAGTAAATTGCCTTTCAGTTTCTAGATTTGGTGGATTGTTATCTGGTCCAATATGAACACCACCATGAGAAAAGCTTTTGTTCTTGTAATTACACCACCGCCGCCTGGCCCCCCTTGGTGGGGGACGTCAGTGATTGGATGCATGCGTTGTAATTACCTCCGCATCCTAAAGTGAACACAAGCTTCAAGTAAATCACGTTTCCTTTTTGTTTACTTCTGTTAACATGTCAGTAGGAAAGAAAATGGCTCTAATGACTTTTGAACTAAAAGTAATGAATAAATAAAATAACTAATAATATTTGATTATGGAGCCATTGTGTGCTCAGACTTTTTGTACAGACATCCGAAAAGTCATAATGAGACTTAAAATGCCTTTATTCACTTATTTCAACAGATGTCAATTTACATTTTGGAATACACTTACTATACTCAGAATATGGCAGATATAATCACAAACACCAAGAATAATTTTGGAATTTTCCCAGAATAATTTATGGAAACATTAAGTCGTGCTTCGGCTGCCCACGTTTCCCCTCCTCTCTCGTTTTATTCTGGTAACCCAGCCGTCAGACGTCCCCTGGGGCCCCCCACTGGCCTCCACACAGGAGAAGCCCCAGGCCCGCCGTCTTCAGGAGCAACTCCGGTGTGTCTGAGGGCGAGGGGAGAGGGGAGCCATCGGGGCAGGGGACAGCGGCGGCCAAGGAGGTGACGAGGTGTCAGAAGGAATGTGGTGTGTGCACCCACAGAGAGGCACAGGGATGGGGCTCCCCGGAACTCAGCACGGGGGTGGGGGGCAGCAGGAGTCCTGGTGTGGCTCTTGAGCTGGAAGGGACGGATGGGACAAGAAGGACGGGGGTTTCATCCTCCCCCGCGCTGGAGCCTGGAATCTCACCCAAGTGCGTTTACCGGGGGAAAAACCCCATAAAATGCTGTAACATTTCCTGCACCCTGAGCTTTGGAAGTCGAAGCCAGCACCTGTGCGCCAGCCTGCGATACCCTGACTCCTCCCGTGCGTCGCCGTCCCGCTCCCCTGTCCTTGGCTTTGCTCACCTCCGCCAGCTTCCTGCACGTCACCACCTCGGAGCTGGGGTCCCCAGCGCACGGAGCACCGTTTCCAACACCCCCTCATTCAATATTCCAAATGTCAGCTACATTTTCTACCCTTTCAGCTCAACGGCTCCAGGTCTCCGTGTCAAGGTCGTCGGTGTCACTGAGAAGCCAGACCCCGCCTTTTGGGACTGGTTTCCAGTAGTTCTTTCCCCCTTGTTCAGGTGAGTCTCCCCCATCGGTGGACACTAGGCTCCCTCCCTGGCACATGCCCCCCGCAGTTTAGATCCTTTCGGCCTCCCCATATTTGCCTCCCCGCTGGACCGAGCCCCACCTAGCACCAACCAGACCTTCCTGTGAACAAAACAGGAGGAGCGAATCTAGGCACTGAGCTCACCAGACTCCCCCAAAGTGTTTGGTCCCTCACCAGCCGCATTCCACCGTGCCGGGACCCCAGCACACTTTCCAGCAGGCTCCTGCTCCGTGTCTGTGGCAGCTCCCCGCCAACGAGCCTCCCGCTCCCCCTCCGCTGGTGGCTTTACCTCCTACTTCATTAAGAAAATAGAAACACTTGGCGGATTCTCTCTCCCCAGGTCCTCCTCTTGCTGGCAACTGCCCACATCGTCTGCCAACACTTTGAAGGAGAAAGTTCCCCTGCGCCTTCCCGCTCCTGCTCTGGGTCTCTTGCCCCCTCACCGCGTCACGACCTCCTGTCTTCAATCACCCGTGCTCTGTCTGGCATCACCGGAAGTCCTCTCTAAACCAGCTTATCCCCGACACAATATAGTCATGCTCTGGAATCTTCTAAAACGTCCGCTGTAAAACCACCCATTTCCAAGCCTCTACTTTCTGAATTCCCTTTCTTTTCCTTGGGAGAGTGTTTACAAAATCATCACCCATGTTTGCTGCGTCCACTCTCTCCAGCCCTTCCTAGTTCTTCACTTTACTCAGATCTGGCTGGTGTCCTGATGCTTCTGCAAAGTCATGGCTGCCCATGGCCTCCAAATTGCCAAGCACAAGGGACACATTCCCACCTCATCTCACTCAGCCAGTACACGGGGACGCACCCAGCTAAACACTCCGGCCTTCTGAAAATGTTCGCCTATCATCTGTGCAAGCAAATGAACACCAGCCAAATGAGGACAAGCTCATTATCCAGAGCTCGTGCCAGCGAGGGAGTCAGCCCCCATCGCTTGGGTCGGGCAGAGACTCAAAGACAGATGGGCATGTGGGGGAACTTTCTGGTGGAGCAAAAGGAAGGTTCAGGGTAGCCCCGAGCAACAGCCGCTGGGGACGGCTAACGAGCAGGTGCACATCCGGGGGATGGGGGTTGGGGAGCATGGCTGGCTTTCTCTGGTTGGTCCTAAGGTGGATATGGGACCAAAAGTCAGGAAAGCTGCCAGTTACCAGTCAGCATTTGGCTGTTTTGGCTTCACCATTACAGAAGTTATTGTTGGGCTTCCTGCATTATTCAGAGTTACGAGTCTGCCTTACAGTGGGCAGACTTACTGGGCCAGGTAGAGAGAAGGGGCTGGCTTCCTGGCAGGTCACGGAGGTTTGGAGTCAGTGCTTTTTGTCTATGGTCTGGCCATGGGCCATTTGGATATTTGGTCTCAGTGTCTTCAAGAGTCTTGTGTGCTCCCGACTGCCTTCCCCAGCTGCCCTTCTCCGTGGTCTTCCCTGCCCTCCTGTAAGTAGGGAGATCTCATGTGGAGGAGGCCTTTGTCCTCCGTCCACACCCCTTTCTTGGGGGCCTCTACAATCCTGTAAACTTTCACCTGAGTTTGAGAGGTTGGCGTCCTGTAAGCCTGTGTTCTCGGAGGTGCCAGGGTTTATTCCTGCAGCCTCCCTTCGGGGCTCCAGACCCAGACGTGCCCCTGCCTGCGTCACCTGCCCAAATGGGAAAGACCCAAGGTTACGGAGTCACTTGTCAAACTCGGACCGCAAGCTGCCTCTTTTGGTTCTCAGTCCTCCAGGTTCTCTGTGACCTTTGGGGTTTTCATTATTAATGAGCGATGAGTGACTTTGGAAGCACGTTGAGCAGATAAAAGACAATAACAAATCATGCCGGTGTGTCTGAGAAGTGGGAGACGCTCCCGCCCACTTCCCTCGGTGCCTCCTCTGGGACACACAGCTGCGCCTCCTGCCTCGGGTCCTGGTGGCTCCTGGGCATTCCAGGGTGATGCTTGCCCAGATGACAGTGGGCATGGCCTGGAAAGACGCTGGGAAGGGAGCCAAGGTTGCCTTGAAATCAGGAAAATCACTGGTTTTTTTTTTTTTTTCTGTGCATCTTTAAACAGGTGCACCTTTGGAAATGCTCCTTTGAATTAAAATCACAAAGTCATACCATTTTTGAGGGAATCTCATTTAAATAGAGCTTCAGACTCCCCTATTTTTTTTTTTTTTTAGTAAAAATAAGTCTTTTGAGTCATCATACCTAAGTAATGACTGTCACAGGAGCTTATGCTCTTGGGGCACTGAAAAGAACCAGGCTCTTTGTTCTTTGACACGCGGCTTCCCCACCCAGCTCCCCTTTCTCCCCACTTCGATTTTGACTTCCCTAATTTTAATTGAACGCTGAGAGCCCAGTTAAAATTTCACAGCCCTTGAAAACCTTTCCAGATCCTTTAAGTCATGTGTTTCTCCCTAGTTATGCCCTAATTTCAGCTGGTTTGTACCTCTACAATGTTTATGAACGCTATCTTCTATGTTCTGGAAGACGTCTGTCAACTCCGCTGCTCTGTGACCTTCTCGAGGACCGGTGGGATGCCTTAGTCATCTTTGGACCAAGTTCAACCCTTGTTCTGGTTCAAAATACTAAGTAGAATGCATCCTTTGACTTGAACAACACTGAATCTTTGTTTAAAATTCATTTTCCCAGGTCTACAGGTGCTAGGTGCTGGAGGGACACAATATTGTTTAGAAGTAAAAAATTGGTGAATACGCTTACAAAATCAGTCTCCTCCCAGCTTTCCCTCACTCAGAGTTGCAAATATCTCCGTTTCAGGTATTTGATTCATTCTTTTTGACGGTATCCAGCAGTCAGTGCAGTTTCAATGAACTTGCTTGCAAGGGAAAGAGCCCCTTTAAAGAAGATGCTGGGACTTGGAGAAGGACAGCTATGGGGAGGGGGGAGAAGACACAGAGGTGTCCAAGCAACCTGCAGAGGTGTCCAAGCAACCCAGAAGAGAACCATCCTTCCTTCCCTCTGGTCCTGGGAAGGAAGAGGTTCTCTTCTCAGAGGCAAGGAAGGATGGTTCTCTTCTGGGAAGACAGTGGAAAGAGCCAGGGCGGGGAGGTGGTGCTGAGGGACGGTGTCCCAGCATTCAGGAAAGATGGAGATTTACGCTCTAACTTTCTAGCTCACATCTCCGCTTCAGACGAGAGAGCCCATTATCAGACCTGCACACAGAGTGCTGGGCTTTAACTACCCTGGGAGAAACAGGAGTCCAAAATTACAATGGCAGACGACAAATATGGGTCTAAGAGTTTTTAACAGAGAAGCATAACAAATATGCTAGGTATCGTAAAATCCTGGCTCTTAGGAACCCAGATAAAAGCAGGGAAGAGGTTGCAGAGCTCCTACTTGAAAGGGACCAGTGTTCCTGTGTGTGGACCCGTGCAGGTGACCCTCCCCTCATGCACCATAGTTTATGGACTGGCTCATGCAGTATGATTCACCCTGGCTCTTTGTTAAAGTACAATTTTCAAAAATTAAACCCATGACTCTCATGCAAATATAAAATGAGTACATGCCATAGATTTAATTAGCTCATTAATAAGAGAACCAGCATGGTGGTAATGCTGGTTGGAGAGAGCAGGATGGAGTGGGAGCCTTTACAGGAGCTGGAAGAGAGAATTCTTCCGTAAGATCATTAATTTTGGGTAGAAAACCACCTAAGTTTCTGTAGTGAAAAATAGCTAAAATCCTGAACTTTGGGGGTTATTTCTTTTTCTCTCAGACGGGAATCATTTGTACCCACTGGACAAAGTTCCTTTGGATTGCTGCTGGACAAGAATCGTTTCTCTACAAGTGAGGCCCGAGGCTTCCAGAGTTCTGACACAGCACCGGCAATATTAAACAGCAAGACAAAGAAGCAAAAGTGCACGCCTGCAGAGTCAGATAACCCTCAGGCAGACCTGGCTATCAACTTTTAGCTTGGCCCCGAGAAAGAGCAAGCTAAAATCTTTTAGCTTCTCCTCAGGTGTCTGGATAGTTTTTCTTAATGCCAATTTACAAGGGGTTTTCTCTTGCTCATCTGACCCACAAGTGTCTGGAGACTACGTGTTCCTGGGGAGGGGATTCCCAGATGTATTCTCCAGCTGCCCCACAGTAAAAGTGAATCTTGAAACTGTTCACATGATTTAAAAGAAAAGCCAGACTATGTAGGGTGTGACTCTGAGTGAGGGCAGAAACTTCTCTCAGAAAGCATGGTATTGGTGAAATGTCACAGGCTCCAGGGAGCTGCATCATTGGAGAGAGTGAAACATTTGCTGATATAAGGCAGTGCAACACTTTCTGTCTTCTGATAATCCTGAGGCCCATATTAACACCATACCCAAAATCCATAGGCACGTTGTGCTTTCTCAAGGGTCTGCCACGTGTGCTGAGCTACCATCATGCTTAAAACATGAATTTAATGGCTTTACTTTGAACATGTTTAAAGGGAAGTATGGAAATAGTTTCTTAAATAATATCTGTATATAGGACTCAGGTTGCACAAAGCAGATGACGTTCCCGGACACTGCAGCTCTCCCAGGTACCATAAAAGGCAGAGGCAAGACAGAGATACCAAGGGATGGTGCTCAGGAGAGAATACCCCTGTGACTAATGTGATGATTTGATCAACTCCAAAGTTATTCTTATCTCACCACTAAAACACGTTTTCTCCTTTATTGCCAATGTTACAGAAGAAAACTTTTTCCTCCACCCTCTTAGACTCGGTCCCGGAGGGTTGCAAATTAAACTAACAAGATACAGATTAATGGGAGACAAGACGTACAATTTTTATTAATCTTTTATTATGTATGAGAGTCCACAAAAGGGGAGTGAAAATCAAAGAACCAGTTAGACACGGGGGCTTATATCCATTTTTAACGAAGGAAAGGGGGTTTGGGCTTTGGGGGATGACACATGGTAGGAAAGTGCCTAGGAAATGGATGAGAGAAATATATGGTGGGTGAGAGTTATCTTGGTAAGGTTTGCTTATGGACGTATCTCAGCACGACCCTCTCTTCTGCCTGGTACAGAAGCAGATACACTTTCTAAAGGGAAGGTAAAGCTCTGATTTTAGGCGGAAAAGGGGAGGGAAGGTTCTTGCTGCCTCTGTTGATTTTCAACTGCTTTTAGCTCAGAACAGTCTTGATGTTAATGAGGCCTATTTTGGGGGGTGGCATATCCTGATCCCCTTCCCTAATATTTCATCTCCTTCCAATACATGGGGAAGGAAGGATCTGTTTTCTGTCCTATGATAGGAAGGATCAGTTTTGCTCCCATTGTCAGGAATCCTTTTTGAGTGTTTATTAGTGAAGTGACATTATGTTCTTTAATTCCACCACGTGTCCGCAAAGAGGACAGGTTCCCGGATGCTGTCGTTCTCAAGATATAATTCCAATGAGCTTCTTGTTTTCATTTTAGTGCTAGAATTCTACAACCTTTGTGCTTAGTGTGGTGGTTTGTTTTTCTAAGTGTAAGACAGACTCCACGGCCGCTTTCCCATCAGCACCCTGGGCTGGGTTGCTCAGGAGCCGTGGGACAGGCTGCTCCTTCTCCACACCACTGTTGGACTCCAGCTCTTCTCTGTCCTTTTATGCTATCGGTGTGTGTGTGATGGTGGAGCAGCAGAGCACAGAAGGAATAAGTGCGATGTGTTCACGGGTGCCTTGAAATGTTTCTTAGGAGGTTGTTTTGTTTTGTTTTGTTTTCCCACAGCACAGAGGACACCTTGGAACATCTCACTGAAGAAGTACCATCTGACCATGTGCCTTCGGGAATTCCAACAGTAAAAATCATAATGCTCGTTGGCTAATATTGTACATTCTCCTTTTTTTGGTAAGAAAGTCTTTCTTTCTAAGCAACTTCAGTAAGGTATAACTGAAATGAACTAAGCCACATGTCTTGAAGTGCGTGATTTGACAATTTTTGATATATATTATATATGTATAAGCATCATTTTCACAATCTAGAAAATGAACATATAACTATCTCCCCAAAGATATTTCTTGCTCCTTTATAAACATGTCTGCTCCCTGTCCTTGCCGTGCTCATCAGTGGACCAGCACTGATCTCCTTTCTGCCGCTGTAGTTTGGTTTGTGTTGCATGGAGAATCTGACACGGAGTCACAAAGTACTTGTTATGTTTCGCCTGGTTTCTTCTTCCATGGGTGAGGATGTTGCAACTCCTCCCCTCCTTGCACTTGTCTACATGTGTATTTTTAGTGTTGTGCGTTCCGCTGTACAGATACACCCCAATTTGTGTACTGAGGAATACTTCATCTATTGACAGATGTTTGTGTTGTTCCCAGGTTGGGCTAATTATAAAAAAACACAAACATTTGCTATTGTCTGAGAGAGAGAGAGAGAGAGCGTGAGCAGGAGAGTGACGGAGGGAGGAGCAGGGTCCCCGCTGAACAGGATCCCAGGGTTGGCTGATCCTATCATGACCTGAGCAGAAGGCAGACCCTTCAGCAACTGAGCCCCGGGCGCCCCTGTCATCTGCCTGTTTAGTTGTAGCTGGTATGTGTGTCTGTAAAGTAATTCCATTGTGAATGTTCTTTATGTCTCCCTAATGTCTGTGACCCCGAGCATCTTTTCCTGTGCTAGTCAGCACTCTATCCATCTCGGGGGAAGCTTCTCTTCAAAGTTGTCCCCTTTTTAAAAAAGTTCGGTTGTTTGATTATTACTTTTTTTTTTTAAAAAGAAGATTTTATTTATTTATCTGACAGAGAGACACCACAAGTAGGCAGAGAGTCAGGCAGAGAGAGAGGGGGAAGCAGGCTCTCTGCTCAGCAGGGATGCTGAGGCAGATGCGGGGCTCGATCCCAGGACCCTGAGATCATGACCTGAGCCGAAGGCAGCGGCTTAATCCACTGAGCCACCCAGGTGCCCCAATTATTACTTTTTTATTGAGGCATAATTGATACACTTTGACCTTTATTAGCTTCAGATGTATACAAGAATGATTCAATATTTGTACTTATTGTAGAGTGGTCATCGCACTAAGTCTAGTTTAAACCCACACCACACAGAATACACACAGTTTTTTTTCCTGGGATGAGAACTTTAAAAATTTACTTACTTTTTTTTTTTTTTAAGAGTTATTTATTTACTTTCCAGTGGGCGGAGGGGCAGAGGGGAAGGGAGAGAGAATCTCAGGCTGACTCCCTGCTGAGTGAGGAGCCCACGCAGCCACTCCACCGGGGCTGGATCCCGCAGCCTGTGACATCGGGACCTGAGCCGCGGTCCCGAGTCAGGCGCCCGGCTGACTGAGCCACCCAGGCGCCCCTCACGAGTTGCTTTCTCAGCAACTTCCAAATCCAAGACACAGCATTATCGAGCATAATCTACGTACTGTACATCACGGGCCCGGGACTTAGTTATTTTACGCCTGGAGGTTGGTGGGTCTTGACCCCTCTTTGCCCGCTCCTGCCCCCCAGTCCCTCACTGCGGCGGCCGCAGTCTGTTCTCCGCACGCACGACCTCCTGTTTTGGTGCCTGTTGCTTTCAGACTCCACGTGAATGAGATCATTCATTTTTTGCGTCTCTCTGTCACATTTACTGCGACGGCATGGTGTCCTCAAGGTTCATCCTGTCTTTGTCAAGCTACACTCCTTCCGGGCCCGTTTTGCTGAGACCCTGATCACGAATGGAGGTTGCACTGTCACATGTTTCCGCTACGTCCACTGGGAGACCATGTGATGGTCTGCCCATCATTTTGATAATGTGGCGAAGCGCATGGACTGGTCTGCAGGTACTGAGCTGTCTTGCGCCTGGAATCAGATCCGCTTGTCATGACATAAGACCCTTTCACGTGTTGTTCCGTTTGCTTTGTTAATTTTTTTTTGAGAATTTTTGTGACTCCTATTTTTTTTTTTTTTTTTTACATCCTTGTCTGGTTTTGGTATCAGGGGACTTTATTTTTTGTAAAATGAATTGAGAAGTGTTCCCTTCATTTCTGTTTTTTGAAGAGATTGGGGATTGGTATTCTTCTTCTTTGAATGTTCAGTATAATTCAACAATGCAACTGTCTGGTCCTGGACTTTGTTGTTGTTGTTGGGAGGTTTTTGTATACTAATGTAGTCTCCTTACCAGAAATTGGTCTGTTCAGATTTTATTATTGAGTTTCAACAGTTATTTATGTATACCAGTTTTTAAAAAATCAAATCTGTTACTTGCGAGTGCCTTTGACTGGTTCATGATTTCTGTTCCTATTTTCTTAACTGAACACTTTTTTCAAAGAACAGACATTTTTCATCTTGGTAAAATCTAATTTATTGACTTTTCTTATATATTGTGATTTTGGTGTCATATCTAAGAAATATTTGCTTAATACCAAGGAACAACAAATGTTGGAGAAGTTGTGGAGAAAGGGGAACCCTCTTACACTGTTGGTGGAAATGCAAGTTGGTACAGCCACTTTGGAAATCAGTATGGAGGTTCCTTAAAAAATTAAAATAGAGCTGCCTTATGACCCAGCAATTGCACTACTGGCTATTTACCCCAAAGATAGAGATGTGGTGAAAGGAAGAACCATATGCACCCCAATGTTCATAGCAGAAATGTCTACAATAGGAAAAATGTGGAAAGAGCCAAGATGACCTTCAGCAGATGAATGGGTAAAGAAGATGTGGTCCATATACACAATGGAATATTACTCAGCCATCAGAAAGGGTGAAAAACCAAATTAATCATCAACATGGATGGAACTGGAGGAGATTATGTTGAGTGAAGTAAGTCAAGCAGAGAGAGTCCATTATCATATGGTTTCACTTACTTGTGGAGCATAAGGAATAGCATGGAGGGCATTAGGAGAAGGAAGGGGAAAATAAAGGGGGAGAGGTTGGAGGGGGAAATGAACCGTGAGAGACTATAGACTCTGGGAAACAAACTGAGGGTTTTGGAGGGGTGGGGGTGGGGGATGGGTTGGCCTGGCGGTAGGTATTAAGGAGGGCACAGATCGCATGGGGCACTGGATGTTCTATGCAAACAAGGAATCATGGAACACGACATCAAAAACTAATGACGCCCTGTGCGGTGACTAACATAACACAATATTTTAAAAAAGATATGTTTTCTTAATTCAAGGTCATAAAAATTTTCTCCTATATTTTCTTCCAGAAGTTGTATTGTTTAACTTTTAAATTTAGGCCTATGATCCATTTTGAGCTAGTTTTTGTATAAAGTATGAAATATCAATGGAAGTTTATTTTTAAAAAGTTGACATAAGGATCAAATTGCTCCAGTACTAGTTCTTGAAAATTCCATCCTTTCTCTACTGAATTGCCTTTATACCTCATAATGAACCTCCAAATCATTACTCTTATGTCATAAGATTTTCCCAAACCCAGTCAGATCCCCATCTTGAAAAATCCACCTTAAACCATTTGAGTTCACACTCCAAACCCTACAAATATACTCCCACATCCCTGCATCTGACTATGGCTAAGAATCTGTCAAGATGGTCTTCTTGCTTGATGCTGGAGGTTTGATTAACTCAGGTGTGCTTCACTGAGAAATTACCAACCGACAAATTCCAGTCCCATCTGACAATTTCCCTATTCCATGCTGACATAATTATTAAGGAATGTGTTTGGATGGGAGATGTCTGGTAGGGTACAGAGTCGACCACCCCTCAATTAGACAGAGAACACTCTCAATAATGCAAGTCACACAGCGAGGTTTATTTCCAGCTAGCTGGGGTCCAAGTATCTGCCCGGTGCAGCGGGTTTCAACAAAGACCCCGAGCACTCAAAGCCAAGGGTTTATATAGCATTTTTTTAAAAAACATCCAGCTCACAGTAACTTTCCGTCACTTCAGGGACCATACATACTTTTGGCTTGCGCCCCCCTGGTGGTTTAGCAAGATAAGCTCTCTTCAACATCTGATCCCTGTGCCGCATCCGCCTAGCAGTCCTGGTGGTTTAAGCTGATTAGCTGCAGCCGGGGTGTTGCAGGGTGGGATACTTTCTTGGAACTAAAACAGGGAGGGGGTCCCTGGAACTAAAGCAGGGAGGGGAAAGTTCAGCCCTTGGGCCTGAGATGGCTGCCCAAGCTAAGACGGCTGTACTTATGCTAACCCACTCTTACAATGTCATGTTTAGTTGGAGTTCTTTTTGTCAGGTGTGATTTCCATAGGGAATGTTTTGTAGCACAGCTTACAATTTCCCATTGTGAAAAGGTCCCATAGTGGCTTCTGAAAAGCACCTGGGTCAAAGTCTCACTTCTAACTCTTTCATTTTTAAATTAGAATTCCTCACACTTTAGTAGTTAATCTGCATTTCATAGGAATGTTTCTCACTTTTAATTGTTTATTCATACAAAAAGTACTCTCGAGGAACGTCCATCTGTAACAACTAGAAACTATAGAACTGTAGGACCCAAACCCCTAACATTTTATCCTGCCGTCCCCAGGCAAGGGACACTACAGATTAGAGGCTATGGTAGGGTAGATTAAATCCTTGGGGTAGAAGTGCGTGACCCAAAATGTATTAAGTTGTTAAATATGTTCTTAAGAGACTCTTGTGGCTATTTCTATTACTAATAATGGATTTATGGAATTATCATCTTACTGGCCCCGGCCATTTTCCATAAAGAATTTTTATAAAAGACAGGTGATTTTATTTTCGCATTGGAACTGTGCCGACTGAGATTTGCAGCGCTCCGGTGAGGCCCAGAGCACCAAGGCACCATGTCAAGGCTTGTTGGACTCCGTACCATCTCTGTCCACAGAGCCCCCCTCGGGAACCTCACGTCCGCTGGAACCGATCTGGCCCTCTCTGCCCAGTGCCGACCGGCAGCTTTCTTTATTTCTTCTTGCTTCTTGTATACAATCTAGGTCATGGCCTGGAGGAGTTGCCCGTGGGGTTATTTACCGCACACGTCAGGAAACCCCTCTTGTGTGTTCTTCAGTCTGCGGCCATGGCGCTGGCCGTGGTCTGGGCTCCCTCCTTCACTGTCACCGTGTAGTTGCTGTGTCGGGGAGCCCTGGCAGCTGCCGCACAGTCGGGCATGACAGTCTAGACTTGTTCCTGTTCTGGACACGTCACAATCTGAAAATTAAATGCACACCTCTTACAAGACAAATAGAAATGGAATGTTCTTCTCTACACTCCTTATCTGCAAGCTAGGTTCTCAAACCTGGGCTGCTGTGCCCTTTGTCTTGTTTCTGTCTGCCATCTGTACCCGCGCTAGGGGGTGACTTTGGTCCGCAGACTCCTCTCACATTATCCACCCACCAAGTGTCTTCAACCGTGTGCTGGTTCTGAGGAATAAAATCTGACTTTCCTGGTGGTGGGTACTAAGGAGGACACGTATTGCATGGAGCACTGGGTGTGGTTCATAAACAATGAATTCTAGAACACTGAAAAAAAATTAAACTAAAAAAAATCCAACTTTCCAAAAATCCCAAGGAAGGAGTAGCTTCCTTTCAGCTAGTCACTGGCACGTTATAGACTTTGTGAGGCCAGCTTTTCTTCTCACTGTTTGGAGATTGATTCTGTAATTCCTTCATTCTTCAGAACCATAATTATCCACATGGGAATTCAACAATTGCTTCTTTAAGCCACTTTGAACCACACTGGGTAGGAAATGTTCTCCTGAAGATTGGAAGATCTAGTTGGTGGGTGGATTGGGTTTCCCTGAACCTTCCATAGTGTTCTCTGCTTCATTGTGCTGAGAAATAAGTTTGCGATGAGGCCATCTGGAGTTCTGAAACACAATTGTCGACATGTATAAAAATTTCTCAAAGCTGTTTTTCTTGAAGTAACCTGATTTTCTTATGATTAATTCCAATGAGTAAAACAGTATCACATATTTAATAACCTAACAGATTTTCAGCTTCAAAGTCATGAGCATGCCTATGGAAAGGAACATTTCATCAGAGATGAGAATGGTAAGAATTTAGGATGGCAGTTGTCATTTAGGGAATTTTTTCTGGGAAAAAAGTTTGGTTAACCTTTTCTGTAAAGTGTCATATGGTAAATATTTTAGGCCCTGGAGGACATATTGCATCTTTCGTAACTACCAAACTCTGACATTGTGGGATGAGAGCAGCCCTAGACTATACCCAATGACTGCGTGTGAGTGCGTCTCCAGTAAAACGTCATTTTTTCATTTTTCATTTTTCATTTTCATTTTCATTTTTGTTTTTTATTTTTATTTATTTTTTATTTTTTAAAAGATTTTATTTATTTATTTGACAGAGAGAGAGACAGACAGACAGACAGTGAGAGAGGGAATACAAGCAGGGGTATCAGGAGAGGGAGAAGCAGGCTTCTCACCAAGCAGGGAGTCCAGTGTGCATATGGATCCCAGGACCCCAGGATCATGACCTGAGCTGAAGGCAGATGCTTAACGACTGAGCCACCGAGTTGCCCCCAAACATCATTTTTTAAAGGATTTTATTTACTTATTTATTTAGAGAGGGAGAGTGCACATGCAAGCAGGGGGAGGAGCAGCAGAAGGAGAGGGAGAGAATCTCACGCAGGCCCCCCACTGAGCAGGGAGCCCGATGTGGGACTCAATCCCTGGACCCTGGGATCATGACCTGAGCCGAAGGCAGGTGCTCAACCATCTGAACCACCCAGGTGCTCCTCAGGAAAACATTATTAAAACAGGGACAAACCAGATTTGGCCCTCAGGCCAGAGTTTGCTGACCTTGGCCCTAAACAGACCTGTGAAGTATCTTGTTAATCTCTGATGCTCTCCATGACCTCTTTTTAAAAAATCATCTCCTCAGTACACCTGATGTAGAGTTGCCAGATTTCTGTCTAGCACACGTATGTCCCCCCCAAACTACGTGATTCTCTGCAATTCAAATTTACGTCGGTGTGCTGCATTTTCCCTGGCAACCCTACTCCAGTGGTCTTTCCTTTGCACACGTCACCCTTCCTTGGGGCTTGATGTCCTTCCCCAGATCAAAGCTAAGGATCCGAGGAGGGAGATTTTAAGGCAACACTGCCTGCCTTTCAGTGAGTTGCCTTTGTTACATGTTTGAAACAATAGCGAGGAAAAGGAAACAAGGTTTTTGTCTTATGCTAAGTATCAGCAAGTCTGTGCTGAAACAAGAGAGATTCCGGGGTTCAGAAGTTCATTTCCATTCCCCGAAAACCTGCCCCGCTCACAGGTACCGATTATTTCTATGTAAGGTTAATCCCAATGGAGGCTGCATGGAGGGCGGTATTTCAGGAGGAGAGGTCGCAAAGGACAGCCGGAAGATGCTTTACACATCAGCGGTGACAGCATCACAGTACGTTGCAGAGGCCTTGGTGCATTCTGCCCATCACGGCCCTCTCGTCTTTAACATCCCAATTATTTTTGTTAATTCAGTATAAAAAATTCAGAGACACCCTTCTTGCCTACTCTGGTTGATTAGTAACTAAGGCATTGTTGGAGACCACGTGTGGGAGAATGTGGAAGGCAGTTTGCTGATTTCACAAGATTAAGGGATTTCATAGCTCATCTTAAAGGACGTTCTGCCTTGTACTCGAGTTCAAATTACATTCCAGGCTCACTCTGAAAGGGATAGAATTGTTTTCCAGAAAATGTTGGCAAGGTTCTGCTCGGCTGTGAGAAGTCAGTTCTCATGTTCTCTGGCGTGTGAGAGAACACTCCGTCTTTCCCCATAAACACCGAGGGAAGGCGAAGAGGCTCGGGGGGCTTCTGACGCTGAAGGTAATGAAAGGCGCCTTCATACCTCCTTGTTCGGCACCATTAACCTTCCCGGTAATTGAAACACGTGGAAGGGGGAGGGAGTGAGAAGCAGAGCCTGGTCTACTTCCTGGCAGGAACAATTTCTTAAGCCCTACTTCGAGCCACCACTTTTAAATCACACCTTTCTAAATCAGCCACAGCCACCACTTTAAAGAAAAATAAAGACTCTAATGATACAATCATTTCTTTCTTCTGATCTTGCCTATGGATAGAAAGTGTGCCCAGTGCTATACAGATGGGCATTTGTTACATAATTCATGTGACTGATACAGTCCATCATGCTGTAACAGTCCATCATGATGTAACAACAAAAAAGAGTGTGTTAAAGGCAGACCACGTGAGATCCATTTACGATTCAAAGTCGTTTTAAACTGACAGGCCAGAAAAGGATTTCATTCTCCAAATATGAAGCCATTCTCTGGAAATAAGATGTGCAAACCCAGAATGAGATGCAGAGTAATGTCACAGGATAATTACAACACAAATAAAATGAACCCAGTCTTATAAGTGTGCATAAAGAAAGAGTTATCATCTGTTTCATCAGTGACCTGGTACTTTTCATCCACAGGCAAGAGCAGTGTCTGTGTGTGTGTGTGTGTGCGCGTGTGTGTGCGCGTGTGCACGTGCACTGCGGGTCTTTATTAACATTTTCCTATTCCAATTATTCTTTGTGCATACAGGCATGCATTTCAGTGATAAGAGAAGAATATTTAGAAAAGCACTTTAAAAAGTAGTTATCTTTGCAAAAGCTAACATTTCCTATAACTAAAAGGCAAGTCATCAAGCTGGGTTTTCCGTAGTTTCACCAGAAACATGTTGGCCATGAGCCTTTTCGCAGCAAACACTTCTGCCACGTTCCTAATTGGCCATAAGGCAATTTTGCCATAAAAGATAAAATCACAAAAAATGAAAGAGACACATTCATTGAAAAGGACACCACAAAACATGAAAAACCAATAGCAAAATTCAAAACACTTTGCTGTGAAGTGCAAAATATTTGAATACACTTAAAATGTGTGTAGATTCATGGCAACACTGCATAGGACTTATTTGATTTTCTGGATTGTACCTAAACACTTGTCTTTAACGTCTTTCTTCATACTTTTTTTCCCCTTTTTTTGCCTGTCGAGTTGTCTCCTCATTGGGCATCACATTTTTTCCCACTAAAATTCTGTCCTTCATTAAGAGGAGTATCAGTTTCCAAAGACCAGAACACATATTTGTAACTGAGTTCCGTGGCGTGTGTGAAAGTCCTCCACACTGTTGTTTGCTCTTGGCATATTGCGAACGTGTCCATCGACAGACGTTCCAAAGCTCAACGGGCAATGTCGGTTCGGAATCGCGCCACTCCGTGGGCCACTGTGGGGGTTAAGATTTACATGCTGTGACGATGAGAGCAGCATGTCAATGGAGAAATGAAACCAAACTGTCCAACCAAACTGCCATCCGACCATTTTTTTTAGTCCTTTAAATTTTTTATGGCAAAATGGCTTCCCTGCTGGTTGTGCAGCAAAAATGCTTGCTTTGAACACACTTGCAGCCAAGACGTCTGCTACAAAGACGCTTTAAGGAGAAGGTATCAGACACAGTCGAGGCTCACGTCATGTATAGCATTGTCCGCGGGCATTTCAGAGCTCGTTGTTGCAGATAGATTCGATTCGCTTTTCCATCTACCTGAATTATGCGGCTGTTGTTCAAGCTGAATTATAAAAATGTTAAACGTGGCTAACATTTAAATTAAATGAGATGGAAAGAAAGCAAGGTGTCTCAAAGTTCCGGATACAATTGTACGTAGAAATGGGGAGAACATGAAGGTGAAGCCGGATCTGGCGCCCTGGCCCTTGATTCCGCCTTCGGCCGTGAGATTTGCTTTGGTCGGTGGAGGGCTCGCCGAGGTGCTGGCGGAAGGGCTTGGAGCAGACTTGCAACTTCTCCTGCATCTCCTCTTGCTTCCACACCCCATTGTAAGAGGTGCTGGGCTTGTTGGCTGGGCTTGTTGAGGCATCCCAGTTGGGGCCATTCTAGATCGGCCAATGGCCAGCATCTCCAACACCAGCAAGGTGAGACCAGAGCACGTGCTTGAGCCGGCCATGGCCTTGAGCCTGGGGAGCTCAGTCTGGCGGTGTCTCCTGCTGAGGTCTGAGGCTGTTCGACAGCATTACTAGGACAGTAACGAACTGATGAGTGGCTTATGGATGTGACCTCTCATTTGTCAGTCACATTTCTGTCTGCAATCCCCTTAACTGTTATCCTCTTGTTCTTCTACTCCCTCTCCCCCTGCCCAGCCCTAAGCAAGAGCTAGTCTAGTTTCTGTCTCTATAGATTTGTCTTTTCTGAGAAATTCTTATCAATGGGCTTATATAATACGTGGTCCTTGGGGCCGACCTTCACTTAGCATGTTTTCAAGGTTCCTCCAAATACTTCAGTAGTATTTCTTCCCCACTCAACATTTTAATGACTGAAATTCATCCAAATCAATGTCTGTAAGTCTACTAAAGTTACAACTTTTGTATCGACAAAGCTATATTTTCTTTCTTATTTTTTTTTCTGGGATACAATATGCATACCATAAAGTTCACCATTGTAATCATTTTTAGGCATGTAATTCAGGGACATTTCATTCACGATGTTGTGCAAACCTCACCACCACACCTGCCAGAACTTTCTCATCTTCCCCAGCTGAAACTCTGTATGCACGAAACACCGTCTCCCGGTGCTCCCACCCCACAGCCTCTGGTGATCACTAATCTACTTTCTGTCTCTTCACTTGTCTCTGAGAGTGCCCTTAGAGAAGTGGGATCATATCCTGTTTGGTTTCTTGGGACCGGCTTGTTTCACTCAGCACGATGCCTTCAGGGTTTTCGCATGTTGGAACATACATCAGAAGTTCCTTCCCAATAAGGCGAGATAGTATTTAATTGTCTGCATAGACCACATTTCGTTTATCCACTCATGTGTTGACAGGCGTCTGGGTTGTCTTCACCTTTTGGCTCTTGTGAGTAATGCTGCTACAAACATCTGTGCTCAAGTTCGTGTGGGGGCGCGTTTTCTTGTCTCTCGCATGTGGAGCTGGTGGTCGCACTGTTAGAGTCACTCCACATTTACCACTGGAAGAGCCCCCAGACTGTGTCCCAAAGCGGCTGTGCCGGGTTGCGTTCCCCCAGGGGTGGGCGAGGACTCCTAGTTTACTTCTTCACCAATGTTTATTATTATCTCTCCTACTACTACTACTATTATTATTATTATTATGGTGAGTCTCAGTATTTTTAAATTCGACACAGTTTGGAGCATGCTTTATTGTCAAAATAAGTTTCAAATACAAATTTATCAAAAATGGTAACATTTCATCACCAGTGATTACAACAATATAAATTGCACTTATGAACATCATTTCCTTAAAGCACATTAAACCTTTTAACAACAACAAAAAAGGATAGAATCAATACAATTTCTTGTCCAAGTATCAACCTAAAAGGGAAAAAAAATGCAGCAATGTTCCTGCTTCCTGACTTTCTGAAGAGCAAACTTTCTGATTCTTGATGGCAGGACACAAAACATGGTATAGAGGCACTATCAGAGCCTTCTGGTAGACGTCCCACTGACACCAGAGCCAACTCGATTCTCAACCAAATTTAGAAAGTGTGTTTTATACCTGGAATTGGACGCTCAAGATGTCATTATTACTCATCTTACTCTGTAATAAAACCAAGACTTCACACTGCCCACATTTTCTTTTCTTTCTTCAATTTTTTTAACATTAAAAATATTTTATTTATTTATTTGGGAGGGAGAGAGAGATAATGAGGGACCATGAGAGGGGCAGGTCAGAGGGAGAAGCAGACATCCCGCTGAGCAGGAAGCCCCATGTGGGACTCGATCCTGGGACTCGATCCCGACCTGAGCTGAAGGCAGTCGCTCAATGGACTGAGCCACCCAGGAGCCTTTTTTTTTTTCTTTACATTTTCTTAACTTGTTTGTGCTGACCATGATTTAGAGATTAGGTATGTGCTTCTGAAAAAGAGTTTCTTAGCTTTTCACCATTAAGCCTAACAATTTCAACAGCTAAACTCATAAAAATGTTTAACTCCCTTTTGGGTTCTACTCAAACTCTTCTCAAACTGCAGTATATTAACTGGCATTTGTTTTTGCCCTAAAAGCTCATTTAACAAACGAATCTCTCAACCCAAATGGATTTATTTATTTATTTATTTTCGCTTTCCATATTGAAACAGGTACAATTTAGAGTTTGAATGTATAAAATTGTATTTCAAAATCGTGCCCGTTCCAGTAGGAGGACTCTAAAAATTCTTATGCCAAGCTCAGATGTTGATTTTAATCTTATAGTGGAAAAATAAAAAAAAAAAAATTAGGGAGGGCACGGATTGCATGGAGCACTGGGTGTGGTAAGAAACAAACAAACAAACAAACAATGAATACTGTTACGCTGAAAAGAAATAAAAAAAGAAAAAACTTTTTAGATACATCCCATGCTGCCTCCTTCCTCCTGGCCCCAAAGAAGTGAGGAAAAAAATCAGAGGTATCTTTCGTGACTTCTATAGAATTAGAAATGTGGTTGCAAAGGTAGAAAGAGATCTCTGTAATTTTTTTTTTTTTTAAAGAAGAAGAGACTGTTTGTAGAAACTCATGTCGTTGACTCCATGAATGCCTCTGCCGGTGGGTTGTGATTGGAGGAAATCCTAGCATCTGCCTTCTTTCCCCAAGGGTGCGCTTTGGCTTTTGCCGTCCCTCAGCATGTGAAGGATTGGTGCTGGGGAAGGTAGTGCTTGAACTGGGGGAGTGCGGGCCGCCTGACTCTGGGCGCCATCTTAATTTTAAGCTTCTCTGATTCCACCCAAGCATCAAGGAAACTGTGGGATGATCTGGGAGTAATCATGTGGAATGTTTCCTCACACACTTTGGGGAATACCACGCAGTATTGTTTTTATACTCCAAGTTCTTCGTGGGGGCTTATTGTAGGCTGTCTTAGACACCAGTGGTCATCACAAAAGGTCCTACTGGGTTGAAGGAGACTGAATTTGTAAGAAGTATGAAGTTGACCACTCTTGTAGCTGAGATTTATGTAATCAGATGCATTTGGCTGTTAAAACCTCAGCCTTCCAAGGACTAATTACAGGGAACACAGCTCATCAGAGAGAACCTGGAAAGATACTGTGCAGTGTGCCCTATATCACACGTGGGACATTTATTCTCGCTGGGGTCTGTCTCTCGATAATTGTTCTTTAGGATTTGTTGCTCAGGAGCTTATGGGAAAAATTACTCCTAACAGAAATACTATTATATTTTGTTCACAGTATTCTAACTTTCAGAGGATTTAATGACAAATCTGTTCTCACTATGAGGGTAAAGTTAAATGTATTTCTAGACTTAAATAAAACATGCAGAAATAAGAATTTATAGGGAAGAAATTGCTGAATGAAGAGAGGAATGAATGGCATCATGTTTCAGTCTGCGGACAGCCTTCAGAAGAATCTACACTGTGATGGGCAAATTGGTCATTCCTCCGCTCAGGGACAGAGGGGACCCAGGTGTGCAGGGAGGACAGAGGACATTGGCAGGAAATACTAGGGGCTCGGTTTCCCTTGGAGTATTTCCATAGACAGCCTGTGTGCAGTGACATACACGAGCGTCTACACCCCTCTGAACGTGAGCAGTCATTTCTTGTCTTCTGTTGTGACTCATGCTGAGATTAAGTTCTCTTTTGTGTTTGGTACAAACTCTGACGGCCGCACACACACACAGTCTGGGGGTCTGAATCATCAGCTCTAGCAATGTGCCAGATTCTGTCTCCACATTTTTTTTTCATCTTTCCTACTTAAAATAGCAAAGAGCTACGGAGAAGGGTCAGGGAATGGAGTGCATTAGCTCCCGGTTGTTGGTGGTCCCCGGGCTGGCGTACCCTCTCCTCCCAGCCCAGAGCTCCCAGTGACATGCCCACCTGATCAGTGCCCTCCAGACAGGCACAGGATGTTAAGCTTCAACACACATTTTCTCCTTTAGTGCTTGGAGCTGTCCTCCATGGAGAGGACCTTATGGAACAGACCGGGAGGCTGAGGCTCCCAGGTGTTGAGCAGCTGACAGAGGCCCAAGGCTGTTGCCGGCTGTCAAGGCGTCTCTGCAGCTGGTCCACACTGCGGGCTCCAGACTTCTGCGGGGGCTTCAAACCCGCGATTCCCTCATGGCTCTAGGTCAGGCTGTGGTTCCCACGACATAAACCAAACAACCGAAAAATAAGCTACTTAGTCTCCTCCTGGAGGACACAGCTGGAGAGGGAGGAATGGACGCGCCACACGGGTCACCTGCTCACAGGGCTCTGCTCTGGGCACTGCTCACCCTGGCTGCCCTTGTCCTGGGAGGTCATGCCGTGACCCCAGTGCTGATGTCCAGTCTGGCATTCTTTTATTTTTTTTAAGATTTTATTTATTTATTTGACAGAGAGAGAGAGAGCACAAGCAGAGGGAGTGGCAGAGGGAGAGGGAGAAGCAGACTTTCTGCTGAGCAGGGATCCCCACTTAGGACCCGATCCTAGGATTCTGGGATCATGACCTGAGACCAACGCAGACACTTAACCAACTGAGCTACCCAGGTGCCCAGGTCCAGCATCCTTTTAAAAAGAAAACCACAAGCCCCAAATGGAGTCATTTATGCTAGACCAAGCCACCAAACTGGGGCTTAATACCTAACCTAATCAAAGTTTCAACCTCCCCCAGAAATATAGTCTTAACTGATCAATCCAGGCTTCTCTGGTCAGCATCATCAATGTATAAAGGTAACCTGTCACATGGGTCCTCTCCAACCCCCAAAGCAAGATGAAGTAATCCACCCAGTAAGACCCCTTTTTCCTAAAGGAAGATGATCCTACCCCAAATAATCCTTTTTTTTTCCTTTTTCTGTTTATGACTCCCTCGTCCTTAAGAAACCTTTACCGTTCTAGACCCCTTTGGAATTCCCCTCTGTTTGCTAGATGGGATGTTGCTGGATTCCTGAATCAATTAATAAAGTCAAATAGACTTTAAAATTTACTCAGTTGAATTTTTGTTAACAGCTCAATGCCGTGCTCTGCAGGGGGGAGGCCACCCGGGGGTCTCACTCCCCCCTGTTGCTGGGTCTCATCGGACTTGTAAAAACCCATCCTAATCCCCGCGCAAGTAATTTACCACCACTGTCCTTTTTGGCTTTATTGGTTTCAGTTACTGAGGTGCTGACCAAGGCATTCTAAATGGGTTTCCTGTGAACCACTGAGTACAGTTTGTTTTTTTTTTAATTTAATTTTATTTTTTCAGTGTTCCAAATGAGTATAGTTTTCACAGGGTGACAACTTCTCCGTTGCGGAGACACTGTCTCTGTGTGAAGGTGTTCTCGGAGTTCAGTGAACCTGGCTTCCAATCCTGGCTTGCTGTGTGACTCTGGGCACACCCCTAACCCTCTCTAAGGCCCAGCCTATCTGTCAACAGGGCTTAGTATTTACTTCAGAGGAATGTTGTGACCATTTATTTAGGCTAAGGATACACACACTTACAGTGCTTCATTTATCGGTCATTTAAAAAAAGTATTAGACCCTTAATGTAAATCGTTAATTTATATTTGTTTTACAAAATTAGAAATAAAATGTCCCAGTCCCAGGACTCCTGGCAGGCCCGGGGGGAAGTGTCTGATGAACGAAAGAAGGTCATTGCAATGCTTCTGGTTTTTTTGCAAGGTTCTAAACACACCTTCTGAACAGGTTTTGTTGTCACTGCCTTTTGCTGGGGTCGGGGGAGGGGAGAGTGTCCTGATTCCCAGGGGCCAAGTGAGGGTGGAGGAAGCCATGAAGTCGAGATCAGAATCTCTGTATTTGGTCTAATTCTCAGTCCTTCCAGCTGTTAATACTATGACTTTGGCAAAGCTATTTAAATTTTCCATTTCTGGTTTTGTCCGCCCCACCTCCCAGGCAAAATAACCATAAAAACACCTTTCTGCTTGCTGCGCTCTCAGGCAAGTGGGGGTCTGCTAAAGGTTAAAGTTCCTTCCATATTCCGGTCACTTTGGGCGGCATAAGGATGCCTGGAGCCTGTTTCCCCATCTCAGCACATTTGTCACGAGTCTGATCAGTTTTAGGACGGTATTGATCTGATGTCGCGCTCCTAACTCCTGGATTTACACCTGCTAGGGGTCCTTTCAGGGAGGAGACAGGCCACTAAGTTGCCAACTGAGTTCCAGGTCACAGGTCTTGAAACGCTTCTCCCTCCATGGTCTTCTGGTTTTTATCTTTATGCTGTGAAGCCCCCACCCCCGTTGATATGCTTTTCCTTTAATACGCCATCATTAAAAAAGTATGCTCTTTGGGGAACTGTTATGAGAGAATCTGAGTGGAAAGCAACGCACGTACAGTAGACACACGTTGTTTCAAACGCTTTCATTCTTCAATTAAATCTATTCAGTGCACCTGCTCGGTGTAAGGTCAGCTCGGCATGGCATTTGGAACAACATTCCTTCTGCCAAGGTGCAGTTTGTGGTTTTATCTGTCGGTGGGCTTAGCCCTCAAATCTCCAAGCAGGGCTGTCCATAGTAAAATGCTGACCCGTAGCTCAAGTGGGGGAGGGTTTAAAATAAAAATTAAAAAAATATATATATATACACATATGTGTGTATATATATATATATATATATATATATATATATATAATTTTCCGGCCTTATTGAGCTACAAGTGGACACAGATCACCGCCAAAGTTTACAATGTCCATCACGGACTGGCCTGCCTACGGAGGTCACGAGGTGTTTTTGCGTGAATCATTAAATGAGTTCAGAAGGCAAGAAGTCTCCTTTACAAGAGTTTTCCATTCACGTAAACGTCGTCTTCCAACCCGGTTAGCTGTTTCTCTCCCCGCCTCGCCTTTCCCACCAGGGACACCCGCACGCGGCACAGGCGCACCCGCGCACCCATCCCCAAGCCTCAGGAGACCCTTTCCTGGCGCCGGGGTGGACGCTCCTTGGACTGCGGCGGGCCAGGCCGGGCCGCACGGTCGGTGGGAGCCCCTCGCATGAGCGAGCCGGGCTGGCAGCGGGGGCAGCGGGGGCAGCGGGGGCAGCGGGGCCCCGGGGTCCCCAGCGCAGCGCGGGCGTCAGGCAGGCCGGGGTCCGTGCGCACTTCCGCCCGCTGCCGCCAGGGGCACCCGGGGCCTTGCGGGGCCGCAGCGTGGGCACTGGGCGGGAGGGGGTGGGTGTGGCCGCAGAGCGCGCGGGCCGGCAGAGGCAGGGCGCGCGGGCCGGCAGTTGCGGGCGGGCCCACCGGAGCCGCCGGACGCCGCGGGCGCAGGGGCGCGAGGCCATGGAGCCGGGCGCGGCGGCCTTCCTCGGGATGCTCTTTGTCTGGGCGGCGCGGCCCTGGAGCCCGGCGGCGGCGAGGGAAGCTCGTGAGTACGCCCGTGCTCCGGGAACTTGCCCGACTCTTGGGATTCGTGCTCCCCTGAGCGCGCGGGTTTGCAGAGGCACCGCTGCGGGGTGCGGGGAAGGGGCGTCCCGAGGCAGCGCGCCGCGTCCCAGAGCCCGCAGCGGGGCTCGCCGGGCTTTTCCCTCCCGCCAAGTCGCCAGCGCAGCGAACCGGGTATTTGCGGTGTCCCTGTGGGGAGCGGAGTCTTTCGGGGACAGCCCAAGTTCTGGTGGAGCCCAGGGTCCGCTCGAGAACAGGCGGGGGGGCCGGCGCCCGGGGGGGCCAGGCCGGCGGGGCCGTGTCTCTCGGGAGCCGGAGGTGCGCAGCCCGCCCCGGACCGGCCCCGCAGCTCGGGAAGGCCGGACCCCCTGCGCCCCCGGGAGCGCAGCCTGCCCTTTGCGCTCGCGTCAGGTCCGGCTCCGCGCGGTGGTGGGTGCGGGGTTCGTCGAGGCCAGAGCCTGCGGGCGCCGGGCGAGCTCGGGCTGACCCGTCCAAAGACGCCGCTGCGCGTCCAGAGGCTCGGCCCTCCCGGGATTTCACTCTGAACATCAGGAAAAGTTGGAAGACCGCTGCTCAGACTGAACTCGCCATCCGAGGCTTTTCTTCCCTTAAGGGGTTTTAAGAAAGTCCCTCCTGTCTTCTCTCCTGGCTCCTATTCAAGAAAAATAAAATAAAATAAAATAAAATAAAATAAAATAAAATAAAATAAAATAAAACCAAACCAGATCAGGCGTAGGGCTCAGGTCAAGCTGGTGTGCGTTTCCAGAAAGGGCTAGCGGGTTCGTTCGGAAACTGACCTTGCTTTGGGGGTGTCCGGATTCAGCCCTTGCAGGGCCGCCGGACTCTGCCCTCACCGGGAAGTTGGCTAAAGTGAAAAAGCTTTGCACCTGAAGTCACTGTCCCACTCCTTCGTCCGTGGATGCGGGAGGGCGTGATGATTGTCTGGTATCGTCATCTAGTATTAGCTCATTTAATGCCATATCGGGTATGAGTCACTCCTCAAAATGAGCCTTAATCTCTTTTCAGCAAATACTGCCCCGTGTTTCAGACGTAATTTTAATTTAGCTTGGTACGACAACTGCTCTGATTTAATTAAAATGGGGGCATTTAGGTAAAATCAGATCCTCAGATCCTGCAATAGAGCTCTTTTCATTTTGCTAAAAAATTAAAAATGACCACTGCTAACGATTCGTTGATATCAGTAAATTGTAGGATGATTCACATCCTACTCTGAGGTACCATTAAAAAGTCACTGGCAGTCACTCCTACTTAAAGGAAAAGATTCTTCAAAAATCCTTCCTGTGAGGGAGAACAGAGTGCCGTGTTGACTTTCTCGTCTCTGTGGTGCTGATTACAGCGTATTGGCAAGATCGGTTGTTGTGGTATTTATTTTCACTTAGTGTTTTACTCCCTGAAGCCCACGGAGGTATCAGGCTCTTTGACACTGAACATCCTTCTTCGGAATCCTGTGCTCTGGGATGTTCTGTGTTTGAATATCCGTGCAGACACTTGGGCCAGACGGGCTGGGTGTCCAGGCTCAGCCCCTCTGGGTCTCGGGCTGACTCCAGGTGCTGATGCTAGTCTGTGCTTTTCAGCCTGTGTGTTTAGGTATATTTAGTACTCTTATGAAAAGTTCAGTAAATTCAAGAGCTCATGTACATTTGCAATGGAAGGATGTTTTAGACACTCAGGTTAAAGTCTTTGATCAGATCGCCACACAGATGACACCTTCACACATGGAGTATATGTTTAAATGACTTTGCAGATTTAAAGATTCATAGAGGCCATGCAGATGGCCTTTGATAATTTCTCAGTAATCTCATCTGGCCACATCATCTGTAGCAGTAGAAATAAATGGTCAATGAATCTCATGTCTAGATTTGCTAGTTTGACCAAATCAGTGTTTTTTTTTTTTTTTTAACTCCTGCGTATTTGGGGCGTGTGTGTTGTAATGTGTGTACAAGCAAAATATGTCAGCACATATTTGCAATCCGTTATTACTAAGTCAAGGTAGAGGGGTCTTTTTTGTTCTGCCCCAACATTTGAGAAATTCTTGCGGAGTTTGCCGGCAGCGTGGGATTTAAGGTACAAACAAGAAATCATGAACATGAATATTGCTGAAGTCTTTTGTTGGCTATCCTCCTTGCCACCCCCCACCCTGCCCCGTTTTAGTGTTTTCAAAACTCAAATAATCCTTTCAGATAGAACTTTAAAATGAACAAACATGAAATATTCTTGAGCACTAGCTAGAAATTAGAGTTGTATATGAGTAAAAAAAGACAAAGGTCTTTGCCCACGTAGACCCAAAGACAGAGTTACTCTCTTTAGAGCAAGTTGTCAGTAGTAAAGCAGCCAGCCAGGGATCAGCCTCGGCAAGGTTCCGGCCTAACAGGTCCTCTCAAGGAACAGGACTTGTTTGAAAGATTTGACATCTCAGAGATTACACATGTGCGGTACGAACATTTCTAATCAGTGGGAAATTTCATATCAGGAAGATGATACACGGGAGGGAAAATTTTTCTAAATAGCCATGATCGTGGGCTTGTTTTGTTGCTCTGTATTCTCTGTCTTTTTGAAGATAAAACAAGGTGCATTCTGCAAAACAGGGCTTAGGACCTATTTTTTTAAAAATGTGAACATCTCCCTGGTCTGCCTTCTAAAACTCTCTATCCTGAGTCAAGATGAGAGTGTTCTAATACGGATCTGTCCTCTTAAATAACTCAAGAGGGAAGTTAGGATATAGATTCCAAGTTAGAGCCCTGCTTTCTGGAAGTTGCTCTGTAGGCTGTTGTTGGCTCCTTTACTTCCTACCAAGAGCCACAAATGGAAGAAGGTGATAGCTCCTTGCTTTAGAATTACGCTGGTGAGCCCACGATTCCTTTATGAATTCCAAGACCCTTTGGGAGGGAGAAGAGATATAATCTGAGTATGAAAACATCAACATTTTGGTTGTTGTTAACCAGTTTCCCAGATTGTGCATCGCTCTGAAGGGTCATGTGTACCCCCTCCCACTTGGGAACAACAGAATTGGAAGGTAATTCACAGCTGAATTATTTTCCCCATGTAAGTAAAGTATAAGCTAGGGCTGACAGCTGCTGCCCCCTTTCCATCTCCACCAGAAAAGGACCCAAGCGTATGTGAGAAATTTCAGTCATTGATGGTGATTATTTGACACAAGTGATGACATTTTTACAGATCCAAGATTCCGTTTAGTGAGCATGACTGACTTGTTTTCACTTTGTTAAAGCTCAGTGCTTGTAATTTTCTCTAGAAGCTTCCTCGTGAATCCTTCCTTTCCAAAGTGCCCTTCTTGTTGCAAGAAAGAAAGATATATTTCTGGTCCACTACAGGTGGGGCCCCCACTTCTGTTCTCGGACTGATCATCTGAATTTGTTTTCATATACTGACACCTGTCCTCTTCCCCAGTAAATCCCTGCATACATAGGAGAGATGTCTGACCATGACTGGGGTGTGGACCAAGCCCGTTTTAACAGCAGCCGCGAGAAACCGAACCGTGGTCTCCACGGGCCTCGTAGGGCTGCCGCCTCGGCTGGAAGATTTGTACGGAGTCGAGCCCTTCCTTTGTCGAGCCTCGGCTTCTGTACGTGCGGAAGCTGTACTGTGTCTTCTCTGACGCAGGTGCATGAATATAATCCTGTAATAGAAATGATCACACAGTATTATCCCTTTAAAATGTAAATAACGTGCCCGGTTTGGTATAGTATCGAGGCCCTTGTAGTCTTTGAACCACCCTAACCTGGTGACACGATGAGCCTTAGTAATCTGGAATAAAATATACGCCTGCGGAACCTGGTAACTGGACATAATTCTGTAACTACTAAGAGGAATAAAATCACAAGCATGTGTTTATTTTATAGAGAGAGTGAGCAGGCACACGTGTGGGAGGGGCAGAGAGAGAACAAAGAATCCCACGCAGACCCCCCTTCAACACAGAGCAACCCCGCGTGGGCGGGGCTCGATCCACGGCCCTGAGATCACGACCTGAGCCAAAATCAAGAGTTGGTCGCTGGACTGGCTGCGCCACCTGGGAGCCCCATGAGCGCTCATTTAAGTAAACGTATTTGTCACGTGTCTCTTCTCGAGGGTTTTGTTTCTCAGGAGGCTTGTTCTTTCAGCCGACATGGATTCTTGTAATTATTTGCTAAGTGTCGTCAAAATTCTTTGTTACTGTCTGAGCGTCCGCGATCTCCGGGCAGGCCGAGAGGGTAAGAGGCTCCATAGGGTCTGTCAAGGCGTTTCGTCTTGACCCATGTGGGCTAGACTCCTTCTGGGGTTTTCACTGGTTCTGGCCTCTCTTTGCCTCAGTAGCCTGCTCTGTGTTTGTCTGGAGGGAGCCCAGGCCTCCGTGTTCATCAGCTGCGGCAGGAAGGGAGCCTGTCAGAGGGGCGCCCCTGGAGCGGTGAATGTGGGGTCCGCTCCTGCCGCCGTGAAGCGTGTTGGGCAAAATGAGGCCGGGATAGATGGGTGCGAGCTGTAGCGAGCAGCGGCGTTCAGACAGTCCGGAGAGAGCCTGCGACAAACCAGTAAACAGACCCGTATTTATAGCGTTTGAATGCACTTCCCAGAAATACTGAGGTGGTGAGGATGCTTTTGGGAACACGGAGAAAACAAACCAAAAACGCACACAGTCTGAGGCGATCCTCAGCACAGCGTGGTGGGCAACAGCAGAGCCCGCTCTTCCAGTTCTGGGAGACCCTTCGCAGGACAGACGGAGTGACCCGAAGATACGTCATCAGGGACCCTCCCAGGCCTGGAAGGAGGTTTTGGGGAGAGGACTGGCGGTCATGAAAATCTGCTTTTTCAAGTTGATTTTGGGGGGAAAAACCCCAAATCATTCAACAATACTTCATAAAGGACCTATTCACTAACAGAAACCTCTCAATGAACTGAGCAAATTTCAAGTTGAATTTCCCCCCTTAAATCAAAATTAGTCTTTGACTATAAAAGTATAAAATAGTTCCAACAATTTGGAAGTAGCAGAGCCAAGGGCCTCTCCCCACCAACTTCCTAGAGCCTTGAAGGCTCGGCTTCAACATACAAAGTGCTTCAGAGTGACCTCTGCAGGATCCCACTCCCCCGGCCCCCCGTGGCCACTGCCGTGCTGCTGCTTTCGGCACGGGCTGGTTCGTGTTGAATAACTTTTAAAGACTGAATTATTTATGTTAGCCTATTTATGAGAGGCATTAGACCATCCAAACAGACATACTCGTTATTCCTCATTTGAATTCTATGGCATAGGATGACATGCTTTAAAGATGTCTTTTATCACGTGTTGTGAAAAATTATACACAACTTGTAAATACTGTGGAAAGAGAGGACGACAGCATGACCTTTGTACCTTCCCTCGGAGCATTGTTCCATAGGCCCCCACGATTGTCTAATTCTTCCGAATAAGGCAGCGTGACGACTGGGTCATTTCCTGTTTGATCAGAGCTTAGACACTAAGACAGTACATGTTACACTGATTTATTTTCAGATACACGTGGTAACTATGAAGGTTTATTGCCCTGTCGCACTGCTGTAGGACAAGAAATGGTGTCATGTATCTCATCTGGGTGGGGTCTTTTACTACTGTTGAGTACTGTGGGTTAGACAGTCGTGGGGGGAGTTAGGTATAGGTGCTGGGTTACTCATGCAGAGAAACATGGAGAATTCTGCTTCCTGAACTGGAGAATAAATTACTTCAGCATGTGTTATTTTCAGGGACCATGACAAGCTGTAAGTTTTTGTCTTCCCGAGTAGGCTTGAGATGTGGCTTTCGCAGAATCTATGGTCTGGGGTTCTGTCCCCGATTTAGTGGTTGTTGCCAGGGAGAAGGAATTTCCAGGCCATGCATTCACCACTGGGGGGCCAGGACTGGTGGCCCTCATGTGGGGCTGGGGGTTCGGTGACCTCCCGGAGGGCTGAGACCCAGCACTCCCCTGCTCGGTCCCTGCCGTCCCCTTGTCCCCTGGCTTGGGCTGCTCAGATGCTATGGGAGTTTTCTCTGGGGCTGGTGAGCCCGCGGTTAAGTCGCCAGCTCAGATGACCGCGGGCATGACCTGCTCCCTGGGGACATTAAATCAGGCCCTGCCTGCAGGACCCAGGCTCCAGTTAGTTCTTATTTTAACGTCTGCGAATCCCCGGGACAACCGGAGAGGTCGACCGGGGAAGCTAAGCGCGTGGTGTGGGAGTGCTGCCCAGCCCAGCGGGGGCAGTGTGTCCGGCGTGTGCGTGTTGGTGCGTGTGCGTGCCCGTGGGTGTGCCCATCGGCGCGTGTATGGGTCCGTGTGTGTGCATGTCTGGGGGTGTGTGCGTCCGCGCGTGTGCCTGTGTTGATGCATGTGTGTGTCCGCCTGTGTGTGTTGGCACGTGTGCATGTCGGTGTGTGTGCGTGTCCATGCATGTGTGTGTGTCGGTGCGCGCCTGTGTGCGTGTCAGCGTGTGTGCGTGTGTCGGTGCGTGTGTGTGTCCACGCGTGTGCGTGACTCTGTGCCCAGATGTGTGCGCGTCAGCACATGTGCGTGTCGGCGCGTTTGCATGTGTCAGTACTTGTGTGCATGTCGGTGTGTGTGCGTGTCTGTGCGTGTGCGTGTCTGCACGTGTGCGTGTGTCGGTGTGTGTGTGTGTGTGCATGTCGGTGCGTGTGCGTGTCTGCACGTGTGCGTGTCGGTGTGTGCGTGTGTGCATGTCGGTGCGTGTGCGTGTCGGTGCGTGTCTGCGCGTGTGCGTGTGTCGGTGCGTGCGTGTGTGCGCGTTGGTGCGTGTGCGTGTCTGCACGTGTGCGTGTCGGTGCGTGCGTGTGTGCATGTCTGTGCGTGTGTGTGTCTGCACGTGTGCGTGTCGGTGCGTGCGTGTGTGCGTGTCGGTGCGTGTGCGTGTCTGCACGTGTGCGTGTCGGTGCGTGCTTGTGTGCATGTCGGTGCGTGTGCGTGTCTGCACGTGTGCATGTCGGTGCGTGCGCGGCCAACCCCAGGGTACAGGTGGGCACAGAGTGCTTCGAAGCCATCATCCGCAGAGCCTCCGCGAGCCTCATCCTCTCCCCGTGTCTGCACCGACAGTGAGGCCGAGTGACCGCCTCTGCTGACGTGTGGGCTTGGGCTGGCCCTGGACTTCGTGTGTAGACCAGTGAAAAACTGGTCTGTCAGGACCAGGGCCCTGGCAAGCATCTTTCAGTTTCAAGTGGCAGAAAACCCCATCACATGGACTTACCCCAGGAGGGGAACTGTGGGCGCCCATCGCTTCATTTCAGGCAGGGCTAGGGCCAGCGGGTGAGGCTGTGCCCGGAGGCTTGGTCTCTCCTCCTCCTCCCAGGGGGGCCCGGTGTTCTGGCGGTGCTCTGTCTGGCAGATCCACGGCCAAGGTTGGGCTGCCCAGCCGCACCGCTGGGGACAACGCTCCCGCCTAGCTGGACTCTGGCCCTCATCACTTCAGAGTGGTGTGTGCTTACTTGTCCCTTGTTCTGAGCTCCAGGAAAGCAGGGACTTCTTGAGGGGACAGGGCATAGTTCTGAGAGACAGTGGGCTGTTGAGTACGTAAACAGGCCAATGATTCACTTTCCCAAAACTTCCAGCCAAATCCCTAGATCTGACTCTCTGTATTGTCTCTGCTGGGCTGTGCGGCCGTTCCTACCAGGGGACTGTGACAGGGAGGGGGTGGCCTTCTGACCCACCTGGGGTGGAGCCAGGAAGGGATTGGGATTCGGTCCCTGACCCGGTGCTTTGCCTGCATCATCCTGACAAGGAAGCGAAATGCACCATCCATTTAGGTAATTAGTCTAACATCTATTATGAAAGCACTGGCTTTCAGGCTCTTATCTGCTTCATAGAGCAGATGGTCGGTTACGTGCATGCCTCCTTCATTAGATTTTAAAGTTCCTGAAAACAGAATCACATTTATTTGTCCCTACAGCTTGGCTGATGGTGCTAAGTATTTACCAAGAAAAGAAGAAATTAATATATTGAAAATATGCTATTTTGAAAGTATATAGAAGCCCTGCAGCATCCTCATGGGTATTCTATGATCATTCTGCAGGTAGCCTAGTAAAAAGTTAATTTTTACACGAGCATCCCTGACTCAGCATTTGTCCATGGAAAGATTCCACTCACTGATTTCGAATGTTTCCTTTTCTTTCGGTTGAAAAATGCATGACATAATTTCTGGCCGAAGGCCAGGTGAATGGTGCATGTTCTAAAAGCTGCTGGGACCCTAAGGGGGCACTGAAAAGGCTAAGTGTCAGGGACACTACCCAAGACCAATGTGCGGGAACGAGGAGGCCTCTGGGCAGGGGTCCTTGGACGAGATGTCTGTTTCTAAGGAGATCCTACATCAAGCCCGAGCCGGGCTCCATATTCGGGGTGTGAAATAGAGGTGCTTGGGAGCATTGTGTCACTGGAGGTCCCCAGAAGCCTGGTTCACCCACTAGATGCTTGACGCCATATGTCAGCCTAGTGGGAAAGGCTGACTGTACAACACGGCAGAGGACAGGGAGGCCGACAGATGGCCCCTGCACCTCAGTGTGGCTGTCCACTGCCGTCTGGGCAGCCAGGAGGCTGCGTTCACTTGAGCCACAGCTGTCTCTGGCATGCAGCCGTGGACTTGTGGCTAGGAACCCGGCACGCCCAGAGCAAGCTCCTGTGTGGTCTCAGGCTTGATTCCCTTGGTCTGGGCTGGGGGATCTTCCCAGTCAACAAAACCTGCTACTATTATAGAAAATGTTTATGACTCACAGGCTCGAGGGCTTGATGGTGCCTAGAGAATATCTCTACTTTCAAATGAAGATTGCTTCTGACCCTGTTTTCAGAATGACGTAGTGGGGGCACCATTTCCACGGTGCTGACTCTAGCAGTGTCCTTTCAAGTAGCACAGAACTAAAATTCAACAAGGGTCCTCAAGGCACTGACCATACTTTCAGAGAGGTGAGGGGGTGGCTAATTGAAGTGTGGTCAGTACCCCAGTACAGCATAGTGACTGGATAGTGACTGGCTAGCTCTCTCCTTCATGCTGTGCTTACAGGGAGGGGGACGGCCATCTGTCACCAGACAACCCAACTTCAATGCCACTGAATACTCCCAGGCTGTACCCTTCATCCCATGACGTACTCATTTTGGAACTGGAAGCCTCTACCTCCCCCTGCCTTGCTCCCATTTTTGCCCATCCCCTCTCGCCATCACCAATTTGTTCTTTGTATTCATGGGTCTCTTTCTGCCTTGGTTCATTTTGTTTTTTAGATTCCACCTAGAAGATGAAATAATATGGCATTTGTCTTTTCTGTCTGGCTTATTTCACTTAGCATAATATCTTCTAGGTTCATCTGTGCTGTTGCAAATGGCACGACCTCATTCTTTTTTATGGTTGAGTGATATTCTGTTTATATATATATATATATATATATGTGTGTGTGTGTGTGTGTGTGTGTGTGTATGTGTGTGTGTGTGTACACACACACACACATACATCACACATGCGTATCACCTCTTCTTTATCCATTCATCTATTGATGGACAGGAAGGTTGCTTCCGTGTTTTGGCTTTTGTAAATAATGCTGGAATAAACTTGCGGAGTACATGTATCTTTTTAAATTAGTGTTTTGATTTTCTTTAAGTAAATATCTAGTAATAGGATTACTGGATCATATGGTATTTCTATTTTTAATTTTTAAAAAAGACGTATTTATTTATTTTAGAGAGAGAAAGAGAAACCAAATAGGGGGAAAGGCTGAGGGAGAGGATCTACAAGCAGATTCCCTGGTGAGCGTGGAGCCTGACGTGGGGCTCCATCTCAGAACCCAGAAGATCAAACCTGATCTAAAACCGCGAGTCAGATGTTTAACCACCTGAGCCACCCAGACACCTCTATTTTTTATTTTTTTTTTGTGGAGGAACTTTGTACTCTTTCCATAGTGGTTGCATGGATTTACATTCCCACCAACAATGCATGAGGGTTCCTTTTTCTCTACATCCTCACGAACACCTGCTATTTCTTGTCTTTTTGAGTTTAACCATTCTGACAGGTGCAAGGTGATATTTCACTGAGGTTTTGATTTGTTTCCCTGATGCTGAGTGACCTTGAACATCTTTTCATGTGCCTGTTGGCCATCTGGATGTCTTCTTTGGAAAAATGTCTATTCAAGTCTTCTGCCCATTTTTAATCACATTATTTATCTATTTATTTGGTGCTGGATTGTATAATCCAACTGATGCTACTTTTTATCTGGCTATTTTTTTGGAAGTCTTCTAGGATACGTAGTATCTGGCCATCAATACAGATGGTTCGACCTTTGTGATTGTTAAATGAGTGTTAGTCTCCAAGCCAGACATATCTGTATGTACTTTAGGATGCAGTCTCAGTTAAAGTGGATATGAAGACACCAGTGTGGACCCCTAGAGAGGGAGTGTTCCAGCTTGATTCTCAAAGATTAGGTTTAGCGCTCTCTCTTCCATTTGTTCCTGTTCCCTTTTCTTTAATTATTCCACCACTCACTTGTTCAAACCCTCCATGTCTCTGGAACTGATGTGCGATAGTTGTCTCCACAGTTTCCCTGTTGCCAGTTTACCTCCTCCTAATCCAGTTTATTCTACTGCCAGAGTAATCTTTCTAAAGATGATCTTACTTTCCCTGGTAGAACTTTCATGTATTTTCTTATATCACACACACACACACACACACACACACACACACACACACACACACAGTCCTTGAAAGGTCCCTTCTCTTCACTCACTGCTTTCATCTCCTCCTTTAACTGACCCTGAACTACAGATACCTCACTGCACTGACATTCTCACCAGGGCTTTCTCTCTCTCTCTCTCTCTCACATACACACACATGCACACACAGACCTGTTTCCATTTCTGTCTCCTCATGCCTTGTCTTCCTGTTGAATGTGTTTTTCTTCTGCAATCATCTAGGCTCATGGATCCATGTCCAGGAAACACATACCTACAATAAAAATAAGAACAAAACACATAGAAGAAACAAAGCATCACAAGGGAGAATCAGAAGAAATGAGAAAGTGTGCAGATAAAAATAAATGTAGATGTTGAGATCAATTTAGAATGTACAATTTGTTGTATAGGTGTAAGGAAATAAAAGATGGGGAGAATGGAGAGAATAAGGATGATCGAAATGATTGAGCAGAATTGAAAAAGAACAGTGTTGAAATGAAATTCTTTATCGTTGGTGTAAAGAATTCAGTGGCTGCTGACATGGCAGATTAGACACAGGTGGAGAGAGACTTAGCAAATTAGAAGTCAGTCGTGGAATAAAAAAACAGCATGTTCCATAGGGAGACAGGCAGGAAATATGAAAACCAGGCCAAGGGGCATGGAGAAGAGCACAAGATCTCTGTGTCAGATAGGAGTTCTGGAAAGAAGAAACAGTTAAGATGTGTTTCTATAGAAAGGTGATCTATAGCGGCCATCTATAGAAATTGCCCAGAATTGAAAAGTCACCAATCTTTAGATTCAGGAAGACCTTCAAATCCCTAGTAATACAAAAATATTACCACCCACAGCTACACTTTATGTTGGAACTGTTGAACCCCAGAATAGAGAGAAGCTGGTAAAAGTGGTCTGAGAGATGAATGACGAACAATAAAAGCAGGGATGTGAACTCTTAAGTTTGTGAGAGGGAATAATTGCCAGCCAGGAATTGTAGACTTACTGCTTTAAGGTGAGATAAAGTCATGCATAGAAAAAATAAAATCCAAAAGTATGAAAGACCAACAAAGCTTCACTAAAGAAATGTTGATGGGTAAGTTTAGCAAGAAAGGACATGATTACAGAGGGCAGTACGAGACGTAAAAATCTAGCAACTAGTGTGCAAATCTGATCACACATTTGAGCAACAATAAAGCTGTATGTAAAACATCAATGTGCAGTTTGTGCGATGAAAAGAAAGAAGACAAGTCTATGTGAGCAGTGGAAAGCCAACATGGAAAGGAGTGATCAGACGTAAGGCATTTTATGATCCTTGCATTATTTTGTGGAGGGAATTAAAATCAGTTTGATTGTAGGCTTTGTTAAGTTGTAAACCAGAGTGTAGTACAATGTTTTAAGGAGCCCCACAAGAAGAATAGTAATAGGAAGTATACCTTCCAAGCCAATAGAATAAAAAAAAAAAATGGACTAGGTGGGGGACAGATTTCAGACTATTCAAAAGAAAGAAAGAAGAGAGGGAAAGAAAAATAAGAAAGCTTTGGATAAAATAGGCAAACAAGTACATAAAACAAACTGTAATGAAGTGATAAGGATATAGCGATTTGAATAAATTATTTCCAGCTTTTATATTTTGGGTATAGAATATATTGGACAATATTATTCAGGATTTCAATTATATATAGAATATTTACATTTTCGGACACCTGGGTGGCTAAGTGGGTTAAAGCCTCTGCCTTTGGCTTGGGTCATGATCTCAGGGTCCTGAGATCGAGCCCCGCATCGGGCTCTCTGCTCAGTAGGGAGCCTGCTTCCCCACCTCTCTCTGCCTGCCTCTTTGCTTTCTTGTGATCTGTCTGTCAAATAAATAAATAATATCTTTAAAAAATAAAGCATATTACATTTTTACTTGACCAAAAAAAAAAAACCCAAATCAAACCCAGTTTCAATAAATTTGAAAGAATTATCAACTTAAAAGTAGAAGAAAATTTCCTATAACTGAAAAGGAATAATGTGTTTTGATTACAGAAGCTCTTGTTGTGCCGAGTTAAATAAATGGAACACAATAATGGGAATTGTTGAATAAAGATAGTGGAAGTGGGAAAAACAGGGAAACGTGGTCCCAGTTTTGTTCACCCAAGATAATGGTATAAGCTGATTTGCTATAATGAAACGAGAGCTGGTTTGACTTCTTTGGAGCAGTAAGGTCAGAAGCAAAAGGAAAAGCGGAAATAAATACAAGTTATGAGGGAAAATAACTTTTTCATTGGAAATTTACAGTCATGAGTAGGGAGAATGACAAGGGAGAGTAAACTTTTGCTCATGGTCTTTGGGAAATAAGTAAAATTTTGCTCAAGGCATTGTTCAAAAATTGAGAGTAAGCATTGTGTTAAAAATAGGATAACCAGTGAAAAATGAATTAAATGAGATATTTTGCATGCTGCACAACATCGTGAAGTTTTTTCCTCTTTAAGAAAAAATGTTTTCTGTTTCATATTTTAATTTGGTTGTATGTTTATTCATTTATTTTTCTCTTATCTGATATTGAGAATATTCTTGATTAAACAAAGAAAATGTGTTTATGCTTGAAAGCAGGTGAATGGGCTCGTTTAAATGTGTGGGTTTTCATCTGATCTCCTTTGCTTATGGACTGCTGTAAGGGTTACAGCGATAATCCTAAGTGTGGCTTTTGGCACCATGGGTGGATTTGGGTGGCACAATTTAATTCGTGCTCGTAGCACTTTACTCATACACTTGCGATGTTATTAAGTTTCAACAATTACTGCTGATAAATTACGGAGGCATTTTTCTACAGGTGTCTGAAATCTCGAGCTATTTCTCATATTTAAAACAGAAAAAAACATTGGATTTTATCATGCATTTTTCTGTTAGAATCTGGAGTTCCCCGAGGTTAGCAGATTTGTATCTTTTATAAACTAATTTTAAGTTCTGTGGTCTTATATAATGCCTAGATGATGCAGATAGAGAGGTTTATAAAAGAAAAGGCAGTATATACACATGGTGTGTTTTGACACATGCTGTGAATTTTAAATCTCTACTAGCTGTCAAACATTTCAGCATTTCCCCTTGTCTTCGACACAAGTGCTGCATCTCGGTATGGCTCGAAAGGTTGGTAGAGGAGTGAAAAAACCCCACCCTCTTTGGATGAATTTTGAAAAGAAATGTTTAGTTGCACCCTTGGAAATAACACCAAATAGATATATTACCTTTGCAAACATGTCTAACGAGATACTGGAAAAAGTACCATTTTATTCAATGGTGATCTAAGTTTGTATTTGCTTGATGCAAACACACACACACACACACACACACACACACACACACACAGACACATGCTTCCTAAAAATGATTGGATTTTCCACTTGTGTAACAGCAGTGGTCTCTAGTTTTGAATAAACATGAACCATTAAACAAAATGATTGTTTTATGGAAATTTTTTGGGCAGAGACCCAAGTTTTCAGTGAACTGTTACTATTTAAATTCAAATAATTTTTAGGTAAACATTACATTAAACAGCAATGCTGTCATGTACCAGGACCTCAGTGGGCTGTTCTAGAAAATACTTAACTGTGAGTGGATTGTACTAAAACTTTCAGAATCATCTAATTCCATAATATATCAAATTTCATAATACCTCCCCCCCCCCATGCATCTTGTGTACATTCTTGGAGCTCTACAAAGAAATTACTGCCTGTGGTTTCCTCCCTCCAACAAAATGGGGAAAACTGGTATTTTGTGGAAGGGTCGTGTACAAATATTCGTGCTTGGGCTGCATTGATTGTACCTGCTGCCACCAACTGCAGATGCTTTTGAACAACTGTCCT
Source organism: Martes martes (assembly GCF_963455335.1). Lineage (NCBI taxonomy): Eukaryota > Metazoa > Chordata > Mammalia > Carnivora > Mustelidae > Martes > Martes martes. The sequence goes on along the minus strand of NC_137902.1, from coordinate 86,948,480 downwards.
TGTTGACTCTGTCAGAGGAAAGAGGAAGGGCGGGAGGTTGGGAGGGAGGCAAGGAAGAAGGGGAGGGTGGGAGGGAGGCAGGAGAGAGAGCACAAGGCAGGTGGATGCAAATGACAGAGCTTGTGATGAGACGTTCATCGGTGGTCACACCAGATTTTGAACCTCCCAGTTGATTATTTAAAGCACAAAATACATATTTCTCTGCAGTGGCGTATATTCTGTTTCTCATTCTCATGAAGCGGTGAGTTTTTAGCTTGGGAATACGCTAGTTATTTTGTATTTATTGTTTTAAATTCTTTCCAGTGAAAATGCCCAAATACTAAATATTCTTTCCAAGATAATAAGTTCGAGTCACCTAAGCCTTGTCCTAAAAATTCAACTATTGGTGATAATATTTATGGCAAATAGGATAGGGTGTTGTTGGTTGTTTTTGGTTAAAATTCGTCAGTCCTTAAAGTCATGTGGACTTGCAGGAGAAACATTCCTTAAAATATAAATGAACATCTAAATCCTTTCATGTGTCCTCGTAAATTTTTAAAAACTTTGTTCTGTCGTTTTTGATTGTCTTACCATCAGATAGTAGAGAGGGAATGAAATCACTTTGTTTCCAAATTTTTGGTGGTGCAAATTGAGAAACTTAAAAAATTTGTCCAAAAGTTTCAAAATAAATTATGCATTCCCCCAAGAAATATTTATTAGCTGTTGCTCCATGAAACAGCTTACGGAGAAGCACCATCTATAGAATGAAGCTATGTGATTTAATGAGAATCACGGTATTTTGGTAACACGTGTGAATAATGTCTGAACAAAAAAATTAAAAACAGGCGCACTCCATTGTTCTGTGGCCATTCTAACAACGTGAGTAGAGTCTGTGGGATATTAGACTCTGCCCCTCGAAATGGATAGCCCAGATTTAAGGGTCAGCAAGGCAATTCTCCAGCCGGCGAGCTATGACTAGTTAAATTCTTTTTAAACTCGAGGTTTAGGGCCACATCAATGCCAACGTGAGTCGACAGCTGACTTTCTCAAGTGCGGCCCTCTGAGTAGGAGCAGGAGAGGGTTCCGGATTCTTGCAGTCATGTTTCTTACCTGTTGATTCGCCAGGCCTGGTTTAAACGCTACCCACAGAGCACAGCACGGGTGCCCAGCTGCCCCCGTGACAGCAGGTGGCCCGTGGAGCTGCTGTGCCCGGAAGGGAAGCCTGCAGGCTTTTCCTATCAAGACGAACTTGGCTGCTTGGGAGGCATGAGCTCAACACGCGTCGAGACGAGATATAACTTAGATATGGAATTTCAGAAAGTCGCTCTCCACCTCGTGGCCCTGCTGAATTCAGCACATTTATCAGATGCCTGCCCCATGCCGGGCAGTGTGCTAGAAGCCGAGGAAATAAAGATAAACATTGGTTCTTTACAAAACCTGCGGGTCCTCCATGAGAAGCGGGATGAGTCATTACAAATGGTGCTGTTGTAATGCTGAAGCCACAGTCACCATTGGGTGTCCGTGCCTTTTGCGGAATATAAGATCTTTGGGGACCTTGGTGGATAATGATTGAGATCATTAAAATTCTGCCTTTCAAACGGTGCAAATTCTTGGCTCTTTAGTGTGCGGAAGGAGGGCAACCCGTGAGAAACCTAGAACTGTTCTCCCCCAGGGCCGCGGTTCCTCTGAGGTTGGGAAATCACACAGTTTTGCATGATTTTAAAACCAGGAAGGAATAGATTTGAATTTTTCAGCAAAGCACTAGAGCAAAATTTCAGAGTCTTCTTGACGTAGAGCTGGAATAAAATCAGTGTAAAGATGAACTGTTCGTGTCTTGTCGCAGGGAAGTTATTTGGATCACAGCCTTTATTCTTAAGTAAATTCTCAGTTGTTGATAAAAAGAAAGCCTTTGCTTTTTAGGAGGCATTATTTTTAGAGCAATTTTAGGTTCTCAGTGAAATTATGCAATGTATAGGGATTTCCCATATTCCCGTTCTCCCCACACATGCACAGCCCTCCCCTATTACCAGCAGTCACCCCACAGTGCTTCCTTCCTTCAAACTCATGAACCCGTCACTCACAGCTCATGATTTATGTGAGGGGTCACTCTGAGTGTTGTACACTCTATGGGACTTGCCAAATGTGTAAAGACCTATATCTACCATGACAGTGCCCTAGAGAGTAGCTTCGCTGCCCTAAGAGTTCCCCCCCTTACCCCCCCCATTCATTCCTGTCTACCTCTTAAACTCTGACAGCTACTTTTTACTGTCTCTATAATTTCACTTTTTCCAAGTGTGTAGCCTCTTCAAATTGGCTTCTTTCACTTACTAACATGCACTTAAGGTTCCTTCATGTTTTTTCATGGCCTGATAGCTCGCTTCTCTTTAGTGCTGAAAAGATCCCCTTGTCTGGTTGTGCCACTGTTTCTTTAGCTACTTGCTGACTAAAGGACACTTTCTTTGACTTAAGGCTTTGGCCATCAGTGAGTAAAGCTGCTAGAAACAGCGTGTGCATGTTACTGTGTGGACATAAGCTTTCAACTCCTTTGGGTAAATACCAAGGAGTAGAATGCATGGAGGGAGTATACTTAGTTTTCTAAGAACCTACGAAATTGTCTTCCAAGAAGACCGTACCATTTTGCACTCCCACCAGCAATGGATGAGGGTTCCTGCTGCCCTCCGTCCATGCCGGCATTTTATGTTGGCCCAGTTCCAGGTGTCGGCCATGCTGATGGGCGTATGGTGGTATCCCATTGTTTTAATTTCCACTTCCCTGATGACAGGTGATGTCGGGTCTCTTGTCATCTGTTTATTTGACATCTGCACATCTTCTCTGTTGAGGTGCCAGGAAGTCTTTGGACCGATGTTTAAACGGAGTTTTTTTTTTCTTTTTAATTATTGAGTTTAAGAATTCTTTTTATATTTTGGAGAGCGGTTCTTTGCAGATGTATGTTTTTCAAGTATTTTCTCCCAGTCTGTGACTTGTCTTTTCATTTTCTTGACAGTGCCTTTCGCAGAGCAGAAAATTCTTTCATCAACACCAGCATGTCAATCCTTTCTTTCATAGATCATGCCTTTGGTGTTGCATCTAGAAAGTCATTTGCAAACACAGGTCATCTGGATTTTCTCCTGAGCCATCTTTTGGGAATTTTATTGTTTTGTACTTTACAGTTAGATCTGTGCTCTATCTGAGTCAATTTTTGTGAAAGGTGAGAGTCTGTGTCTAGACTCTTGATGTCGCACGTAGATGCCCAGTTGTCCCCACACCATTTGTCGAACAGCCCGTCTTTGCTCCATTGGATGACTTTGCTCCTTTGTCAAAGATCGGTCGGCTCTATTCTGTGGGCCCATTTCTGGGCTTTATTCTGTTCCATTGACCCATTTGTCATTTCTTTTGCCAATACCTTGTTGTCTTCACTGCCACAGCTCTGTAATAGGTCTTGAGCTAGCTGGTGTCAGTCCTCCAACTTTAATATTCTGTTGGCTGTTCTGGGTAGTTTTTCCTCTCCATGTAAACTTTAGAATCGGTTTGTTGATATCCACAAAATAACTTGCTGGGATTTTTATGGATTTGCCTTGAATTATAGATAAAATTTGAAGAACTGACCTCTTGACAGTATTGAATGTTCCTGTCCTTAAACGTAGACTATCTCTCCGTTTATGCAGTTCTTTGATTTTATGCATCAGTGTTTTGTAGCTCTCCTCATACAGGTTGTGTCCATGTTTTGTTAGCTGTATGCCTAAGTATTTCATACTTTTGGATGCTCATGTAAATGATGCTGTGTTGGTATTTTTTAAAAATATTTTATTTATTTATTTGATGCAGAGAGAGAGAGATCACAACTAAGCAGAGCAGCAGGCAGAGAGAACGGGGGAAGCAGGCTCCTTGCTGTGCAGAAAGCCTGATTCGGGGCTCGATCCCAGGACCCTGAGATCATGACCTGAGCCAAAGGCAGAGGCTTTAACTCACTGAGCCACCCAGGTGCCCCATGGTGTTGTATTTTTAATTTCAAATTCAACCTGTTCATTGCTGGTATATAAGAAAGGGTTGACTTTTGTATATTAACCTTATATCCCGTGTGCTGCTATAATCACTTGTTAGTTCCAGGTTTTTGGTCAGTTCTTTTGGATTTTCTACATAGATGATCATGTCATTTGTGATTTGTGAACAAAGATTTCTTCCTTCCCAATCTCTATCCCTTTTATTTCCTCTTCCTGTCTAATTGCACTAATTAAGACATCTAGTCGGATATTGAAAAGGAAGGGGGAGAGGGAACAACCTTGTCTTGCTCCTGATCTCAGTCAGAAAGCTTCAAGTTTCCTACCTTTAGGTATGATTAAACTTTAGGTTTTGGGCAGATATTCTTTTTCAAGATGAGAAAGGTCCTCTCTGTTCCTTAAGAGTGTTTACAACAAACAGGTGTTGCATTTTGTCAAATACTTTCTTCTGCATCCCTTTATATGATTGTATGGTTTTCTTCTTCAGCTTGTTGATGTGGGCGATTACATTAATTGCTTTTTGAATGTTGAAGCGGCCTTGCATACCTAGGATGAATTACACCTGCTCTCTTTGTACATTGTGGGATTCAATTTGCTAATACTTTGTTGAGGACTTTGCTTCTATGTGTATGAGAGATGTTGGTCTATGGTTTCTTGTAATATCTATGACTGCTTTTAGTATTAGGGTAATTCAGTTGTCATAAAACACATTGAAAATTATTCCCTCTGCTCCTGGCTTCTGAAAGTGTTTGTAGGGAATTGGTAATATTTGTTCCTTAAATATTTGGTAGAATTTATCACTGAAGCCACCTGGACATGGTGCTTTCTGTTTTGGAAAGTTATTAATTATAGATTCAGATTCTTTAATAGATAAAGGCCTCTACAGATTGTCTTCCTTCTTGTGTGAATTTGGCAGATTGTTTCTTTTGAGGATTAGTCCATATTTGATAATTAGATTATCAAGTTTGTAGGTGTAGAGTTGTCCATATTATTTCTTTATGACCCATTTAATGTCTGTGGGATCTGTAGTGATGTTCTTTCTTTGATTTCTATTATTAGTAATTTGTGAACTAACTCTCTCTCTCTCTCTCTCTCTCTCCCTCTCCTTTTAAGCTAGCCTGGCAAGAATCTTTTACTGACCTTTTCAAAGGTCGGTAAATGATTTTGATTTGATTGATTTTGTCTATTGATTTCCTGTTTTCAATTTTATTTATAGGTACTCTAACAAGAAGACTTTTTCAAATGTGATTTTGGGCTTTTGAGTTGCAGATTTTCTGGAAGATCAAAGCCAGATCATTAGTCAGGAAGTTCTTTTTATTGACAAATATTTGCCCGGTTACATCTTCTCTACCATTTGGATTCAGCATTTGGAATATATTATTTTGTAGTTTAGAATTTTCTCAAAAATACGTAAGACATTTTACAAACGCTTTGATCTAAAAAAGGAAACACTACCAGTATGAGTTCACTCAGCTGGAGGGAACATGAGGTATTATTTAATTATAAGAACAATAATTATTTCAAATTCATACTTAATAATAGTTGCAATTAATGAGTATTAATTTGCTATATCACCCCACTAAAATTAATGGTAAATTAATTTACCTGTTACTGTTACTGTTTGACTTACAAAAAAAAGTGAAACCTTCTATGCCGAGGAATAATTTTACAGGCAACATCTGGATCTAGAGCTAATCATTAAATAGCTCTCATTTAATGCAGTGAACATAAACCCAACCTTTGAAATAATTCACAATATAGGTTGTGATAGGAAAGCCAGCCTAGAAATAAAAACAAGAGTGCTTAACTTCGGACTGTGCTAATGGGTAGGCAAGCACTCTCTGCATGGGTGAGATAAATAAATTAGCCAGGAACGTGGTGTAATTTGCCCTTTCTGACTTGGTTCTCACAGAGATATGACTGTATTCTATTATTGGCATGCACAACTTATTGGAACAGACAAGAAATCTGAAATCACCTCTGCTTTCCTTCAGCTGGGCTCCTAACAGTTTGGGCTTTAAGGATCATGAAACTAAGCAACTCAGACTCGCAGTTGTTCAAACTCATGGGATGCCCAGTTGGTGCCAAGTGTAGTCCCACGATGGGTAGTAGCTGGTCTGAGCACACAGCAGCACACATTTTCAGGGGCAAGTGAGGGTGGGGGTGGCTGAGATGGGCTTGGAAAATTAGGCGTGGGCCCCTAGAGCATCCTGTATGCGATGCTTACAGAATGTCCCGTTGCTTCTAGGGAGACATTACCATCACACACACATGCACAGATGTGTATACCTGAGGGTTGGAGACCAGCCAGTACCTCTGAACCCTGGCCAAGGTCAGTACCGCCGTCCAAAGTGCTGACAGCATGGATCGGAACCTGTACGGATTGGGACTCTATAAGCACACACCTTGGGAGGGGAGGCGTGGGGGCTCCAGATGTTCACAAATTTCTCAGTGGCCTTCATGGGCCACCAGGGATTGGGGAATATTGGAGCAGCAGCCTAGCTCCGGGCCTCATTCCTCCTGATGGAGAGAGATTCCCAGGTATCTTCAGGCTCTTCTGAGTCCAGATGTCCTTGCCGGTCCAGTGGCCAAGGGGCACCTCTGTGTGGGTCTGGACCTTGATTCCAGCTGCCCACCTGGGAGGAGAAAGTAGGGCTGGAAGTGGAGGGGAATTTAGGTCATACTTTCTGTTCCATTCCAGGGGCTGGAGTCCATTGTGATATGCTAAAGGATGAAAAACAAGCAACAAACAAACAAACACGAATTTTCTGTGTTGAGGAATTTTTAATCTCATCCAGAAGATAAGGCATCCTGAAAAGATACCACTTACACATAATTGAGTACAAACTGAATTTGAAGTGTCAAAGAAACCAGAACAAATGTATTAAGGACAGGCTGTGGCTAACCGACAGAGTCTGTCTGGGCTTCTCTTCTGTCTGTGGGGAAGGGTAGATTTAAGTAGTTTTAGAAGGAGATCAAGAGCCTAGAAAACCCCCAGATCAGCTCACCTAGAGTGGGAGGACGAAGCCAGCTCTATTTGCTCCAGTTGTGGGAAGTTCCAAATTTCTAAGATTTCACCTTGAAAAAATGTATGTGATTTTAAAAAACAGAAGCTGGAATATTGTTTTATAATCTCAGTCTAAGGCTGTTCTGCTGGTAAGACATACAATAGGCTTTTGATTAAAATGGCATTGTAATAGGTGTGCCTAGTGAGACAAGGTCTGAGTATTTCATAAATATGGATTTATTATATCAGAATGCACATAAGGATGTCTCTGGCACTCTGATCTGAGTCATACATAAATCATGAACAATTGTGGTGTGCTTGTTTTTTCTCTAAAACCCATGACAATGGACCATCACTTTTCCTTTAGCATTCTTAAGCCCCTCTGATAACCTCACTTGGAGTACATTTGAACCACTGGAGGACGAGTGCGTCTCAAAATTAAGATTATTCCATGGACTCACTCTCATTAATATGGGTGGTTATTATGAAGGGAAATAAAATTGCTTTAGCTTACTTAACTGCAATATTCCCTATTTTCATATGTTAATTCTCATAAGCTTATTATTTATACTCAACTTGCTTTCCCCTCTAAGTGATAAACAGTAGTTGTTTAAAATTGTTTTGCCATCTCACTTGTCAAAATCCACACTTTGTGAATAATTCTTGTACCTTTGTTTGTTTTTTAAAAGATTTTATTTATTTGTTTGACAGACAGAGATCATAATCAGGCAGAGAGACAAGCGGGAGGAGGGGGAAGCAGGCTCACCACTGAGCAGGGAGCCTGACTTGGGGCTCGATCCCAGGACCCTGGGAACATGACCCGAGCCAAAGGCAGAGGCTTTAACCCACTGAGCCACCCAGGCGCCCCATAATTCTTGTACCTTTGAAACATTTCAGGAATCATCTTTTTTTTTGATAGAAATAATATTTATCGGATTATTCATGAGAATGATACTCATTTAATGGGATTCACATGTTTTATAATGATGTGAAGAAAAAAGAAAATTAAACTGGGTCTTGACAATTTTTGCTTCAGGAATCATAGTAGAAAACCTAAACATTTCAGGTTGAAAACAGTAGGTAATGGACGTTTGGGATGGCTCTGGAGGCTTCACCTTACATGGATTAAATTCAGCTAGAAACACTCTGAATGCCTGGGAAACACTGTCCAAATCCTGGACCTCTCCTCTCCAGGTACCTTATAAGGATGTGACCACCTTGTTTTTGACCACACAAGTCCTCAACTTCTACTATGTTGGAGTAAATTGGAACACTGGTTTTGAAGCCTCTAAGTTAGGGTTATAAAAAAAAAAGTCATTTAAAAATAAATTTTATAAACTGTTCTTCCAAAGAAAGATTACAGCACAAACGCTATTACTTCTTCTTCTTTTTTTTTCTTTTAAAAGACTAAGCTTCATATGCCTTCTTTGAAGAAAGAATTAAAAAATGACAATATGGTTTGGAATGTTGAACACTACCTTTTACATCTCTCTATGGGGAACGTGTCCTTATAGCATCTTTTGAAGGAACTTAATAAGTGTTGACTTGTCTTAGCAGAGTGAGAATAATAAAAGCAAATACTTTCAACCCTCAGCAGTCCTCTCAGTGCGTGAGTCCCCATTGTACTCCCTGCCATGTTGCTGTGTGAGTTCCATTATCGTTGTGTAATGGGCCACTCTACAGTTGTGGGGGTTGGCTCTGCATTGCATAATTGTGTGATATCATCACTGTCCAGTCGTGTGATTCCCCATCGAACTGAGGAGAGAACCGAGGCTTAGAGAAGAGTGAGTGACACCCAAGAGTCGGCAAGGCTGGTGAATGCCAGTCCCACCCAAGTCCAGTGGCAAAATCTATGTTAGCTTCAGTGGTGAGATGACAACAGTGTGAGCAGAGGGGACTAGCATCAGGACAGAACCCTAAAGGAAACCGTGTGGGGCCAGGGCTGGGAAGAGAGCAGGCTTCCCTAGACACACAATTAGTGGGAATAGCCCTCTCTTGCCGTCAATCTGCTGTGTGATTTCAAGGTGCTGTTGAGGTCCCCGGGACCCCCTGTGTACAGGGAGACTAATGCGGGCCTGTTCTGCTCAATGTGCTAGACCCTGAGAGACTTCTAGGCTAATACTCGAGTTAGCTCCATTGACCATGACCTGTAGATAACACCCCTCTTCTGGAATTTTCTGAAGTACTAACCATACCCCAGTAATAGGCCAACACTTTGCGGTGCCTGTGCACACACCCATCATGGGGGCTTCCTAGGCCTTCCTGTGCCACAGACCTCTTTGGTTATAAATGCATTAAAAAATATATATATATATGTGTGTGTGTGTGTGTGTGTGTGTGTGTGTGTGTGTGTATTTATATATATATATATATATATATATATATATATATATCCAGTTACAGTGAAGGGCTGATATCAATAAATCAGAAATTGTAATATAATGTCTCCTTTGTTATTAGCTCATTAAATAACAAAATCTAGTGCTGAGTCAAATACGATTATTTGGAAGTAAGGAGGAACATAAATGATACTTCTAGATATTGTGACAATGATTGCTATAGGACGGTCTGTAACTTATGATGGTAACAAACAAACAAAAAAGCATGGGCACTACTGAAGATGCTGTGGTTTGTCTATGCTCATGATCAAAGTAAATGCTGAATTCTAGCTGGAGGTTTAATGGAAATAAAGATGTAGTTTTTCTCTGTCTTCACAGGCTCCTTAAATCATATCTGTACCCCGTGTTATGAACTGCTGAGTCATGGTTCCCCAATTCAGTTTCTATGAAAAACCCTCTTGGGCCTTTGATTGGACTTCTAATGAGTCTTTAGCTCAAACTGGGGATGACTGAGCATTTAAAAATGCCGTCTTCCTGTCTGTGATTGCGGGAGTCTGTATTTTACTCAGTTTTTCTTTAATGTCATTCAGTACAGTTTTTAATTATTAAAAAAAATTTAATTATAAAAAAATCCCCATAAATGTTCTGCACAACTTTGTAAGATACATTCTTAGATACTTCGTGTATTTTGTTATTATTTGCTATTCTAGTTATCTTTGGACCCCAGCTAGAGTTTAAGATGAAATCGGTTTGGGGATGTTGAGCTATTAAACCAGTCACTTACTGACTTTTGGACTTTCTGCCTCTGCAGTCGTATCATCTGGAAGTGATGACATTTTTTTTTTTCTTTCCTAATTCTCTGCTTTTAACTCTGAAATGTTCTCTTATGTACTGATAGGACTTTGAGAGTGGCTTTCAGCAGAAACTGTGATGCCTATTAAAGTCTTCTTCCTAATTTTAAAGGAAATTCTTCTAACAGTTCTCCACTGAGGGGCAGTGGGCTGGAACCAACTTTTAGCAGCCAGCAAGAGCCATTTATTCACTTTTCATGAGTTTTGTAAGCCAGTTGTTAAAACACAGTCATTATTAAAGATTAAGTTGTATAAAGTTACAGTTAAGTAAATCATGTTAAAAACAAAGGTAAATTCTCCAAACTCACCATGTACTACTCTCTGTCTTGGCATCTCACTCTTGTCTACGCTCTTGAGTTTATTTTAATCTCTTAATGTGCACGGTGGAAACACTGTATAATGAAGTGACATGTGTGACCCTCTTACCCTTGCAATGGTTCGTGACATCACACTGACAGCTAGGAATTGCCCACAATGGGAGTATGTACACCACCGAAGATGGCAAATGCTACCAATCAGGGGTTTTATTTTGTTTACCACCTACTAACACACTTCCGATCAAGACTGATGTTTGCCATAGGTTTTAGCATTTTCTTGGCCTGTTAACTAAAAGCAAGGAAAGGAGGGAAGAGAGGAGGGAGAGGAAGAAGGAAGCAGGAAGGGAGGGAAGGAAGAAGTCGGGAATGCCTGGAACAGTGGGTTAATCTGAATTTGGGGTTTTCCTCAGATCGCTGTGATGTCCCGCTGGCGTCCACGTTGCCACGAGAGTCCTTCAGCTGCTCGTCACAGTTGTCCAGCAGCCACGGCCCGGGGTTTGCAAGTCTTAATCGCAGAGATGGTGAGTCTGATGCTCTCTTGCTGTTAGCCCATCACGAGTCTTTCTCAGAGAGAATAACGACCATTCTTACTTAATATTCATTCTTGCGGCTCGAAGGGGAATTATATTGCAGTTGGGTGGAAGTGAAGAAGCAGGTTCAGTGATGTATCATTTCTAGCTTCCTGCGTCTGTAGCGTTCTTCTTTTCTGTTGGTTCTGACATTTCCCATCCCTGCTGATGGTCGGCAAGTGGTCATAAATGAGATCCGAATCAGAAGGGAATTACTGGAGGCTCCAGATTATTTCCATCCTTTTTTAGTTTCAGAGCACCCCACGGATGGGTGACTTTCAAGTGTGCTTATTGTGGGTAACTAAAATGACAAACACGGGGCTCCTGGGTGGCTCAGTGATTCGGGGTCCTGGAATCGAGCCCCACATCTGGCTCCCTGCTCGGTGGGGAGCCTGCTTCTCCCTCTCCTCCCAGCTCCTGTTCTTTCTTCTATCTCTCTCACTCTCTCTCTCTCTCTCTCTCAAATAATCAAAGTCTTAAAAAAACCCATCAACAAATGAATGAGCCAATGTCACGGGCACTGGGAACACCCAGCAAGCCACTGGCTGGCACCAGTGAGATGGGAAGCTGCCACGGAGTAGTGATGGGGAAACAGCCCCATCCCAGGACCTGGCCTGCGAGGAGCCGGGGCAAAGCCTCCTGTTGAAAATAGGTTCTGATCGTACCTGTGGGAAGGGAGCAAAAGGCCTCCTTCCTTGGGGGGGGGGTGATGTTCGTTCATTCATTCTTGCTCCTTGACTGTCATGGACAAAGTTGCTTTCACTTTTGCACAAATAATAGTTCAGCAGACTGAGTGAGTAATACATGCACTGAAAACGCAAATGTTTTACTACCTTGGAAAGGGATAGATTAACTTTATTGGTGAATGATCCATCCAGAAAGTAACATTTTAAATTGACCGTGTCCCCCCCCCCAAAAAAATTGACTGTGTCCCACGTAAATGTAAATTCTGAAGATTATTATGATGGAACGGAGCATTTGCCTCCCTTTATTCGGTATTTCTAAGATCACAGTTTAAGTATAGCTTGAATTTTATTGTGTCCTCAAAAGTCAAGCGCAGGAACCCCACAAGAGATCAAATAGACTGATGGGGCCCCGCAAGGACACAGTGGAGGATTTTGGTGAGTTTCGGGGTGGAGAGATCACACCGCTGAGGACCACCTTCATGACCTTTTACTATGAAGAAACATTTCTGGCCAGATATTTTCTCCTTCAGATAGTTATGAAGCATCAGTCATGATGACTTTCAGTCCTCTGGTGAAAATAGCCTCCTCTCATTGAAGCCAGTTTTCAATTAATAATTAAATGATCAAATTTACTATTTTTGGTCTGGTGGTTCCTCTAATACCAGCTTAACATCTAAACTTTCCAATGGTTGCCCAAAGACTGTAAAAACCAAATAAGCATCATCCTTAATTAGTTTAAAGGATCCCAGGGGGCCTGTGTATCGTGTTTCTGATTTGCATATACAGAATATCTTTATGATTCAGGCCTCTGGCCCTGTCAGTGTGGTGGCACTGGGAATTTTATAAGCATCAGAAGGGAAAATCCCAGTGTTTAAGATGAATTTATTTCCATTATACTTAATTAAAAAATTAATAACTTAGACTATCATAAGCAGCCATTATAAAATTGTAAGTATCAAATGTATTTACTATAGGCAGATCACTCTTTGCAGATTTAAATTAAATTTTTAAGAGTGTGGCAATCAACTGATGAGGTTCTTTCTTGTGGCTGTTGCTACTCTGATTATACACAATACATATTTCATTAAATATTCCTTCATTTTACCATCTGATTTCATACCCATTCCTAAGGCAGGATTCAGACAGCACGGTTTGTCAATGTTCCTTTGGAAGGATTTTCTATGCATATTTTCTGTTGAAAGCCAGCATCCCAGAGGTATCTGGGTGGCTCGGTTGGGCCTCTGCCTTTGGCTGGGCGCATGATCCTGGGGTCCCTGGATTGAGCACTGCACCAGGCTCCCTGCTCATAGGAGAGCCTGCTTCTCCTTCTGCCCCTCACTCCGTTTGTGTTCTCTCTGTCTTTCTTTTTCTCTCAAATAAATAAGTAAATAAAATCTTAAAAAAAATTAAAGCCAACACCTCAGATTCTTTCCTGGAATTTCTTTTGACTTTGTAAATGCTGGAGAACAGATTAGTTCACTTCAGTTTAGGATATTATGATGTAAAATGTGGATTGTATAAAATATGGAGGATTATAATAATGATGACGATGATTCTTCCTTTATAGTACTTGTAGTTTTTTGAAAATTTGGTGCAAGATCTGGTGATGGAAGCCGTGTTAGACAACTTGATTATATGATTAAAGTGTCCTTGGTCTATATTATGGTACCTGGAGGTTGTAAAGAAAGTGTCTGTCTTACCTCCCTATTTTGCCCAGCAGTCTTTGAGCTTTCAATATTCTTACGGAAAAGTAGAACTATCTGAACCCTCATGGCTCCTGCCAGGGATTTTGTATGTACCTGATCACTGCATCTACCTGATGTATAAGGTAGTAAGACAACAGTCAGTACATAAATTTTCTTTATTTTTATTATTCTTAAAGATTTTATTTACTTATTTTAGAGAGACAGATAATGTGAGCGAGGCGAGGAGCAGAGGGAGAGAGACTAACAGATTCTGTGCTAAGCATGAAGCCTGACACGGGGCTCGATCTCACACCCTCCAGATCATGACTTGAATGGAGATCAACACCTGAGAATTTGCTTAAGAAGAAAGGCTGTGATTCAGATCACTTCCCTAAGAAAAGGCATAAACACTTTATCTTTACATTGATTTTCCATCCAGCCATGTTCATCCGCATTGCCCCTTCTAGGAATTTCCTATTTTTCTTCCCAGGGCCCCTGCCTCAGGATTCGCCAGCTAAGGTGGCCTTCATGTCTGTCAAGGTTGTGGGGTCCAGTTAGCAATCCTTCCCGCGGCACCTGGGATCCCTGACGGGTCACAGGCACCATATTGAAATTGACACGGGAGTCCTGAACTGCTCCTTTAACCTGTGACTCAGGAGGACCATAACCAGGGACAAGGGCTGCTGGGTCCTCTCCAGGCCCCCCGTGGTCAGCTGCTCTGCTGCCGTGAACGTGAAGGGAGGCCTGCCTGGACTAGGGGCTGGTGGGGGGATGATGATCCCAGGGCCCCCCGTTCTCTTTCCTGTCATCCTTGCAGCCCGACTGTTGTCCCGTGGCTGCATCCCTCTGAGGAAATCCGGGGAGTGGGCTTTGCTCCGACACATTCACATGCCGTCCTTTGAATGCCCCCCCCCGCCCCCACCGTGTTGCTCCTCACGTGACGTGATGCTCAGGCCTCCCCATTTTTGCATTCATTACGACACTCTGTTTCCTGCAGCAGGTAATCGGTCCACGACTCGTCGTCGGAGGCTCTCACGGCGTGCTTACGAACGGCTAGGAATTAAGCCATACAGCGTCCTTCAAGAGAACGAGAGTTTTAGCATCAATGGAATTTTCTTTCTTTTTCCCCAGAGGCATTTGGCTGACTGAGCAGTCACAAACGGGTGGCTAATTTAGTTGTCATGGTTTTGTTTTCTGAGCAGCTTCCCCTGCATTTCCTGACACGATCCTCCACCATGTTGGAGTTTTTAAAAAGGAGACATTGCCTTGAGAGCGTGCAGCTGAGCTCCTGTGGGGAGCAGTGGGCTGGCCTGGCCTCCTGCCCTTCTGGGCCCTGAACTCCCCAGGGGTCTGCCCACAGCAGAGGGAGGTGCCCCTGTTCCGATGGCCTCGGGGCTGATCTGATATCCCGTCTGTTCTGCGTGAGTCGGGGGGCCGCTGAGAGGATGCCCTCCTAGGATTAGGACACGTCCCAGAGCCGCACTCCTTGTAAACACAGAGATTTCACAGGACCTGAATGAGCTCAGTCACACGTTTTATTCGGTCATAAACGAAGGATTTACGACCTGTTCGGGTCGTGACAGGCTTGCTGGGCAATTCTTGCTCTGTTTCCACAGTGGGAAATCGGCAGGACCGTCTCATGTTTTGCCGGGGCAGAACTTCCAACGAGTCGGAGCTGAGAGCCTCCGGTCAGATCTCAGGGGGTCTCCACGACACGTTCGGGAGTCTGTGTGAGGACAGCAAAACAAAACACACGGGACTGACCCATTTTTGTCTGTTTCATGCAGACAGAGCTGCAGTCAGAACGCTTGGTGTTTAAGGGCGTGGAAATCCGTCCCTGGGGAGGTCACACGTGAGTGCCTGTGGGGCGCTTTCTCTTCCTCAAGATCACTGGCACTTAAAGAAAACTCAGGGTGACAGGTGTGCACCGAGCACGTATTTTCATTTGCCTTCCGAAGGGTCTGTTTACCAAGCCATTTCGGGCGTCTTTGCATTGCGTGTAGGAACCCGGCTCACACTGAGGCAGCTGTGGTGACGGTTCCGCTCTGGGTGCCCTTCGTGGGAAATCTCCTGTTCTCCCGGCTGAGGCTCCTAACGCAGTGCAGGAAGCACACAGGCAGGGGAGTTGAGGGCCCCGAGGCAGGGTTTCTGGGCCTACTCCGTCCTGATCTCCGGAAGGCTACCTGGACACAGCTGGTGCTGCCTCTTGAGGAACCAGAGTTGCAGCAAATGCCTTAATCCCCTCAGTAACAGCAGCGTCTGACCCAGGCTTCAGTGCATCCAGCCCTAGGACCCCTGAGTGGGGAGGTCAGGGGGACCTCGACACCATCGCCAGAGCCTGTCTGCCTGCTGGCCCCTCTTTCCTGGGGATGCCCATGACCTTCCTGGGGACGCCCGTCACCTTCCTGGGGACGCCTGTCACCTTCCTGGGGACACCTGTCACCTTCCTGGGGCAGGCAGCGATGGGCTCCTGCTTCTCTCCTGCCCTTCCCGCTCCTGCTGGGCCCTGCCTGGAACTCTGAACGAGGAAAGAACACCATTGCTGGATGGGATCCCCTCCCAGACAACGGAGTATTGACTGCGAGGGGACACTCCCCTTGGCAACAATTGTAGCAGAGCCACTTATGTGCTCGGCATAGACACTCCGAAGATGGGTAGGTCTGTTCACGTCCAACTAACCCGCTTGACTTCTGCTCTGTGGGTGCCATTTCTCCCTCCAAATTCAAGTTAGTTAACACGTAGTACAGTGTTAGTCATTCGTCATTGCGAATGACACCGAGGGCTCGTCACATCGCGTGACCCCCTTTGCGCCCATCGCCCCGCTACCCCACCCCCGCCCACTTCCCCTCCAGCCACCCCGGTTTCCTGGAGCGAAGAGTCTCCTACAGTCTCTTACGGCCGCTCTCGTGCTTGCTGAGGCTTGAAGAAAGCGTGAGGTTTGGTTCTTCACCCCGGGGGTCATGTTCTTCTCTGCGTGAAGCCAACGGTTCACACGAGCACGGGTTCCGTGAGCACCAGGGGCTGTGGTCACGGTCATTGCCATTAGCAGACAGAGCAATTCAGGCCCCGCTGAGAGTTTCCTAGCCAACCTTTCCTCTCCCCGAGGAAGTGTCCCTGCTGCTGTCAGAGCCACCAAAGTGGGGGGAAGCAGTCACACAGGATTAACTAGAGACAGAAACCTTCCGACAGATCGATTTAAATACAGTCTGGCTGGCGGTCAGCAGACAATCTCGAATAACCCAGGAACTGCAGGGAGATGTCTGTACAAGGGGTGGAGGGTAGAAGGGGGCCAAGCTTTCATCCAACAGCCTCACAGGAACCTCAAGTGCTGTGTCTTCCTCATTGGCAGAGCAGGGACCATCGTGCTGGTCCTGTTTGCTGGGTGTGGGGCTTGTGGGGTCCCACGTGGGGCCCCAGGCGAGGTCCTTGGCCCATCACCCATGCGTGACAAGTTTGTCTTTCTTCGCCGTCTTACCTTTGTCTGAGAAGAAGTGCAGGCAACAGACCTTCAGTGATAAGGTCACCGGAAAGCTCAGCACTGCGGCTGTGGCCCCCTCATGACCTGGAAGCCATGGTGGGGACGGCCCGGTGTAACGGTGACTGTCATCCAGCCCCCAGCAGCCCGTGGGAGGGATGACACTGGGTGCTGCACACATCCTCCTGCCATGCGTCCCTCACTGCCCACTAGCTAGCACACTGTCCCCAGGAGGGAGAAGGATGTTCTGTGTGGGGTGACCTTCCAGGCCCTGCAGTTTGCTCTGCGCAAGTGGGGCCCCCAGATAGGTTTTCCTTGGTACACATTGTGACACTGTATTCAGGAAGGGGCAGAGGGGGGAGAGAGGCAGGTGGCGGGGGCAAGGGATGCACACTCCCCCTGCACATCAGCCCCCAGCAGCGATCTGGGGGCACGGGGACCTTGTTAGCCTGCTGGAGCGAACCGCCCCTGGCATAGCGGATTCTGCCATTCCATGCCTGTTGCCGCCCCAAGTTCATCTGTTGGCTTGTTGTGTATGCCAGAAGCATGTCCTCACCGCAGGTCAGGAGGAGATGTTCAGGGTCGGTTACTTGTGGGTGGGGGAGGCTGGTTGGCAGGTGGGCAGCGGCACCTTGGGAGAGGCTGGTCCCGGGGCAACATGCTGGTGGCATCATGATCTGCTTACTGATTTGCTTCCCCGCACGGGTGACGCCATGCTGGTGATACTTCCTGGCCTCGAGAGAGGTTAAAATTCACGGGGAAAGATGATGACATGCCAGCAAGAGTATCATCAGCACCTTCTACAGGACTCTGCTGCGAACTAGGATGAGCCTGGATACAGGACGTCAGTAGTCCCTCAGAGATCGAAAGTGATCTGTAGGAAATTTCAAATGTGGAATCTCCACATTAAAACGATCTGCTGAATGCCAACACCTAATTTTTAAGGTTATTTTTGTGACAATTATAAAAATCACGCCCGGCTGCCAAGGAATGTCCCTCGGACCGTGAGTGGCTCTCAGCTAGAATACAGAAGGGCTTCCGGTCATCCGCCGCGAGTGGGGCCCTCGGACAAAGCGGCAGAACCAATCTTGTCACGAGAGGCAAGAAAGGTGGCAGAACTGGCGTGGGCTGAGGACACAGAGGAGACTCGGTGTGTAAACAGCCTCCTGGTGCAGAGGAATGGGGTCAGTGGGGACACTGGGGAATCCAAATAACGTTTGTCTTTGCATTAATACTGTACTGTGTAAATACCTTCATCCTGATAGAAGCCCCATGACGATGTAGGATGGTAACTTTGGGGGAAACTGGTACAAAGGAGACAAGAATCCCCTCTACCACGTTTGTAGCTCTTTGGGCAATTGGAAGTTATTTCAGAATAAAAAGTTAAAGATGCATTATAGGATAACCCAAAATGCAGCGCATTTTGGATTCTGGGTCAAAGAAAATCATTGTGCTTGCGGTACATTGAGAGGAAAATTTGGAATACCTGAAAAAGATTCAGTCTGGGAGATCTGGGTAGAAAGAAACGAGAAAGAATCTGGGTTCTCCTGAAGGTTGTGCTTGAGCACGTGCGGTGAAGGGGGGACGTGGTGAAGGGGGACGTGGTGAAGGGGGGACGTGGTGAAGGGGGGACTTGGTGAAGGGGGAGGTGGTGAAGGGGGACGTGGTGAAGGGGGACGTGGTGAAGGGGGACGTGGTGAAGGGGGAGGTGGTGAAGGGGGACGTGGTGAAGGGGGGACTTGGTGAAGGGGGGACGTGGTGAAGGGGGGACATGGTGAAGGGGGGATGTGGTGGAGGGCGGGACATGGTGGAGGAGGGAACCTGGTGAAGGGGGGACGTGGTGAAGGGGGGACGTGGTGGAGGGCGGAACGTGGTGGAGGAGGGGACCTGGTGAAGGGGGGATGTGGTGATGGGGGGGGCGTGGTGAAGGGGGGGAAGTGGTGAAGGGGGACGTGGTGAAGAGGGGACGTGGTGGAGGGGGGGACGTGGTGAAGGAGGGGCATGGTGGAGGGGGACGTGGTGAGGGGGGACGTGGTGAAGGGGAGATGTGAGGGGGTGAGGTGAGGGGGTGAGGTGAGGGGGGACGTGGTGAAGGGGAGACGTGAAGGGGGGATGTGGTGAAGGGGGACATGGAGAAGGGGGACGTGGTGAAGGCGGATGTGATGGAGGGGGGATGTGGTGAAAGGGGGACGTGGTGAGGGGGGACATGGTGAAGGGGGGATGTGGTGAGGGGGTGAGGTGAGGGGGGACGTGGTGAAGGGGGACGTGGTGGGGGGGACGTGGTTGGGGGGGCGTGGTGAAAGGGGCATGTGGTGAAGGGGGGACGTGGTGAAGGGGGATGTGGTGAAGGGGGGGACATGGTGAAGGGGGACTTGGTGAAGGGAGGATGTAGTGAAGAGATATCCGTTCCCGCCCCCTGGGGACGCCCCCATCCTGATACAAGTGCCCACTTCCGTTTCCCTCCCAGGTGTCCTGGGACCATGTCACAAACTTCCTGACATACACTCAGCCCTACAGGCCTTAGCAAACCCAGTGGGGGGGGGGGGTCCGTAAGAGCCCCTCATGGGAAGACGGTCAACGTGGTTTAATGCGTTAAGTCTCATTATGAGAACCTCAAGCGAGGGGTCAGAAGGTGGGGAAAATTGTTTTCCAAAACCCTCCTTTCATATTACAGATGACTTCCATGACTCGTATTTTCTGGACACAGATAATTGGCAAAATATCAGTTCCAGAAGGTGTTTCAAGCTTATTTTTCAGTTTTTTAATTGCTTATTCATTTAAAACCAGAAACTTCAATGTGACGTCTAACTCCAATTTCAAAACCCACGTTTCTGGACCTGGAAGAACAAAATATGTCCCAACACAGCCTCTGGGAGCCTCCTCGGAGTCTGC
The DNA here is from genome assembly GCF_963455335.1 of Martes martes. Classification (NCBI taxonomy): domain Eukaryota; kingdom Metazoa; phylum Chordata; class Mammalia; order Carnivora; family Mustelidae; genus Martes; species Martes martes. The sequence continues at coordinate 86,928,682 of NC_137902.1, read as the reverse complement.
GTCTCATCTGTTTCTCACTGGACAAGACAGAGCCTCGTGATTTCTGCTCTGCACCTGTTGTCTCGAAAACCTAGAATGTCCTTGTTATTCACTCGCTCTGTGTTCTCCCTCAAGCCCCCCGCTGCCCCTCAGGCTCTCCCTCCCTGCGCAGGAAAACCTTCACGTCCACCCCTGCTACTCTGTGTTTCACATGGTTCTACGAAATGCCTGTTTCTCGCATGAACCTGTAAGCGTAGGAGTGTCGGGTTTGCCATCACCACCCTTCCCATCCTGTCATTCAGTACGGTACTTCCTCGTGCTGGGATTCCAGAATTAAGCTTTTCTAGTTCTACCACGGGCTGCTTGTATTCCTTCAGGTCCAGCCAAAGGTATGTCATACATACAGGCTGGCGGAGACACTAGTCTCAAGCAGGGAGGCGGTGACCTGGTGTTTGGTCGGCCACCTGTTGCTGGGAGTGCTGGACACCCGAGAGTCAGGGTTATGACCAAGAAACCAGAGCAATTCATGAGGAATGTAGGATTCATCTGTTTACTTAACCCATGGTTCTGAGCACGTGTGTGTCTGTGTGTGTGATCATGGGGGGTTATATGTTCTAGAATTTGGAACTCTGATTTTCGTAACTTTTATTTATGATCTCTTTCTTCACAGGATAATGTAGGTCTTAAAGATTTCTTTCCCTTTACTATTTTCTCCTGCTTCTGTTTCCTCTCAAGGGGCCGGTGGCTGGTCTCCACTTGTATCAGATAAATACCAGTGGCTGCAGGTCGACCTTGGAGAGAGAATGGAGGTCACAGCTGTGGCCATGCAGGGAGGGTACGGGAGCTCCGACTGGGTGAGCAGCTACGTCCTCATGTTCAGTGACGGCGGGAGGAACTGGAAGCAGTACCGGCGAGAAGAAAGTGTCTCGGTATGTTCCTTGCTGAGAGCCGTCTCTCGGTATGAATTGTGCCAGTCACTGCCTGTTGCTACGGATCTGTCAGAGCGAGCACAGAGACGGAGCCCCCGAAGTACCTGAGCATGTTTTCAAGTGAATATAAGATGCATGTGGCCCTGTATGATCTATGCGCTAAGTCAAACAGCCTGGTGCTGCAGTGAAACACTGAAAACGTCTCCCTGTTGTTCCTGGACGTAGTGTGTGATCGAAGGGGTGGGGTCGTGTGCAGCCTAGTGTAGTTTCCCTCCCAGAGCCCGGGAGTTGGTGTCCGTTGTTCAGCCAAGTAAATTCATTCTTCCGAGTCCTCCGGTTAAGTGAGATTTCTGAAGTCTCCAGACACTGCCACACACGTCATGGGCAGTCTCCGTTTGGATGACAGCATGTTGAGGGACATATGTCTGGCTCCAGCAGGAACCTGGGCACTTGTGTGTCCCCTTGTCGTTAATGGGGGTAGATCTCAGGGATTCTTTGGAGTCACAATGACTTAAACTCTCTTACACCAGGGACGTGCTTTCTGCTTCTGATTCCATACCCGCACTTCTTTGAGAAGAATTAAATTTCATTTTCCTGACCTTCTGAATATTAAAACATATGGAATTTATCAGATATGCAGAGTTTTGAGTCTTCGGATCATAGGGTGCCCTGAGGGAGGAGCTCTGAAGATAGAAGGGGGTACATGTCTGCTGTGTTGCTGTTGGCTGTTGGGGCAACAGGGGCAGGGCTGTGGCCTCAAGAAGATTTCTCAGGTGGAGAAGGAATTACTTTCTTCTTATTATTAAAAATACACTTGGGGCGCTGGGGTGGCTCAGTTGGTTGAGCTTCTGACTGTTGATTTTGGCTCAGGTTGTGATCTCAGGGTCCTGGGATCGAGCTCTCTGTTGGCTCCGTGCTCTGCGGGGCGTCTGCTTGAGATTCTCTCTCTCCCTCTCCTACTGCTCTCCCCTCTTCCTTGTTCCCACACACTCTGTCTCATGAATAAATAACTCTTTAAAAAAATACACTTTAGATGGTTGTCACGGGCTAGGGGAAGGGAGGAATGGAGAATTACTGTTTAATGGGGACAGTGTCAGTTTAGAAGATGAGAAAGTTCTGGGGATGCATGACGGTGACGGTTGCCCAGCCGTGTGATTGTTAGTGTTACACAATGGCATGATTACAAGTGGCCGAAATGGTGAATTTTATATTAGGACAATTTACTCACAATAAAAAATATACAGTTTAGGTTCCATTTAATTTAGGTAAGGATATTTAGTTAAGTCTTAAAAATTCTATTGTCATGGTAAGAGGGGAAGTGTCAGCGAAAAAGCCGTTACTTATTAGGTGGTAGCTTGTTGCATATCTGTAACTCTAACAAGCAACAAAATTATAATACTAGTTGGGTAACAAATTGGCCTCATTTGAACTCCCTTAGAACTCTTTTACTTAGTATAACTTCATAGGTTATGGCCTATTTAATTTTTTATCTCTGGACGTCTTTCTAGTTCATCAATAGATGTTGATTTAAATTGAATCAGGAAGAACTAGCCAGTTGTCTAACGCTGGATAAAAGAACAAAAAAGGCAAGAATTTGTGTATAGGGGACCAGCTGACTTTAATACCCCAAACAAGCAGTTGCCAAGTGTGTAATCGGAAGTACATCTGGACATTGAGCTAATTCTAGGAATGCCAGGTCCAAACCAGGGTTAAGACCAACATTAATTAAGAATGAATAACAGTTAAAAGTTAAGGAAGCATTTACCTATATAGAGAGCTTTTGCTCCAAATTAAATCTTGTTTTTCGAAATCAGGTAATGGATGGCTAATGCATGCTTATTCTTGGTTGTATTAACCAAGGTTCATATTTTTACCCCCATCCCACCCCAATACATGGATGCGACATTGTGACCATTCCTGTTTTTTAGTTATGTGGTTTTGGGGGGACCCAAGCCCAAGCCTCACCATGTGGCACCTTGTTTCAAGGAGCCCAGGGGAGTAAGGGCCAAGGATAGTGGTGTTACGGACCCTAGACCACACAGGTGAGGACAGATGCTTGGACTCCTCGGTCCCACTGGCCGTCGCATGGTCAAGACTGCTGTGGTGGCCTTCCTCCCACACCCGGGGAGCTCGCTCACAGAGACCCACTTTGGTGAATGTTTGCTGGATGAGTGCAGGGTTGGAATCTACCTTCCCTTGAGTTAGGACGATTCTCCTGAGCTCCTTGCTCTGCCCCCTTTGAGGCCCTCGTCTCGGCTCAGGGCTTCTTGAAGCTCTCCAGGGCAGGAATCCCTTCTGCACTTTGGTCTCCTCTAGGAAAGGCGCTCCTCCTGGCACGTCCTTCAGCCATCCCCACGGCGCAAGTGGTGCTGTCTCCGCCCCAGACTGCAAACATAGCCGGCTCTGGCCACAGTAAGTCCCATGAGCTGATAATTAAGATTCTACCCACAGTCTCTTGAAGACAATTGGGGTGGATTTGGCTGCTCTCTGGCCCCTCTCACACAGAGGGCCCGCTCTTAACCCAAAAGCACGTACCTTCCTGGACGCCCGTCCCGTTCTTCAGGTGCTGGTTTTTAATGTGTGCTTCACTGCCACTAATTTGAGAGTTGATGACCCGACCGAACCAAGCCCCACCTCACGTAGGCAGTTGCAGAAAGGGTGTGCAGGGTCTGCAAGGTCAGACTGGGGTCTGGGCCAATGCCAGACTCACCAGGTCCAAGTGCAGTTCTGAGACCAGTCGGTTTGTAGCAGAATGAGAGCAGCACTTGACAATTCCATTATCGGTCACTTCCGTGTACTCAGCCTTGTGAGGACAAGGGTATCTCCTGCTTAACTGTCCTGCTGCTCACCTACAGTGTATCAATCACCATGGCAGCCCCCTCTACCCTTCTGTGTGGATGGTGCTTAACTGTTGTGGATGGCGATTGGATTTTATACGTTTCTTCCCTTCTTGGGCTTTGAGGGCCATTAGGTCAGGGACTGATCTCCAGGGAGGCCCAGGCCTATTATGGTTTCTCGATAAAGGGCTGTTGGGTTGCATTAAGGGAAAGTTGCTGTTCTCAAATAGGCCTCAACCAGATGTGTAGTTAATGATATGGAAACCTTAGCCACCCATGGGATGTGGCTTATGCAGTGGGAGGCTTTTGGTGCCAAATATGAGAGTGAGAAGTTTAACACTTCTTCCCCACAAAATTGTACAAGGATGATACCTATTGAGCCTAAGGTGGTCTCCCATGTGCCCTTAACTGCAGGTCTCAGTAACAGCAGATAAATGCTGGATTCCGTCCTGGAAAACTGTCCTTCTCCCTCCCTTCTTCCCTCCCTCCCTCCCTTCCTACCTTCCTTCCTTCTCTGTCAATGACGATCTTCCCCAACCTGAAAACCTTCACTCTGTACTGAAATTGCTTGGACACTCCCTGCATTCTCGCTCACTACTCTCTCACATCTCACACACTACTCTCTCATGTCTCACACACCACTCTCTCATGTCTCGCTCACTACTCTCTTTCACTCCACTCATTCATCTCATGACTATTTCACATCGGCTCTGGAGTCAGGGTCTCTGGCTTGTTTGTCTGTCTATCCTTTGTAACTACTTCATTAAAAGGATTTTTTTCAATTCCTTGAAAGAGCACAAAAATAAAAATTAAAAAAATCCTTTTTTGTTAAGCAGGAAAAGTGAACAATGGAAAAATTAAGTTCTTACAGAAAAGTTTCTGCAGTAGCCCAGTCATTGAAAGGAAACTTTGTTGAGCTGAGTCTCAGGGAGGTGGAAGGCAGGGAAGCTCAGGGAATCTCCAGCAGAGTCTCCTGGGGATTCTTCCCAACGCCTTGCTACTCGGGCAGTGGAGCTTCAGAGGATGATGTACCAACATTTGGTCTCAGATGGAGGGACCATCAACTCTACACTTTTCTACAACTTGCAGATACCGTAAATATACAGAATGCGCAAGTGTAGTGTATACTTAAGCATTCTGTATACGTACAGTATCTCCGCAAGTTGTAGAAATTGTAGCGACCTGCAGTTAGAACAGTTTTCCACCTTTGATGCAGAGTACATTTTGTAAATTTGTATAGACAAAGGCAACAAGGAAATAAATAATAGTATTTTGCAAAAGAGGATGACAGGTTTTTAGTATTTAAAAAAATGTTAGTGTCGCTGGTCCTAAAACTCTGAGATGGTGAGAATTTCTGATTAGCAATCCTCAAATTTCCAGCCAGTACTGTCGAGGCATCAGTTGAGAAGCTGGAGGTCCTCTAAATACATTCAGATTTCTCACACTGAGAGGACTGCTGGTGTGTTCCAGGGGTCTGCTAGCCTGTTCTGTAAAGGGACAGATAATAAATGTTTTTAGTGTTGTAGACCATACAGTCTCTGTTGTAGCTCCTCCCTTGTGTGAAAGCAGCCACAGGCATTGTGTAAGTGAATGAGCGTGGCTGTGTTCTAGTAAAACGTTATTTACAAAAACATGCACTGGTTGCATTTGTCTCTGGGCTACAGGTTTCTTGATCCCTGGTTTAGTCCATTTTGTATCTGTCTAGGGTGTGAGGTAGGGATCTGTGCTCATGGATTTTTCCAGATGGCTGCCTAGTTGCTACAGTATCATTTACTGAGCAGTGTTATGCAGGGAACAGGATTAACATGGCAATCTGAAGGAGACCAGTGTTTTTCATGTTTCTGTCATGAGGTCTTATGGGTGACTTGTCTTCATAATGGGTCGTCTTACTTAGGTAAGAAGTAGTCTTTCCCCTTATTGTTTGTTCATCTCCAGATTAAGTTTCAAACTTCTACTTCTGTCTTATTTCAGAACTTGTGTCAGAGATAATCAATCTGGGATTTCCTTTACTTTTGAGAATTTGAAGGGCTTTTTATTTTTATTTTTTTTCTCCAATTTTTTATTTATTTTCAGCGTAACAGTATTCATAGTTTTTTCACCACACCCAGTGCTCCATGCAATCTGTGCCCTCCCTAATACCCACCACCTGGTTCCCCCACCCTCCCACCCCGCCCCTTCAAAACCCTCAGGTTGTTTTTCAGAGTCCATAGTCTCTCATGGTTCACCTCCCCTTCCAATTTCCCTCAACTCCCACGTGACCTTAAAAGATGGGCGTGATGGGGCGCCTGGGTGGCTCAGTGGGTTAAAGTCTCTGCCTTCGGCTCGGGTCATGATCCCAGGGTCCTGGGATTGAGCCCTGCATCGGGCTCTCTGCTCAGCAGGGAGCCTGCTTCCCTTCCTCTCTCTCTGCCTGCCTCTCTGCCCACTTGTGATCTCCGTCTGTCAAATAAATAAATAAAATCTTAAAAAAAAAAGATGAACGTGTTAAGCCCTCCTTTCTAAGCCTCTAAACTTACATTCTCAAGTTATGACGTACATGCAGATAGAGAGGGAAATGATAAAAGAGACACAAAAATTAGAAACAAAGATAAATTATCATTGTATGTTCTTAGAGAATCATAGAAAATCTCCTGGGAAATAAAAATTAATAATAATAAAATAACTCAGCGATCTATCTCCTCATGAAAGTAATTTCCAAAATTAATTTCTCTTTGTGCCTATAAGTAATTAGTTAAATGATAAAGGAACCATGGACTTCATTTATAATAGAATGACAAACAATAAAATTGGCAAGAAATGCTCCAAAAAATACTTAAAACACCATTAAAGGGCATCAAAGAATAGTGAGATTAATCCTTGTCCTTGGGTATCAAGACTTGATAGTGTAATGATGTATGATGTATGCTCATCCTTAACTAACCCGAAATAAAATAAAATAAAGGCTGTCTTTCTTCCTCCCTCCCTTCCTTCCTTCCTTCCTTCCTTCCTTCCTTCCTCTCTTTCTATTTTATTTATTTGACAGAAAGAGAGAGAGAGACAGTGATAGAGGAAACACAACAAGCAGGGGGATTGGGAGAGGGAGAGCAGGCTTCCCATCGAGCAAGGAGCCTGATGCAGGTCTCAATCCCAGGACCCAGGATCCCAGGACCTGCCTTACCCAGGTAAGGCAGACGCTTAACCACTGAGCCACCCAGGTGCCCGTAAAATGAGGTCTTCCTAACTTTCATTTTAAAACGTTTGCATGCAGAAGTAGGCACAGCAATTGGTAAAAAGAATAGTATTAAAGGGAATTATTCCTATTAAGTTAATAAAATGCCTTACAAAGCTTAAATGTAGCTATTTGAAACTACTTAATATTAATATTGTTTATATTAGCATATTAATGCAAAGATTAGTGAAGAAACATAATAGGGTTCGTTAATAAATATATTTACAGAATTAGCAAAAAATAAATGTGGCATTTCAAATTAGTGACGGAAAATGGATTATTCAATAAATGATACTGGGACAACCTGGAAAAAAAAAATAAAGTTGGATCCCTATTTTATACCTTAAATAGATACAATTTAAAATAAATCAGCCACAGAGAAAGGGCTAGATGAAATTAGAAAATGTTTTGTATGGCTTATTGGAAAGAGCATGCTAAGGAAAATGGGAAACCCAGATGCTACGAAAAAAAAAAATTGATAAATCAGGTTAATTTAAAAATGATGTGGGGAAAAAATTGCTGTAAGAAGACACCAAACATAAATTGGGGGAAATTTAAATATATATGACAAAGAGCAAGTTTTCTTCACTTATAAAACATTCTTATAAATAAATGGGTGTGATTTAAAAAATCATTTAAAAATGGGTAAAAAGGGACGCCTGGGTGGCTCAGTCATGAAGCATCTGCCTTCAGCTCGAGTCATGATCTCAGGGTCCTGGGATCTAGTCCCGCGTCAGGCTCCTGCTCAATAAGGAGCCTGCCTCTCCCTCTGCCCTCCCTCCTGCTTGTGTGCATTCTCTTTCTCTCTCAAATAAATAAATAAAATCTTTAAAAAATAAAAAATAAATAAAAATGGGTAAAGATAGGGACGCCTGGGTGGCTCAGTTGGTTAAGCGTCCTCCTTCAACTCAGGTCATGACCCCAGGGTCCTGGGATCCAGTCACATACAGGTCTCCTTGCTCCGTGGGAAGCCTGCTTCTCCCTTTGCCTGCTCTGCCTGTTCTGCCTGTTGCTTTCCATGCTTTGGCTCTCTCTGACAAATAAATGAATAAATAATCTTGAAAAAAATTGGGTAAAGATAGAAATAGGCTGTAAACAAAACGAAACAGAGAGTTTTATAAATGCATGAAAAGTTGTTCACTCTCACAATCCCTTGGAGGGCAATTTCCATAAAATTAAGTAAAGGGGGTCCCAAACACCTGCCGCGTAGCTCTGAAGATGACAGTCCAGAAGGAGCAGCACCTTAAGTCCCCTCAGTACACTGTATACACTGAGTAGAAACTCCACTCCTGGGAACGAATCCCACAGGGATACGTGAGCTGCACAGACTACTCCTGTGAGGACAGTCCTCACGTCCTCACAGTCACAGTCCGGTTCTCTGCCGCTGGTGAGTGCAGAGATAAAGCATGCTACAGTGCAATATTGCATAGAATGCCTTCCTTTGAAAAGAGGGAGGTGAATCTCTTTATTGATAACGAGTTTTAGGAAATGCTATTTTAAAATGAGGAAAAGCGATGCACACACTGTGCCCCCATCCGAAGTCCCAGAGATGAACGGGCACATACGCATGCATGTGTGCACACGCAGTAATTCTGGAAAGACACACAACAAATTAGTAATAGCATTTCTCACTCTGCAGAAGGGGCTGGGGCTAAAAATACACAATAATTATTATTTTTAAACTACATGTATATATTGCTATTCAATTAAATACTGGGTGTTGAAAGGGTTTAAAAATACAAAAGTTAATTTTTATTGTGGTAAAAAGCATATAACATTAAATTTACTATTTTAACGGGTTTTAGGTATTTAGTTAAGTATAATTACTGAAGATAATTATATTGAGTTAATATGTATATTCGTGTAGTTGAGCAACACATCTCTAGAAGGTTCTCATCTTGTAAAATGGAAGGAGGTCTGAACACACTGAACACCAAGTTCCCCTTCCTCCTCTCCCCAGCCCTCAGAAACCACATTTTAGTAACTGTGTCTGGGACTTTGACTGCTTCAGGTGCTTTGTGTAAGTGGAATCCTATAGCATGAGTCTAGCTGTGTCTGGCTTGCTTCACTCCGCATAAGGTCTTTGAGGTTCATCCACACTGTAATGCGGGACAGGACCTCTTTCCTTATAATGGTTGCATAATATTCCATTGTCTTGATACACCATCTTTTCTTTATCTTTTGTGACGATCTGAATGTTTGTGTCCCACCTGAAGTCACTGCTCTAACCCAAACCCCCAACGGTGATGATGGCATTAGCAGGTGGGACTTTTGGGAGGTGCTTAGGTCACGGGAGTGGAATCCTCTAGAAGCGGATGATGCCTTATCAAAGAGGTTCAGACACATGCCTACCCCCTTCTGCCCTGTGAGGACGCAGTGAACGTGTGTGGCCCAGAAAAGGTCCTCACTGGTCATGTTGGCACACCATTCCCATACTTCCAGCCTCCAGAACTGTGAGCGGTAATTTTCTGTCATTTAGAAGGCACCCAGTCTACGGTGTTTTGTTCTGCCAGCCTGAATGGATTGAGATATCCCTTCTTCCATCAATGGCCCCTTGAGTAGCTTCTACCTCTTGGCTAATGTGAATAATACTGCATTGAACATGGGTGTGCACCTGTCTCTTGGGGATCCTAGTTTGAAGTTTATTGGACATATCCCCAGAAGTGTAATTGCTGGATGTGGTGATTCTATTTTAAGTTTTTGAGGAAGCTCCAAACTCTTTACCTCGAGAGCTGCACCATTTTGCATTCCCACCAACAGCGCACAAGCGTTCTAATTCCTCATCTACACAGTGTGTTTCTGTGGTTCTCTCACCCTTGAGCTTTGTAAGGACAGGTAATCCCCGGTGGACCCTGAGCGGCCCCACACGTCCTTGCTAGGTATGCCAGGTGTGCAAGTCCCTGGCTGTGGTTAACGGAGGCCATTCTCAGGGTGTATCAGAATAACAACCCTGAGAGCTGAGGGGCTGCCTCCCCCAGACCCAGTCCGGGTTTGCTTCTGCTCACTCTATGTGGATCCCCCCAAGCTCTGTGCTCTTGTCCTCTAAAGCAGTAGGACCCTTTGCATCTCTGTGGTTCTCAAGAAGGCATGATGACCTGACCCCATATTCACGAAGCCACGTCTTCTCTGTTGGGTGAATGGCTTCCAAAACGGTGTCATTCCTGGCTATGTTCCTCGATGATTGTGACTTCCATGATGCCAGTCTCTCCCTGGTGGCATTTGGAAACTTCCAGTTACTTACTTCTCCTTTCATGGTGCTCTGTGTTGGCCTTTCTCCCCAGATTACACCCTTGACATAAATTGTGTCGATTCTAAGATCTACAGGCTAATGGCTACAAGGCATATCATGTCATTCATGCTGTTTTGATTACACATAAAAAAAATGAAAGTATGCTTGCCATTTATTTGAGATTTTCAGCTGAAATGAGGATTTTGGCTTGAGTGTCCTTCATGTAAATAGAATCTTAAGTCATTTCCACTATGACTATATTCCTAATATAGGCTTTTTGATACTGTAGTATAGTATAAATACTATACTATATAAATACTCTACTATAAATACTATTCCAACTTAAGGGATACCTTTTTAGGTGGGATTCATCTTGCATGTAAAAGGGCAAGCTGCCTCTGGAATTATGGTACAGAGGCCTTTGTGTATGGAGATGAGCATGTCTGTCTGTCCTGTTCCTGTGCACCAGCTGAGTTCTACACCTGAGACACCAGATCTCCTGCCATTCATAGTCACTGTGACGCTGTGCTGTGCTCAGAACTTTTTACTTTCTTAATGGCATAATCTTTTCCCTCCTGCCCTTGAGGAGAAATCAGTTAAAACTATCAAAAGAGTCCAGTTTTGAAAAAGAGTCCAAGGTCAGCCACCTTTTCCAGGAGGAGCGGTGAGCAAGAAAGGAGGGCAGGCAGTGGATGTCCCAGAACTTTGCCTCACGTCATGTCTCTGACCAAGAGAGAAGTTTAAAATCCTCCCCATTTGATGTGCATTAGGCAAAGGCACTTTATTTGGATTTGATCCCGTCTTCTATTGTGTATTTTTTTAATGGTCTTAATCATTCAAACCCTAGTGGCTTATCTTCCTTTCAGAGCTTTGATCACTGTAATGACTCAATAGCCTTCTTTCTTAAAAGAGAGAAGAGATCATTTTCAGGACCACGGAAAGAGACCCCTGGGGAGCTCAGTGCCTTCTGCAGCAAGAGCTTTATTATCAGAAGTTCCCACTGAGGGAAGATTCAGACCCAGCATCAGCTCCTATTTCCTGGGAGGAAACTTGAGGGTTAGCAGAAAAGTGTCTCAAAACGGAAGGTAAAGTTACTGTGGTAGTTCTTTTTTCTGTATGCCCCCAAAAAATAACAAGTGAAATGCTCAATGCATTCCTCACCTTGTCAAAGATTTTCTACCCTTAAATTAAATAAATCTGTTAATCGATTATTAAGGTGGCACACAGTGATCTCCAGCTCTCTTGGAAAACCTGCCTCTCAGACCCTCCTGGCCACCTTGAGGTGGGAAGGAATTAAGTCTATCCCTGTAAGATTTTCCTAGGTACTGTTACTAAGTACCTCGGGCTCAACACAACAGAAATTTATTCTTTCATGACTCTGGAGGCTAGAAGTACAAACTCAATCTGTCGTCAGGGCCCTGCTCCCCCCAAGGGTCTAGAAGAGAATCTTCCATGTCCTTCTAATACTTTGATGTTGTTGGTGATTCTTGGGGCCCCTGGCTTGTAGATGAATCACTGCGATGTCTGCGTCTGTCATCACATGGCACCTTCCGTGTGTCTTCTTGTCTCCCCTCTGCTCTTGTCTCTCTTGTTATAAACAAGAAGTTCCTGCCTCCATCACCACGTGGAGAGCCTCAGACACCTGCCACTTGACTACCAGTTTCCCCGCAGCTCCCCAGGCAGGGGGCTGGACAGCACCCCAGAGCCAAGGCTCTCCCTTCAACAATTCCATGTCATTTTCAACTCTCCTTTTAAGTTTCTCCTTCACACTCGGTGGCTGAATGTGCTTCAGTTTTTCTTTCTGCTTCTTACTCCTGATTTTAGCATTGTGACTCCCAAGTTATACTTTTTTTTTTTTAGACATTTTATGTTGTTTGCCAAAGGCGGATTTTGTTACCTTGGTCCTGCTTAGCCTATGGGGCAGCCTCTGGAGATGATCCCGCTCCTGCTTTGCAGTCCCCAAGAAGACCGGTGGGGACAGGCTCATAGACAGCTTTCTGGGAGAGGCTGCCACCTGTTCTTGGGGCAGGGGGCAGTTTTAGTGAGACCTGGCTGCTCAGCTGTATGCCCTGCCCCCATGCAAACCATAAGGGGGTGGGAGGGGAAGCCTCTGATTTTATCCCTATGGAGTCATGGATTGTAACTTCCTGGGTTTCCCTGCTCTGTTTGGATTAATGAGTCAGAGTTCATTACTCTGAAGATAAAAGGTGTTGGTGGTGGCTACATCTAGGTTAAGAGACTGGGCTTTCTGAGCACCTGGGGGGCTCAGGTGGTGAAGCTTCTGCCTTGAGCTCAGGTCATGATCCTGGGGTCCTGAGATCGAGCCCCGCCTTTGGCTCCCTGCTCAGCGGGACGGCTGCTTCTCACTCTCTCCTGTCCTGGCTCGTGTGCTCTCTCTCAGTGTATGCACATGCATTCTCTTTCTCTCTCAAATCCATTAATAAAATCTAAAAAACAAAACAAAAAGAAACACCAGAGTGGGCATTTTGGGGCCCTCACCGTGTGAAGTTGGTGGGGGGTATATTCCCACTATGTGAGGACAGGTGAGAAATTGTGCCAAGCGTTCTGCCGCTCTGTGACTCCAAACGAGGCATGATGGCAAGTGGGTCCCATGTCACTGCCGTGATGTTCGGGGTGGGCATGGTGGCTGATGCACAGGGTGACCAGGAGATCTGCACTGGGGGGGGGCGGGATTGGGTGGGGTTCCCCATCACCCCAGGGAGTGTATGTGCAGGTATTGGGTTTCTCACTGGATCACAAATCAGGCTGGGTTTCATTCACATTAATGAAAGCGCACTTTTTGTTTAAATATTTCTTATTGTGGTAAAACAGACATAACACAGAAGTTAACTTTGTAACTATTTTTAAGTAGACGGGTCAATGGCATTAGCACTTTCACATTGTCGTATCTCCAGAATCCTTACCATCTTCCCGAACTGAAACTCACTGCCCTCTAGACACTAATTCCCCATCCCTCCCTTTCTCCAGACCCCAGCAGCCACCATTCCACTTTCTGTCTTCATGAATTTGACTCATCCGGGTACTTCATCTAAGTGGCATCGTAGCATTTTTGTCATTTCGTGACAGGCGGATCTCATGTAGCATAATGTCCTCCAGGTCCATCCGTGCTGGGGCGTGTGTCGAAATCTGAAGAATGGTCTATGGCATGTATATGCCAGTTCTGCTCATCTCTTGAGGGATCCGTAGACTTTTCTACCTTTTGGCTGTAGTGAATAAAGTTGCTGTGAAATTGGGTGAACAAATATCTCTTTGAGACCTTGCTTTCCGTTCTTTTGGGTATATATGAACAAGTGCAATTCCTGGACTCTATGGCAATTCTATTTTTAAGTTTTTGAGGAGCTGTCTGCTTTGCTGCTTTACATTCCCACCAGTGTACTACGGCTCCAACTCATGCTCATCAACACATCTTATTTCCCATTAAAAAAAATAGCCAAACGGTGTGAAGTGGTGTCTCACTGTAGTTTTGATTTGCATTTCCCTGATGACTTCTGATGTTGGCATCTTTTCATGTGCTCATTGGGCATTTGTATATTTTCTCTGGATAAATGTCTATTGAAGTACTTCGTGCATTTTAAAATTAAAGTGTTTGATTTTTTTTTGTTGTTGTTGTTGGGATGTACACAGTTCTTTATGTATTCCAGATATGAACCCCTAATCAGATAGAGAATTTGCAGATATTTTCTGTCATTCATGGGTTGCCATTTCACTCTGCTGATGGCATTCTTTGATGCACAAAAGTTTTAAATGTTGATGTATTTGAATTTATCTATTTTACTTTATGTTGTCTGTGCTTTTAGTGTCCTATCCAAGAAATCATCACCAAATTTAATGTGTTAAAGCTTTTGTCCTGTTTTTCTTCCCTAAGAATTTTTATAGCCCTAGGTCTTATGCTGAGGACTTTGATTCATTTTGAGTTAATTTTTGTATACGGTATAAGGTGAAGGTCCATTTTTATTCCTTTGCATACTATTATCCAATTTTCCTAGACTTGGTTGTTGGAAACCTGTCCTTTTCCTGTTGAGTAATCCTGGCACCCATGTTGAAAATTATTTGTGGATCACATTGCAAAGCATTAACATCTTAAATATATCAAGTTTTCCAAAACATGAACAAGGTATTGCCTTCCAGTTATAAGTGTATTCTTTCATTTCTTTCAGCAGCATTTCATAGTTTCCAGTGTACAACTCTACTACCTCTTGGTTAGGATTATTCCAATGTATTTTATTCTTTTTGATGCTGTTATACATGAAATTGTTTTCTTAGTTTCCTTTTTAAATTATTCATTGCTGGGGTATTGAATTGCAGCAGATTTCTGTATGTTGATTTTGGTCAACTATCATTGATTAGTTCTAAAAGTGTTGTTGTTTTCCTGGAATCGTTAGGGTTTTCTACATATAAGATCATGCCATCTGCAAACAGAGATAATTTTACTTGTTTCTTTCCAATTTGGATTCCCTTTCATGCCTAATGGTGCTGGCTTGTACTTCCAGTATTAGGTTTAGTAGAAGTGACAAAATCTGGCATCCCTGAATTGTTCCTGATCTTGGAGGAAAAGCTTGTAAACTTTCCCTGTGGGGTATGATGCTCACTGTGGGTTTTTCATATATGGCTCTTATTATGTTGACGTAGTTTCTTCTATTCCTAGTCTGTTGAGTGCTTTTATCATGAAAACGTGCTGAATGTGGTCAAGTGCTTTTTCAGCATCAGTTGAGATGATCATGTGACTTACCCTTCCTTTCCTAATGTGACCTGTGACACTGATTGTTTCTTGTATATTGACTCATTCTTGCATTCCAGGAATTAATCCCACTTGGTAAAGGTGCATAATCCTTTTCATATGGTACCAAATTCAGTTTGCGAGTATTTTGTTGACGATTCTTGCACTCGTCTTAATCAGGGATGTTGGTCGGTAGTTGTTTTTTCTTCTAGTATCTCGGGATTATGGAGTAATGCTGGCCTCATTGAATGAGTCAAGGAGTTCTCTCTCCTCTTCATATTTCTGGAAATGTTTAAGAGGATTAATGTTGGCTCTTCTTTAAATATTTGGTAGAAATCACCAGTGAGGCCATCAAGTCCAATGTTTTTCTTTGTAAGGAGACCTGATGACTGATTCAGTAGCCTTACTTGTTATGGATCTGTTCATATTTTCTATTTCTTTTTGGGTTAGTCTTGATGAAATTTCATATTTCTAGAAATTAATCCATTTCATCTCAGTTATTCAATTTGTTGCTATACAGTGTTCACAGTATTCTCTTGTAACCCTCCCCTATCTATAAAATCTGTCATAATGACCAACTTTCATTGTTGCCTTTAGCTGTTTGAGTATTCTCTCTTTTTTTAATTAGTCAGTGTCACTAACAGCTTGTCAATTTTTTTATTTTTGAAGACTCAACTCTTGATTTTGTGGATTTTCTCTGTTTCTATTTTCTATTTTGCTTATCTTGTTTTGTTTATCTTATTTTTATTCTCTATTTTGCTAATCTTTATTATTTTCTTCCTTCTGCTAGCTTTTGATTTCATTTCTTCTTCTTTTTTTTCTAGTTCCTTGTGGTGTAAAATTAGGTTGCTGACTTTGAGATATTTCTTCTTTTTCAATGTAAGCATTGATAGTTATAAATTTCCTTATTAGCACTTCTTATGCTACATCCCGTAAGTTTTGCTAGGTTGTGGTTTCATTCCCATTTGTCTCAATAAATTTTCACATTTCCTTTGTGATTTATTCCTTGACTCATTTGTTGTTTAAGGTAATGTTCAATTTCCACATATTTGTAGATTTTCCAGTTTTCCTTCTGAAACCTTTCTGGTTTCATTTCATTTTGATCAGAAAAGATATTTTTCATGATCCCCATCTTTCTAAATTTTTTACGACTTGTTTTATGGGCTAACATTCTGGCCTATACTGGAGAATGTTCCATGTCTTTTTGAGAAAGATGTGTATTCTACTCTTGTTGGTTGGAGTATTTTGTAAATGTCTGTTGTGACCAATTGACTTATAGTCTTGTTCAGGTCCCCTAATTTTTACTGATCTTCTGTCTGATTATCTGTTTGTTATTGAAAATGTGGTATTGAAGTCTCCTTCTTTTATTCTAAATCAATCTATTTCTCCCTTCAATTCTGTCAGTTTGATATGTAGCTGCTCTGATGTTGGTTGCACATTTATTTATAATTCTTATATCCTCTTGATGAATTGACCTCTTATCATTATATAATGTTCTTCTTCAGTGCTTGAAACACTTCTTGCCTTAGTCTGTTTTATCTGATATTAGTATACCCAACCCTGGTCTTTTGGTTAGTAATTGCATGGAATATCTTGTTCTATCCTTTTTATTTCCAAATCTATGTTTGTGTCCTTACATCTAAAATGAGTATGTTATAGACAGAATAAAGTTGGATCCTGGTTTTTTTTTTTTCTTTTTTTTTTTTTTTTTTTTTTTGTTATCATTCCGCCAACACAGGCCTTTTGATTGGGGAATTTATTTCACTTACATTTAAAGTGGTTACTGGTAGGATGGCCTACTATTTGCATTTTGTTATTTGTTGTCTTTATGTCTTAACTGTTTTGTTCCTCCTTTATTGTCTTCTTTTGAATTTAATTTTTTTACTCATTTTGATTTATACATTTTGATTTAATTTTCATTTCCTTTTCTGTAAATTCTATAAATATTTTCTTTGTGATTTCTATGGGGATTGCATATAATATCTTAAAGTTATAATAGCCTGTTTTTACCTGATATTTAACTTTATTGCATACAACACCCCTTCTTTTCACCCTTCTACCCACACCTTATTATTTATTTATTTATTTATTTATTCACCTACACTTTACCTTATTGATGTCACAAATTACATCTTTATATATTTTGTACTTAGTAACATAGATTTATAATTATTATATATACTTAAACATATATTCATGGCTATTTGTTGTAATTTTGTAGAAGAATAAAAAGTGGATTTATGTATATGTATGTCAGTAATTTCTCAATAAAAGTGGAAAGGAGTAACAATTTAAAATTACAATAGTACTTTGCTAGTTTTTGTATTTGTCCATGTATTTGTCTCTCCTGGAGAATCTGATATTTTCATATGGCTTTGAGTTGCCATCTAGCATCTTTAATTCCAACTTGATAGACTCTCTTTAGCATTTCTTGAATGGCAGATCTAGTGGTAATGGACATTTTCAGTTTCTGTTGTTGGTCTGGGAATGTCTTTCTTTCTCCCTCATTTTTGCAGGATATTTGCCTAATGTTGAATTCTCCCTGACTTGCCTTTTTGCCTGAGGAATCCACTAATAGTTTTACAGAGGCTGCCCTGTATGTGATGAGTCACTCTTCTCTTGGTGTGGGTCTGTTTGTTTTTATCCTACTTGGCATTTGTTAACCTTGTATTGCTATATCCATGACTTTCCTCAGATTTGTGAAATGCATGGCCATTATTTCTCGCAGTAACTTCTCTGCTTTTTTCTCTGTCCTTTTTCCCCTGCATGTCCCATAATGTCTATATTGGTCAGTTTGATGTTCTTCCATCATAAGTCTCTCAGACTCTGTTCACTGTTCTTCCTTTTTTTCTCATTTTACTCTTCAGTCTCAAAAGTTTCAAATGACCTGTCTTCAAGTTCGCTGAGTCTTTCGTTCTGTTTGCCTCTGCTATTGAACCCCTTAAATGATTCTTTTTTCAATTCAGTTTTGTATTTTTCATCTCCAAAATTTCCATTTGATTGTTTCTAATAATTCCAAATTCTTTGTAGATATTCTCATTTTGCTCATATATTTTCTCGATTTCCTATAGTTCTTTTGTCCATGTTTTCCTTTAGCCTTTAGAACGTACTTAAGGCAATTGTTTTAAATCCTTCCCCTAGTAAGTCCAAAGCCAATATTTCTTTAGGGATGGTTTCTGGAGATGTATTTTGTTCCTTTGAATGAGCCACATTTTATTTCTTCTTTGTACACCTTGTGATCTTTTGTTGAAAACTGGATATTTTTAAAAACAGCCCCCCAGCTTTGCATGCTGCCTTCATGCAGGGGAGACCCTCACTATTCACCTTGGCATGCATTTTTCTCATGCCTTTGTTGTCCCTCGATCTGTGCGCGTGCTCTCTTCCCAGGTCTCTCATTGATATGGCTGCTTTTAACGTCTTCTTCTCTGTTAGGCTCACACCTTTTCTCATTTTAGGGACGTTAGCAGTTCTATTGTATTCCTCAATCAGTAATCACTTGCCCCAGCTGTCTGTGTCTGTAAATACCTTTAGGACGGTTTCCACAAGTCGTACCTGCTGCTTCCAGTGATCCCCCCTTCTGTGGTGTGAGCCACGTTTGGTTGTCTGAACTCTTGTTGAGTGTCCCAAGACCAGTCCCTCAGGGATCCCGTAGACAGGTTAGAAATCAAAGGGTTGCAGAACAGTCCACTCTGCTCTCTCTGGTTTGCAGCGGGGACTAGCTTGTGGCGACCATTCTGCTCAAGCTGTTCTGCCCAGCACGGTCACGGAATTTCCTGCCCTGCCACACATGGCTCATTCTTGACCGGGCACTCACTTGGTTGCTGTGACTCTTTGGCCATTCCCATAGTTCTCATATGTTATTTTAGTCAGTCTCCAGTTGTGTATTTGGTGTTTCTGTGGAGGGAACAGGCCTGGAGTTTTTTTATGTGTCTTCTTGCTGACATCACTTTCCTGAATTTTTAAGTAAGTTTTTAAAATATCCAGTCTATTTCAAAATGTGCTGGTATGTACATGTTTGTGTTCCGTTATTTTCATCTGCCAGTTTCCATATTTTTAATATAAAAACATAGTGTTAGTGGGTTCCAGTCACTGGTGGAAGAAGAGGTCTTTACCCTGCCAGCCTGATATGTGTGATGCCTAAGAGGACCTTTAAACTGCACAGGGATATGGTCACTTTTACAGAGACCGAGTGACCGCCATATAAGTGGAGAGGCTCCTTGTTGTACACAGATCTGCTTCCTGCACTGAGGGCTGGTATCCGTCTCTCCAGATGCTGCTGGAAACACCAGGTGTCTGGATGCTCACAGCATGAAAGGGCACTGACAAGGCTCCTGGGTACCAGGGACCGTCCCACTGGTGCTCAGGCCGTGACAGTTACTGTAATAACCCACTGGCGACCCAAGCAGTCTTCCCTCCTCAGAGGAGGTTTGTGGGCAGCGTGTGACACTGACGGAGAGCTGGAGCCCCAGCTGGGACCAGCACTCAGACAGGCTCCTCACCTGTCCCTGTCAACCTACGGTCACATCCTGTGTGCCTCTGTCGCTGGCTCTGCAAAGCCCCTTCGCCCTTCCCTCCTCCAGCCCATTTTCAGGCACCCGCACTTCCCATTTCCTATCAGATGTTTCCTGAGGGTCAGCTGGATGTGACCGTCACCGGGGGGGGGGGAAGCAGTGCCATCTTGGGGACTCACTAAATGACCACTTCTGTGGGGCACATCCTCACAGCCCAGGGACCCTAACAAGTGCAGCAGGGAGGCCACTGGCAAAGAGATGAAAGGTCTGTAGGCCCCCTCTCAGGGCCCTCTCCAGGGCACCCTCTTCAGAGGAAGGAGGGACAGCCCCCCCTCCGACCTCAGATTGGGGAGGGTCAAGGACCGTGGATCCACGTGAGTCTCTCAGGGTGCCGGATCTCCCCCCAGGGATCCCTGGGGGAGCTGTATCCACACGAGGAGATGAGGACCCTGCTCCTGGTGGCTCCCACCCATGCCCAGCTAGTCACTGGAACTCTGCCTGATGCTGACTTCATGGCTGGTGGTTGGAAAAGAGGGAAACCCGACAACAACGAAAGCCAGGCTGGGCACCAGGAGACAAACCACCTTGCAACCTTACAAGAACTGGTCTCACTCCGTTTGACTCAGTCCTGATCACTAATTAGCTTCGTTTCAGATAGTCTGTAAAGATAGATTCCCAGCCCACGTTCCCAGCAGCCCCACTCCCCTCCACAACTCCGGGCACTGTGAGGTCATCCCACTGAAGCACATGTGGGTCTGTGCCCTGAAGCCTTGCCTGGGGACCATGGTCGCCCTTCCTGGCTTGGACACTCAGGGTCCCTCACAGTGCAGGTCCTGACCCGTCTTGCAGGCTCATCCCCTGGCCAGCCCGTGTCCTAAACGTCCTCCCGTGTCCCGGGGGCAGCCTGACAGCCCCCCACAGCTTCCTTCCAGCTCGGCGTCTTCCCTGCAGGTGTGCCCTGCCCCAGTTGTCCCTGATCTGGTGGCCTCCGTCTAAACTCTGTGCCATGAAAACCCAGCATCCACCTCTTCCTCCTCCAGGAAGCACTCCCTGACTTCTGACCAACGCACCTGCTGCCTTTCCCCGTGGACCCTGGCCTCTGGGGTTCCCGATCTGGTGGTGCTAGTTCCCACCCACAGCCCCAGCCTGGGCAGCCCTGAGAGCCCGCTCCAGCCCCTTGCACTCAGTGTCCAGTGTGTTTCCTCACCCTTCAGTCATTGGAATCTTGTAAGGAAGTATTCACTGCATTTCCGGGTGAAAGCAGCTGTTATCTCATAGAAAATAACCTTTTTAAATGATTCCCTGTGTATAGAGCATATTGTACTTCTATCACTGGTGGGTGGGCAGGGCTGATGTAAAGTATTTTACAGGATTCCTGGTGTCCAGTCAACAGAGAGATGACGGAAGGCAAGGACAGTTATGACAGCTTCAGCACAATAATTTTGAATTCACAAAACCCATTCATTGTAAGACTGAAAAGTCGTGTGTGACATAAGCCTATTGCATAAGCACATTGTTCTGGGTCCCCTGCCCTTAGATCCTCTCCGGACGGGTTAGCCTTTTAGCTGCATTCAGGACTTCTGAATTGCTCATGCTACAATATCCCATAGCATTATGGTTTATCTCATTTAGTAAAATGATGCTTAAAAATCACACGAATAAATACTGAGCAAAGGTCAAACTAACTCTTTTCTTAATCATAAAAAGATAATATCAGGGACTCTGTCTTTTTGTAAGGCATTCCAAAATTATGTAAGTTAAATTACGTTTACTTCGCACACACTGTCTTTTTAAAATCAGTCATAGATGGTAAGTGATCTGAGGGACTGGCCCGCTCAGACGGAGCTATGCAGCTCCGTCTATGTGCTAGATGTCCTGACATCTTCTGATTCATGTTTTAAGAAGTTTTTTAGTTTTAAGAGACTGTGGCAGAAGTAGGACTTCTGTCTCAATCATTTGTCATGCAAGGTCCTCCTTCTAGTGTATTTTACATAATTGGAATTGACTAGTCATAAGCCATGGCTGTGGTCATGAGAACAGGGTCAGTCATGAGCAGGGAAGCAAGGATTTGGGGCGGGGAGGAACTGAGCTGTTGTGATCCACTGTGCAGGAAATGGGCTCTCTGAGTTCATCAGGCATCTAGGATGTAGGGCACCTTCTAGAAGTCTGGCTTAGTGAATCACTTAGCTTTCCCAGACCACATGTATTTGCAATGAAGATTCTGTTTTCTGCCAATACCATTGTGTTGTGAGTGGGGGAGGTCAGTCCCCCTTGTGGGGTCGTTAAGGAACATTCCAGCGTGGTTGTGGAAGTCACGTGCAGGAAAGCTAAGAAATGACCGGGCTTGTTACGCTCACAGGTGCTAGGGCGGGAGGCACAACGGGCACTCCTTGCTCGTGGCCGCACGGCAGGTGGGCCCAGGAGGTAACCGTATCCAGCAGGTGCAGACCTGAGCCACTGAGAACCCCTGGGCAGCTCCCTGTATTTCAGGTTGGGGTGGCCACAAAGCCTTGCGGGGATTTCACTGGTATGTTTGGAGTCCCTGGGTCACAGACAGGGGAGGGCGAGATGGGGACCTTGTGACAGGAGCCTGCCTGACCACCCTGGTGGGCCCGGGAGGGGGCTCACGGCCTCTGCCTGGTGATGTTGAGTCATCAGGGAGAGAGGAAGTGCTAACAATTTACGATCCAGTCTTCACCCTTTCTTCTCATTTTCAACCTTATTTTCCTTCTCAGGTAAGAGAACCAAGACTCTGGTACTGCCCGGGACAGGCCCAAAATATATAAACAGTCTTTCATCACCTGAAACTGACAGAGAGGAAGCATTTCAGTTCATTAATGGTGACGTGGAACTGAGATTTGTGTGTTCTGCTGAGGCTCAGGGGTCCGTGGCGTCCGCTGGGCCCTGGACCCTCCCTGGCCACCTTTCAGACTCCTCGGTGCATCTGTTACAGTCTAAAAGAAAAGGACACTGAGCCTTTTTTTTTTGTTGTTCCTTCTTTTACTTCTTCTTCCTACCTGGCCTGGTTCCACAAATCATCAGCCATGGGACTCGTGTGCTTTCCTCTCAGTCTACAAATCACAAGCACCCCTTCCCTCCTCCATGGCGGGGGCTAGCCAGGGCATCACTGTCCCCTCAATTTGGCATGGAAAGAGTGGAAGTCCATGAAGAGTCAAAGATGTAGGCACAGACGCTGCAGGATAGTCAAACTCTGCATTAGAGCTACTTAACAGATGTTTTCTTCCCTGGTCCGCCACTGCCTCACTAAGACTACATGTATGTCACATGTGGCCAGAAGGCTCTTATAACCCTCGTTTGCAACAGCCACCATTGCGTCCTGGGAGTGGGTGGCCGGGAGCTGAGGTGGGGTGCTGCCCGGTGAGGGGGCAGGGAGCCCAGGGGAAGCAGTGCTAAGCGTTCTCACTGCCCTTGATCTCCCCTTTTACTATCCTGGGCCATGGTAGGACTCTGTGGGCAGATCATGTGGTTTATTTACTGAGTAACTTATTTAATAAACCCAGGTGGGGCTTGAACTCAAGACCCTGAGATCAAGAGTTGCACACTCCTCTGCCTGAGCTGGCCAGGCACTTGGCAGTTAGCCTCTTGAAAGATATGGGAAGCCACAGAGAAGGTTTCAGAAGTATTTTTTTAGTTGCCCAGTGGTATTCAGTCTCCCTCAGAAGTTATTTAAAAATCGGGAGTTTTTGTTCAAGACGTCTAATGCTGGTATGAATTCCCCCCCCCCAATTTATTGTGCTGCAGTTGACGTGTGACATCTCCCTGGGTACTCACGGGGTCTTCCCTCCATGTGCACGTTCCCTGGGGTCTCTGTGCATCCAGATTTCCTCTTGTAATGACCCAGGCTCGTTGGATCAGGACTCACTCTAATGGCCTCATTTTACCTTGATCACCTCTTTATAGACCCTGTCTCCAAACAATCACATTTGGAAGTATGGGGGGTTCAGGCTTCCACATATGAATTAGGGGTGGGGGACACAATTCAGTCCATCACAGTAAGTTAGATGGGTTCCCTATTTTAAAAATTTTTTAAAAATTTATTTATTTGACAGACAGAGATCACAAGTAGGCAGAGAGGCAGGCAGAAAGAGAGGAGGAAGCAGACTCCCTGGGGAGCAGAGAACCCGACATGGGGCTCGATCCCTGGACCCTGGGATCATGACCTGAGCCAAAGGCAGAGGCTTTAACCCACTGAGCCACCCAGGTGCCCCAGGTTCCCTACTTTATAAAGTATTTTAATGTTGAATTAAATACATATGGTATCTCTTCAAGTCACTGGTACTTCTCAATGAGAAATCTTCTAAATTTTATACAAATAACCCATTTGATATATCATTATTTTGAACATATGCAGGAGGCTAAGAGGATCGTGCTATTCTGCCAATAATCTGAGTTGTTAAAGAATGCCCCCAAACTGTGCCTGGAGTCAAGTTTATATTTAAGTCAAGTTATATATTTAATTCTTTTCATTCAGTTAACTTACTTAATTCCTTCAAGTTGCCGATAGGAGAGGCACACTATTAAACACTCATTTGAGGCATTTCTTATAACACTAACAATACCTCCTTTTGTTCTTTGGTGTCACTCTTCAAATACTGAAGGCTAATTCAGTTTCCAGAAAATACGCTTGTGCCACGTATCAAACCACACACCTTTTTTGCGATGTTCTGGTATTGTTTTCAGTAACCATACATTGCTTTTAAAGTATGAATTTTTGCTACTGGAAATGTTTTTTTCTGGCTTTTTCTCTACTTTCAACCTCTTTGCCAACACCAGTGGGACTTCCAGATAGCTTATAAAATGTATTTCTCCTGATCACATAAGAAGTTAGGGACGGGAGGAGCGTTGAGAAACCCTACTGGTTTTTCTGCAGAGTCAGAAACATGTCTTGTCTAGTCTGTTGGGTTCGTATTTCAAGCAGAAGGTAAAACTAAACAGTAAAGGCCTATAACTTCTCAATGTGCTTTAAAAATACTTCATTTCAATAATATTTTGGTAATGTTTACATTATCCTTTTATACAGCTGAGTTTACAAAAGCATATTAATGAAGAGTAGCATTCGGGACCGTGTTTCTGGCACCTGCTTTGGCCCTGGGACGTGGATGAGCCCAGGGCCAGGCGCTATGGGTTTCTGGGAGGTGTAGCTGTGCTCAGCCATGGGGCAGGTTCACTCTCCAGGTAGGGAAAGGTGCTGGGACCCAGAGACGTGGTCCTCTTTTTTTGCTCAGTCACTGGTTTGACTGTGTGACTTGATTCCACGGAGCCCATGAAAGAAATCAGGAAATGCTTACTAAGTGCACATTTTTTCTGACACACTGAGATTGTCACATCAGAAGATGCTCATCGGGCACCTGTCTGGTTGTTTTAAGTGAGAAGGGAGATTATTCGTTCACTTTCTAGGACACTGTTGAAGTCAACTCATCCGCATGAGTTAAACTCTAGCGCTCACCTCGCATGAAGCGCCTGCCTGACTTACATATAAGGGGTCAGGCCCTCCCTCCGGGTCATACTTCTGACATCCCAGTCTGGCTCACTCAGTAAAATGACAGGAGGAGGATTTCCTTGAGTTATCTATGTGTAAATGTTGCGTACTTTCTAGTTCACTCAAATATTAAAAATAATTCATAACAAGATCACTTACTTTAAAGCAACTGAGTACAACTTTGACATGGTCTAACGACAGGAAATAATTTTAGTACGTCCCTTCATGGTCCATGAGCCTCTGGAAATAATGGGGACAAAATATTATTTTTAATAGTAACAGTAATTATTATTATTCCCCCATTGCTCATGAAGAAACTGAGATGTGGGGAGATTTAAGCATCTTGTCCAAGACCATCATGGCCCTGTAATTAAAATGGCCGGAATTAGAGCTTGGGGATTCTTGCACACTCTCTTGATCCCAGCAACATCCTTCCTCCCAGCTCAGAGCTCTTAAAATAAAATGAACAGCGGTGAGTGAATAATGAAGCTCGGATTTCCTAGGGGCCTGCAGTAGAGGCTTAATATTTATTTATTTTTTAAATCACCAAGACCTGTTTCTATAGGCAACACTGCTTATTTGGAAAGAAGGCATTGGTATAAAGGCCGACCTTAGGACACAGATATTTCAAACCTGAAATGAAAAATACATAATAGGCATCTTGAGGTCATTTGTTGACTCCAATGAGGAATTGTGATGACTCAGTTTACACCCGGGACCATGGCTCCGAGGGAGTCTCCCAATGATTCCTTCTCCAGATTTAGAGTCGACTAACGTGACTGCTAACTAAATCAGTGCAGAGTTGGCAGCTTTTCAGAGATGGCACCGATTCCTAAAACAAATTATCTCCGAAACATATTTCTAGCACGTGAGCAGAGCCCAAGCCATGGACTCGGGTTACCTTCAACCTAACTAATGTGGAAACAGAAGACTTCATCAGACATCGTCTGCTCCTAATAGTGGACAAAGGATTCAATGTGATGCCTTTAAAGTGACCGGATATTGAGTCCGCGTCAGATGAAGTGTCCCTGGTGATCAGTCATGGGGAGAGTCTCGTCGGTGTGTTTTTTTTTCTTTCTTTTTTTTTTTAATAGAATGTGTTACAGGTTCTGTGACTTGTTTATATTTACAGAAGAATTTTTGTTGTTGTTGTTAGGTTTTATTTACTTATTTGACAAACAGAGATCATAAGTAGGCAGAGAGGCAGGCAGAGAGAGAGGAAGAGAAGCAGGCTCCCTGCTGAGCAGAGAGCCTGATGCAGGGCTCGATCCCAGGACCCCAGGATCATGATCTGAGCTGAAGGCAGAGGCTTTAACCCACTGAGCCACCCAGGTGCCCCGTCGTCGGTGTGTTTCTTAATGCTAGCGAGCCAAGAGGGATGCCAGAAAGACAGACCCATGGAACTCCTCCCACTAACTCATCAAAATTGTAAGAGAGGTTTTCTTGTTTTTACTTTACACACAAAAATGCTGGCTTCCCCGAGGTCAGTGCTATCACGAGAGATGGGGAAGATGGGGTTTTCATCTTCCCACTTACTAGAACACAGAGTGGGCCTTTGTTCCTGCAAGTTTGTGTGACCTGTTCACCCAGATCTGTTCTGGAAAACCAAAGCAAAAATACATACGGCAAAGAACAGATCACACCACCTCTTAAGAGATAAACACTAGCTTCACCAAAATATATGGGATCATTTCAGTAATGAGCCCTGAAAGTGAGAGTAACATGCTAGTAGGGATCCGTCTTGTGCCAAAGTCATTTCATTTAACTTCTGTATCTTTAAAGAAACGCATGACTGATTTCTACCCAAAGGGACTGGTGATAGTTCTTTGCAAGACAAAAATAATGTGATTCCTTAAAATTAGAATGAATTAACATGGTCACACAGCTGTGCACACATACATACATACGTTTCAATATCTGAATGTAATTAAAATCGTGTGTGACAAATGTTTCATATACAGATTCTCAGAAGTTTTAAAGAGCGCCTTCTGAATCTCCTCTTTTCTTAAACTATTAAGACATTATTGCCACTTGAAATATTCCTTAAATAGTATTTTGTCTAAATTCCATTAAAACAGCGCTAGAATTTCCTTTTGCTATATGGCATTGCCATCACACAGTCTGAATGAAGGTGTCCAGAATTTACCTTCCATGGACAAAGTGCTTCAGAAGGAAGTGATGATATCCAAGGAAAATAAAACAATTTGTTCAAATACCTTTCCTAGTTTTTGTCAGTTACCCTCAGATAAACATGGACTTCAGTTCTGAGGTTGAATTGTAATCTTGGCATCACAGTAAATGTGGGAGCCGATGGTGATCTGCACATCTTGGGTCTTGAACCTGAGACAGAGTGTAAGGAATGGGATGCAGAGTTGGACAGATGAACAGCCTCTGCCAGATGTGCCCGCCATAACCACAATGGCAGCCAAGGCCATGGCCACAGTGGCTGGTACTTGTGGACCACCTACCTCCAGGGAGGTGTGGGAACATGATTGTCAGGTATTATCTCATGTAATAGCTCCTCAACCTTCAGAGTTTGCTGGGCCAAGCTGGTTTTGTGAATGAAGGCAGTGGGTCTGGGAGCCTGTAATGACAGCCAAGAGCATGTTCTGGACAGTGGTGGTGTTGGTACAAAGCAGCTCCTGCCCACGCCAGCCTGCACTTCCTGCAGGAAGCTGGGGGCAGGGAGGGCACATTCCTGACTTCCCATTCAGAGCACAGAGTCAATGGAGAGGGTTTGCCTGCTCTTGGTGTAACGGTTGCCAACCCTTGAAGAACAGGGGACGTTGGACAAAGATGGCGCTTCCAGGGAGCAAGAGAGAGAGGCCAGAGGGCTTCCCAGATGATGTTTCGTTCACTAGCCAAGAGGAAGTGTTATAGGGTCTGAGACTGGCCCTGATACCACATTTAAGTTTTCTGTATTCTTGGTTCCATCTGTTCCTACCTGCTTGTCATGGCTTACAAGCCCGAGTAGTGATCCGGCTTAGTTTGGTTGGGTTTGGATGTTAAGAGAGGTCTAGGGTTTCACAAAGCAAAATGACAAGATGGGCATTCTTTTTGGCCCAACTACGAGCTTTGCTCCCGTGTGGCGTGAGTATGTCTGACCCTTTTAACTGTGGTGGGAGGTGGAGTGTGTCCTTCTGATGCAAGGGAGCATAAGAAAGGGTCAAGTCTTCTGATCCCTCATTTTATTACTATTATATGAAGGAGTATTACGAGAACATCTTTGGCCCTCTGGATGATAAAACTTGGAGAGATCAAAGAATGTAGAACCTGAACTTTTGACAGGGGGCCCAAAGAACTGAGCATTGAGGTAGATTTACCAGTTGACATAGGTTTTTAGAAGAGAGGCACCATACCTGGGGCTCTGTTTGTTTTCAGAGCGTAGACCAGTAAGGTCCTTGGATGGGGCAGCATTTTTCGCTAACATGCTGTGTTACGATTGGAAAACCTTAGGCTCCTATGGCTTTGCTGTTGCATAGGTCCCCTGGGAAAACTGATGGACAGTCTGAGGAAGGGTCGATGGAATCAGTTTTAAAAGGGGGTGTACAGTGTCAGGGGCAGACACCGAAATGCCCAGAGCAGGAAGAGCCTGTCGAAATCCTGGTGTGAAGGAGGCTAGTGGAGGTTCTGGGGCCCAGGTAGCAGGACAGAGGAGCCCAGCATCTCAGGGGACTTTGCAGGCGCAAATTGTCAACACGAGAGCTGTGGTCCTGTGACTCACACACCAGCTTCTGGAAGATCGCTGTTCAGGAGTTAATGCTAAGGTAGGCAGGACCGTAGGGGTGAGGGGAGCGGATTCGCCGACAGGGGTAACTAAGTCCATGTCATCGGAAGCCCGCCCACCTTTTTCTTCCTGGACGCAAGTATGGAGCACTTCAGGAGCGTTCAAGAGAGGGTGCGGGTCAGGGCAGAGAGGCTGCGTGGGGACGCACTTCCTGGTGTTGGAGTGTGTGCTCAGTTCTCCGATTCTTCTCGCATGTATGTGTTACCTTTGAAAAACTGAGCAAATCATTAGTAACATCTAAAATAGATTAAAACATTAGTGATATAGCTGTCTAAAATAGATTAAATCATTAGTGATATGATCGATGTGTGTATATGTGAGCATCACCCTTTTTTGGGTTTCCCCATATGCTGATCTGCATATGAAATCAACGTGGTGAGAAACGAGTCACTCATCCCCTGTAACAACGTCCACTATGCTCACACTGGCCCCTTCTAGCCTGAGGCCAGGTGTCTGTGTCTGGGCAAGGGCACCCCTCTGTCTTGTGGGTCTCCCCAGTGCTCCAGAAATGCGGCTAACTTGGGGGCAAGCTGATTGCACACTAAGAACACTGCGACTGAAATCCAAAGCCCAGAATCTAGTCTTGGCCATGCTGGGTAGCCGCTGTCCTACCGCCACAGACTCTTTCTACTTCCTTGGACTTCCGTTTTGCCTTTATAACTGAAGGGTTTGGAACTAGAAGCCTGTGTAGGTCCCTCCCAGCGCTCAGACCCCAGAGTCGAGGGTTCTCCCTGCGCGGATGGCCAGTTAACATCGTGCTCGATTGCCTTGGATGTGGGGCTGCAGGAGAGCATCTTCGCTCCTTAGGGATGAGGGAAACGCTTTAGGGGAAGAGCAAGCCTTCAAGGGTGGCCGGTTTACAGCCAGCTTAATGGTGCCGCTGAAACGTAAATCACCCTGCAAATAAGGAAAGCTTAGAACAATGGTGACTAATCCAGGCCCTGAGGAAATGTGGTCACATCCCTCTTAAACATTAGCAGACTTTCTATAAAGCAGGCAGGCTTTTACCTAAGAACAGAGTGAAGCTTCTGCCCCTAACCCGCAGGAGAAGAGCCGGGAGCTCCGAGTCCTGCAGATACACTGATCCTTTCTCCGTTCTCTCCCAGGGTTTTCCAGGCAACACGAACGCGGACAGCGTGGTGCAGCACCGACAGCAGCCTCCCCTCGAAGCCAGGTTCCTGCGCTTCCTCCCCTTAGCCTGGAGCCCCAAGGGCAGGATCGGGATGAGGATAGAAGTGTACGGATGCGCGTACCGTAAGTGCTGTTTACCCCTCTCCCCGCCCCAAAATCAGTGACAGAGGGACAGGCTCTCATGGCCAGGCGGAAAACCGAGCTTGACTTGTTTCTAACTTTTTAGGCATCTCTGTGTGTTTTTGTGGAAAGCCTGGATACTGAGGTCTTTAGTTACTTTAGTTGGACAAAGATATGGGCCCGAACTGAGCCTCAGAATCCGAGATTCCCAGGAGAGAGCAGGGTACCTGTTTTAGAGTGGGTGCGTCATCCAAACAACGAGGTCCAAGTCAACCACAGCAATTCACTGTGATGGATGGTGCCGTTCTTGGGCACTGAGGTGACCCTGGTGTGGGGATGCAGGGGACAGCAGGTGATCTTGTTTTCCCCATAATCCAAAATGACTCTGGGCTTCTCCCATATTCACTGCTCGAATCCCCATTTTCCTCGATGTGAACCCTGGTTTGAACATCATTTATGTGTTGTGTCTTCCCTCCTTTCCCCACTGATGAGCAGAGGGACAAAAGTCACAGCCAATGTGAGTGTGAACACAAGCAGAAACACATTCAGTGACATCTGTGGGTAAATTGACTCTACCATTGCCATTTTGATGATTTGGAATATACAGGAATTTTTTAAACGAGTACAAAAAGAAAAAATATTAAAGAAAAATTTCTAGAAAACTGGAGAATAACTCAAAGAGTATGTTGGCTGGGAACATCGTGGGAGGTTGGGTTTTTGGTCACGCTTCATTTCATACCTGATCAGGGCATTAGCTTTGCAGAAAAGTGTCAGCGAGATCTGGCACAGGCAGAATATTTAATATGTCAGATCCTACCTAGCAGACATTTTCTCATTCAACAACCACACCGGCCAGACATATCTGGTATGGCCTCGAGGGAGAAGAACTTGACCATGGAGACAGGGAGATGTTTGCGAGAGCTATTCCATACTGGACCTAGGATTTAAAAACTGTCTTCCCCCCAAATTTGGTTCTCATAACTACTATGTTATGCAGGCTTTCGTTTCTTTGTTCCCTCATGTGCCATGTCAGAATTTATCAGACACTTGCTATCTGCAAAGAACTGTGTTAGGGACTGGATGTAGGGGGCCCTTCTAAAATGATTGGTTTTCTTCGTCAGGATTTTATGAGAAGTCATAAAATTATACAAAACAAATGTGAAATATTGGAACACGGTCCTGGGGCCTAGGGAGGAGGGTGGTTAGTCAGTTTTCTGAGTGAAGGGCTTGCGGGGTGAGCTGGGGTAGGGAGGGCTTCTGGAGGGAGGAAGGCAGGAGCACACAGTGGCTGTGGGACTCTGGGCTTCTCTGGTCTCGGGGCCCGGGAGGGTGTGGGCGCTGTGGGGCACAGGGAGCCACTGCAAAACAAGGATACCATTGCCCGTTTGCTGGTCCCACAGGCAGGGAGACTTTCTGGAGGTGGTGCTCACCATCCCAGAAGTGACCCCATCCTAGATTCAAGCGTCCCCTTCGGCCTCAGCTCCACCATCTTCCTGAGCTCAGAGGGGCTCCACTTTCCAAACACTGTCTCTGTGTCGGCCTTTCCACGCAACATTCACTGGAGACGGTTTCGCGATGCTGTCCGCCCTTCCCCCCCTTTCCACAGGCCATCGCCTTCCCTCCTTTTGTGTCTGAGATCCGTGAACGTGCTCACTGCTGCAAGCGGCTGGGACACCCGATACTCCGTTTTCTCTTTGATCCCATAAAGTCAGCGTCTCCTTCCTCCCTTTACTCTGGAAACGGCTTCGGGTTTACTGACTTCAAAGCAGAACAGGGTCTTTGATGGTGATTTGCCGTTAGCCGGATGTTCTTCGTGAGGTGGTACCACCTCCTTGGGGGGAGAGGTCAGTCCCAGGGAGATCAAAGCTGCAGGCCTGGTCCCGGGAAGGACCTGCGTGCACCCTAAAGTCAGCAAACACAAGCTGTGCGCCACGGGGGGCTCCTAGCCTAAAACTGTGGACCGATAACAGTCACGGCAACTTGCAAAACTACGCGGCATCTGTGGCTTACTAGTGGAGCTTCTGTCTTGTCTTCATTCTTACTATTAATGAGAGCAGTTGTTCAAGCATAGAGCTTTGCACTTTTGTTTTTGACAGTAATTGTATATGTTATGATTTATAACCCAAAGTGCTAATTATTGCCCCCTCCATTTCTACTTTCACTGCTCTGTTGATATTGAGAAAATGTCCAGATTGCTTATCTTGGCATATAATGTCTCTTAGATGCAACTTGTCTCTTTGGTTTCACTTCTTTAAACTCCAATTACAATGATATTTGCTGTTCCTATAAACACCATGGCTTCATGGCTTCCTGGTGTGGCACACACAGGTTCTCTACCTAGAAATCCCTCCCTTTCCCCCACTTCTAGAGTGCACGTGGAGTGTGTGTGAGGTCTTCTTAGAGTCCCATGCCCACCAGCAGCCCCATGGAAGGGGGGAATCCAGGGCCATATTCCCCACGGACTTGTTCTAGGCTTTGTATCCCACTCTAAAAAGGTTTCTCTTTGGGTGTCCTCTGCTTTCTTAAATTTTCAGTTAACATTTACACACTCTGATCAGTTTCATGTTGACATCCTTGACGTAGGTCTCTGTAAGCCACAGACACCGACACTGGCCCCGGGTCCTCCTTCATTTCTTTCTCGACTGTTATTCTTCCCTGGGGCGTCTTCTGCTCCTTCTTTTCCACTTTGACTCCTGTGTTCATGGTCTGTGTCTTCTCAGGCATTCCCTTGAGCTTGTACTAGTCCCATCCTGTGGTGGTGTAATGTCATCTTGTGTTCATTAGCGTGTTGTTTGTCTGAATAAGGGAAGAGAGAGAGAAGGAGGGGAGGACAGAAGGAAAGAAGAGGGAGGGAAGGAGTGCATGAGTCCTTGGGAATACGGACTATGTAGGCACAGAATGGCCAACACCATGGGGACCTACCAGTCATCCCCGTGACACTCTGGTCCTGTGTCAAGTCAGGCCTGAAAATAAAATTGGGAGTAAAACATGTAATTGGCCATTTTAAAACATTGTGTTTATCTGGGGCACATGGGGGGCTTAGTCAGTTAACCATCTGACTTGATCTCAGCTCAGGTCTGTTTCTCAGGGTCATGACTTCAAGTCTCATGTTGGGCTCCACACTGGGCATGGAGCCTAGTTAAAAAAAATTAAAATATTGTGTTTATTTTAAAAATGTACTGACTGTTACAGCAGAAATTTATAGGTTTTGTTTAGCAACCTCAAGACATCCTTGATATTTATATATTTCTGTAAATATAAATATATATGTAATATAAATACATATGTAATATAAATATCATAAAATTTTAAATAAATAATGCATTAAATTATCCCTTAGCATCACACTTAACTTTTACAAGAAGGCTCCTGAAAAATGTGTTCGTACGTAATTCAACTAATTAAATTATTGGGGTACTTGAGATGGAGGTCCACTTATTATGAATCAAAATGGGAACCAGTAGTTTTGTCCATTGCAAGAGCGCAGAACCTACATTCCAAAATGGAAAATGTGATATGATGCTTCGTTGAAAATTTGAAGTGTTTTTCCAATTTATATGATTGTATTTTATAATTATTGGTTTTATTAACTGTGACTATTTTTTAATTAATTTATTTATTTTTATAAACATATAATGTATCTTTATCCCCAGGGGTACAGGTCTGTGAATCGCCAGGTTTACACACTTCACAGCACTCACCATAGCACATACCTTCTCCAATGTCCATAACCCCACCCCCCTCTCCCGACCCCCTCCCCCCAGCAACCCTCAATTTGTTTTGTGAGATTAAGAGTCACTTATGGTTTGTCTCCCTCCCAATCCAATCTTGTTTCATTTATTCTTTTCCTACCCCCCCAAACCCCCCATGTTGCATCTCCACTTCCTCATATCAGGGAGATCATATGATAATTGTCTTTCTCTGATTGACTTATTTCACTAAGCATGATACCCTCTAGTTCCATCCACACTGTTGCAAATGGCAAGATTTCATTTCTTTTGATGGCTGCATAGTATTCCTTTGTATATATGAACCACATCTTCTTTATCCATTCATCTGTTGATGGACATCTAGGTTCTTTCCATAGTTTGGCTATTGTGGACATTGCTGCTATAAACATTCGGGTGCACGTGCCCCTTCGGATCACTACGTTTGTATCTTTAGGGTAAATACCCAGTAGTGCAATTGCTGGGTCGTAGGGTAACTCTATTTTCAACTTTTTGAGGAACCTCCATGCTATTTTCCAGAGTGGTTGCACCAGCTTGCATTCCCACCAGCAGTGTAGGAGGGTTCCCCTTTCTCCACATCCTCGCCAGCATCCGTCATTTCCTGACTTGTTAATTTAAGCCATTCTGACTGGTGTGAGGTGGTATCTCATTGTGGTTTTGATTTGTATTTCCCTGATGCCGAGTGATGTGGAGCACTTTTTCATGTTAACTGGGACTATATTTTGATGGCTATCACCAGCATGGGCATGAAGGTGAGGGAACCTCTACTTTTACAGTTGGGCTGTCCCCCATCCATGCTTGGAGAGCTAGCCCATGCAAACTCACTGAGCGAAATCTTCTCTGTCCCACAATATGATGTTTTGGTTTAATTTTTTTAAAAATCTATTGCCTTGGGGCACCAGGGCAGCTCAGTGGGTTAAGCCTCTGCCTTCAGCTCACTTCATGATCCCAGGGTTCTGGGATTGAGCCCCACATCGGGCTCTCTGCTCGGCGGAGAGCCTGCTTCCTCCTCTCTCTGCCTGCTTGTGATCTCTGTCAAATAAATAAAATCTTTGAAAGAAAATCTATTGCCTTTAAAAATGGTGTATGAGTGACATATGTTTAAAAATGTCATGTTATGTTTAGTGACGTGTCCATTTGTTTTCAGATATTCGGACTGATTCATGAATGTTTGTAAGTGAACACCATCTACAGATTCTCTTTGACTAGGCCAGTGCACACACTACCACTGTAAGTCATTCTTGTGACAGGGCATACTCTTACTTATCACATGGACTTCATGTTTATCATGAGGGGCTTCTTGATCAACAGTATAGCCCATTGTTTGAACCATGTTGGCTGCTTTTGGGTGCCTATCTGTAAATTGAGTGTGACACATGCCATATGATTGGTGGGTCTTACCTTCTTTCTTTCCAGACAGTTCCCCAGAGAAGACCTCCCCGTTGATCCACTTCCTCCTTCCTGACTATGAGCTTCCTTGTCTCTAGTTTCCTAAGCAGCCCACAGTAAGACTAGGCTATTCCTGGTGAAATGTGTTCTTTTCATGATAGCTGAAGTGAGAAGGTGAGGGGAGCACTGTCAGCTCTGGAAAGGCCAAGCCATGTCTGTCCTCTTGGGTTTCATCCCAGCACCTAGTGGGTGCTACACCCATGTTAAATGAAAATAAGGTGTACTTGTGGGAACCAATGGAAATTAAGTCAGGGCAGTGTGGGGGTAGGGGAGGAAGGGAATATGGGGGAAAATGGTCTTTTAATAACAAAACTGTATTTTCCAAAGCCACATCCCTGCCAAGGCAGGGTCTGAAGCTACGGATGGTCCATATAAAACCAGTCTTCTGTGATGTTCCACAGGAGCCGTAGTATTTACCTATTTTTTGACTTCATAAATATAGATTCATGAAAGGCCACAAAAAGAGTGTATTGAATTATGCAACAGGCAGATCAACAGAAATAATTAAATTTGTGATTTCCCATCTAAAATAGGGTTTTTAATACTTATTTATTTATTTTTTTTCAAAATTTATTTATTTGACAGACAGAGATCACAAGTAGGTAGAGAAGCAGATAGAGAGTCGGGGGAAGCAGGCTCGCCGCGGAGCAGAGAGCTCGACGTGGGGCTCGATACTAGGACCCTGGGATCATGACCTGAGCCAAAGGCAGAGGCTTTAACCCACTGAGCCACCCAGGTGCCCCGGGCTTTTAATATTTAAATCGAAGAAGGATCGCCACATGTCTTGCGGTGAGCTGGTTCTTATCACGGCCACCTGTAAGCAGTCAGGAATCTGGCTCAGAAAGGATCACTGGCTAATGTCGCTGAGTGCGGGATGACAGGCGTCTGTAAAGGGCCAGACAGCACACATTTTAGGTCTGTGGGCACCTGTGCTCTCCTCCATGATTCTTCATTTTTTTTGTTTTTTATCGAACCTTTAAAAATTAGCTCATGGGGCCGTACAGGCTGCAGAGTGATGTAGGTCATTTCAGATGAAGAGAAACAGCCTCACATTCCAGACTTCTGAAAGCAATTCCTCATTTTTATCTGTGCTGTTTTAACTCCTCTCCACTGAGCTTACATTTGTTACCACTTAAGATTTTAGTGAAACCACCAGGACTACTACAAGATATATTGTTTGAAGTGGTTTTGTTTTACTCCATTGATGACATCTTTAGATTATAACTCAGCTCCCTTCTAGGCTTAGAGGACCTGTCAAAACACATGTTAAATGTGCCTCGTAAGATAGAAGGTGATGATTAGCTTGTGGTTGTTCTAGGTACGAGTGTTAGGGATCTCACTGGAGAGGAAACAAAAACATTACAACAAAAGGATTTTCAGCCCATTCTTTTGTGTTTCTATAAATCCAATAAATTTTTCACTACTCCATTTTGCCTGAGGGGAATGTTCCTGGAAATATAATCTAGGTTCTTTAGAGCAATGGTTCTCACACGTAGTCACCAGACCAGCGGCATTGACATCATCAACATTGCTAGGGGACATGTTAGAAAAGCAGACTCTCAGGTCCCACCCCAGGCGAGCAGAGTCGCAGTTCTGGGATGGGGCCGGATCTGTGCTCACCCAAAACACCAGGACAATTCATTCGAATTTGACAAAGGGATATGTTTTTATCAGACGTTCATTTAACTATGCAATGGAGAATAATTGCTTGTTTCCATGATTTTTAGACACACTGCTGTGTTTATATATTTTCCACCATGTACGGGAACCAGAATCAATCTCCTGAATTTTCAGAAGGTGGCTGCATGAAATAAAGGATCCCTTAGAGTTGTGAACATAAAGGGTTTACTGTATACATTTTGGTTTGTCTGAATGCAATGCAGGTCCTCGTGTACATTGGCCCCAGGCTTTTGTGAAGTTAAATAAACCCAACGTCGTATCACGTCGTATCATCGGCTCAGAAGACATCAGCCTCCTGTTTCTTTGGCTTCCTCTTGCACCTTCATTTATTGCACACACACATTTGAAACAAACTCTTTTTCAAAAATTTGAGTGCAGCGTACACACAGTGTTACATTAGCGTCAGGTGTACAACATGGTGATTTGACAATTTTACGGGTTGTATGGTATTCCCCACCAGCGTGGCTGCTGCACATCCCCGTACAACTCGATTAGAGTATCGTTGACTAATTTCTTGGCCGTACCTCTCACACCGTGTCTTATTCGCTCACTCCATGACCAGAGCCAGAAGCTGCCGCTCCGCGTCACCCACTTTACCCAACCCCCACCCCATCCCTTTGAGAGCCACC
Source organism: Martes martes (assembly GCF_963455335.1). Lineage (NCBI taxonomy): Eukaryota > Metazoa > Chordata > Mammalia > Carnivora > Mustelidae > Martes > Martes martes. Next base: position 86,891,227 of record NC_137902.1, on the reverse strand, counting down.
AGTTTGTTCTCTGCATTTATAGGTCTGGTTCTGCTTTCTGTTTGTTTATTCATTTCTTTTGTTTTTAGATTCCATGTATGAGTAAAATCATATGGTTTTTGACTTTTTAAGGGCAGTAAAGTCTTGTCTTTTTACTTGTGAAATATGAGAAATACGAGCGATTCTTCTGGGTAGTATGAATCCCTTTGTGTGTCTCCTGTTCTGTCTTTGGTTGCTTTGACCAGTGTTCTTTTTACATTAATGATAAAATATAACTTTTTCAATAAAGAGAATGCAAGTGACCTTGATAGTGGGAAAAATAAGACTGTCAGAGAGGTGAGGGACAATCGCAGCTTCGTAGCCACGATGTGCCACCGTGGGGAGTGACTTTAACTGTTTTATTGATCTTCGTTGTTTGCAGGATGAGAAGTGGCCAGTACAAAGCCAGAAGCAATTGGGCTTAGTCAACAGAAGTATTTCTAGCTGATACATGTTAGGGAAAATGTCAGAAAAGGCAAAGAGTAGAGGTTAGGGAATCTCAACTACGGGTATCGGGGAGGATAGGCAGCACCATTTTTCCCCCCCTGGACTAAACAGACCAGAGATATATTATGTGTGCATGTGTTTTTATGTCAACTTACTCATTTCAGTGCATGAGTAAAGGTATATTATACTTAAATTATTTTCTAATTTCTCCCGCTATAGGATCTGAGATGGTTAACTTTGATGGGAAAAGCTTCTTGCTATACACATTTAATCAAAAATCCATGAGTCCAGCAAAAGATGTTATTTCTTTGAAATTTAGAACCAGGCAGACTGACGGGATTCTACTCCACAGAGAAGGACAAAACAGCAAACACGTCACCCTGCAGTTAGTTGGAGGAAATCTCATCCTATTGCTTAATTCAGGTAAAAATTTCCCAGTGGATGTTTTCAAAAATATACCTCTCTAGATGGAAGTGTCTTTTTATGCTTAGTTTTTCACAGTTAAATAGCTAATTTATCCTGAAACCAGAACACTTTCGGGAAAGAAAGAAGACCCTAGAAATAATTACCCTGGAGCAAGAGGCATGAAACAGAATGGTCTGGGCAAATGGAAGCGTGGTCGCTCCGCGGTTGAGGTGTACTACGGGGAACATGCATGTATCCCAAATGTACTTCACTGTAACAAGTTTTATAGCTCGATTAGTGTGTAAGACCATTTGCACAGGTTCAGTAAACAACCTGGTAATATTGTAAAGACGAGGGGTGGATCCCCGAAACCATGAGGCAGTGCTCTTCGTGAAGTTCTCAGGAGCTGTGAGGCCATGTGTTTCATGAGGTTCTCAGAAGATACTTCCAAGAAAAATGAAAATGCAATAACTAATAATAATAAATACAAGAAAAGTGGAAGAATCATTCCTGAGTGAGAGAAGGTTGTACATGAGGCTGAGGTAAAAGCAGTTGACCAGCTCTCCAGATAGAAGTGTGCAAGGAAAGTGATTGGGGGACATATTGACCTCCCACACGGCACCATGGTACCGAGTTGGATGGGGTGGTTCATTTGTTTCACCTGTGCTTGTAGGCCGTACTAACCTACCCTGCCCTGACGCCCATGCGACCCTCACCCTGGGCAGCCTGCTGGATGACGAGCACTGGCATTCTGTCCTCATCGAGCTTGGGAACATGCATGTCCACTTCACAGTGGACAGGCACAGTCAGCATTTCCAGGCCAAGGGCAAGTCCGACTACTTGGATCTTGATTATAAGGTGTGAACATTTCTTTTCAAGTATTATAGATTTTATTATTTAAACACAACATAACCTTTTAAGAAAATACCGCTACATAGAGAAATACCCATTGCTAGTAATTTGGAATTCTGGTGAAACGTTTCCCATGGGTGATGTCAGCCCAGAGAGAGACCCACGTGCATTGTTGAGATGTTTTATCACTCATAGGTGTGAGTTCTCCCCTGGGAGGAAGTAGTCATTGAATTCGGAAAGTGTGTAGTTGAAGAGCTATCAGTATGACAGGCGGCACAGTAAAATACACGTGTCCAGACGGCTTTCCATATTATCTCTGGTGTTGGCCGTGACCCATTCTTTTGGAGATCTCTGTGTTTTAGGGCGATCGTAAACAGAATTAGCAATCTAGGGTGCTTGGAGAAGTAATCACCATACATTCCAACCTGCTTTTTTGAGGAACGAGAGAGCCAGAGTCAGGCGATTCAAAATACTGTTTCTCGGGACATTTAAAGGCTTAACGCATCCCCAGCGTGTTGCCCGCATGTATCTAACCAGCACTGGAGAACACCTTTTATTCTGCCAGTTCTGCGCAACACATCTATCAGAGCAAAGGGGATGATTTCAACATTCATTTAGTGTAAGTGGCCTCAGCCGAGGAGGCCAGCTGCAGAGCCTGGTCCTGAATGAGATCATCGATGCCTTCATTATTCTAACCGATCAGCAGTGTCCTGGCAAATACCCGGACCCTGAAGCTGGGTTCTAGGAAGGTTTGTAAAGTGGAATGTCATCACGGTCAGCCGCCTTGTCACCCAGATCAAGAGTGACTGTGGAAATGAACGTACAACATTCCCCATCAGCTGAAGTGACATAGCCCTTTGAGTAGCAAATTGTGAGAAGGGATATTTAACCTACTTATCTAAATGTAATAAAGAAAGCCTCGGTACATCTATGTCTAAAAATTCACTTGAAATTAACATGATAATGTTAAAATAATGCCAGATAGATTGGAGGCAATTATCCTATAACTGCTGAGCATACGTGTTTTAGGCAGACAATCAGGAAATCATTAAACAATATTATTTATGTCATTTTTTTTCTTTCTAAGATCAGCTTTGGAGGGATTCCTGGACATGGAAAATCAGTGGCATTCCCACATAAAGACTTTCACGGCTGCTTTGAAAATCTCTACTATAATGGAGTGGATATCATTGATTTGTCCAAGAAACACACACCACAGACCCTCGTCATGGTAAGAAAGCTACACATGAGGTCAAAGGAGAAGGGAACTGCAGCTTGTCTGATGGACCCAGTCTAGAATATGCCTCTCCTGAAGGCAGGGAAAGTGCCAATCACGTATACCTTTTAGTTCGTTTTTGACTTAATTCACTAAATAATTAACTTGATTTTTAAATTTAATTTTCTAAAATTTTAGTTCCAGTCACTAACATACAGTGTAGTATTAGCTTCAGGTGTACAGTTTAGGGAATCAGCATTTCCTGCATCACCTGGTGCTCCTCACAAGTGCCCTCCATCATCCCCACCACCGGCTTAATTTTTACAGGTGTATGAAAACAGATGTACGGTTTCACAAATGCATCATGGCACATCTGAATAAAGACTTTTCGGGGCAGGGTCTCTGTTTGGGATTGATTTCCTCTTGCTTCTTTCTACTGTTACTGAACTCCAAGCTCAGCTGCCTGTCACTCACTCGAAAGGCCAGTACTCGAGAGATGAATTTGGGTTGGGAAGGAATTTGAGCTTAATTTAATTTGAGGCCCGGAACCTGGGGAGAAGGTGGACTCTTGTGCAAAAGCCAGCTGCCGGGTTTCTGCCCGGCCCAGTGATTTGCAGAGGGGTTAGGAGTGGGTTGGTGAAGGGAGCGGGTGGTCTGCTGCATCTGTCCATCCCGGGCAGACTCCATGGTGCCGGCCACAAATCCTACCTCCGTGCTCAGGGGCTGTGCCCCGGGGGTCTGGTGCCTGTTTGCTGATGTGCAGGAACACCCTATTGTTCTGCAAAGGGAGGCCGAGGCCCACAGATACACAAAGGGAGGTTAGTAAAATCAGTCCTGGGAACTAAGGAAGAAAAAGGTTTGCCAGAAAACTTGCTTGACTCTTCGGAAGGCAGATGTGGCTTCGAACAGGCGACTGGGAACATTTGGGACCTTCTTGCCCCAAGGCCAGGGGTCTGTCTGCTGTGGATCTGGGGACTTAGGTCAGCGAATAAGGAGCATGTTATCTCGAGGCAGGCGGACCCCTCAGACGGGTTGGACTGTTGTCAGGCTTTCGTCTCGCCACGCGGCTGCAGGCCATCCCCCCGGGCCGGCGTGTTACGGAGCTGGCGTCTGTCCCCCCGGCCGGCGTGTTACCGAGCTGGCGTCCGTCCTCCCGGCCGGCGTGTTACGGAGCTGGCGTCTGTCCTTCCACGTTTGGTTCCTTAGACCCGAATCCTCTACAAGCAGTGCACCCAGCTTTGTGAATATCGATGCCTCCATATCGAGTGTCGTTTACAGAAATGGGATGGTTTTATGTAAGCTTTTCTCCATCTCCATTTTCCAACTCAGCGAAACCTGTGGGAATGCTTTTTTTTTTTAAGACTTATTTATTTTTTATTTATTTATTTTTTAGAGAGAGTATGAGCGAGAGAAAGAGAGGATCTCTCAAGCAGACTCCCCACTGAGCTCAGAGCCACACATGGGACTCAATCCTGGGACCCTGAGACCATGACCTGAGCCAAAATCAAGAGTCGGTCACTCAGCCGACTGAGCCACCCAGGTGTCCCGATTTATAAGAGAGTTTTAGGTTTGATATATCACCTTATGTCATTAATGATCCAAATATTTCCTCAGATTAACCAATTTTCTATGAAATATAAGATCATGTTATAATATAATTATATATCATATATCATATCTTTTATATTAAATGTTATGGGCCATGTTGAGTATATAAATGCCTTTATTGATACATAGCCAATGTCTCAATGTATTTTTTTAATAGCTTTGTAGTATTTGGTCTTGCTTTGAAATACTTCTGAAACCCTAGACTCTAGATACAGTCTCAAGGATTTTCCTGTAAAAAGTTTTAAGGCGGTTTCATTTATTTATTTACTTTGAAACTGAAAAAAAATTAAGTCTTCAACTGTCTGGGCTTTACTCTTTGTGTGGATCAGTAGTTATTTTAGGTCTCACGGGTACCCATTCATGCCTGAGTTGTTTAGTGATCAGACCCAACCTCCGCACACAGGCTTGAATCTTACCTCTCACCACATACTGACTGTACCTGTGGTCTCAGATCTTTCTGTGGGTCAGTCACTGGGCTCTGCTGCTGTGTTTACCCCATACCAATGCCATATTGACTTGATTACAGTGCTTTTATGGTATATATTTTGGAGAGGAAGGGCAATGTTTGGGCACATATTCCTCTGGAATTTATGAAAATTTATCTAAATTTTTAAAAGAATTTATTTACTTGAGAGAGAGAGAGAGCACATGCAGGGGGAGAGACAGAGGGAGGGAGAAGCAGACTCCCTACTAAGTCCTTGATCCCAGGACCCCGAGATCATGACCTGAGGTGAAGGCAGAGGCTTAACCCACTGAGCCCCCCAGGTGCCCCACTTAATTGGAGTTCTTTTAAGAACTTAAGTTCCTTTCTCCCAAACACTATGATTAAAGGTAAGTTTGCTCCTGGAGCAGTAGATATAATGTAAAGCTCAAAGGTGTGTTTTTTAGTAAAATAGAATGAAATAAAAGCAACAGGAAGCCAGCGGGTCAGGCTGGGGAGAGCATGCTGGTTGACACGGCCCATGGGAGCCTCTAAGAGGCTGACAGCCCACTCAGGCCGGCCACACCCCTGCCTCAGATGGGCCGAGGCTTAAGGCCTGCCTGAGCCAGATGTTTGTGTCCCCTGAGTAATGGGTGTGTAAGCATTCACACAAGCAAGGGGAGTGCAGGAAGGGCCCCGGAGCCGCTGTCCATGGTGCTGGGCTTCGTGCCGCACGTAAACAGCCAGTGCCTCGAGGTATAAGAAATCTGGCTCCTGTGTTGTGTCCTGCGCCCAGCACAAGGCCTGGGAAAGACGTATCTCCAGATTCCTTTGCCAATGCCCAGAAATGGAGGAGACAGAACTGCCCTAGAAGCCTCAGAAGGAGGTTTGCCCAGCCAGGGCAGTGTCACGGTTTGAGGGACCTGTCAGGTAAATCTGGACTGCAGCTGGGTGGGGAAGCCTAGGTCTTGGGTCCTTGCTTGCTGGAAGGTTGATAGGAAACTGCACCTCTTGGAAAGCCCGTTGTTCATGAAAGCATCCCTTCTGCCCCTTCCTAAATCCTTTTCCACTGTATTCACAGGGAAATGTGTCCTTCTCGTGCTCACACCCTCAAATTTCGCCCGTGACTTTTCCGAGCTCCAGGAGTTACTTGGCTCTGCTGGGCACCGTCGGAGAGGACAAGGTATTGGTCGCTTTCCAATTCCGAACGTGGAACAGGGCAGGGCTGCTGCTGACCACTCAATTCCGACATGGGCCAGCGGCTCTCGTCCTCGTTCTTAATGATGGAAAACTCAGGCTGAGTCTCTCCCAGCCCCGACACCCGGCGAGGGACGTCACAGCAGGTAATAGGCGTTTGCTGTGACCGCACGGTCCTTCTGTCACCTCTGCGTTAAACGTTGACTGAATCAGTAAGATACTCGTAATCCTTCTAGAGGGAACTAGAGTTCTTTCACCTTTGAACTAGGTACCTCCAGGCTGTTGGTGTGTGAGTCAGTGTGAGCCGAAGTTAGCTGCAGATCACACATACCTCTCAAAAAGTTTAAAAAATAACCTTGTTATCAACTGATGGTGGGGAGTTGGCAGTCCGCTTGAAACACTGGAGAACAGTAGCCTAAGTTAGAGTCCTGAGAAAAGAGGTTCCTTATACCGTCTTTTGAGTCTATACACACACCAGTCATAATATTTGAAGTTACAGTTTTTCCCAGATTTTCTGTTCCTTCGGGAATCCCTGTTTCGAATGAGGCTTCTTATAATTGTGGGTGAATGTTCTGCTTGGCTTCCAAGAAGGACCCACATTTCTAAACTCCCTTCCGGGGTTGTGTTATCCTCGGAGTCTGGGGACTGTTTTGCGTTAGAGTGCTGGTGAAAATGTAGAGCCAGGTAGGTGTCACTCCACGAGTGTTGACTACGGAAGGAGCACCTTGCCTGACCCAGGTTACCAGGTCAGGATTGAAAGCCAGGAATGAAATGTAGCTCCTTGTTTCTCTTTATAAATAAAAGAAAAAATCTGACCACTGGCATAGGGAGTTCCCTTTTGGACCTCAGCAGATGAGCACAACCAAGTCAGGTTTTGGAAACTGCTTCACTCTTGGTTTGTGTAGATTTACAAGCTGCGTGCCTTATTAATGAAGAGATGGTGTTTTGCTGTTGCTTCATGTGAGTACACACCGTTCTCCCTTCCAACACGCTGGGAGTAGTTATTTAACTTTTTTTGAAGGCTGGCACTGAAATATTATAGAAACTTTTATCGAATTGATTTTTTAAGCTTTCACTGGGCAATGCGTTAGTTTTTGGAAGCAAACCAGAGGTGCATTTTTCTTGCTGTTTTTTTTAGAAGCATTTGAGGGGTGATTTTTGTTTTGTTTTGTTTTGTTTTTTTACCTTTGAAATACAGGCCTGCTTCCAAGATACTCAGGTCTGGTTCCAGACCACCCCAATACAACAAATATTGCAATAAAGTGAACCAAATTGATTTTTTTTGGCTTCCCCACGCATATAAAAGTTATGTCTGCAGCATACCATGGTCTGTTACATGTGCAGGAACTTTATGTCTGGAAAAACAATATACGTGCCTTAATTTAAAAAAATACTCTATTGCTAAGAAATGGTGCCGCGTGAGCCTTCAGCGCGTTGTAATCGCGGATCACGGATCAGTGTCACGGATGTCGCCATGATGGAAGCGTCTGAAGGGTCGTGACACAGACGCGCAGCAGGAGCAGATGCTGTCGGAAACGTGTCCCCGAGAGACACGCTCCGGGCAGGGGCCATGAGCCTTCCGCTGGGGAAAGGCGCGGTGTCTGCAAGGCACAGAAAGCGAGGAAGAGGAGACAGATGGCGACTGCTTTTCATTCCAAACCCTGGATGAAGCGCGAAAGCACCTACCAAACCAAGAACCAAAGTTGAAAGGCTGAGTGAGACGTAATCACGCCAGATGCCAGGAAAGGACACCCGGTCACCGTTCATCCTGCTTCCCGCTTTTGGGTCCTATTTCCGAATAGTTACCTCACTGTGTTTGTGAAGGGATCTGGAAAGGTCCGGAGTGTACAACCTAGTGTCCGCGCGCTTGTGGAGCCGGGCCAGTGGAGCGTGGTGGGGACAGAAGGTCAGTGGGGGGGAGGGGAGCGTGCTTTCCCTTTCTGTAGGAAGAGACAGAGTCCACCCTTTCCCGAAGGGCCTCGACTGCCCAGGGCAGTGTTCTCTGCGATCAGGACGGATTTTGCACAAGCTGGTGGGAGACGTGTGTGAGAGGACTCACCTCCCAGGCCCATTTCCAGAACCACCTCTGTGCTGCTAGGGCTGATGGGCTCGAAAAGTGCCACCTGTGTTCTCCCCAAGCCTCGGGTCCTCGTCTTCAGAGGGACACTACTGTGACCGATGGTAGAAGAAATGATGTTGAGCCTACAGACCACGAGCCCCGTGCCTGCTAGTCAGCAGTCACTCCAAAACCTTTAGTTCTCATTATTCCAAAACTAGTCCCAAGACCATCACTGCCGCGCCACCCCCCCCCCGACCAAGACTGCAGCCTTTGTGGAGCTGGGAGGTGGGTGGGACAATGAGCCTCGTGTTCCCAGTAGCACAAATCAAAACCCCCCCGCCCCTCCCTTCTCCATCCATCCTTTGACTGTAAGTGCTGCCTGGGAGACAGGCCGTTGTTCCATCAGAAGTGGGGAGGGTAGAAGACACACAAAAGAAACACAAAGGTGAGAATTATAATGGGGAGAAACAGAATGATCGTAAGAGCAGGCATTTCACTTTTAAATGAGAATGCCGAATTTTATTAAAAACAGTTTTTTTATTATAGAGGTAAATGGCATCTATTACCCATTGAAGGAGATATTCTGGAGTGTTTTCTGCAAGTTCTCCCAGGAAATAACTCTTTGTCCTAGACAGGTGGGGGGAGGAGGGGACAGGAAGGAATTTTAACATCAGATTTTATTTTATTTTTTTAAAGATTTTATTTATTTATTTGACAGACAGAGATCACAAGTAGGCAGAGAGGGAGGTAGAGAGAGAAGAAGAAGCAGGCTCCCTGCTGAGCAGAGAGCCCGACATGGGGCTCGATCCCAGAACCCTGAGATCATGACCTGAGCAGAAGGCAGAGGCTCAACCCACTGAGGCACCCAGGTGCCCCATTAACATCAGATTTTAAATGGATGTGGTTCCCTCCCGACAGATCATGTTAGGTAAACTTCAAAATAAATATCGAATGGCAAGAGTGGAAGGGACACTCCCAGGTTCTTGTTTGTGGATACGTGGCCGTATTTTCTTTGGGGCTGATACACCCATGAGCTAGAAAATAACTTCTGGCCCTTGCAGGTTGACTTCCAAACTTAGAGGGCTCTAAGCAGTCAGAGCCTTTCTCATTTGCAAGAGGTATAGGGTAATCTATCAGGACAATTCCCCAAGACGATCAAATGAGAGTCAGGCAGGCTCATTTGTGAGCTTGGGCACAACATCAAAGAAATTAAGAGTCTCACTTTGTTTTCAGTGAGCTGAAGTATTTGTTTATGACCTGTTTCCCTGTTGGGCAAGATAATTTCTACAGATCCCAATTGTTCACTGTGCTCCTTCACAGCAGCAGGTGTCTCTGGGGCTGTGACAGTGGCAGTGACCTCCCCGTGGATGGGAGGAGTCCCTTGCCTTTGAACGAATGACTCGCTTTGACCAATGGAATATGGGCATGAAGGCAAACACAATTCCCTCATCCAAAGTTAATGTTAATATTTAAAAATATTTCCTACTGGTTTTTGTCCATTTTTAGACAGTGATTGAGTATGCACACACACACACACACACACACACACACACACACACACACTTTAATGTGGTGCTTTCTAAACTTTACATTTTGTTCTATGAATTTTCATGTTTTAGCAATACTTAAGTTGCTGATACATTTTTTCTAAAGAGTTATATTGATATATATGATATATTTTTCTAAATAGTTTACCAAGATTATATATGGTAATAATACATGAAAGTAGGGACAAGATTTTATTTTTATAACAACACTTTTGGAAAATCTTATGCTTCTCAACATCCTAAAATATTAACAAACTAGAAGAGGGGGAAGTATGCCCTGTGCCAGGGGACTAGGATATTTGGTCATGTTAGGTTGTTCAGGATCCTGTTGTGTTAGTCCTTAAAGCCCTAGCACTGGGAGAAACTAAGATTGCGCTGTCCAGGGCAGAATGTTTGGACTGTCCACTCTTGATTCTTCCTTCCCCCTTCAATTCAGCTTGCTTTCTTTTCTCTTTTTTTCTCCCTGTACTTTTCTGATTTAACCGAGCAATGAGAAAGTGAAACACAGCCACTGCCGTGTGCACATATGTCTTAATACTCTTAACTGACCACAGTAATTTTTGCTAGAATATAATTTGTGTTAGAACACGACTGGCCAATCTATGACTGGGAGGTCAGAGGCAAGGACCCTCTGGAACCACACATTTACTCAATGAGCCTCACTCCGCAGGTAACCCCTTCCTCCTAGATAAACATGACCAGGATACCACGTGATCTCATTGCCTGTTAAGAAACCCCGAAGCCCACATCTGTCCCAAGCCTCTCCCTTTCTCTCTGAGAGGCCCAGCTGTCCTCTGGGGTCAGTCTCCATTGCCCAGCCAGCTAAATAACCTGGTGGGTTTCAGGTGAGTTCATGGTGAAGTTTGGTAGGGTGTCTAAGATCATGACTGTATTGTTCTCAAGCATGGCTCTGTGTAGCTGCATCTATAGGGTTTTTAGGAATATCTTACCCAATTTTGTTTACTTCCAGGTGCTGGATTAAGTGATGGGCAGTGGCATTCAGTGTCCCTCTCATTGAAAGTAAATCACCTGAATGTGATGGTGGACGGTGAGACAGCCTCTGTGGCTCATTCCCTGCGTGGGCAGATTGATTCAGGGGACACCTATTATTTGGGTGGTAAGTGAAAGGAGCTGGCGGTGCCGGCAGTCAAACCATCCTTGTCTTTCCAGCTCCTGCCTTCTGACAATCAGCAATTTTAAATGAAGGTTAATACTGAAGAGTGAGGTTTCTTTTTCAGTTTAGTCAATGAGAATGTTGAGCAAAGGCAGTAAATTTTTCTTAAGGACTTATTTACTTATTTGAGAGAGAGAGCACAAGTGGGAGTGGCAGAAGGAGAGGGAGAGAGGATCCCAAGCAGATTCCCCATTGACTGCAGAGCCCGGCATGGGCTCGATCTCATGACCCTGAGATCATAACCTGAGCCGAAACCAAGGGTGCTTAATCTATTGTGCTTAACCTATTGTGCCACCCAGGTGCCCCGGACAAAGGCGGTAAATTATGGCATAAAACGCAAGTCTACGGGGGGCCTTGTTTCGATGTGCATTTGCTAAGACTGGTTTTGAATTTAGCACTTGTTTTCACTGCAGTCACCTGGAAAGCTTCCAGAATGCTAGGACTTGTCTCTGTCCCTAGAGATCTGATTTCTCTGGCTCTGAGGCCCGATGCCCGGGGAGTGGGCTCTCCAGGTGACTCTGTGCAGGCCACTCTGAGGGTCCTCGCTCTCTGTCTAATCTTTTGTGCTTCACTGTATTTTCCGAAGACCAGATAACCCTTAGAACCTTTCCTTCAGGTGTTTTTATGCAACAGTTTACTTGTTGCACATGGGCGGTCTTCTTTTTGTCAGCCGCTCTCCTCCCCGGGTGGCCAGGTCCTCCGGTGTGGCCCAGGAGCCATGCATGGCAGCACCACTTTCAAGCCTGTCACAGGTGCAGACGTAACTCCCCCGACTTCGTGAGCCAGAATCTGCATTTCCCCAAGATCCCCAGCTGCTCTGTTGCCCTAAACGTTCAGGAAGCGTTCTGTTGCCCACTGTGTACGCACAAAGACGCCGTTGCCTACACCAGAGCAAGAGAGGAACTTAATGGCTACTGACACTCACTCACTACCTCTTGGTGAACTTTACCAAGACAACACCAGGCCATCACCCCGACTGTGGGAGACGGCGGGTTTGCTTGTTCAGTAGAACTTTGACCGAGTCTGTCCAGGATCCGTGCAGCCAGGGAGGGGGAGCTTCTGAGGGTAACAAATGTCCATTCTGAGGCATCCGTGTGAGGAGTCTGAGCCACCAGAACTTAGGCCTGTCGGTTGTGAGACTTCCTTCTAATCGTGGCTGGAAGCCATCCTTGATATTATTGCTGTTTTGCATTTTATGGTTGTTTCTTTCCAAAATAAGTTTGAGGTCATGGTGGAGATAATTTGATAGCCCAACAAGAAAGTATAAAATCCTCCCAAAGAGTTGACAGTAAGCCCACACAGGGCGTTTAATCTTTCAAGCCTCCTAAAGCAAGCATCACTGTGAGCGTGGAGTGGTGCCAGGAGCGTGAGAACATTGGATTGCTCACTCTCCCCACCTGCCAAATATGGTGCACCTCTGACCCAGACAGGTTTTTAAACCTTTATGCTTATGATGGATTTTAGAGCTCTGCAGAGGAACCGATTCCTTTAAAACTAAATAAAGAATTTATCTGGGAGCTGTAACTTAAAAGGTAAAAGATTTTGAAACACTAAAAGGGATAGGAAGAAAAATCCTTGCTGTATCGTTTAATGGTGCAAAATGGAATACTTGTTATTTTGTATTAAAAAGTAAAAAAAAAAAAAAAAAACTTTCTAAAACCACAGAGTCTTCTCCCATATTTCAGCATTGGGCATGTTCCAAATGTGCAACGCACAGCTACATGAGAACAGGTACTTTCCATAAATACTTACATGTTGACGTGATATGAAGTCACTATGTAATTCATGTATGTATTTTAAAATACTACTCATGTTTCTTGAAAGAGCATTTGTGGGCTAACCCCCTAATGTACACAATTAAACACTACAATGCTTTTAGTGTCTCCCTCGCTCCTCTAAATTCTCACTCCCCCGGTTAAGGATTACCCTGCACCCCCCTTTTTTTACAAATCTTTGTATCACCTTTTTATGTTTTAATCAACGTGTAGCACCATGTCAGTTTCAGATGTGAGCATATGACTCAGTGTTTGTCTACATGAGGAAATAATCCCACAATAACTAGTTAATATCCACAACCATACATAGTTACAATTTTTTCTTGTTATGAAAATTTTAAGGTCTACTTTCTTAGCAACTTTAAAATAGACAAAGATATTATTAGCTGTAATCACCATGCTGTACATTGCATCGCTATGACTTATTTATTTTACAACTGAAAGTTTGTAATTTCTAATGTATTGCTTTTCTTTAGAACCTATATCCACGTAGGGGACTTCACACAGTAGTGTCCTGTGTTCCCTTGCTTTTCAGTTTACACACAGGGCACTGCCGTGGGCCTTCTTCTGGGTTCTTTTTACTGTTATTGCTGCCCCTGTTGTTCTAGATTAGTTTTGGGGATCCAGCCCTGCAAGTATTTATAGATAAAGTTAATTAATTTTTACTGCCCTGTGGTTTTGATGTGTACGACACCATGTTTCACTTATTAAATACGCCATCCCGTTTTATTGTAGAGCAACAACTTGATGGTGCCCGTTTTTTGCTATTATAAAAGATGTGATAAATATCCTACAGCTGCCAAGAATCATCTTGCCAGTGATTTTAAAATTTTCCTTATGTACAAACTATCAAGCTTTCCTAATAGGCATAGTCAATTTAATGAAACCACCTTTGGTGGTTTCCAGCCTTTGGTCTGTGAAAGGACCCTAGAGATTTGGAGAGAATGTGTTGAAAAAAAAAGCATAATAGGCTTTTCTTACATGTTTTCATAAAATTGTGTCGATGTGCAGAAAAACTGTCTCGTTAGTATAGTTTCCAATAACAAATCATATCTCTAAGATGAGCAGAATTACAAAGTTTAAACATCCCATGAGAGAGTATAATGACTTTTCTTCATTACCAGTTTGCTATTTTTTGGTTGTAATTAAAATTTGGCACTGAGTGGCAAAAATAATGTAAGATCTTGCAATCACAGCACATTATCTGTAACTAATGTATAAATTCAGAATGACCTGTACGTACTCTGCTGTAAACACCCACTTGATTCCTACAGAGCAATTCCAGGCACTGATTCAAACCAACGTATTCAACTCTCCTTTTTATACCAACATAACAGCATCTTTTTTCCTGGAGAAGGAATATACACTTTCCAAACAACCCAGATAATGCCATCACCAAGCTGGAGCAAACATTCAAAACCAAAACACCCCAATTTACTGATGTTAAATAAGAAGATGAGCATTATTTGTTGCGAAGGAAAAGCAGGAGAGGCAGGTCTAGGACCGGTGAACATGCAGCCCGATTCTCAGTAGTTGCGCTGTGCTCAAAGCTGTATGCACAGGGGAAGAATCCCTTGTTCAGAGCCCCTCGTCTGTATGGTCCGTTGGACTCCCCAGCTCTGTTCTGGGGAAGGGGGGGCAGCAGTTTCAAATTGAGTGGGAACTTTGAGACCCAAAGACATCAAGCCAAAGATGTTTTATCCAATCCCAAGAATGGTGTATGCCAGTGTCTCTTTAATTATCTTCTTAATGGATGTCCATTGGGACCAGAATATGCATTGCATTAACAGGGAAATTCACTTTATCCAGTGCACGCTCCATAGCAGTATAGCGGTATTGATGGCAGTCAGTGCCCCATGTTCCAAGACCCTCCTTAGCCCGCTCTCCTGATGGAGGTTCAGTGGCAAGTCCCTGCTCACCATGTGATCAGTGACTCTTTTTTGCTGTGCTTTCCCATAAGGGCAGGTTAGGGCGTCTTCCTATTACAGTTAGGGTGGCCACATAATTTATTGCCCAAACCAGGACGTTTTAGTGAATGTAGGGGATGATCTCGATAATTATGGCAGGACAGCAGGCATAAAGCAGGACTCTGTGGCTTTCTTTCCATGACAAAGTTCCTCTCAAAGATTCGTAGCCTTTTTACATGTGATGCAGGTTTCCCTTTTCCCTTTTCTATTTCTCCTCTGTGTGAGCTTTGTTTGTAAATTGTTCTTCTGACAACAGTTTTGCTCTACGCTACCTACACAGAGTTCGGTGCCTGCGGGGAGGGTAGTGGGAAGCTACTGTCCTCTGGATTCCTTTTGTGGAATCATGGTGCTGTCCACCAGCACACATGCCCTGCAGAGTTGGGAAACATTAAGTTATGCTCTGAATCTCTCGAGGGTCCTTGTGTGTGTGAGGCCTTAGCAGACCAGGGAACAATGACGGCTGTAATGAGGTCTCACCTCATGACCCATTCTGGAGTCATGACATCCAGAGACAATTTCTCTGTCATCCTCAGAGGTACTTAAATTTCTGACTCCTTCCATGGTGATGGGTATGTGCCATTGACTTAGCAATAACTATCCCCTGTCCACTTGCACTGTCCGTCCCGATTCAGGTCATGGAGGAATGACCCTCTGCCATCTTACCATTGGGACTTCGGGCAATCTGTGTGGATGAACAGACAGCTGGTGGTCTGGGCTTGTTTTGGGCCGTGGCACCCCTTGCTTCTTGACCTCTCTCTCATAACTGGAGCAAGGAAGGACTTTGCGGTTTGACCTTTCCTTCTTAATGTTCTGCTTTGGGAAAATTTTCTTTGTGGCCGCTGGATTCAGTTGAGTCTTTATAGGAACACTGAGGTACTGCACTATATATATATATATATTTTATTTTTTTTTAGAGAGAGAGAGAGAGTGTGTGAGCAGGGATGGCTGGGGAGGGACAGGGGGTGAGAGATTATCTTGCCCAGTGCAGAGCCCAACACGGAGCTCGATCCTATGACTCTGAGATCATGACATGAGTGGAAATCAAGAGTTGGACGCCCAGCTGACTGAGCCACCAGGCGCCCCAGATACGGCATTGTATTTTAGATGCGTCTGAAGTTTGTGATCTGGAGAAAGGGGAAGGTTTATTGGCTGAACGTTTCTGATCCTGTATCCTAACATTCTCAGTCCCTAAGCACCGTTGGTAGAAGTCACCCATAAAGATGCAAAGACACACCAGGTGTCTTCCAAATATATCCAGCCTCCAGAAATTCGTTTACAAACAGAAATGTGCATATTTTCACATAAAACAAGGAAAAAGGAAAGGGAACCTGGACAGTTTGTCCGTTCTTTGTGATGTAACATCACATTTGAAGTGTCGACGTCTCCATGAGGCTAATTTACGGGGCTTCATTGTGCCCAACAGTGGGTTTCACCGGACGAAGGCCTTGGCTGGTTTGGGGTGTATTTGTCAGGAATGCAAAGCCTCAGTCACTGAAAGAAGAGGAAGGATGACCGTGTGCGTCTTGTGGAGATTCTTAGGTGCAAGACTGTGTCCATTGGGCAGGAACGAGAGGAGGCTCCGTCTTCAGTCCCTGCCCTTTGAAGGTGCACCAGTGACCCTCATGACAAAAGTTCAGAGAGAGGAGAATGAAAAACATATAGGTATAATGAGTAAAATATTTATGAAATTACTGATTCCAGGGGCACCTGGGCGGCGTAGTTCAATGTCTGACGCCTGATATCGGCTCAGGGCATGATCTCATGATCTCGAGATCCGGCCCCACGCTGGGCTCCCGGCTTGAGTCTCCCACCCTCTGTCCCTCCTCCCCTTGTGCTGTCACTGTCTCTCTCTCTTTCTTTTTCTCACAAAAACAAATAAATCTTTCTAAAAAAAATTACTGATTCCATTTCATTTAAAAAATAAGAGACTTCTAAAGTAACCTCAAATCCCACCTGTAAATATTACCAAAAACTTCCTTAATATTTAAATGCGTGGAAAATGATTTTTTAATGATTTTTTTAAGAAAGATGAATAGTTATGACTCTGTATTTAACAAATTAAAAGAAAACATTCTCCTGGTAATGATGTCAATGAGACATAATTGTGTAAGGCACAGAATGAATTAAATAGGTGAGTTTCTCAGGAAGCATACAATTTGTTTCACAATTTCTTGGAATTAAAAGAATATTAAATTATTAAAAAGTGTTGTGCTCCTACTGTGTTTGCATCTGAAGGTAAAATACTCAATTAAGTGAATGCTTTGAGGTTTTATCCCACGTGGCTACAGGTAGGTTCCCCAGGAAGCTGGCTCTCTGCTTGGGAGACTCACGTGTGCCGTGGTTTAGTGAGGTTAGTTCTCGGGAACGACCCCTGCCGAGGGGGAGAGCAGCTGGGATGAGCGAGGCAAGGCGAGGCGTGATGCCGCAGAAGCCTCAAGGGAGCTCTGAAGAAGCGTTGCCCCTCAGGGACGTCCCCGTGGAGGCTGTGGGTCACGGACCCACCCATTGCACCCATGGGCGCTGGCCGTCCCTGGGGACGGTACCACCCATGAGACTCCACTCCCCGCAGCCAGGGCAGCTCCTGGGGAGAACCTCAGCCTCAGTCCCCAAAATCAGGGGCGTGTGTGAAATAGAGATGAAGCTGTGTCTGTAGATTTCTCCGCATGGTGGCCTTTCACCAAAGCATTTGCGGTGAGTGTGTTTCTCTTTTCCTGTCCCCGGGAATCTGGTGGCGCAAACATCGAAGGACCTGCGATTGCTTTGAGGGCGGCTCCGCAGAGGGTGGGAGAGCACGTGCCAGCCTGCTGGCCCCACGAGGGGAAGGAGGCAGCTCTGAACCCCGATCGGCTTTGACTTTGATTTCAAAGCTGGGTCCTTGCTCATCATGGGTGTAAGAGCCTTGTCTTCGTGGGAAACCAGGGGGATACAATAAAGCCACCGCCTAGGCATTGTGGTTTGTAACGGTAGAAGATAACCTGAGGCGGGTTCAAATTTTTAAGGGTGTTTTGGAGCAAACACTGATCCAAATCACACAACACTAAAGTAGAAGTGGTCGGGAGTGCTCCGTGGGCCGGAGCCGGGGAAGGGCTCCTGGGGAGGAGGGGCGGCAGCTCCGGCTGAAAGCGGGGGAGGCGGTCTGGGGCCACTGTCCGTAGGTTCTGGTTTCAGAGCGTCGAGGAGCCATGCGAAGCCACACAGAAATCAAGCTCATTTGCAGCCTCAGACTCTGGTTTGCTGTCCTGGGCCACTAAAGCTTTTGGTGAGTCACCGCAGTCTGATGGCCTCTTTCCTTCATTAATTTAACAGTAATTTTCAGCAAGCCAATTAGTGAATGCAGCAGAACTTGTAAAAATTTACTATTATTGAAAACAGTCAAAGCCCGTTTCTTCTTGCATGGGGTGCTCCAGGATGCTAACTTCTCCGTGATTCTCAGGGCCGTATCATTGAGATACTTGTTAACTGTGTGTGTGTGTGTGTGTGTGTGTGTGTGTGTGTGTGTGTGTGTGTGTGTGTTAAAAGGTATTTGACTAAAATGCCTCATTCAGAAACACTTGGAAATGTAAGTCATTTACATTGTCGTTAGATGTCTCTGACTGTACAGTCAAACCTTGTTTTAACTGTGTTGCGCTTGCACACGCACACACGCACACGCCTAGAGTAGGAACCTCACATACATAATTATTTCTCAAGCATTTTAAATTTTGTAGGTCCTAGTAGGCCTGTGATTTTTTCCTTCTGATTCTGTTATCCCATGGCCTTTACTTCATATAGTTCAATATCATGCTGAAAGGACCGATTTCTTCGGGTGGTTTCAAAAGAGAACTCAAACTCAGCTTAGAGGAAACGGGCCTTGACTCTACAGGTAGAGTCTATCTTCAGCTCATCTGTCACCAGCCTGGCTCGAGTTGTTATTTCTGTGCTTTACCAAAACCAGTAGTGTCTGTTCTCAGCCGTCCACGGCCCCGTCCTTGAGGAAGCGTAATCTTCAGGCATCTGAGAGCAGGAGGCGGCAAACGTGCACGTACAGAATACTGACAGCTGTTTCGGTCATGACTGTTGACTTTCTCCTTTGTGCGTCTCTGTGTTCATTCAGGCTGTCCCAACAGCAGCTCTGGCCCTGGATGCAGAGGTCCTCTGGCCGGGTTTCAGGGCTGCCTGAGGCTCATCTCCATTGGCGACCAGGCAGTGGACCCTGTCACGGTACAGCAGGGGTTGCTGGGGACTTTCCGTGACCTCCAGATAGACACCTGCGGCCTCACTGACAGGTAAAGCCCTCCCAGGTCATTTTGGCATTCCTGATTTCAAAATTTTTGGATAGTGGGTTAAGAACAAATGAGCCGCTGAGGGAGAGTACCTCCTTCTAGCCCCTTCTCTCTTCCTGATAGCCAACCCTTATGGAAAACTATAATTAATTGAAGACTAGAAAATGACCCTGTTTAATTTCAAACAGTTGCTCCTTTCAGATGGTGTCTTCTTAGAAGACATACTGTTGTGAGTTTTCCTTGCGTGTGTCCCCAAGCCTCTTAGTTTTTACAGAATCCTGTTCGTGGTGTTGTAATTGTTGACGAGTATAAATACTGATGAGTAAAAATACTTCTAAAAATTCTTTCACGGCACAAAACAGATTATAATATTCTAGAGAGATGATGCATTGTTGAGGACCAGGAGATTGAAAGCCACATGTGGTCAGCGGGATTCACCCTACGGCCCCTTCTCTATGTGGAAAATGAAAAGTAACTCTTCCCCCTAGACGGGTCTCAGCCTTGGAGATTCCTAATCACACAAACACAAGGAGGAATGGAGGGAACCCAGTTACCACACACTGAGCACGGTACCGGTCAGTGAGGACACAGTGGGGGACGGGTGCAAGGGGACAAGACACAAACTTCCAGCTCCAAAAGAAGTACGTGTGGAGATGTAATGAGCAGCATGATGACTGTAGTGAATGCTGCTGTGCGTATTTGAAAGTCGCTGAGGATCTTGAAAGTCCTTGTCGCAAGAAAGAAATTTTTGTGACTGTGTGTGGTGCCGGATGTTAGTGAGGCTTCTTGTGGTGATCACGTCACAAGATACACAAATATTGACTCATTCTATTGCACACCTGAAACTAATATGTTATAAGTCAATTATACCTCAACTTAAAAAAAATAAAAGAAAGAAAACCCCCTAAACCGTAGGACGTTAAAATCGCGAAGTCTTGCAACTTTATTCAAACTGTCTTGTTTGTCACGCTCTTGGACTTTCAGGTTTTCTAGCTAAAAGGGATGGCTTAGCTTGATGACATTAAATTTTTTCTGGGCCTGGTATGTCTGCCCTTCCTGAAGCAGGACTGCCTTACGTTCCTGTCGAATAAACGAGCACATTCCCTCCCACATCTGTGCGTGGCCAACCTCTTCCAAGTTCACTCTGTGCAAAGTGCTTTGTGCAGTAAATCTATTCCCAGTTTAACAACACTAGTTGGAATCCCACGTCATGTCCAATAAAGTACAAGTTGTGTTGCAATTTGGCATTGTGTTAGAAAACCATAAGTTCCAGTAGCTTGAAATATTAACTCATAAGAACTTGCTTTCCTTAATGCACATGTTCATGGGTATCGTTTATATTCTGTTCATTTGTAGGGAAAAAAGGAGATTCAAAGAATTAGGCAAAAACTCTGAATCCTAATTCTCAGATTATGAAATGTATGCTGGCATAGGAACTAGCTTCGTCTGTAAGTTATAGCTCCCGCCAGCTCTGGACTCCTGAATCTTAGTATTGGGAGGGGGTTCAGAAATACTTGCTTGGAGGTAGGGGACAGCCCTCCCCAGTGGGAATGGCTGTCAGTGGCTCAGGAGGGTCAGGGGTCAGGTTGTTGTTTAGTCGTGGAGCTCGTGAAGCTCACAGGAAGTTACTTCAGTGCCCTGGGAATTCCCGCACAAAGAATGATACAATCACTGTGTTTCTCTTTCATAAGAAATGCATGTTGCCCCTTTGTGCAGAAAGGTCTTTAGCCAAAACACACAAAAAACCCCAAAACAAAAAACCAACAACAAAATATGCATGAGGTATGCCTCTGTGTGTGTGTGTGTGTGTGTGTGTATCACCAAAATAGAAAGATTTCCCATACCACACCCAAAAATGGTTGTTAGAAGTACGTAGCAGCAATGGATGGGGACCTCTGGGATCTGGGATATTAAGTTTCCTTCTCCGCTCAAAGCAGAAACTGAGGTTCATGGCAACCCTGTAAGTGGGTCTGAAAAGAGCCATCGGCACCTTGGCTGATGTAGCCAATAGTTGTAATTTTTTATGGTTTTCGTGGTTTAACATCAGAAAACACGTCCTTACTCTGCCCTGTTAGAAACGTTCCCTCTTCCTTAGTGCTTCAGGCCACACCTCCACCTCCACATTCAACGCACCACGAAAGAGATTCACGTGGAAATACGACAGAGCAACCATCCGTGGCAGGCTCTTGCCGGCACTTGCTTCATCCGAGCCCGGCCGTCCGCCAGCCCGCACCTTGCTTGTCCAGAGCCAGTCATGCTGTGCTCAGGTGAAGCTGAGATGTATGACTGAAATGCAGGGGATTTTGTAACTCTTATCTGTCAGGCAAAGGAGTTAATAATTCACGATGCGTAACAGCATCCTGGCCCAATGGCACAGCAGGTTATGAAAAGATGTTTGAAGCCAGCTGGGGATACAGGAGACCTTCCTGAGCTGCACAAGGATTCATGCATACGGTGCTTTGTGCACCCCAGGCTCCCATGACATGGGGAAAGCTGTGGGTCTTTGGGGACAAGGCTTCGGGAACGAGGTTATCGTGGTGAGGGATCATGTCTTACAGCAATTGTGTTTTGGACATTAGAATTTCATGTCCTATAACTCAGGTTACACAGTCCTTTCCAGGTTTCTTTTAGGATCACAGGAATGCCACCTTGAACATCTCTAGGCATGGACTGTACTGATGGGGCCGCTTTGCCCACCTCTGTGGACTTTGGCCAGCGTTCATCTTCTAGATGCTAAATGCAACATCATGTCCTCTACATGTTGTTTTTTTAGAGATCAGTAGACTGAAGTGGAACTGTGGGGGGGTTGTGGAGACATGCGGGACGGGTGCCTAATTTGTGCTGGGACAAGGCAGGGCTATCAGAGAGGAGGGAGAGACACCTTCCCTGGGGTGGGAGGTGGGTATGTCAGTTGAGTGAGAGAGGCTGGACATCTAGCAAAGGTTCAGCCATGAGCCCAAACGAAACTTCTGCCATGAGTCTGCCTGTTTGAACATGGCTGCTGTAGAAATTGGGTGTCTGAGGACAAGCAGCAGGGATGGTGAGAGATGGGGTTGTCTGGCTGGGAAGGGGCTACACCGCAGAGCCCTGGTGGCCAGCTCAAAATCCAGACACTGATCTAAGGTTCCCCCGGAAGTCACTGAGGGCTCTGTGCTAGGAAGCCACTTGCACAGCTAAGCAATACTGCTGACGGGGGAAGATGGTTTGGGTGTGGGCCACAGAGAAAGGGTGTGTGGCCCGGAGGCCAGGTAAGGGGCTGCCTACCCATGGGAGAAGGGATGATAGCCTGAGGTAGGGAAGAGAAAAATGTAGATGATGTACGTGGTGTTTGGTGAACAGAAGCACAAGCTGATGAGTGCGTGGCTATGGGGGGATGGAGGGGGACTGGTCAGGATGACCCTTGGGTTCCGGCTTGGACATCTGGATAAGGGGTGGTATCGCCACTCAATGGAACACTGAAGAAGCAGCACAATTTTTGGAGGCACAGAGTCACGAGGCTTAGTTATTAAATCTGAAGATATTTTGGGACTCATAGAAGTACAAAATCCTAAAGTTGAGGAGAATCTCAAGCGTGGCATCTATTGAAGTTTCCGTCTCAAAGTGGGGATCTCTTTCTCACTGTAGAGAAGAGAATCCTGCTTCTGTTCTATCTTTCGGGAATGAGACCCTTGTCCATTCACCAAATGCTTCATCAGTGTCCTCTTTTCCACCCAGATTTCTACCACGAGTCTTCATATTTCCTGCTCTAAGTCTAGGCACAGCTTACCCCCATAGTCCAACAAGTACTCAGTGAATTCCCTTCATTGGCTCTCCTCTAGGCTAACATCTGTTCTCTTAGCAATTGTTTAGAGGTCAAGGTGTTAAGCACTCTCTCAATCCTGATTGCCCTCCTCTGCACCAACCGTGGCCAACATCTTCCCTAAATACAGAAGGGACCTGGTCCATGCACGATATTTAGGATTCATAACCCCCCTCCCCAAAGAAACTGGTGCAGACTAAGCTCACCTCATCTGCGTGTAAGCATCACCAGCATGCTGGACTTGTGGTTTCCACCAATCACAAATGTGGGGGTGTGCCGCCATTTTAGTTTTCTTACTACAGCTGGTGCCTCTTTCTGGTCTTCCTTGTGCATGCTGGGTCCTGCCAGGAAAGCTGGAGGTTTGGGGTAAGGAAGCTGACCTCAGGTGTGTAGAGTCAAGGAAACTGTCCTAAATAGGCCAAGGACATGGGACAACAGTCACTAAGGGAAGGGCCCGGGTACAAACAGACCTGCTCTATAATCATTGGAGGTGAAGAGATGTTCTTCCATTTTCCCAAGAAGCTCACCTTCTAGTTCTTGGCATGGAATCAGGTGTCCCCACTCAAATGCCAGAAGACCCAGCAGGAGAGAGTTTATGTGTGTCCTTTGAATGACATTGGGCTCATTTCCAGCACTTCCTCCCAAATAGCAAAGGAGTGCTAACTGCATAGGAGTAGAAGGAACCCAAAGTTATCCATTCCTTTGACTCCTTGAGAGAAATAGGCATTGAGCTCCACAGGATAACGAGTACTTAAGTAAGTTCCTGCAAATGTATGAGGCTTTTGAAGGACTATATCGAGAGCTTTAACTGTATAACGAGAGAGGCCATGTGGCTTGTCAGACCCAAGTAATCTGCCTTTAAGTTGATGTCAGTCTTCATTTCTACATCATTGACAAAGTTGTGATGCAGAACATTCTTTTGTGAGGATATTCACAAATTTGTTTTACCCATTCCTCATTTGATGGACACGTAGGTTGTTTCTACTTTTTGACTCTTATGAATAATGCTGATGTAAACATGAATGTACAGGTTTTTGAGCAGACCTGTGTGTTTGGTTCTCTTGGGCAGATACCTAGGAGGGGAATTGCTGGGTCAGGGGTGAGTCTGTGTTGAACTGCTTGAGGGACTTCCAGGTTGCTTTCCAAAGTACCATTTCATATTCCCAGCAGTGACGTAGAATGGTCCAAATCTTCCTCGTCCCTGCCTGTCCCTGTTATGATGTCTTTTTGATGAGAACCATTCTAGTGGGTGAGAAGTGGCATCTCGTTGTGGTTTTGATTTGCACTTTCCTAATGACTAATGATGTCGAGCATGATTACATACGTGTATTTTCCATCTGGTCATCTTTTGTAAGGCATCTGTTCAGATCTTTTGAATCTTTGGACCCAGTTTTTAATTGGTTATTCATTGCCCTTATTGTTGGATTTTTAAAAAGTTTTATCTATATTTTGGATATCCATCCTGTGTCAAATATGGATTTTGCAAAGACAGTATTCAAGTCTGTGGCCTCTATTCTCATTCCCTTAAGTTTTAAATTTTAATGAAGCCTGAATTATCAATTTTTTCTTTCATAGACCATATCTGAAAAGTCATTGCCATGCCCAAGGTCAGCTAGATTTTTCTCCTGCGTTCTCTTCTGGGAGTTTAACAGTTTGGTATTTTACAATTAGGTCTATGATCTAAGTTGAGTTAACTTTAAGTTCTTTTAATCTGTAATTGAAAAGCAGTTGACATATTGTATTAGTTTTAGGTGGACAATAGAGTGGGTCAGCCATTACATACATTGTGAAACACTCACCCTGAATGATGTCATTGCCACGTGTCACCACACAAACTCACTATAATATTATTGGCTATATTCTCTATGCTGTATTTTTCATCCCTGGCATTTATTTTATAACCGGAAGTCTGTACCTCTCAATCCCATTCACATGTTTTGCCCTTCTCCCCTCACCCATCACCTGGCAACCACTAGTTTGTTCTCATATTTATGAGTCTGTTTCTCTTTTTTATGGTCTTGTGTTTGCTCATTTGTTTTTTTTAGATTCAACATTCAAATGAATTCATATGGCATTTGTCTTTCTCCATCTGACTTATTTCACTGAGCATAATACCTTCTAGGTCCATCGGTGTTCCATCAAATAGCAGGATTTCTTTTATGGCTGAGCAGTCTACCGTTGTGTGTTTATATACCACACCTTCTCTGTCCACCCATCTGTTATGACTACTCGGGTGGATTCCATGTCTTGACTGTTGTAAATAATGCTTGCAATAAACATAGGGTGCATGTATCCTTTTGAATTCATGTTTTTGTTTTTCTTGGATAAATACCCAGAAGTGGAATTACTGGATCATATGTCATTTCTATTCTTACTTTTTTGGGGAACTTCCATACTGTTTTCGTAGTTGATGCACCAGTTTACATTCCCACCAACAGTGCACAAAGCTTCCCTTTTCACCACATTCTCCCTAACACTTGCTACTTCCTGTCTTTTTGATACTAACCATCCTGAGCAGAGTGAGATGAGATCTCATCGTGGTTCTGATCTGCCTTTCCCTGATGATGAGTCAAGAGCATCTTTTCACGGGTCTGTTGGCCATCGGATGGGCTTTTGGAAAAACATCTGTCCAGATTCAGTGCTCATTTTTTAATTTATTTGTTTTTCTGATGTTGTGTTATACTCATTCTTTATATATTTTGGTTATTAAGCTCTTATCAGATATATCATTTGCAAATATCCTCTCACATTCGAAAGGTTGCTTTTTTGTTTGTTGATGGGACAAAACTTTCTTAGTTTGATGTAGTCCCAATAGTTTATTTTTGCTTTTGTTGCCCTTGCCTGAGGAGGCATATCTAGAAAAATATTGCTAAGGCTGATGGGCAAGGGTTTACTGCTTATGTTTGCTTCTAGGAATTCTATGGTTTCAGGTCTCACATTTAGGCCTTTAATACATCTTGAGTTTATTTTTGTGTGTGGTGTAACAAAGTGGTCCAGTTCCATTCTTTTGCGTGTGGCCGTCCATTTTTCCCAACATTCATTGAAGAGACTGTCTTTTCACCATTGTATGTTCTCGCCTCCTTTGCCATAGATTAATTAACTATACGACCGTGGGTCTATTTCTGCACTCTCACTTCTGTGCCATGGATCTCTGTGTCTGTTTTCATGCCAGTACCATACTGTTTTGGTTACTGTAGCTTGGTGGTATAGTTTGAAATCTAGAATTATACCTCTAGCTTTGTTCTTCTTTCTCAAGATTGTTTTGACTATTCATGGTCTTTTGTTGTTCCATATAAATTTTAGGATTTTTTTTGTTCTAGTTCTGTGGAAAGTACTATTGGCCTTTTGATAGGGACTGCATTCAATAGGTAGATTGCTTTGGGCAGTAGGACGTTTTAACAATACTAATTCTTCCAATCCATGAGCGTAGCATGTCTTTCTGTCGGTTTGTGTCATCTCTGGTTCCTCTCATCAATTTATTATAGTTTTCCAGGTACAGGTCTTTCACCCCCAAACACTTTTCTGGCCCCCGATGTCTCAGTTTGCTAATGCCCCATTCGTCAGAGCAGGTCCCATGCCCAACCCAGGTCGAAGAAGGCCAAGCCTCTCGGTGGGGAGGATCTGCAGGTCCCACTGGGAGGACATGGAGGCCGGGAGGGGAACAGGTGCGGCTGGCCGCCTTTGGCCTTTGCTAGCACTTGGTCTCTCAGATCATGGGTGAAACAAATCTTGCCTTATTTGTGAAAAAGCAAACACATTTTTTTTTGATAGAATGCAATGTGTAAAAAATTGATCTGCTGCCAATCTAGAACAATTGGTAGCATCTAGTGGGTTTCTTATCTGTGGTGGGTACTGCATTAGGAAACCTTCTTGACAGACCCAGCAGGTTTTGTCCATGGTCTCGTTTTTCTCCCGGAGGCCCTGTCGTTACCATGTTTCACTGTAGCAGGTTAGCGCTAAGACACGCATTTTCTCCTGACCGAACGTGGGGATCAGCCGGTGTATCTGTTCTCTTGCAGGTGTTTGCCCAGCTACTGTGAACACGGGGGCGAATGTTCCCAGTCCTGGGACACCTTTGACTGTGACTGTGCACGCACTGGCTACACGGGCGCGACCTGCCATTCCCGTAAGCCTCACACCTCGTCCCAATTTCCGTGCGGTTCCTTTCCCTTTCCGTGACGTGGTGTATGTGTCTGTATCTGTGCAACCGTGAGGTGGAAAACAACAAAACCAGCAGGTATTTTAGAGACTAATTTGTGTCTGGTTTGGTTATTTATTTATTTTAGAGGTGGGGAGGGGCCGGGGGAGAGGGAGAGAGAGAATCCCAGCCCTGTATGGAGCCCGACATGAGACTCGATCTCATGACCCTGAGATCATGACCTGAGTTGAAATCAGGAGTCGGACGTTTAACTAACTGAACCACCCAGGTGCCCTTGTCTGGGTTATTTTTAACCAATTTTATTTCCTAGTGATGTTACGACAGCTTACGGAAATCCATAGTATCACATAGGATAGGAAAAAGTAAAATAAAATAGGAGGCAAAGGAAGATAAGTATAGGAAGATAAAATGTAACAAAAAGTGAAAAAACAAGCTCCCCTCCCCCCAATACAAAAAGCAATCTAGATGGCGTGGTGGTGTTACTTGTTCTGTTCCTTGGGTTGGACCCAACTTTGGTTCTCAAATCCTGTCTGGCAAAGTAAAGAGGACAAAGTACTGATGGTCAGTATTTATAAAATCACACGGGGAGAGACTCTGGAGGAGCACAGGATGGGAAATACCATGGGGGGTTTCTAGATGTCAGCCAGAAGCCAGGCAAACGTTCAGGTCCCTTTGCAATCTTGGTGCTTTTTGATGACGGTGGTGGTTTACACAGTGGGGACTTACTGCATGCCTGTGGGACCCTCACTCTGTCTAGTTCTGCACGTTTCAACTCCTTTAACCCTCAGAACTGCCCTGGAAGGTAAGTACTTTATTTTCCACACTGTGCGCTTGAGGAAAGACAGAGGTCATCTTCTTTGACCGTGGTAGCACCGCTGCCAGCGAGGGCTCTCGACCACCTCTCCATCCCATTTCTTCCACTTCGAATGGAAGGTGAACACGGGGGAATTATTTTCTCAATTTCACAGCTAAGCACACTTTATGGACCCCTAATTCATTGCCACTAGAAGCTCACGACAGAGCCCCGAGATCCTCACTGCTTTCTAATTACTAGCTTTTGTTGTCTATGTTTTTATTCTACTTTTTCCTTTTTTTGTGTATCAGTGACATCTCTTTTTTAAAAAATTTATATATTTTTATTCCAATTCCATTCATTAACATGTAGTGTATTATTAGTTTCAGAGGGAGAGGCCAGTGATTCATCCGTCTTCTGTAACACCCAGTGCCCATGCCATCCCATGCCCTCCTTAAAGCCCATCACCCAGTGACCCATCCCCCCACCCCTTCCCCTCCAGCAACCCTTGTTTGTTTTCATGAGGATCTCTTATGGTTTGTCTCCCTCTCTGATTCCATCTTATTTTATATTTCCCTCCCTTCCCTTATGCTCTTCTGTTTTGTTTCTTAAATTCCAATTTTGAGTGAGATCACATGACGGTTGTCTATCTCTGATTGACTGACTTCACTGAGCACAATACCCTCTAGTTCCATCCATGTTGTTGCACATGGCAAGGTGTCCTCCGTTCTGATGGCTGAGTAACATTCCATTGTATTTTCACACCACGTCTTCTTTGTCCATCCGTCTGTCAGTGGACGTCTGGGCTCTTTACCTGGTTTGGCTACGGTGGGCATTGCTGCTATAAACATTGGGGTGCACATGCCCCTTTGGATTATGACATTTGTATCTTCCAGGCAAACACCCAGTAGTGGAATTTCCGGGTCACAGGGCAGCTCTATTTTCACCTTTTTGAGGAACCTCCGTACTGTTTTCCAGAGTGGCTGCCACCATTTCTGAGTCCCTTCTTTTGTAGCATGTCTTCCGTCTCTGGGCCTTTAGAGAGACAGCATGACATGAAAATTCACCAAGCAAAGCATGGATTGTCCCGTATCCAACCTTAAGTGAACTGAACCCCGGGGAAGCAGGCATCAGGGCTGGGGTGAGGAGGCCCGGTCACCGAGCAAAGCATGGATGGTCCCGTATCCAACCTGAAGTGAACTGAACCCCGGGGAAGCAGGCATCAGGGCTGGGGTGAGGAGGCCCGGTCCCCAGCCCAGGGGTTCTGCAGAGGAGCCCGGAGGCTCTGCAGACAAAGGGAGGTCACTCCCCCCCCCAAATCCCATAAGTTCAACCAGAGCAATTTACCTGCATCTCTGTTTACTATTACGGTGCCAGATAAGAACTTGCCGAGGCGACTGTCTGGAAGGGGCTGGGCATCTGGGCAGTCTGAGGCTGGGTAACTGGTCTAGAGGTTCAGCTGGGAATGGGGTGGCCTCCTACCTACAGTCTCTGCCCATCACATCGAGCAAGGTGTCCTGCACAGACTTAATGACTAAGGCACCGTTGCTAAAGCATTACCGGTAACTCTGATTCAAACATTCAAACAGCTCTGAGTGAAAAAGTCCCAAGTGTCATAAAAAACGGTCTTTCACTCGTGCCTCCATCATTTGACTTGGTCGAACGACTGAACTGACTTTACTGTGGTCCTCTGTCTACCGAAGTGAAGGTGGGAGAGTTCCAGAGCCGCAGGAAGGGATCAGAGACGATGAGATTTGGGTGTCAGGGTCCAGCGAATGTGTCTGCATTCACACGTACAGCAGGTGTCTTCCTAGTGTTTCCTTCTCTGCCTCTGGTCCGAGGCAGGCCCAGCCCCAACCCAAACGTAACCACCATTAGCACTTTGCGTCTGCCCCACTGGACACTCTCCTAGGCAGTTACGAGCATATTTATGTATTTGCAGAAACACAAACATGAGTGGGCAAACTGCCCGCATGTCTGGGAAAGCAATCCGTGTTGTCTCCGTGGCCATGAGAGTGGATGGCGGTGCTAGGTGTGGGACAGATGGGGGCCAATCTAATCTGACACACTGACACTCAGCCATAATTTATAAAAGAATGTCATGTTTTGCAAAATCCTTGGGAAGGCAGACATGACTTTGATCTTCTTCTTCTGTGAGAAAGGAGAAAATCCCTCTGCCCTGGCTGCCCTGCCTCCCGTTCTCCCGGATTCTCTTCACTCTTCAAAAGAGGCAGACTTTTAAAAAGTAGATAATTCAGTGAGCTTAGAATGGTGTCTGTTCTCCACCCACACTCGCCCCCTCTGTCCCTGCTAGGATCACTCCGCTCTGTGGCTCTGGCCTGGCCACTTGCGGGTCTGTGTCAATGTTAGTCACTTGCCTTGTGATAGCAAAACATTTATTGCATGTATAAAAAATTCAACTAAGGGGGCGCCTGGGTGGCTCAGTGGGTTAAAGCCTCTGCCTTCGGCTCAGGTCATGATCTCAGGGTCCTGGGATCGAGCCCCATGTCAGGCTCTCTGCTCAGCAGGGAGCCTGCTTCCCTTCCTCTCTCTCTGCCTGCCTCTCTCCTTACTTGTGATCTCGGTCTGTCAAGTAAATAAATTAAAAAAAATTCAACTAAGAATCGGGATATGTTGAAATTACTGAGAGATATTTCGTGTGTGTGTGTATATATATATATATATATATATATATATATTATTTCAATTTGCTTGAATAATCATTTGTGAAGCATCTCAGGAAATTTCCTTTTAAAACACACATTATAAGTGGAGTGAAGGAGAGTTGCTGATTTATAAAACTCCTCTGGAAAGTAATGCATTGCACAAGTAGATCGTTTTAAGTAAACAGAGGATGTAATTACTGAATAATTTAATACATCAACGTGGTTATTAGATAATAACAGATCACTTAGGGAGATAAAGCCATTGCACTTCCAAGGCTTAGATATCATGGGGCAGAATAGGAGATAGCGGGAGGCCAGTTACTGTGGTTTTGGAATGAATCTTGTTGCTAGAGCTGGCAGGGTTCATATACAAACGGTGATAACCTCTTAAAATCTTTCGCTCCAAGTTTCAGGGTCTTCATGCTGCCTGACTGACACAGGGCAACACTCCCCTGGAGAAACCGTCCCACAGAGCAAGGCAGAACGAGTATCACTGGGGAAAGCATCCCATCACTAAGGACAGGGAGGGATCCGTCCCACTGCAGCCCTGTCTGAGACCCCTGTCCTTTGCAGCTCTGTTCGAGCAGTCCTGTGACGCCCACAGGCACAGAGGGGACTCCTCAGGGTTCTACTATATCGATTCAGACGGAAGTGGCCCGCTGGGACCTGCTCTTGTGTACTGCAATATGACAGGTACGCTAATGATACACTTTATTGTGCCCGTTAAGCTCGTGTGATTGGTTGCTGTGTGCAAAACCACAAGGTTTAGCTCTGTCGAGGAACGTGTGTGTTCCTGTGTAACTATGCATAAGCAGTATTTCATTTTCCCTAGAAACCCAGTTATACATGGTGGATGGATACAGGTGTGTCGTAGGCAAGTCCTGCAAAGGATCAGTGCATGTACCGTGGTGAATGACAGCTACCTGTGTACTGATGCAACTTCGGATGCCTCCTTTAACCTGTCTGTGTGTGTGTGTGTGTGTGTGTGTGTGTGTGTGTGTGTCGGTGGCCACATCTTCTCTTCTGTGCTCATGTCACATTTCACTAGCAGAAACAACCCTCCTTTACAAACTTCCCATGCTACTCTAGCGACGTGGACCTGGTGGGGACTTCGGCAACCTTAGAGTGTGACCTTGCAAAGTCTGAGACACTGGTCAGAAAAGAGTCAGCTGTAAATGGTTCTCAGGTAACCCTAATCGGGTTATAATTTGCTTTCTTTGCTCTGGCTATATGTCACCCCGATAGGGTTGCAATTTCTAGATGGAAGGAGTCATTTATGGGGGAATTGACAATGGCGGTTCGTGACAAGCTGGAAGTTCTGCTGTGGTTTCTACACCTACTCTCACTCCATACACAAAATCTGAGCACTTTGGTGATGGTGAATCTAGTGTTGATCTGAATTGGATCAGTTATATCTTCCAGCCCCAAAACTATCCCCAACTTTGCATTGGATGGATGTATGACTGTTGGGGGCCTTGGGGCAAGCATCTTATCATAGAAACTGACCAAAACACTGCAACGGGATAAGAGGCAAATATATTGACTTACTTTACCGGAAGGTATGTGCAGTGTTAAGTATGTAAGGATCTTTCTACATATCCTGGGCTCCAGCGGTTGTAACAGGCCTTCAACTTACTCAATTTCTGCTTTGTTTTCATGGCTCAAGTGAATGCCAAGAACAGAGAAAGCTAAATAAAGATGCTGGCATCCCAGTAATACATTCTAATTTTATCAATCACATGTCTAATTACCACAGAAGTCTAGGACCTATTAAAGATTTTCATATATTTTGTCCTATAAGCAAAGTTCCTTTTACACTGAAAAATTTTGAGATCTGGAGAAAAGTGAAAATGATCCCAGCTGGCACATTGCAAAGGTGAGTAAGTTTTCAATGACTGAAGTTGTTTTCTTGATAATTAACTGCTGGCAGGGTTGGTAAGGCTGAGGTCACCTTTATTAAAAAAAAAAAAAAAAAGACATTTGCTGCCAAAAGGCGTGACAGGCAGCTAACTGCCTGATTGTCTGCAGTGTACGGTTACAATAAAAGAAAAATAGTTTAACACGCAGGTGGACACGTGGTCCAGGCTTCCCCAGGAAGCTTTCGTCGTGCATATTTATAAAGTGCCTTTGGAATGTGCCGCTGGCTCATAGACACTTGTTTTAATACGAATTTCCTAACATCACTGACGTGTTTTGATGGTCTGTCATTGCTGCTGCCTTTTCAGAGCGAGCCCACTAGCAGAGGGAAGAGTAGTTATGGTCAAAGTGCGAAGAGAAAGCAAGAACAGAGCTCAGGTTTTGATTCTGGGTAACACGAGAAACTATCTGATGACATATAAGCCAGGGTTTTGTTTGTTTTTTATCCTCGAGGCAAGAAGGAGCCTCTAGGGGCGACTGGGTGGCTCAGTGGGTTACGCCTCTGCCTTCAGCTCGGGTCATGATCTCAGGGTCCTGGGATCGAGCCCCGCATCGGGCTCTCTGCCCAGCAGGGAGTCTGCTTCCCCCTCTCTCTCTGTCTGCTGCTCTGCCTACTTGTGATCTCTGTCTGTCAAATAAATAAATAAAATCTTTAAAAAAAAAAAAAGAAGGAGCCTTTAATAGGTAAAATCTCTTGGCCAATGTATATGAGAAGAAGGCCTCACCGACTGTCTCCTGAGGATGCGAATCACTTTCCTCCCAGGCATGACTCGAAGGAATGTCCAAGTAATGCCCCACACTGAGGAGTTGAAAAAACAGTGCCTCCCAACATGGAGCTCCTGTGTCCTCAGTACCCGCCCTGCGCTGGGCACGGCGGTAACTGCAGCAGGGAGCGGAGGAGAACACTCCCCACCCCCTGTATGCGGTGCGCAGGTCTGTGCGCAGAACCAGAGCCCTGAGAGCTGCTGCTGGAGCAGGTGGCTGGTGCGCAGGGGCAGGTGCCGTGACGCTGACTAAGGTGGGGGCGGGCGCACAGACCGTGGATGGGGGAAGGGTCACAATTTTAAATAGACCCATCCAGGAATGCACTCAGTTTGACAGTTAGGTTTGCTTCCAGAAAACCCGAGCAAGCCTCCAAGCAGAGGGAGTGCTCCCGGGATCCTAATCTGTTGGACAGATGTGGGGGGAGGAGGACCCGAGGGGGACCCTCGAGTCACACTGCTGGAAAGTGACAGGTCCAGGACTCCCACTGGCAGAGTAGTTGGGGCCTTTGGCCACCAGGCTGTGCCCGGCAGGAGCAAGGAGACCCGTTAGTGGGGATGGGGCAGAGCAGGGGGGAATGGAGGAGGGGAGGGAGTCGGGGCCGAATCCATGGACCGAATGTGGCTGGAGGAAGACAGGCATCTGGAACGTCTTCCATGTTTGCATCCGAGCCCTGGAAGGACGGTGCAGGTATTAGCAGCAGGGAAGAGGCGGGTCTGCAGAGGAGAGCAGCATTCCCGCAGTGACTACGTGAGGTTGCGTTTCCAGCTGTGCGACTAGTTAGTGGGGACCTGTTGGTCATAAAAACAAGTGCAATGTGTCATCTGAAAGCGTGCTGGGTAGTTAGAATCTCCTCGGCACTATGAACTTCTAAAAACACATTTTGGAGAGTGACTTTACACATTAATTGAACAGACCAGCAGGATCCCCTTTGCTTTGGGGTGGCTGGTGGATGCTGTCCAGCATCCCACAGCAACATGGGCCGTCTCTGGGTCCCCACACCCTTGTCCACTGTCCACAGAAGGGCAGCTCTGCTCTCAGCGGGATCGGGTTCTGCGGCAGCATCCCAGGAAAAGCTGTGTTTTTATGAAGCTCCCTGAGAAATTCGGAGGTACATACAGATTCAGAAGCCATGGCCACGGGGCTTGGATCTTTGGTTTCGTTGGCACAGCCTGCCCTGTGTCCACCAAAATTAAAATGGAAAGAGGGCAAAGGGCATCACAGAAGGGAGAAATAGAGCCGATGCAGCTGTAAAATTCGGTGCCACTGTTCATTTCTCGGTCCAGGCCACGGCTCCGTTGCTCCATTTGTAAAATTGGCTGTGGTGGAGTTTAATGAGCATCCGCGAGGGCAGCAGAGTGGCTCACGTGCGTTCAGATAATACTGAAGGCATGGATTCTGTAAGTTAAACATCTTCCAAACTCTCTAACTTAATCTTGGAAAGTCTTAGAGCTTTAAAGCGTGCATGTGCGTGTCTGTGTGTGTAGGAATTCGTGAACGTTAGGGGTCATGATTTAATGATTGATATTGCTATATGTTTTTATTATCAGATAACACTTAACAACCATGTACGCCTTCATATTGCTTTGCAAATGACCAAGCAAAGTACAGATCATTGTATCACAAGGCCTTTTGGGTAATTAGGTTTTTAGAAAAGTTTCTAGCTGCCTTTCATAAAAGAAAACCCCTGAGGTTGGTATATTCTTATTCTATGTGATGAATAAATGGCATGAAGTTCCATGAGTTAGGGTTGAGCTGGAGCATGGAACACGCACACGTGCACACACACGCACGCACACATCCTGCTTTGTTAGAAATACTGTGGAGAGGATTTCCAAATAATGGTAAATGCCCAGGTTTTTTATGAAACTCAAAGCCATAAGGAAAGCGTCATGCTAAAGACAGAGAAATGCAGAGCCAACTCAAAGACGACAAATATTTCCAGAAGCTACACTGCGAAGTTTTTAATCAAAAGTTTAAAACAATCCAAGGTGATCCAGGAAGGAACCAGAATTACAGTCCCATGAGGTCCCCCAACAGACCTCGTTGTGACTGTGGAAGAACTAAGATCCTGGCCTTCTTCTCCCGGGAGGGAAATATTTCCGCTGCAAGGCCACCTTCTCCGTGAAGCTACCAGGCCCGTGGACAATTAAGCATTCTTTAATTATTATAAACAAATACTCACACTTGGAGAAACATGCAAAACACAAAATTCTAAAGCAATGGCTACAAGTATATACTTGGTAACAGCCTTCCAAACTCATGCCAGAATATACTCTGAATATACTCCGTATAAATTTTAGCATCTTTAGAATAAAAGCAACCAAAACAAAAAATAAACTATTTTGAAGGGACTGTTTATGCAATTTGTTAACAGATCGATCCCCTTCCTATGCAGAAGAGACAGAATCTAACTTCATTGATGCCAGGATGAGAAACGTGAGCTCGATGGCTCTGCCTGCGGGGACAGCGGGGCCGTCTGTGCCCCCGGGAACCCCCCGCAGTGGTCCTCTGATGTGTTCCTAGTCGTGCTCCAAACACTGGTCCCCAGACACGGCACCGCAGGAACATTTGTCTCAGGGAGGAGATGGCATGAAGGCAGAGCTATGACTCCGCATCAGATTCATAAGAGTCGGCATGGGCTCGAGGAACACGTCGAGCGCACGGCTCCACACCTGCCCGCTGCCCCGCTCAGATCCTGATTCATCGACTCAGCGTGTCCGTGACCCAGCACTTACCATGGACTCTGCCATGCTTGTGCTGACCGAGCCACCGTGTTTCTTAAACAGCCTCCTTCTTCCCATGACAGAAATGGCGAGTGGCCTCCAGCCGGCGTCGTGGCAGGACGGAGGGCGGCCAGTCAGCTGCTTTACATACTCTCCCATCAATTTCAAAAGGAAATTCTCTGCGGAACGGACACCTGTCAGGGCACCCTGCTGTGCTTTTTATGTCCGTGGATTGGTGTGGATTTTCTGTTTCTTTTGCCTCTGTCTTCCTGCAACAGCTTCTGTCTCAGCCCAGTCAACACCTCCCTCTCTGGTCAGATGTCCGATTCAGGCGTTTGGTCGCCCGTCCTCACCCCTGACCGCTGTGCCGCGGGCTTCCAGGGGCCACACCGCGTTTGAGTAAGAAGAGGAATGAACGTCTCTCGTTGACCTTCAGACGAGGGAGGGGGACAGATGGAATTCAGCTCACTGAACATACTATGACTATTATAGGTTGCATTTGCTATTTTAAATATAGGCATACCTCATTTTATTGCATTTTGCTTTACTGAGCTTGGATTCAGATCAAAGGGATTTGCTTTTTTTTTTTCTTTTTTGAAACAAATTGTAGGTTTGTGGCAGCCCGGCGTGAAACAAGTCTACCAGCCCCATTTTCCAACAGCACCTGCTCACTTGGCATCTCTGTGGCACATTTTGGTGACGCTCACAGTATTTCTAACTTTTTTGTTGCCATCATATTTGTTATGATGATCTGTGACCAGTGATCTTTACTATTGGGGTTGTTTCCAGGCGCCATGAACTATGTGCATCCAAGACCGTGAACTTCATTGGTAAATGGCTCTACCGACTGGCCATTTCCTCACATAGGCCCCTCTCTGTCCTTGGGCTCGCTACTGCCAAGACACAGCAGTACTGAATTTAAGCCAACTCACAGCCCTACCGTAGTCTCTGCATGTTCACCAGAAGGGAGAAGCTGCTTGCCTCCCACTGTCAACAAAGGCTGGACACGATGAAAGCTCAGTGAGGAAGGCGTGTTGAAAGCGGAGGCCCCTGATGCCGGTTAGCCGAGTGGTGAACCAAAGGAAAAGCTCCTGAAGGAAATTAAAAGTGCTGCCTCGGTGAACACACGAATGAGAGGAAAGTGACACCGCTTTATCGCTGATACAGAGAACGTTTTAGTGGATAAGAGGCCCAGCCAGCCACGACCTTCTCCTCAGCCAAAGCGGGAGGCCCCGACTCTCTCCGGTTCTGTGCAGGCAGAGAGAGGGGAGGACGCGGCAGGAGCGAAGCCTGAAACGAGCAGAGATCCGTGCTTGAGGTTTAAGGAAGGAGGCCGCGTCCGTGGCACGGAAGTGCAAGGTGAAGTGGCACGCTGCCGTAGGAGCTGCAGCGAGTGACCGGGAGATCCAGGAGATCCGGAAGATCCGGAAGATCCGGAAGATGGCGATCGTTCCCGAAGGCGGCTGCCCTGACCAGCAGATTTTCAGGGTGGACGCGAGAGCCTCCCACGGGAAGAAGGTGCCATCGAGGACTTCCCAGCTAGACAGGAGGAGTCCGTGCTGCCTTCAGTGCTTCCACGGACAGGCTCATCGTCTGGTCGGGGCCAGCGCGACGGGTGACTTTTAACGTGCAGCAGGTGCTGATTTATCATTTCTCCAATCCTAGGGCCCTTAGGAATCACGGCAAGTCTCCTCTGCCTGTCCTCTGTGAATGGAACAGCGGAACCTAGAGGACAGGACGTCTGTTCACAGCATGGTGTACTGCGTGTTTTAAGACCATTGTTGAGACCCGCTAAGGAAAAAAAGGAAAAAGATTCCTTTCACATTATCATCACTTACCGACTGTGCACCCAATCGCCCCAGAGCTCTGATGGAGTCGGACAGCAAGATTTATGTTGTCTTCATGTCTGGTAACACAACATCCAGTCTGCAGCCCATGGATCAAGCGGTCATTTCAACTGGCAGGTCATCGTCATTAAGAAATAACATTTCCTAAGGCTGTAGCTGCCCTGGATAGTGATTCCTCGGATGGATCTGGGCAAGGTCAATTGAAAACCTTCTGGGAAGGATTCACCATCCTAGATACCATGGAGAACATTCATGATTCATTGGGAGAGATCAACAGGTCACCATAACTAGGAATTTGGAAGAAGTAGATTCCAGTCTTCAGGGATGACTTTGAGGGGCTCAGGATTTCAGAGGGAGAGGTCACTGCGGGAGTGGTGCAGACAGCAAGAGAGCCAGAATCAGAAGTGGAGCCTGAGGACGGGACGCACCCGCTGCAGGATACAGCTTGGACGGATGAAGAGTTGCTGCTGACGAATGAGCAGAGAAAGTGGTTTGTGGAGGTGGGATCTACTCCCAGTGAAGGCGGTTGAAAGAACAAAGTGTTTAGAATATTGCATCAGCTTTGTTGACAGTTTGGAAGAAATTCTACTGCAGGTAAAAAGCGAACCGATGGCATCCCATGCTATAGAGATGTCACTCAGGAGAGGAGGAGTCAGTCGTGCTGCAGATGTCACCGTTGTCTTCTTTTCAGAAGTGGCCACGGCCGCCCTGACCTTCGGCACTGCCACCCTGATCAGTCAGCAGTGCCAACAGCAAGGCAAGTCTCTCCAGCAGCAAAGATCGCGGCTCGCCGAGAGCGCCCACGATGGCTGGCATCCGTTCAGCAAGAGGCATTCTTCCATCCAAGTACTAACCAGGCCCGACCCTGCTTAGCTTCCGAGATCAGACGAGATCGGGTGTGTTCAGGGTGGTATGGCCGTAGACAGCAAGAGGCATTCTTGATCGAGGTATGTACGTTTGTTAGGCATCATGTCATCACACACTTCATACTGACTCCAGGAGGGCGGAGAGGTGAGCTGTACATGCAGTGGAAACCGAAACGTTCTTCTGACTCGCTGTCTTGCGGTATACATGTTATTCAGGTGGTCTGGACCGGGGCCTGCATATCTCTGGGGTATCTCTGGTGCCTGTAGATAGGGACACTTGCTGGGAATTTGTAAAAAATAAAATAAAATAAAACAAAATAAAAAGTCTCTGCATGTGGGTTGGAGAGTCTCCTTCATGAACACATGCACAGCCGCTGCGGAATATATTTTTCTCTGCTTAGGAAGAGTTGTGATTCCATTGTTCTCTGCTTTGCCCTTGAAAACTGAGACAGACAGTAAGCATGGCATCATCATGTCACGTGTGGCAGGTTTTGCTCGAAAATAGCATCTCTTCCAGAAGATTCTATAATGTTGAAATGTTAGAATTTGTAAGGAAAAAAAAAAGAGAGAAAATATGTTCCTTGATGATAGTCATGCACCACGACCCTGCATCTCTTTTCTATGGGCTTTTGCCTGGTAGGAACCCTTCCTGCGCCCACGGAGGGGACGTCATTCTGGCTGATCTCCTGCAGCTTCTAAAGGGAGTTCCCAAAGTAGGCGCGCCCAGCATGCGTGGGGACACACGACTTCCGGACCAGGTCCTGTCCCTGCTCCCAAGGGAGTGGAAAGATGCGTGTTTTGGGAAAGTTCGTCCTCCCGCTCTCATCAGCACGGCCCTGCCTGTGGATGGACGGGAAGATGGTCTCGACAAGCAGTGAGAGCCCAGCCCTCAGATGGTGGCTCGGCCA
The DNA here is from genome assembly GCF_963455335.1 of Martes martes. NCBI lineage: Eukaryota > Metazoa > Chordata > Mammalia > Carnivora > Mustelidae > Martes > Martes martes. The sequence goes on along the minus strand of NC_137902.1, from coordinate 86,851,836 downwards.
GCACTGTGCCTGGTTAACGGCCTTTGAAGATGGCCAGAACCATGGTTTTCAGTCTTTTGATGTCACCTGGTTCGGTCTCCCCATTTACCAAAGTTGGCATCAAAGGCTTAGAGAATTTTTTGATGATTCCAAGAGCACCAGTTAGGGCCTGTATTCTCCCATTGACCGTGACACAGTGCTCCGTCTGTGTCTAATTTTGTAAGTGTCTACACAAGGTTCTCTCCGAGGAAACTGCTCTGCTCTCCTGCTGTGCGATGGGCTGAAATGCAGGGGGAGACCCTAATGACATTCCACGGTACTGACACGTGGGAGGTTCCAGGGGCGGGGCCCTGTGTCCCTCCACGTTAAACAGCAGGTGTCCACACGAATGACTGAGCAGACACATAAGGCTACACTTAGTGTGACCTGTTAAGTGACAAGATGACCCTCTGAAACTCCAGGAGAAGAAGACCGTGAGGTAGCTACACTTCTTGGAGTATCTAGTTGTGTCTCAGAGCGTTGTCTTGTGTGGAAAATATTAAAGTGAATCATGCAAAGCTCAAGGCCTCCAGACTGTGACAAGAATGGCTGCCCTTGTAGGGGCCCTAATGCAAGTATTGATCCGGAGGGACCCAAAGGGGTGGGGCTGAGACAGGGCGGCCTCTGGGCCTCTCCCAGGACCCAGGGGCTGCCTGCCGCAAGGAGCCGTCCCTCTCCTTGGTGAAATACAAGCGTCCAATCCTCCTGGGCTCTGGCACATGGACAACACGGCAAGGCCAGTGCCTCCTAGGTCTAGCGCAGGGGCAGATCAGAGCCGCCGATTGTCTTCCTCTGGCCCCCACTGGACGTTCACAGCAGCTGCTGGGCCCTCCCAGCCCTGCGTGCACATAGGTGCCCATCAGAGCCTGTGATCTGGTTCTATTTTCCCAGGAGTGTGTTTTCCTTTGAAATCCAGGATAAGACCCAGGGGCATGAGGCACTCTGGAAAGGTCACGGGCCTCAGCGCTCTTTGAGAACTTGAGCACCTCAGAAAGCCTGGTGGCCACACTGTGTGGTGCCGTGGCCCCGTCTCCTGGAGTTGGGTGAGTGGGTGCTCCCGGGCTCCCATCCCTGTTCTGTGCAGCAGGAGGATTGGGCCGTGAGGCAGATGGGAGCCGCCCGCTGTGGTGTTTCCCTCCGGATCGTGGTGCTGCCGAGTCCTGAGAAGGGTTGGGGCTGTCCGGCCCAGAACACAGGGTTCACGTCATCTTGTGACTGCAGGGACGCCTGCTAGTCTCCCCTTCCCTCTGCCGTCCTGTGTCACTGTGAGTGCCCGTCCTCCACTGGGTCCTTCTCCTGCACGTGGAGGGCAATGGGTCCCGTCGCCTCGCGTGTCGCCTGCCTCCTCGTCTTTGAGCTCGAGAACCCGCTTCCCATCAGAAGAGATGCTGGCAGCTGGCTTCCCTTCCGAAGACCTGGTGTTGGACCCAGCTTGGGCTTCATTTCAGGCTTCTGTCAGAAAGGGGATTCTTGCCTTCCCGTTCCTGGAGATCAATGTCCATCTCATGAGGGACAGACCGACCCCCTAGGCAGGCATCAGGGTTTTTGTGATCAAGTCTTTTTTCTTCTTTTCCCTTGGGGAGATGAAAACGAGCATAGCAGACCCACCGAGGGGCCACATTTCCCCGACCGTGGAAAATACACATCCGTTTCCTTTTTCCCATTCAACCACCTGCTTCCCCTTAAAAGATGCCTTGTATAGTTCAGAGATACAATCCACAGTGTACCAAGTGTTGCAGGTTGCCAAGTGGATATAATTTGGCAAAATAAAAAGAGAAACTAGGGGTATCATAAGATATGGTGAGTCAGTGTTATTTTTTATATCCTGCTTATCAAACCAAAGCATCACGTTAATGTAGGTTGGTTTGCCCAAGCAAACGGTGGGCCAGGAGCCCTGGTTAGCCTCCCTGCTCGTGGGCAGACGAGAGGCTCCACTGAGCTGGAGAACGTGATGTGATGGGGCCTCATTCAACAGTTCAAAAGTCCTGCTTGAAATTTTCCCCATGACAGTTAATTTCCTCCAATCTCGTTTGTGCTCGGTATATGGTGCGTAACAACCAAGTGTCTTTCCATCATGCTGGTCCCTTCAGTTCCCTGGTCTGTCTCCTCGTCCTCGAGAGCTTCCGTCACGCTGCCTCTCCAGGGTGCCTTCCCACTACAGTCGGAAACCTATGAAAATCCCACGTTGTGCCACATCGAGGAAACATAACAAGCCCTCGCTGGGGCCTTACAAGTGATATTTCTAGAAAGGACAAGCATTGACATTTCTCTTTTTTTCAAAAGGAAGCTTTGAGATTATGTTCACACTTTCCCTTCTCTCCACTCAAGAATCTCTGATTACACTGTAACATGCACGACCATGAGTCCATCACACGGCCACCAGCCTGCGGGAGCCCCTCAGGCACAGCGTTTCTCTTTGTGCCATAAACCATGGACATAAATGACCCTTCGGCATTAGAACCCACGAATCCCCGAGCCCAGCCCCTGGCTTCTCCTTCGGCACTCTCACCCCCTTTCGTCTGGTGGAAGAAACCCTGACCGTGAATGTGAGTAGGTAATTGCAAAAAATAACACCAGGTCCATTTAAGAAATTTTCCAGGAAAATGTTGAAATATAAAATGTCTGGTGAAAACATGATTAAAGGGGGGGAGAAAAACCTGTGGGATTCAAATTGCTATAGGAACGCTCAGAGCCCCTTAAATGAATTTGATTTTTTAACCTTGATTAACCTTAAAAAATCGATTTGATTTTTTAACCTTGTTTAGGTCTTAGCCATTAAAAGTAATAAGAACAAACCTCACGTGACTGTTTCCAGCCCCTATAATTTGGAAATATGTCGACCGATCATGTCTGTACCAGATGCGTGTTCCAGAGGATGTTTTATGTGATTTGATGTTATAAGTGAAGTTGGGTTAGGACAACATGAAGCCAGCCTTTTGGCCCCTGAACCATGGCCCTTTTACACTGTGGGAGGACCTAGATTTGGGGGGAAGGTAGAAGAAAGGGAGATCTTTCTCTTCTGTTTGAAACAGCGTGGAGGGCTCATCCATTGTTTCAAAATCTCTTTTAAAACTATGGGTGATCAGTGGAGCAGAAACAGGTCAGGATTCACCAGCAGACATGAGTGAGTCGTGCTCCTGGCAGGAATGGGTCTATCAGCGACTCCAGCGGGCGCTTGTTTGGGGCTGGGCACTGAGTGAGATGCTGACACACGGTCAGTCCATTTTTGTGAAAAATACTGATTTCCTATCGTTTTGCATGATCATGTGAGCTGCTCATTCCCCCCATGGGTCTCTTATGCATTTCTTTGATTACCAGAGGAAAAAATGCTGAGTCCAGTGGAGAGTAATATGTGTATTAACATAAGGGCACATACACACACAGTGAAAACTTAGCTTCTTCTTACAGTAATGGAAAGGCATAAATTAAGGGACAAAACGTTTTACTTATAACTTTGAATATTATAACACAGAGTTTTAAGAATTGGCCCCCTGACGATGTTGGCTGCATTCAGGGTAAGACGAATTCTAATAAAGAGAGTCCCCGTTCCTAACAGTTTAACCGTGTCCCTTATGCTGACTCCAACGCCAAAGAGACCTGATAGCTACAAACAATAAAACCCTAATTCAGATAAAAGAGGCTTCCGACTCTCACATTATGTTTAACTGCTCCAACCTAGTCACAGTCGCTGTCTCCCTCCCAACCCTGTTTCTGCCCAGAGGACACCACCTGGATCTCGGTACAGCACAATGGCTCCCAGCTGGCCAAGGTCAAAAGCTCGAATGGAGGAAGCCCCCAGCCCGTGTTTTTCAAGTACGCAGCCAGCCCGGACCAGCTCCAAGCCATCACGGACGGTGCGGACGACTGCCGGCAGGAGCTGGTCCTGCACTGCAAGAAGTCGAGGCTTTCAGCTGGCCGCGGTGAGTCGTGGGAGTCCCTCGCCATCGCGGGCTGCCGTGCCCACCGGTGGCAGGGGCCTGACCCAGGTGCCATGTCGCGATCGGGACGTTACAGAGATGCTTCCTCGGAGCGGAGAGCGGGGTCCGTATGTGTGGCCCCTCGCTCAAAGCGGAGAGCGAGCTGGGAAGTCTCTTCCCAGACTCAAGTGGGCGACGGATCGACGAAAGCCTCCTCACGAGGTCATCGGAACGCTCAGGGCTCAGCCACCATGAAGGGCGGCCACGCCTCCGAAATGTTTGGTCTTAGACAGATGGGGGACAGCACGCGGGGCTCAGTTATCTGGAGGCGATTATCCTGAGAGATTCTTCATCATGGGCTGAGTGTGATTAGTCTCTCGGTCATCATTAATAGGGAGCCGTGTCGGTGTTACGCAGCTCCTCTCACGCAGCACCCCGGCTAGTGGCTTTTCATAGCGCTTCTATTCTTGAAAATTTTACTTTTGGTTTCGTATGTTCTTCCTTTGAAATGCCTCATTTTGTCAGAACGGTAGTCAGGGTCCTCTAAGCTCAGGGTCTGAACCTGCCGCTCAGCAGCCCGGGGGTTCCTCTCCCCAAGACTTTCGTGCTCAGACACTGACCTCGCCGGGACCGAACTGCACAACGTCGATGAAAGGCATGAAGCAAACGCTGTTCCTTGGCCTCGCTCCAGCATGTGGAATGCGTGGTTAGTCCTGGGGGATTAGTGCTCCTTGCGACTGGGTTCCTGCCAAACAGATGAGCCAGCTAAACCGGGTCGCTCCCAGGACGGAGAAAGCAGCCCCCGGGGGAGGAACTCAGGGCGGCTTGGGCTGCTGGAGCAGGGAAAGAGGCGAAGCAGAGCGGTGTAGACGCCAGCCGCTAGCAGGGCCGGCAAGCAAACCCCCTTGAATCTGGGAGCAAACTCTGCGCGCTGGCGTGTGGTCTGTGCCACAGCCTGGACACGCGGCCCAGGTCAGTAAAGAATCCCCACACGGAGGGCGGGCCTCTCCCTACCTGATTCGCAAGTGATTCCTCGGCTGTGCTCCCTCCCACAGCGGTAAATAACGCAGCCACGGCCGCCACCAAACCGAGGCTTTAACTGGGGTTGGGGTGGAGACGGAATGAGGGACTTGTTAACTACACAGGCTGGAGGCTGCCCTTCCGTGGGCTGCTGCTGGAGAACTCGCACAAACCTCCTTCAGACGGGCGCAGTCCAGCCCGTGAGCCCAGTGGCCCTTCATTACGGCGCAGGCGAGGCCTAAACACTGTCGCCTGAGACACCTGAAAAGGGTCGCACTGGTTCACGGTGGTCATCCACGGACATGAATGGGCGCAAGGAGCCTTCCCCGGGAGCCCTCAGTGGAAGGTTATATGGTGGGAAACCACCCTAGGTGGCTGTCGGGAGCTTAAGAGTGTCATGGAGCGGACTGGGAACGGGAATGTCAGTCAGAATCGAGTTTTCCCCCCAAGAATTCCCCTGTGTTCAAATCCTCAGTTGTTACCAGCTCACCGGGGTTTATCGTGAGAGGAGAGAAGGCGGGGGCCTGGCTCCTGTGGTTTTCCGGGAGGGCTGCTGGGGAGCCGTGGGCTTCAGCTCTTGTTAGGGTCCCGCGGCCTTTGCCTGCAGCAGCTGGTAGGTCTCTATGCTGCAGGTGTCAGGGGCTGCGGTTCTGGGGGCCTAAGAGGGAGCTCAAGGGCGGCAAGTGCTGATTCCAGGAGACTGTTCGGTCTCCGTGCCGTGGGCGTGAAGGTCCCTGAGGATGGCCCTTGTGGCCGGAGCGGAGCACAGCCAGCCAGGGGCTCAGGTGCCGGAGGTGGGGGGAGCCCTGTTCCCTTCCCTTCAGCCTCTTCTTCCTCTTTGCATTGTTCTTAATGATCCTTTTGCACGTTCTCTGGATTGCTCCAAGAAAGCTTGAATGGAGCCCAATGCATTCTGTACCTTGAACAACACTTGCTGGTTCTTGCTTGATAGAGGAAATGAGAGAATCGGGTGTGAGCAAACATCCGTGGGCAACGATGTCTTTGCTCCTCCGTCTATGGAAAGGATGTTGAATAATCCCATGTTTAAAATGGTGTTTTAAAAAGTGTCTGTTGAGTGGAAAAGATCTTCCACCCCCTACAGATAAGTTTCAACACACTGAGGGGAAAAAACAAACGTTGCAGACATTGATTTCTTGGCGCACATCTCACCCAGCGGGCCTGCGGTGGGCGGTCATGAGTGCGGCCCGTGTGCGCCCGCTGGGAGGCTGTGGGCAGCAGGTGAAGGCTCGTCGCACAGGGGACCATAACGAGCGGTGGCGGCTGTAAGTTAGGGAGAAGGTGGGACGTGTTCCAGATTCCCGGTGGGGGCCGGGTGGGGACAACCTGAGGGTCTGAGGGAGGGAGCACGCTGAAATGGACAGGTGTCTTCGCAGGCGGCTGATGGAGGTCACTTCCGTTTCTCCTGCTCTGACTCTGTTTATGAGGCACTGCTCCCCTCCACCCTCCCGAGGGCCCTCCTTCCCTGTCATCCTCACCCTGCATGTCTGTCCTGGGGCCTCAGCAGAGGACACAGCCCAGAAGAGCTGAGGGGGCCTCTGGCCCTGTTGGAGCATTTGAGCATTGAGCTAGACTGGCCTCAGTTGTCCAGAGCCCAGGACCCGCCTCGGGCACGAGGGAGGCTTATCAGGCCATGTCTGTGGTTTCCAGATACAAAGCCAACGTGTCAGTACGAGAAACTCGTTCCTCCAGCACACTTGGAAGACATGACGGGAGAGTACCGGTCTTTTCATCCCATAGATAAGAAATCCATATTTTGTCCCATATTACATCTTCCAATGGCATTTTAGGCTCTCGAACAGCTTTTGGATGCAGTGTACAAATTACTCTGGTTTTCATTCATTCCTTTTTTTTTTAAATGACAGTTCTTTCAATGTTTTGTCCAAATAAATGATGTCATTGGAGTCCTCAGGAGAAATGTGTAGATATCATGCCTGAATGAGTTAGGGACGACTTGCTCATTTTCTAATAAAAGTAAAACATATGGTGAGAATGTACATCTAGATGTGGAAATGTTTCTTAAACCTTTGGAAGTCCTCCTTGAAAGGACCCTGTTGTGGAGTTAACCTCTGCTCATCTGTGTTTTAGACAGAGGGGAGTAAAGGACTATGCTGGGGAGGCAGGCAGTGGGGGGCAAAGTAGGTGTCACTTTTCTCATACTTGTCTTTCAGATGGAACCCTCGTGAGCTGGTGGGTTGGAAGAACCAATGAAACACACACTTACTGGGGAGGTTCTCTGCCTGGTGCTCAAAAGTGTGCTTGTGGATTACAGGGGAACTGCCTTGATTCTCAACGTCACTGCAACTGTGACGCTGCCCGGGATGAATGGTGATTTCCATATAATTTCCCTGTGCAAACTGTAATTTCGTGTTGCTTAAACTGTGTAAGTTAGGCAGACATTGGACAAGACAGTTGTATAAAGAGAACAGATTAAAGTATTCCCCAGCCAGTTCGAGGTGTAAGCTTTGATGTGTACAGTGTAATTAGTCTGAGGATGGAGGCGTTAAGGTAGCTATTTCTGTTTACCTGTGAGTAACTAATCATGTCCATTTTTATTTTTTTCCTAATAAGATAGGAATACCAGATTAATGTTTCCCATTCACTGAAAGTACCATTATCAGAGTTCCTACGGTTAAGTTTAACCCGATAGATACGATGACAGCCCCGTGGCCGACCCCGGCATGCTTGCTCACCTCCCTCGCTGCCAGCTGCATTTTTAAATGGCCTCATAGGGGAAATCAAACAGGGTCTAGGGTGCATAAAAGGGGATTATGGGACACAAACCTTGCCCTGTCGCTGGAGGTCTCAGAAGGCTTCTAAACCCAGAGAGAAGGTGGAAAGGGACCGACCTTCCAGCTAACCCCCCAGGTAGCAAGAAATAACTCCCTGAAAACACACGTCCCCAGACCTGCCCTCACACAGATCCGGAGTTCAAATTTACATGGTCCTTGGATTAAGTTAGTGTGGCCACAGGTCAGCAGTACCGATGGCTCATCATAGAAGTATGTGACATTCTTGCTAGAGGCCCGCCCTCCCCAAGGATTCCCACAGATAAAAATGCCACCAAACATGAGCTCACAATCAGGGCTATGCAGCCCCAGGGGACAGAAGTGGGAGGCAGAAGAAACCACGGAGTAAATGGATGCCTAAAAATCCCAGATCACGGATACCTTAAGAACATCAAATAAAATAAATGCGTGAGCTGTTGGAAAAACAAGGTCTGGGACTGATTGAGAAAGCAACCAGGTACTATTGACAAAGGTGATCGTGACTTACAAAAGAACCGAGTGAAGGTTTAGAAACGAAAATATTCTCACTGAAATTTAAGACTTGTCAAATCAGATACTGGACATGTGGGATCAGAACACTGGAAACAACGGAAAATGAGTGTAGATAAGTGGCAGGGACTCTAGCCCAGAGAGACAGGCGTGGGAGGAAGGAAAGCGGGGACAGGGAGGGGAGAACTGGGGTCAGAGTCAAGTTTCAACAGAGGAGACTGGCAATAATTAAGGGCCAAAATAGCCAAGAAGTGGCCAGACTTGAAAAAATACTAGGATACCAGGCAGGATAAATAAGAGTAAATCCACCTGTAGAAGCATCATGCCGAAATCAAGGAAGATTAAAGAGAATGTGAAAGGGAGTGGAGGTGACCAGAAGGTGTCAAAGCAAGGACTGTCGGAGCCAGACAAGACCCCCTCTGTGGACCCAGCAAAGCCTGCAGGTGCCGGCACTCCCCTCGCCGTGTAGCATTAAGTACCGTAACTGTCCGGTTCCAAGTGTGTCCCCAGCCAAGATACAGGGACACCCAGACAGACAGACACAGAAGAAATACACCACCAGCCGACTCCAGAAGACGAAGTTTCAAGAATGGTTTTTAAAATGAAAGCGGGTGATCTGGTAAGGAGAGTCCCGGACGCTAGAAGAAACATCGAGGAAAGAAATGTGTAAACTCAGAGGGTAACAGAAACACAAGAGGCAAATACGGGACACCGGTCATGTGTCAGGCATGTACCCTACAGAAACAGGAGGGAGCGGTTCTGTCCAGGAAACAAAATGATTGTGATCGACAGAGGACTGCAGCCAGGGTTAGAAATAAGAACATGACTGAACTTAGAAACTTGTTCTGTGGAAGTTTGTCAGCACTAAACGGCTCATAGCGCATTGAGATTTCCAGTGTAAGCACTGAAGGATAGAAACGGTGTAAAACTCAAGTCCAAAGAGGGAAGGAAGGAAAAACAGGATTTTAAGAACAGTCAATTCAAAAGAAGGTAGGAAATAAAAGTTACAAAGGAAGAGGAAACAACGAGCAACAAAATAACGTAATATGAGTAATGAGGCACAATAAATGTGACAAAAATAGTCATTTAAATGCAGATAGGTCATTTTGAATTAAAAATAAGTATATCTTGTTTGTACACCTAGAAATATTGAAAGCAAAATCCTAAAACAAGTTACCAAGCAAATGTGCAAAGAAGTAATTTAAGTTTATAAGTCTTTTTTTTTAAGATTTTATTTATTTGACAGGGAGAAAGGGTGCCTATGCCCATAAGTGGGGGGAAAGGCAGAGGGAGAGGCAGACTCCCTGCTGAGAGGGGAGCCCAGTGACTTGGGGCTCATCAGAGGACCCTGATATCATGCATGACCTGAGCCAAAGTCAGATTTTAACCATCTGAGCCACCCAGGCGCCCCCAAATTTTGAAGTCTTAATATAGAATGATTAGTATCACCATATCATGATGCTTTTTAATTTCACCAAAAAACCCCTAATAATCCTAAACTCGTATGTTTCTAACAAAAATGACTCAAAATGTATATAAAAAATAAATGCCTGAATTGAAAGAAGGAATATACAAATCAACCATTGTAAGGAGAGGTTTAGACATACATCTGTTAGCAACTGGCAAATCATGTGGATGACAATTATTAAGGATATGGAATATTTTTATATGAAATCAACGGATTGATTTGGTAGGCCCTGAAAATTACAGAATATATAATTTTCTCAAGCGCACATGGCACATTTTTGCAAAATGATTTTCTTAATGTTTCATAAAGCAAAACCCCCAAAATTTTACAGTAGTTGTTATGGTACGGACAATTTCTCTGATTACAGGACATTGAGGTTAGAAATGAATAGCAAAGGGATGAAAGTATAGGCGGCATTTCAAAGCCACAAATGATTAGAAACAAGGAAATGAAGATGACATTTTTCATAGGAAATATGGTTGCCTACCAGGAAAACCCAAGAGGATAGACAGAAATATTATTGAAATTAATGAGAATTTAGTAGGGCTACCCACTGAATCTTAGAATAACTGAATTCCTACAAAGAGCTTATTACTGTAAGAAAATATCATGAAAACCACTTACAAAATCAGCATGAAGACTGTAGATCCTGCAATAAAGATAACAGAAATATGCAGAACTTTTATGTTTTCTTATGAGATTGTAAGAAGATGTATCTAAATGGAGATATCACACGACTGCCATGAGTGGGAAAAATCAGTATTTTCTTGGTTCCATTTAATTCCAACACCAGTCGTTTGCTGAGTGTTTGGGACGGTGACGTGCTGGGAAGATGTGCGTGGGAAAGCAGTGGTCAGTGGTGGTTCTGAAGGTCGAAGCAAGGACGGGAGACTGGTCCCCCAGGACTTGGAGTGTCAGGGGACCGCAGGCTCTGAACCAAGGGCATTTGCCGACGGGATGAGCGAAGGGAACAGCACAGCCCGAGAGCGAGCCCGGGAGCTTTCAAAACAGGGAGCTCTGGGCGGCGATGGTTCCGTGGTCCCCAGTCTCGCTTTCTCCGGACCAATTAGGAAACGTGAAAGCCGACCCGGTGTTTGTTCCCTGCGGCCTTTCCCAGAACTCAGGGGTCGCGGTGGCTGTGTTGCACCTGCCAAAAAGTGTTCTGCGAAACACCAGCAGAAGAAGCATCTCTGGAGCGCTGGGAACTGAAGACCAAGAGGAAGGGGCCTTGGCAGTCCCGTCACTGCGGGCGCGAAACCTGTCGTGAGCATCGTCATGCCCAGAGAGCAACACTCCCAACCTTCGGGGAAAAGAGAGAAACATGGAGAGGCAAGAAAAAACCTGAGATAGAACTAAATTCGGCAATTTCAAATGAGTCTGGGGACCCTGGCAGTGAATCTCGTCCTACATGAAGCGTGGACATGTGGGAATGACCTGTGCTGAGAGAGAATTCTCAGTTCTGAGTTGTTTAAAATTTCCTCAGGTTCAGGAATTTACTTTGCAAACAACAGAATGAAAAAATAACGTATTATAATATCTGCCTTAACACACACAATTACCCATTATGATTTTCCTTAGGTTTTTTTGCAGGGCTCTCTGTGCTTTGTCATTGCTAAAAACAATTAAAGTGTAGCTTTTCACTACATTATAAATGTAGCTTTTAAATGGTTCTTTAAAATTCAGTTACTCAATGAATAACTAATGCCCTTGCATGTTCCCTCTAGATGCTCTACCAAAATAGCAATGACAGGAATGAAAATGCTTATTTGTAACATTTCCTGGTACTTAACACCAGGAATGAATTTTGCTGTGTTAGCCCCACGTTTATAACAAGCGTTTTTTCAGACTGACTCCCCCCGCAATCCATGCCACCCTCTGGCTTGTGACCGACCACCTGTCCCGGTCCCAACAAAGCCAGGTGTTCCGTGTTTGGGACGACCTGCCTGTGTGCTTCCAAGCACAGAAATCACAGGGCCTTACCCAGATAAAGCCCTGGGATTTTGTTCCATCTGGTTTTTGGAAACAATCTGACTCCAAAAAAATTGTTTCTGAACTTTCAGGATATTAGTTCAAAGTTTTGATATCTTGCTAATATTCACCAGCAGTCTCTTTGTAACATTTTTAAAGCAAAATAAAAATGCTAATAATTTTAAACTTCCTACCTCGAAAGAATATTTTTGATGCCTCAACAGAATTGGAATGATTAACTATTAAGTGATGCAGGGTCTTTTTGAAGCAAAGCGATTGGGCTGAACCATCCGAAATTGCTGGTTGTTTTGACTTGCAAAAACGTCAGTTTCCGACACTTCCGTTTGTGTACATCGGAGCGAGTGGGGCTTTATAACCGTCCGAAACTGAAACTTCCTAGGCTCTACACAGATGCAGGGCACCTGAAGGATACATTAGACAAACTATTTTCTGTTCTAAACCCAAAGCACATACGTAATTGAAGCAGGACGTAAGAACATGAGCAGCTCACAGGTGCGGAAGAATCTCCTTTCTTCGCCCAGAGGGGTGGCTGGTGGCACAGCTTCCTCCCAGGACCCCTGGCTCGAGTCTGGTGTTTGTTACATTGGAACCATAGATGTTCAGTCCCAAATATTCACTTACGTGATTTTATTGTATTACAATTATATTTTCACAATTGTTTATAATATCCACTAGATTCCTTGGGGACACTGATGGTGGTTTTTATGCCCACGCCCCTGACACGCAGGACCTGGCAAGGAGTCGCTGTGCACCAAATGTGGCCGAATGAACAGATAGTGACAGTCACGACGAGCACTTCCCACGCATTACCCCATGTATTAATTTTAAGAGCACATTGTATCATACCTTCTGTTTGGTTTAATCAACCGTCTCCTTCTTTCTTTCTTTCTTTCTTTCTTTCTTTCTTTCTTTCTTTCTTTCTTTCTTTTTTAATGGATGGCATCAATATGTAAGGAAATGCTTAGAAACCACGATAGGAATTTTGGAAAATTGAGTAAAAAAAGAAAAATCTGGGGATTGAAAACCTAAATCTTTTCAGTTGGGTGGTTTGGTTTTGTTTCTTTAATGAAGCCAAGCAGATCTTGCACATGTAAGTTTTGCATTTAAATCTCACAAGGCAGCTAGATGGGAAAGGGCAGCAAACTGCTTCATTGCAGGGAAATATAATGTCGTGCTCGCAGTGACGGTGATGACGTCAGCCCTGCCCGCTGTTATCTCTGTGGTCATGCAGAGGAACAAGGATCTCTGATCCTCAGAGACCTTATTAAGTAGGTTACTGTGTCAGAGTTCAGACGAGCCCTATGATTTCCTTATTGTTATATATTTACAAATTTAGCTTATCACGTCTTGTGCTACAGTAATAGACTATTTGCTCCTTCTCTGGATGTCGTTCAGAATAACGCTAAGGTGGTCATATTTGTTTTGTAGGACCCGCGACACAGTAGTCCTTTCCCATAAGGAGCACCTGCCAGTCACTCAGGTTGCGATGAGAGACACGGGCCGACCACAGTCAGAAGCGGCTTATGCGCTGGGGCCTCTGCTCTGCTCGGGGGACAGTAAGTAGAGGCAAGAGGAGCTGTTCTGACCCCTGGAAATGCATGTCAGTGTTTTAGGAGACATGAATACTCTGCATCTCATTAGGAATGTGTTAACTTACAAAAGAAGTGTACATAGGAGTTGTGCTTGAGGGAAAAATGAGGAATATGTATTACCTTCGGAGTGTGTGTCCTCTGTGTAGTATTTGAGTCGGACTAGTGCTGTGAATGTTGGTGGGATGATCTGAAACACTGATCACCCAGTCAGCAAGATCTAGTGATTTGATAATTAATTAATTGGAGTAAGTAAGTATTGGCTGAGCGCCGAGATGCCTAAAACTGGTAAGATACTGAGAAACGAGGTGACGGAAGCCATCACGTGCCTGTTCGTCGTCACCCCTGACAGTTTGCGAACCTCAGTGGTCCTAACTGTCCTCCCCCCTCCCACGGCATGTGGATTTCTCCGAAGCCTTCCGTCTCCCAAACTAACTGAAATAGAGCGGATCCACTCTATCTTTAATTTACTTCCTTCTGATCCCTCTTGAATGTGTCCCCTTCCGGCCGTCTCCTCCGTCACCCCCTACAAACTGCCTTTTCCAGGCGTCAGTGAGGCCCCAACCCGGCTAAACCTGCCGTCTGCTCTCAGGCGGCGTCGGACCTGACCTTGGCCTCCTGTCCTCACTCACTGTGATTCACGTCTCTGTTCAGCGGCCCGCTTACCCACAAAAGTCTGGGTTTTCCCTCCTTCCTTCCCCACGCCAGTGGCATTATCCTGTTGTTGTGCCCCTGCCTGCGTCCTCAGCCCTCCGTCTCTCTGCTCGCCAGTGCTGAGCTGTTCCCAACAGGCTCGTGGCTTTAAATCCCACATTGAGGTCAATGATTCCGCCATCGCTATACCCCAGGCCGTCTCCCTGCACTCCCGCCCCTGCCATGCAGCTGTTTAGGCTGTACCTCTCTGCCTCGATAGGCATTTCAGAACAGTTTGTCCAAAAGAAGGAAAAAAAAGTGTTTCCACGACAACCTTCCCCAACTCAGGGCATGGCAACTCCCTGCTTCCTTTCGCTTAGACGGAAAATGTAACAGCCACTCATAACTTCTTTCTTCTCTTAACACACATTGGACTCATCCACAAATACAAATGTATCGCTTTGAACTTCAAAACTGGATCCAGCGCCCCCTCCCAGTGGCTTGACTGGCCTGCTTGCAGCTGCTTCTGCCCACTTAGTGGAGACGCCACAGAACGGCCAGAGGGAAAGGTCAGGGCACGTCAGTCCTCTGGCCCAGACTCTCCACTGGCACTCGTGTCAGAGCAGAGGCCAGAATTCAACGTCTACCAAGGCTGCGGTGGCCAGCCCTTCCTGGGGCCGCATAGGAGATGCTGCCATGTGGAGAAGTCCTGGCATTTCTGAGCCTTGCCATTGAGAAAAAGAACGTTTCCTACGTCAGATGACAAAAATATTGCGAGGTGGATAGTCACAGTGTACGGAACATACGAACATGCCTTGACGGATGATAGTATGAAGAATTGTTCTTCCCACTCATGACTTAGACTGCAGACCTCACTCTGTGTCCGGATAGGACGAATTAAGCACGCCCACCCCATCTCTCCCATGAGTCCCCTATGAAACCTGGGCAGAACGCCTGAAACAGTTATCTCAGGGCACTGGGAAGCCAGCAGCGGCAAGGAGGAGAAACCAGAAGGCATCATTTACTTTTCCCTCCTGTATCTGTCGGTCAACCCAGACGTGGGCACTGGGTCACAGACAGAGAGGTTCCAGGAGAAGCCCTTGAGCCCTGGCTAGAGGCCAGAACAGAAAGTTTCTAACTCTCAAGGAATGCAGGAATCCCATTTCCCTCTTTTTCTATCCAGGCAGACCCATGACGATAGCAGCAGAAGCTGCCCAGGGAACACACAAAAGCCAGGACTTCAGAAGGGGACCTTTGCTCTGCGTGGGGCAGCTGTGGCTCAGAGATGGTGGGGAGACTCCTCTTATTTTTGTTTTTTTCCTCCACTCACCCATCGCTTGGCAATGGACCAGGTAGAGTTGCATAGGAGAGTGTTACAGAGCAGTCTCAGTAGAGCCTGTTTTCTAGTTCTGTGACTGACAAGGGAGACCAGGGGACCAGAAAGTACCTGGAAGAGCAGAGGGAGGCAGCCGTTCAGGAGAGCATACTGTATGTTGTTCATGAAATCCGAGGCTCACCTTGGAGCCACACATGCATGGATCCGGTCCTAACTGTAGACCCAAGAAGTTGAGAACTGAATGGAGAGTCGACCACCCAAGACCCAGGCTGGCCACTGGGTTGTGCACGAATGAGGTAGAGTTGGGTCGTGCTGCAAAGGCTTTGGAAACTGGACTGCCATTAGAGACAGCCCACAGAAGGCAGGTTGCAATGTGTGGCCCGATCCTAACTAGGCCAAGTGCCTGCAAAAAAACCTAAATAAATTAAAAACAAAAAATAAAATTTGTATATGTGTATATATGTGTATATATGTATATATACATGTATATTCATATATATATATGTAATCAACATGCTCCACAACATTTGAACAGAGCCCAGAATTTATTAATATAATATTTAAAATATCTAGGAAGTCATCCAAAATTACTTAGCACAAAGAATCAGAAAAATCTAAGCTGGCTTAGGAAAATGTAGTCAACAGATACTAATGCAATTGTGACACAGTGGTTAGAATGAATTGATAAAGAGTTTAAAACAACTATTACATAAGAACTCTAACAAGCGATCATAAACACTTTTGTAGCAAATAGAAAAAGAACATTTCACCAAAGAAATAGGATATCCAAAGAGCTAAATGAAAACTTTAGAGCTGAAAAATATGAAACTGAAATAAAAGATGTCCTGGGTGGACCAAATAGTGGATCTGAGATGAGACAGTCAGTGGCCTTAATGATGGGAATGACTCATCTGATCAAAAGAAAGAAAAAATCTAAAAATGAACAGAGCCTCAAGGAACTCTGAGTCAACAACAAAGGATCTAACATTCATGTAATTGAACATCCAGAAGCAGACAGAACAGTGTGGTGCTGAAAAAAAAAATTGAAAAAAAAAAAAGGCTGAAAATTGTCCAAGTTTGGTAAAAAACAGACTTGAGAAGTTGAATGAACTTGAAACAGGATAAACTCAAATTCACCTCCAGACACATCATTATCAAACTGCTGGAAACAAAGGCAATGGAGAATGTTTTGAGACCAACCAGAGAGGAGTGATGTAGCATCTGCAGGTGAACTCCTACTCATATGGCCATGACTTTCTCATTAGAAATATGGAAGCCGGGAAGGAAGTGGCAAAACATTTCTCAAGGGCTAAAAGTAAAGAATTGTCAGTCTGGAATTCCATATTCAGCAAAAGCCTCCTTCAGGGATGAAGATAAATAAATTCTCAGACGAAGGAAAGCTAAAAGCATTCCTTACCAGGAAATACTTTAAAAGACTTTCTAAGGGAAGATTCAGACAGAAGGGAAATGATACCAGAAGGAAATTTGGGACCTCGGGGGTAAAAAATCAGCTTGAGAAATGGTAACTATCAGGGTATATATAATAGACTATTGTCCTGTTGAGTTACTTTAAATATACTTGTGGTTGTATTAAAAAATACAATATTATTTCATAAAATTCTTAATTTGTACATATGGAATACATTTGTACAGATGGAATACATTTGGCAGCAATAAATAAAGGGCACTCGGTAAACTGACAGAATTGTTGGCCAGGTTTTGACATATGAGTCCAAGTAGTTAAAATGTAGATTCTGAGCAGATTCTGAAAAGGTAAGTGTATATATTGTCACTCCTAAAATAACCAATCAAGGAAATGCTATAGACAAACAAAAATAGAAAACTAAAAAATGTTTAACCCCAAAGGAGACAGAAAAGAACAAAAAAGCATAAGGAAAAAATAACAGGAAAAAAATAATAAAATGATAAAACTAAATTAAACTTGTCAACATTTATATTTAATATGAATGGTCTAAACAAACCAGTTAAAGGACAGATGGTAATGACTCCACTATGTACTTTGTACAAGAAACTCACTTCAAATATAATGATATCATAAGTTTAAAAAGAGGGGCAGGGAAAGATATTCTACACAAACACTAATTGAAAGAAAGCTGGGGTTTCTGTATTAAAGTTTTTGCTTGAAAGCATAGAAAATTAACAGATACAAAAAGCGATTAAGAAGACATAAGAATCCTAATGAGCTTCAAAATACATAAAGCAACAACTGACAGGATGGAAAGGGGAAGTAGGCAAAATCATAATTATAATTAGAGATTCCAGTACTCCTCTCTCATTAATCTTTGGAACTAATGGGGGGGAAACAAGCAAAGTGTACATAAAACTTGAATGTCACCACAAAGCAACAGAATTTAATTGACATTTATGGAACACCCTACCAACAGTAAAATACACATTCTTTTAAAATGCACATGGATACACCATATTCTGTGTCACAAAACAAACTTGAGCACATATCAAATAAATCACACAAAAATACATTCCCTGACATAAATGAATTAAACTAGAAACAAAGAACAAAGAGAGTGAGAAAGTCTTCAAACACTTAGAAATTAAACACCAAACTGCTAAATATTAAATGAGTCAAGGAGGTCTCAATAGTAGACATTATAAAATATATTGATCTGAATGAAAAGGAAAATACAACATATCAAAAATGGTGGGAGGCAGTTATGTCAGTGCTTGGAGAGATAGTAATAGTATTAAATGCTTGTATTATGAAAGTAAAAGGTCTCAACTCAATGATTTAAGCTTTTACCATAAGAAATTAGAAAAAGAAGAAAAAATAATTCAAAATAGCAGAAGGAAGGAAATAATAAAGATAAGAGAAATCAATTAAAGGCAGAGATCTATAAAAACAAAATATTTATAAAAGAACAATAAAATAGATAAATCTCTAGCAAAACTGTTAGAGAGAG
The DNA here is from genome assembly GCF_963455335.1 of Martes martes. Classification (NCBI taxonomy): domain Eukaryota; kingdom Metazoa; phylum Chordata; class Mammalia; order Carnivora; family Mustelidae; genus Martes; species Martes martes. Next base: position 86,833,631 of record NC_137902.1, on the reverse strand, counting down.
AGAAGAGAAATATTACCAATATGAGGCATGAAAGCTGGAGTATCACTACAGACCCTACAGACATCAATAGGATAATAACAGCATACCACAAACAACTCTACACACGTCAGTTCTCCAACGTAGATAAAACAGACTAATTCCTTGAGAACCACTAACTACTAAAACTCACTCAAGATAAATTGAACAACTAGTAGAGACCTAGAAGTATTGATGGAATTGAATCCATTCGGAGATGACTTCATTGGTGAGTTCCACCAAAGAAGAAATAACACCATGTTTACACAATCTCTTTTAGCAAATAGCAGAGGAAATTCTTTCCAACATTTTATAAGGGCCCAACATTGCCCCAGTACCCAAACTAGAAAAAGAAAATGCAAAAAAAAAATTAAGATAGAGATAACTACGGACAACATCATCACAGACACAAATACAAAAATCCTCAACTACATTAGCAAAAAAATCCAGGAACATTTAAAGAATAATACACTATCGCCAACTGGTGTTTACGCCAGGACACAAGGCTGACTCAGTGCAGCTGACCCTGGAACAACATGGGTCTGACCTGGGCAAGTCCATTTATGTGCAGATTTTTTTCAAAAAATACAGTACCATCCTGTACATGTATTTTCTCTTCCTTGTGATTTACTTAATAATATTTTGTTTTCTCCAGCTCACTGTATTGTAAGAATACAGTATATAATACTATAACATGCAAAGTGTGTGTTAATCAAATGTTGATGCTTCTTGGTAAGGTGTCCAGTCAACCTGTCCAGTAGGCTATTAGTAGGTACATTTTTGGAGGGTCCAAAGTTACATGTGAATGTCCAACTGTGCAAAGGTCAGTGCCCCAACCCCCTTGTTGTTCAAGGGTTGACCATATTTGCAAATCAATCAATGTCATCTACCATATTAACAGTTTAAAGAAGAACAATCACACCAGATGCTTTTTTTGCATCAATTGATATGAACATGATCATTTGAATTACTATGATTATATCATGAATTAACATGATACATTCATATCAGATACCACTCACAATAAAATTCTTAGCAAACTATGAATAACAGGGAACTTCTTGATCCTAATAAAGGTTGTCTATATACAAAACAGCTGGCATCATAGTTACTGGTGAAAAACTGAACCCTTTCCCTGCAGGAGTGGGCACGAGATAAGGATATTCAATCTCACCGCTTCTGTTCTGTGACTTCAGTCACACTGGACGTCCTAGCCAGTGTGGCCACTGAGGAAGGAAGGAAGGGCATCCAGGTTGGAAAGCAAGAAAGAAAACTATTTGCAGATACACGTGTGATGGGCAGACATGTTTAGAGCAGCTCTGTTTGTGAACGACCAAAGCTGGAAACCACACCGACGTTCTCCAGTGACAAAGAAATGGTGGCCCGATCCACGTGAGGAAGGACGATAGGGCAGCAATAAGTCGTGGCACACTGAGTGCATCTCGAGGGATTTCCGCTGAGTGAGAGGAGCCAGTCTCAGAAGGTTACCTACGGTGTGACTCCGTTTACATGACACTTGGAAAAGGCACAACGGTAGATCACAGTGGCCAGGGCTTAGGGGCAGAGGAGGGTGTGACTGTAAGAGAACAGCCCGAGGGAGGGGGGAGACGGAGCTGTCCTGGGTCCTGATTTTGGTGGTGGTTATACAAGCCTACGCATGTATTAAAGTTCATCTAACGGTACGTCCCCCCAAAGTCAATTTGACTTAATGGTAATCTATAAATAACATCGTCTTCTAAAAAACGCAGGGTATTTCCAGTGATTATCTGTTCACTCAGTTGCAGTCTTGTCCATCTTAATCCTTGAAAGAGTCAGTATCTGGATATTCACCTCGTGGCTGTATGTTTGGAAGAACCCCCAAGTGAAGGCTTGCATAGATAATGAATGCATTTAGTAATGGTAAAAATGGTAATAATGGTAAAAAAAATTGCTAGAAATGCAAAATGTGGTTGTTATTCTGTTTCCTTGCTATTGTCACTTTTTTTTTTTTTTGGAAACAGGTTCATTTTGGAATTCTGCTTCCTTCAACATCGAGACCTCATACCTTCACTTCCCTACATTCCGTGGAGAGCTCAGTGCTGATGTGGCTTTCTTTTTCAAGACAACAGCACCTTCTGGGGTGTTTGTGGAGAACCTGGGGATCACAGACTTCATCAGGCTAGAGCTGCATGGTGAGTTGCCCCCTGGGCAAAGCCACCAGGCCTCAGTATATAGCAATAACCCTTCTGGGAACCTAATTCCCAAAGTACTACTATGCTTTCTTCATCACTTGTATTCCTTTAGTACATACTAAAGGTCTAATACCTTTTTTTTCAAGATTTTATTTATTCATTCAACAGTCAGAAATCACAAGTAGGCAGAGAAGCAAGCAGAGAGAGAGAGAGGAGGAAGCAGGCTCCTTGCTGAGCAGAGAGCCCGACATGGGGCTCGATCCCAAGACCCTGGGATCATGACCTGAGCCGAAGGCAGAGGCTTTAACCCACTGAGCCACCCAGGCGCCCCTCTAATACCTTTTTTAAAAAGATTTATTTATTTGAGAGAGAGAGAGCAGGGTTGGGAGGGGGGAAGAGGCAGAGAGAGTCTTAAACAGACTCCACGCTGAGCATGGAGCCCAGTGCAGGGCTTGATCTCGTGACCCTGAGATCACAACCTGAGCTCACACCAAGAGTCGAATGCTTAACCAACCTTACCACCCAGGAGCACCTAAAGCTCCATTATTTTAAATCCTTATTTTTAATAGGGAGGAAAACAGTGATTCACAAAACACACAGCAGTCTGTCCAATTCTGTGCTGCCCTAACTGTGTGTGCAATAAGGATCTTTTAAACCAAACTGGTCCAGTAACTACTCCCTAAATTGCAGATTCATTTCATGTAATTGACTCGCCACATCGTTCATGCATGTATGCAAGTCTCAGTTCCTGGCTTCAAAATTTCACGGAGGGCTTTTTAAATAAAGTACATGAGGATTCCACCCACCTTGAAATAACTTCGCTGATATGTAAGAAGGCAGGTCACAGGCCAGTTTCCCTCCAGTGGGGAAAGATCCCTAGTCCTTAAGGTTTAGCAAGATGAGGAGCATTCTCTGAGGAGGAATAGGGTAAAATGGCTTTGTTTTTCTTCCCCCAGGACACACATTTCTGTTGCCCTCCTAGCCAGCTCAGAGTGACATTGGTCAGCAGCCGTGTCACCGTCCGCTTTCATAAGGAGCATGTCATGCCCCTGCCCTCCTGTCTCCCGAGACTGAATTTCCTCCCTGTGGAATGAACCGAGCTGCTCTCCTCTCTGTGTTTGCAGCTCCTGCAGAAGTGACCTTTTCTTTCGATGTGGGGAACGGGCGATGCGAGGTCACAGTGCGTTCTCCCACTCCCTTTAACGACAACCGGTGGCACCACGTGAGGGCCGAGAGGAACGTGAAGGAGGCGACCCTTCAAGTGGACCAGCTCCCCAGCAAGACGCAAGCCGCGCCCGCGGATGGCCATGCCCGCCTGCAGCTCAACAGCCAGCTCTTCGTGGGTGAGTGTGGCTGCCCTCTGGCTGGGCCGTGCTGGTGGACACAGAGAAGACGTGAGCCGTCCAGCCGTGACGGCAGCAGGTGCACGGGGCTCATGTCGGCACCGCGGACTGAGGGCTCCAGCAAGAGTCGGGCTCTCTTTCCACAGATGGTTGCTAATACAGTTTCCATAGCGCGTTGTTCGGGATCATGGTTTCCCTAGATTTCCCAGGTCACAGATGAGATAACAGATGTCCAGAGAGAGCGAGAGATGTAGTCTAGAAACTGAAATAGAAGAGAAACCCAGTCCCCAGTGGGTGGGTTCCCAGGCTGGACCTCAACAGTATTGATGACCTGCGTTAGCTTTAGTGACTTCTTATCAACGCTATTTATAAAACGGTTAGCAAATGTCACCCGGAACTCCCGGCTTCACTTCTCAGTGCAGTCGGGGAATCTGCCGTGTGACTGTGCCCGAGTTCTCAGTGTCCCCTCTAACACAGCCCGCAGGAGGACTCGCGTGGCGGTGTCGCCCTCCTCCGCTGCCCAGTCCTTGCAGACACCGGGTTCAGAACTGGGCTGGCTCTGTTCTCGCTGCCGGTGCTTCAGGGATGAAAGCTCTGGGTAGAGGAAGTCTTCCTTTTCATGTACTCGCTTATTTTTTTTAAGACTTTTTTTCTTTTTCTCAATGGGAGAGATAAGTTTTGCTACATTACTTTTCAGACAACTCTATTCTAATTTGGAAAGCAAGCAAATCAATGACGTAGCTCTTCCTTGGTCATTTCTCATGTGTTTTCAAGTAAATAAGGAGCTGGTCCTATTAGGAACTAATCTAAATCACAGACTAGCCTGCAGTCTGCTTTGCCAGAGGACACCTACAGCTTCTGGGGACTGTGCTATGCAGGGAGGTGTGTGTGTGTATGTGTGTGTGTGTACAACCCATGACACAGAAAACTCTAAGTCTTCATGTCAAGTCATCAAACTGTGATGCAAATTAAACAGTTCTGTTTTCCGATTCGTAATCCTGAGGATCAAGGAATGGAATTTCTGGGAATGAAGTTGGCATGAACACCTACCTGGAATTGACATCCTCACAGAAACAATGTTTCCAGAGCGTGGGAAGCTGGTGGAAAATGCCGATATATGTGCCCCAGGCCCACCGAGTCAGAATCCCTGGGAATGATCCCCAACTCTGTTTTAGCAAGCGCTCCAGGTGACCCCCGCACCTCCAGATTTGAGATTAGGCTCGTGTGAGGCATGATAGAAAGAGAGAGAGCTACTCAGTGTTCAGGGACTGTTACCCTCCTGACCTCAGAGCCGGCAGGCTGGAGCAAGGCAGGCCTGAGCCTGGGTATTATTATTATTATTTTTTAAATTTTTTAAAGATTTTATTTATTTATTTGACAGACAGAGAGAGAGGGATCACAACCAGGCAGAGAGGCAGGCGGGTGGCGGGGGAAGCAGGCCCACCGGTGAGCAGAGAGCCTGACGTGGGCCTCGATCCCATGACCCTGGGATCATGACCTGAGCTGAAGGCAGAGGCTTAACCCACTGAGCCACCCAGGCGCCCCCAGCCTGGGTTTTAATGTCAACCCTACTTTCTTTCTTTGCCCGTTCCTCAATTCCTTTTTCATGGCATTGTTAATGGGAGCATTTCTCAGAAAGGATGGTATTCCATATATAATTTGTTATTATATATAATATATGTATTATATTATATACAAGTGTATAACAAATATGTAACAAAATATGTATGACAGATGCATATACAAATTATAATGTATATTACATATTAACTCTATACAATGTACATACATTGCATGTTACAAATTTGTAATATATATTGTATTGCAAAGATTTTCAACTATCTAACTTTATTGTGCCCATCACAGTTTATACACTTTAACTTTAAAAAGGAGAGATTTTTTTTTAATGAAGGAACCAACTTAAAAATGTACAAATCTTTCTAAATAGAACTTGAAGAAGTACTTTTTAGAGTAAATATTTACCAAGCTCAACTCCAAAAATATTTCCGTCCACGGTTTATTCGATATCGTTGGATGATTCTTAGTATGTGATCACAGCCTAGGTTTTCAAAATCGCATGTGTTTGTAGAGCTTCCGGCGGGTCCCTTTTCTGACGCGATCGGTCCACCTGCAGTGGGACGTGCAGTGGAAACGCCACCGAGACCCCCAGGGCACGGCTGTAATTGTTTCCCTTGTAGGCGGGACAGCCACCAGACAGAGAGGCTTCCTGGGGTGCATTCGGTCGCTGCGGTTGAATGGGCTGGCCCTAGACCTGGAAGAAAGGGCCACGATGACGCCGGGCGTGGACCCGGGCTGCCCGGGACACTGCAGCAGCTATGGACACCTGTGTCGCAATGGAGGGAGATGTAGGGAGAGACCCAGGGGCATCACCTGCGACTGTGCCTTCTCTGCGTATGACGGGCCATTCTGCGAGAGCGGTGAGTGTACCCTGGGCAGGACGGGGAGAAGGAGGCACCTCATTCGGCTGTTTGCCTCGTGTTTCTGGCATTTGATCCTTTCTCTACGAAAGGATAAGGCAGTTCTCTCTGACCAGCTAAAGGAGAGTTGTTTCTCTCCCAAATTTGTCCATTTATGATTCTGTTCTTGAGAAGCTCATGATGACTTCTGTTGGATTCAGCATCATTCACGCGACACTGAGATGGACAATAGCTCTAAGTTTATGTTTACACTTGGCATTTAATGCTATATAACTCTGAGATGAAGCATTTTGTGGGCCATAATAAAATATTGTTACTCAGTTTGACATCATGCGAATATACATGGGGATAAGTTATCTTTTTATCCATACTTGATTATCTTTTTTTTTTAAAGATTTGATTTATTTATTTGACACAGAGAGAGAGAGATGCCAAGTAGTCAGAGAGGCAGGCAGAGAGAGAAAGAGGCAGAAGCAGGCTCCCTACTGAGCAGGGAGCCCGATGTGGGGCTCGATCCCAGGACCCTGAGATCATGACCTGGGCTGAAGGCAGAGGCTTAACCCACTGAGCCACCCTAGGTGCCCCTTGGTTATCTTTTTAATCGGAAATATTTCTAAATTAAAAAAAAAAAACAGCAAAGCGTGACATTCTTGTTTCCTGTCTTGAGAGACTAAGGGTTAGAGATAGTGTGTAAACACACGCAGAGAAGAGCCTCGCCTTGACTTCGTGTTAACGTAACAAAAATGAGTGTCATTCCAGAGATTTCTGCGTATTTTGGAACCGGCTCGTCCGTTGTCTACAACTTTCAGGAACATTCTAACCGCACCGCCAGCAAGAACACCAGCTCCTTTGCGGCTTCACTTCCTGAGGGTCTGACGCTGGCTGGAGAAGTGGCCACACTGAGCTTCCGGACCACAGGGACGCCCAGCTTACTCCTCTATGTGAGCTCCTTCTACGAGGAGTACCTGTCCGTGATCCTCGACCCCAACGGTGAGTGCTGAGACTTCAAGAACAAGGAGGCTGGATTAGAAAATAAGGTCCACAAGGAGGGGGACCCTTTGGGTGTTTAACTACGAAAAGGAAACACAATTGCGTGGCTTGCCGTGCTCGTTACACTAGTTCATGATAACCCTCAAGTGTTTATCACTAAAGTTCACATTTCCATGATCACATTTAAGATACATTTCCCCCGTGGACGTTTGATCATTTTAGGTATTTCACGTGCCGCGAGGCTTCTTGCTATTCTGGGAAGTCTTTCCTTCTGTAAGTGAATAAATGAGTTCTGCAATTCACTTTGAAACGAGATAGCTCACTTTGTACATGGAAAATAATTCCTCCTCCTTTTTAGCAAAGTAAAGAAGTATATTTATCTAAAATCCACTATTCCTAAGCATCACATGAATAGGATTGCTCTTTACTCATCGGTGGGTGGGAAGCCATTCACGGCAATATCTACATACGAAGAAAAGTGGGATGAGAGGTTCCCAACTCATGGCCACCAAGTGTTTCCAAGACTGTTGCAGATGGAGCATTAGACCAAGCTGTAACCTCGCTTCACAGAGCGGAAGGACAGAGACCTACTTTCTGGAAGATCTGCTCCAGGCAGTATAGGGTTATGGGGTCGTGGGCATCCCTGTGAAGGACATCAGGAGATTTAGATGTTGTAGCACATCATTGGTCTTTCTTCTGTTTCTTGATTATGGCAGAAACATTAGGAAAAAAATTCTAGTTGTGCAAAAAAAAATTCATTATGCAAATGTCAGCAATACATTAAAATGCATTAAAATAAGTCACATTAAAAGAAGTGATGCTTATAGAAACTGAATGTTAATGCAATATTGCTTGAGGTTTTACCATTTAATATTACGAATATCACATGAATAATTAACTTTGAGCCTAGCTCTGACTTCCCATATGCTTAACTTAGAATTTTTTCCTTTTGTTAAGGAAAATGGAAGAACTTGGGAAAATACCATTTGGTCTTGACTTTTAAAATAGTGTAATTGGGGGGCGCCTGGGTGGCTCAGTGGGTTAAAGCCTCTGCCTTCAGCTCAGGTCATGATCCCAGGGTCCTGGGATCGAGTCCCACATCGGGCTCTCTGCTCCTCAGCGAGCCTGCTTCTCTTCTTCTCTCTCTGCCTGACTCTCTGCCTACCTGTGATCTCTGTCTGTCAAGTTAAATAAAATCTTAAAAAAAAAAACAAACAAAAAAATAAAATAGTGTAATCGGATTCTGAATTCAGCCCTGGAATAGCAAATAAGTGATCACTCTTCCAGGAATAGAGACTCTCGGTACCCTTAAGCAAATGCTCAATAAATTCAAATTATAGGAAATAAATAAAAACAAAATGTGCTTTAGAACCTGTATTGACGGTTTTTATAAAATTCAATTTTACTTAAAAATGTCATTTTTTTGGTCTTGTTTAGGAAGTTTGCAGATCAGGTATAAGCTGGACAAACACCAAGAACCTGATGTTTTTAACTTTGGTTTTAAAAACTTTGCCGATGGGCGGTTTCACCAGGTGACGATTCACAGAGAAGCGGCGGGGGTCTCTGTAGAGGTAAGGGGTAGATTCACAGCAGCCACAGTAACCAGACTTGTGGCATTCAGTGTATGACCTCCAGCAAGGCTTTGAGAATAAATCCTAGTAAAAGAGAGACACGTTTAGCAGTCTTCCCAGAAAGTCCTGGGGACAGAAAACGTAGTCAAAGTGTTTTCTTTAGCAATGTCCTTTCTTTGTTTAGCAAGAGGCTGACAGGGTTCTTCTTAATATCTGACCTCTGAAAATGCCAAGCTGTCCTCGTTGGTAGGGGAATGTTGCCCAGTTTCTCCCAGCGATTACTGGAGACATTCTGACGAGAATGAGAGCCTACTTCCATCTGACTACAAAAGAGCAAAGGCGGCAGAAATGTAAACACAAGGGGAAAAGCAAGATTTTGCTGAAAGTGGGAATACATTTTTTAAAAGCCTCCATGTTTCAATTATTCATTGTCACTGGGCTTTGAAGAATAACCTTTATATATTGACTCTGTGCCAGTAATATGTTTTGTGGCTTGTGTTACTAATTTCTGTTTGAAATAAGCAAAAGCTTTAAGGTTTGAAATAGCTTATTGCATTTCTTTGTGGATTGTACCAATTACAGATCCCTAAACCATGAAGACAAATAAAGGGGAAAGAACAGGCAATGGGGTGGTGTGAAATCCGAGGTATTAAAACAATTGCTATGAAACCGATTCCCCTTCGTGACAGCCAAACGTATGGCTTGTTTTTACCGTTTTCCTTGGTCTCCCTCAGACTCCCATTCTCTTATCACCAACATTACTCGCCATTTTGATGTTTGCTTCTCATGGAATATTTAATAGGTTAACCAGAATGCAAGGAGACAAGTCGTCCTGTCATCAGGGACAGAATTCAATGCTGTCAAATCCCTTATGTTGGGGACAATTTTAGGTAAGTGTCAGAAAGAGCATCGTCCCCCACGCCCAACCCCGACATGGGTCGGAAGTGTCAGGTTGCAAACTTGGGGAGGGTTCATGAGGCTGAACGAGGCTCCTTGTCGTATTCGTGGTTTCCCAGCAAGTGACAATCAAGGTAGAAGCGGCCCTCTTGTCCGCGTGTGCCTGTAATCGCCAGTGAGGGCTGTCTGCTAGGGGAGCCACGGTGACCCCGGAGAAGTGTCTGCACACGTGCCCTCTCGCTTGGCAATCAAGCGGAATGAAACTTGGTATTTTTATAACAATCGAGGAAAGGCAAAATCAAAGCAGGTGTCACGTTCACAAATTGTATATTAATCAGCGGTCAAATGCAGAAACCAACCAATGGTAAATATAGATTTACATTTACAAGAAGAAAGGACTCACATTTTCTTTGAGCAAGTGAGTACGTGTTGGCGGTAGGCTGGGCCCTGCTCTGAGATGTGTTCAGTGCTCCCAGCTACCCTTGGAAGGTCAGGATCTGAAGACCCCCACGCCCCTGTAGGGCTGGTAAAAGCAAACCCGACTACTCAAGCATCAAATTATCTATGCCTTTGTTTCCCCCCTTGTCACCAAGAATTAGATTGAAATACAAATAACGTTTGAAAGATATTTTTTCCTTTTGATTGTTTCTATTGTAAACTGTATGTGCTGTCGATATAAAAAGTTATTTGGGAGAAATCCTCTTGTGGTCTTGGGTAGAATTTCTGCTCTGGTACGTGACACTCATCTGGCTGTGTTCGGACCGAGATAATTCATGGACTCTTTACTACCTTTTCAGCCATTTGTACCTTGATTCTTTGATCATTTCTTCCATCCCTGACACATAAAACATCCTACAGATGCTGGAGATTTAGAGACGGCCCACGAGTGCACATTCAAAATAGGGTGAGAAGCATAGTAACTGTTAAAACGGTGACATTTTTCTAAAAGATGATGGGCAATAAAATGATGAGTTCTTATTTTTCAGAGGAAATGGGGCAGATCGCAGCGCGCCCTTGTAAATGGTAGACGCAGATGCGCATCGTTTAGATGGTAGAGGGGACGGGAAGCTACGAGTGGGTCCTGGGTGTTACAGGTGCGGGTTAAGCCAGTGAGGCAGGGTCCCGGGGTTCTTTGCTGTGAAAACATAGTCTTGGCATCGTGTAATGGATACCAACTTTGGGCCAAAGTGGTCCTGCTTTCTAACTGTGCCTTAGTGTGAATAAAGAGTCGGGCCCCATGATGTGTCGGCAGAAAGGCTTTGGTGTGGCTCGCCGTTCCTGCCCCCTCCGCACGTGCCGTGTGGGCCTCCAGCAGCTGCCGCAGGAGTGCAGATGAGTACAGTTGTTCCCCTCGGGCGCCGGGAGAAGTCTGTAGCTCAAACAGCCCATGGGAGAGGGAGGGGAACAGCTCAGTCTCTAATGTGCGACTTCAGGTATGTTTTCTAGGCATTTCTGGACATCCATGTTTTTGTGATATGAGTAGATTTTTTAAATTCTTTTTTTAAAAGTTTTTATTTAAATTCTAGTTGGCTGACATACAGTGTAATATTAATTTCAGGTGTAGAATTTAGTGATTCATGAGTTAGATACAACACCCAGTAAGTTTTTTTTTTAATTCTATTTAGAACAGTGGCAAAAAAAAAAAACAAAAAAAGGGTGGGGGAGGTTTGCCTGGGTGGCTCAGTCGTTAAGCATCTGCCTTCGGCTCAGGTCATGATCCCAGGGTCCTGGGATCGAGCCCTGCATCTGGCTCTCTGCTCAGTGGGAAGCCGGTTTCTCCCGTTCCTACTCCCCCTGCTTGTGTTCCCTCTCCCACTGTTTCTCTGTCAAATAAATTTAAAAACCAAAACCAAAACCAAACCAAACCAAACCAACAAAAACAGTGACATGGTACAGAAAACCCACAAGAACTGGGAAAACAGTGGCAAGAGACAAGGTCCTCCTCTGGCTTTGACCCGTGAGAGCAACAGTATACAATAGTGGGAAGAGGTTATGAAGTTCCTAAACAGTCAGAGCCCATGTTGCGTTTCACAGAACAGTGGGATGGAACGCCATCCTCGGCGGTCAGCTGAAGCATATAATTTTTTTATACAATCCAAGTGGAAAAGAATTTTTAATATCTAAGTGGAAAAGAATTTGCTCCCTTTTTATGTGCTGCTGAGCTCCACTCTCTGGCCTGACCGTTACCATCCATGGCTTGAACAGAGTGAGGAGTAGATCATCTTAGGGGTGTGCAAGCCTCAGAGCTCAGCTTACTTACGTGCCGGTGCGATCTGTGACTGCAGGGATGGTCCTGCCTGCCCCCAGCAGAGTCATCCCTCCGTTGTTGCTGGAGCAGGTGTCTGTGGGCACGCTTCCCGGCCAGGAGGACAGATAGGGTCAAGGAACAAAAGGAACACACCACACACTGCCTGCCCTCAGTGACTCCGGCTCTGACAGGAGAGATGAGGCAGGTTCAGAAGTGACTGTGGCACAAGGTAGGAAGTTGCCAGCAGAAAGTGTGAAATTGACAAACATTTTTAAAGACAATTTAGCTTTGGATGTATTATCTGTAAAAGGGTATGTCATGGATTATGGAAACTGATTTAATAACTAAACTGCCTTATATAAAGGGAATCATTTTAATAAAAAAGGAGAATAATACATTTTATCATATACATTTTTATTTTCCTGCAAGTTCATATGCAGAGAGCAGTAGCACGGAATCGAAGATGTTCATGTTTCTATTCAAGAAAGGTCTAGTCAAAAAACATCTCTCTTGGGCTATAGAAATTAAAGTTGAAATTCAGCAATGAAGTTTATTGCCTGAAGCAACTGAGTCTAATAAAATTATAAATATTCATCTCATCTGTACCTAGAGGTACGCATCTTGATCAAAGGCTAATAAAACTTTTCGAGTTTTGGGTAACTTTATTTCAGGATAGCTTCTACTTAGCAGTTAGTAACTATGAGAAGATGACTCTTTTGTGTTCAGATTCGGGAAATATAAGCTGAGCTTCCTTTCATAAACTTGCAGTAAAATACACCAACAGACTGGCTAATGACGAGCCGTTCATTTTCCAAAGACAGTTGTCCCGAGCTATGTCAGGCTGTCCTCCGCTTATTTTTGGTTAGCTCCCTCGACTCAACAACCTGTCCATTCAGTAAAAAAGTGTTGGGGGTCCCCGATGTGCACTTGTACTTCCCTGGGCATTTTGAGTCCCAGAAACAAGACATATTGTACCTGCCCTCAAAGTGCTCTCAGTACAGTAGGAAACATGAAGAATAAAATAGTGTTCATGACGAATCTCCTTTATCATCATTATTATTTACCCTAATATGTGTTGGGAGGAACAGCTCAGGGTCATCTTCTAAATTAACAGGCCATTCTTCCCATTCTTCAGTGGTCTTATTAATGATGACTACTCAGGTCAAGTGCTCCCGGTTACTATAAAATAATTTTAGTAAAATCCTAGTTTAAGTGCAGATCGTTAAGTTTCTAATTTTCTGTCCAGTCTTGATTTGGATGTGGCCTGTAACCCTGAAGTATGAGAGCTTTAAAATACAACAACCCAGTAAGGTGCCCTGGCATTTTCACTAGGTTTTATTTCTCTAAAGACTTTTGTGTAAATGGTATTCTTTGGATTTTGTCTTTTGTGCATTAAAGAGCAGCAACAGTAAAGATCCCCAAAATACCAAAATGAAAATCTGTTTTGAAGGGTGCAGAGTAATGATGTGCCTTTCTCCTTCCTCCTGGGAAAGAGTACAATACGTGGAAGGTAGTTCAAGTCCGTACAGTCATGCAGATAAACCTTAGTGGGGAGAAGAACCCCACGGAAGGATCTTGTGTTGAAGTGGAACTCCATATATGAGAATAGGGTTATAAATAATGTGGGAGTTACTTACTGATGCCTTCATGGACAGACTACAGTTTGGATATTAAAAACTCCATTGACTTCTGTGATGTATGTTTTGTCTTTGCTCTGCTCTGCCTAAGAATTTATCTCATTTAGGAGGAAAGTCATAGGGTGGAAGACACAAAAAGTTTATATAATTTTAGCAATGTGAATACAAATGCAAAGATCCTCAACAAAATATTCACAAATTGAATCCAGTAAAATCTAATCCAGTAACACAAACAAATTGTTATACACGACCAGATAAGATTTATCCTAGGAATTTAAGGTTGGGTCAGCAGATAAAAACAATCAATGTAAAACAGCATATTAACAGAATAAAGGACAAAAACCACGTGGTTGCCTCAATAGGCACAGAAACAGCATTTGAAAACAATCCACTGTGCTTTCATAAAAAAAAAAAAAAACCCAAAAAACAAAGTAGGAATAGAAAGAAACCTCCTCGTATCAAAAAAGACAGCTACAAAAACTCCATGCCTGGGCACCTGGGTGGCTCAGTGGGTAAAAGCCTCTGCCTTCGGCTCAGGTCATGATCCCAGGGTCCTGGGATCGAGCCCCGCATCGGGCTCTCTGCTCAGCGGGGAGCCTGCATCCTCCTCTCTCTCTGGCTGCCTCTCTGCCTACTTGTGATCTCTGTCTGTCAAATAAAAACAAAACAAAACAAAAAAACTCCATGTCTGACATCACACTTAATGGAAAATAATGGAAATCTTTCCCTAAGATCAGGAATAAGATAAGGATGTCTACTCTCACCGCCTTCCTTCAGGATTGTACTACAGGTTTGAGTGAGGGCTACAAGGCAAGAACAAAAGAGTAAAAAGTACCCAGAATAAAAAGGAAGAAGTAAAACTAACTCTATTTGTAGAGAATGGGATCTTGTAAGGAATCCATGAAAAAAGCTAATGGAGACAGTACACAGTTGGAGCAAGGATATAAGATCAACATACAGAAATTTATTGTATTTTTATACTAGCAATGAATAATACAAAAATGAAATGAAGACCAAAATGTAAATTCCACTTAAAGTAGCATCAGAAAGAACAAGATACCTTGGAATAACTTGAACAGAAGAGGTGTGAGACGCCTGCGCTAGAAACTAGGAAGCACTGCTGAAAGGAATCATGGAAGATTCACGGGAACGGAAAGACATCCGTGCTCGGGGACCAGAAGTGTTAACGTTGTTAAGTGGTGGGGCTCCCCAAATTGATCTACAGGTTCAATACAATTCCGATCCAAGTCCAAGTGGCAAGTCGATCCCAAATGCATACGGAAATGTGAGGGAATCCAATTAGCCGAAACCATGTTGAAAAGAAAAGTGAAGCTGGAGTTCTCACCTTGGATTTTAAGACTTGGTACAAAGCCATGGTGTCAGAACTGTGTGCTGTTGGCATGAGGACAAACATATTGACCAACGGAGTAGATGAGAGTCGAGAAGTCAAACTATTTATCGTCAGTTGACAGTAGACATGGTTGCCGGGCCCATCCAGGGGAGGAAGATTCGTGTCTTAAACAAATGGGACAGAGCCAACAGGTTAAAAAAGCGACGTTGACCCTACCTCACACCATTTAGAAAAATTAACTCAAAATGAATGATACTCCTCCAGGTAGGAGCTACATTTATAAAACTCTTAGACCAAACTATGGTTGTGCATCAGCTATGTGTGAGGCGCAGCAGCTGGCAGTGGCTGAAGAGTGAGACTGGGGAAGATGGTGGGAGATGAGATCTGAGCGGGGCTGGGTCATGCTGCACCTTACGGGCCACTGGGCAACTCTGGCCTTTACTCCAAGTGTATGGGGCACCATGGGAGGGTTTGAGCCAAAGAACCATGAGAACACGGGGAACATGTATTAGGCCTTTGTCCCCGTGTCCTGGCACAGAGCTCAGAAGACCCTTGGAGTCAGAGTAATGAGAGTAGCTTCTGCTTTCCAGTGACATGGCTGGTGGCCCCAGGATGGGAGCTGACGGCCAGGAGACCACCCATGTGGCTAGAGGGCTGGAATTTTCTACCCCCTTCCTGACTTCCTGGGAGAGGAGAGGGGCTAGAGGTTGAGTCAATCACCCATGACCAACGATTTAATCAACCGTGCCTATGTAATGAAGCCTCCCTGAAAATTCCAAAAAGACCTTCTGGGTTGGTGAAGGCATGGAGGTGATGGAGGTTGGTGACCCCCAAGAGAGCGTGGCAGTGCCCTGTCCCTCTCCACATGGCTCGCCCTGTGCCTCTCATCCACCTGGCCGTCCTGGAGTTGGAGCCTTTACAATAAACTGACAGTAGTGAGCAGAGCCCTTTCCTGAGTTGTGCAAGCCATTCGAGCAAATTCTCAAACCTGAGGAGCAGGTCCTGGAATGCCCAGGCTAGAGCTGGTCCAGCAGAAGTGTGAGTGGCCCAGGACTTGTGACTGGTTTCTGAAGTGGGCGGTGGTCTTGTGGGACTGGGGCGTCTTCCCCAGCTCGGGGTTAGTTCACATCAGAATGGATCTGAATTGTTCCACACCCAGCTGGTATCAGAGCCTGGGCCCCTGGTGTACAAAATGCCCATGACCTTTGGTGTCCAAGGCATTGTTAGTGAAAACAGCTTGGGGAAGATGCTCTGACAGCTAGGAAGGGGTTGCCTGGAGTGTTTGCATTCCAGATGGAGCGTGGCAGCCTGGCAGCCCGTCCGCAGCGGCCCGGTCGTCTGACTGGGATGGGGGAGGGGAGGACGGCAGCCCACCAGCTGCTGGGACACCTGGACTCTGAACACCGCTCAATCCATGCTTTATTTCAGACACGTTGATCGTCTTGTGCTCCTCCAGGTCTTACGAGCCCTCCCGTCCTGGCGGCGATGAGGCATACATGCTGAGAGTGCTAAGGGGTCCTCGTGGAGAATGAGGACAGGCAGGGAGAGGAGATCCAGCCACCAGGGGGATGGGCCAGGACAAGGCAGCCGAGCCTGGAATGCAGAACGTGCTCTTGCTTGAGATTATCAGGAAGCAATCCGGTATTACAGAACAATTTCAGTGAGCCTGTCACTGTGTTGACTGTATGGCCAAGGGCCAAGAGACATTCAGCTTCATCGTCTAGGTAATAGGGAGCCAGGGGAGGCTTTCAGATTGAAAGGAGACGAAGCAGAACCATGGCTCACACATCTCCTGGCACAGTGTGGTAAGGACCAAGGTGCCGTGGGATGTGGGTAAGAGACAAAAGGCAGGACCACCAGAGGAGAGAGGGCAAAGGCAGCCTGGGGATTAAACCCAGGGAACCGGGAGGCTGGGCCAGCAGCCTCAGCCAGGAGCACTGGAGGAGGAAGAGATGTCACTTGGGTCACAGATTTCAGGGAGTGGATGCCACACCCAGGACGTGGAACCAGACCGAGTGTCTAGTTTAGGCAGGAAATAGTCTTTTTAGTTTTCAAAATCAAACATCCAGTCTTAGGATTTACTCATTTAATGTAGAGTAGCCTGTGGAGAAATGTGCTAGCATTTCCACTTCATATTTAATTTGCAGTATCTCGGCTCACTAGAACTTTCCGAAGACTTCTCATGCCTTCACTAAATTACACCAGAATAAATGAGTTGAGAACTTAGATCGTTTTCCCAGTTCAAGGTCATATATGCAAACATCCTCTGTTGTCTTACATCACTGCTTTTTGACCTACGCCACTTCTTCAACGTTGCGTATCTCATTACCCTGCATCTACGCTTGACTCAAGAAAATCTAACCAGAGCTAACGTGTGGGACAGCTTGTGACAACCTGAGGAGTCGGGGAACATTTTTTTTATGGCAGGTGTTCCAGAAAGGAGAAGCACGGCAGAGCCCAACTGATTCGATGACCTCGGGGTCTGAATTTTCTGTGTCTACGCCCTGAGCACTTTTCTTCCCTTCACGAAGGAGAATTCAAGCTTCGCATTTTGCTATGGTTCCCACTGCATGAGCAGGGAGTGGTTTTGCCACCTCTCCTCTCTCTCTCTCTTTCTCTCTCTCTCTCTCCCTTTCTCTCTTTCCCTCAGGCTTTCCAGGACTATTTGGTCATTCCCTCGGGGGTCAGAAAGCGAGTAGGGTCAAATCACATTTCCCTATATCTTCCTTCCATCAAAGACCACTGGTGACCAGGAAAGTGGGGTGCATGGGGACAGATAAACTCCTTTACTGGTCTCATTTTGTGAGTTAATCAAGGTTACCAGCTTCCAGGGTTGTAAATCCAGCTTCTGTCCTAGTCCTGAAACAGTGAACGCCGTCCAGAAGTCCTTCACCAGGGGAGTGAGTTCACAAACTGTGCTACATCCATACAACGGAACACGACCCATTAACAGAAGGAACACCTGACCCAGGCAAACATGTGGACGACTCGGCAATGCATTTCACCGTGAAGAAGCCTGGCCTGAAATGCTCTCCAGTCTCTGAGTCCATCTGTAACATCCTGGAAAGGGGAAGCAGAAGGGATGGGGCACAGATCCGTTACCATCAGGGCTTGCCGGTGCCCGGAGGGTTCCGTGACAGAAGCAAAGCACGATGGGAGTTTTGTGAAGAAGGAAATGACTTTGCCGGTGGGTATGTGACTGTGCACCTTGGTCAAAACCCATGGAGCGCACACCATAACGGGTGTCATTAACTAAAGCTCACTCCTCACGGATACCTGTTAATGGGGGAAATCAGCCAGGAGGTGTGTTAAACCACCAGCTTTAGCCAAGGACCTTAGCTCTGTCCTAAATGAATAACATAACCGCTCCAGCTCCTTGGGAGAATGAAGTCCTTACCCTCCGTTCTGGAGAATTCCATCCCTCCACAAATTCCACTTGTGCAGGAAGGAAAGCACCTCAGCATGAGCCAGCACTAAGCTGCCCCGCTCATAAATTTGGGGAAGACCCCCTAGAATCATTCCATTTGTCCACCTTTGTCTCGTCCCTAAGTGAAGCCTCTTCCAGAGAAGAATTGGGAAACTTTCTCTACCGCGGGATATGTAGTTTTCACCCTCGGGTTCCGCACTCGTCTGTGTAATGAAAGAACAGAAATGGGGCCAGCCTGGGCAGGAGATTCCGTCTCTGCTTTTGAGAAGCAGCCCTTCCCAAAGCTCAAGACAGCAAGAGATGAACGAGGTGTTTCTCTGATGGAATCACTGGTGAAATGTCGGGGTTCTGCTCGAGCCTTCATCTACCACCTCCATGCCAGCCCACCCCCGAGGAAAACCACAGGGACCCCCAGTGTCTGTGGAAATCAGTCTGAAAATCACTGACTGAGGGGAAATGTGGAGAAGCAAGAGGGGATGGAGGAAGGAGGAGGGAGACCCTGTTCTGTGCATGGTCACGGTGGTGGCCATCGATATGCATAAGCAGTTGTGTCACTCCCTACTTAAAGGAGGTCACATGATTCCCTGCATTTCACTGCACTTTTTGCCCTGCCCCTATTTTGGTGACTCTCCTTGTCTAACACTCCCAGTGCGCTGGGAACGTCTACGATATTGGGCACCATGTAGAAGAACTTCCATGTTCCAGGTCTTTGCTAGCTGTTCTGACTTTATGCATCCGCTGACACCAGGTTCCTAGGACGCCCTCCTGTGCTCGTCTGTTTCTCAAGCTCATGTTCATGCTGCAGCTCAAGGGCTTCTGCTGGGGCCCTCGCTTGCCCTCAGGCACCCACACTTGTAACTATCTGAAGTGCTACCAACAAACCAGTTTTAATGGGAGTAATGAGTGGACTCAGCCAGAGGAGTCTTAAATTCCTTTGGACCTAGTCTCCTTAGAAAATCCTTTCAAACCTTTGTTAGGAATTAAAAAGCAGAGAGCGAGAGTATTTAACAATTGCATACAAATCTGAGATAAGTGGGACCCTTTCCTCCCCACTGTGGGTCCCTTAGGTTAGGGTTAGTTCAGGTAGGGTGAGCTCACCTTGTCACCATTATAATGTGCAGCACGAGGACAGCCCCCCTCCCCCCCACTTTCCGTCATCTCTTATTATGGTGCCTTTACCTGGATGTGTGGGGATATTTAGCTGGTATGTCTCCCTCCCCCCATGCTGTAATGTGTCAGCTTCTGATAGGTGCCCAGATCTGAATCTAGACAAGGGTCATCATAAGTGAAAAGGGGAGGAGGTATGGCCAGGTATCAGAGTCAGAGAGACGCTATCGGAAAACACTTGAGACAGATTTCTCAATGTGGTTTTAATTTGAATCTCCCTGATGGCTAGTGATGATGAACATTTTGTCATGGGTCTGATAGCCATTTGTATGTCTTCATTGGAGAAGATTTCTCTGTAATGAGTAAATGAACAATTACACATTATCAGGCCCCCAGTTTTTCACCCACCCCACTTTTCAGTGCCCATGGCCATGTCTCTTCCTCCTCTTAAGTGCTCTCCCCCCTCCCCTCTCCCACTAGACACCACTGCAGATGCGTTTCCCAGAATACACTAGCTCATCTGGAGCTTGGACTCTTCCAAGTAACTCCACCTCAAGCCCGGGTTCCCAATTCCATGTCCTGCCATCCCTGCCCAGTCCTGCCACCAAGCTCCTCTTCCCACGTCCCCAGGTTAGCCAATGCAACCATTCACAAGAACCTCAACACATGCCTCACAGCCACTGCTCTGCCTGTTGGTTCATGGCACTACCTCACTTGAAGGTCACAGTCCCATCCAAGGTCAACAAATGCTTCTTCCTTCAGTAAAATCTCCTCTATTGCTCCGGCTGAAAATGTGATTCCTTCTCTGCACTTCCTTCCCGTGTGTTTCCTATCTGCTGTCGTAACAAGTTATCGCAGACAATGGATTAAAACAATTCACAGTGATTCATTCTCTTTAGTCGGTGGTCCACACAGTTCTTCCTAGACTACAATTAAGATGTTAGCAGGGCCATGTTCCTTCTGGATGCTCTAGAGGAAAATCTGTTTCCTTGACTTTTACAACTCGTAGATGTATTGGAATTTCTTGTCTTGTGGCCCCTTCTTCCACCTCCAAAGTCACAGCATAGTATCTCTGACTCTGACGCCTGACCATTCCTCTCCTTTTCACTCATAATAACCCTTGTGATTACACTGGATCCGCCCAAACAATCCGGTATAATCAGTTCCTCTAAAAATTCTTAATTGAAGCTGCAATCCCATTGCCACGTATGGTAACCGATGCTGGGTTCCGAGGATCAGAATGTGAATATCGTTGAGGGGGCTGCTGTTTGCCATCACAGTAATAGCACTCTCGGGGCTCATAGGAAATCCCTCCTACTATTACAATTATTTCTGTGCACATTTTATCTACCCTACAAATTTCTGTAGGATAAGGGCAAAAATTAGCCTGTACTTATATTTGTGCCCATGGCAAAGCATGCAGAATGAAAAGCATGCCCAGAAGACAGAGAAGGTTGTGGCCAAGGGAAAAGCAGTCTGGAGCAAGCTAGAGAATCTTGAGGAAATGCAAGACCTGTTTGATGGGTCCACTGACCCAAAGGTCCATGTTAGCAATGCTTCTTCATTGCTGCAATTTTTAACCTACGCCATCAAAACCCAAAGCACTTGGAGTGTAGTGGTCCTCCAAGAGTTAAATTGCAGCACAAAAGCAGATCATCATTTTGTAGATTCGTCCTCTCAGTTAAATTATGAGGAACATGGAACAAATCTTTTCTATTTATAGAAAACCATGCACTCTCTATGCAGCGATTGTTCTGTGCCCTACAGAATGTGATTTACATTCCAGAAAATAAGAAAAAGGACTACTTCCTTACAGAATTTGGAAATGATACTCTTTCAAAATTCAAGAAGTTTCCTTCTCTCTATTTGATTGGGGCGCAATTTCTTGGGCCCATTCAATAGCTCTTCATCATCTAAATATTTCCTTCCATTTTGATCAGTTTTTCATTCATAATAAAGATCTTCTGAAAATGTGTATTTGGCTGAATCTGTTATAATCGAGTGTCAGATACTAAAGCTTACACTCATGTACATGGTTGTGTATGAATTTTTAACTATTTTATATTTCTTTTTTAATATTTTATTTATCCATTTGACAGACAGAGACTACAAGTAGGCGGAGAGGCAGGCAGAGAGAGAGGAGGAAGCAGGCTCCCCGCTGAGCAGAGAGCCCAATGAGGGACTCGAACCCAGGACCCTGGGACCATGACCTGAGCCGAAGGCAGAGGTTTTAACCCACTAAGCCACCCAGGTGCCCCTATTTTATATTTCTGTAACTATTTATGGATAGTAGGTAAGCATCTATGATAAGATACTTTTTTTTTTTTCAGAGAGGATGGGATGGGAGGGAAGGGCAGAGGGAGAGGGAGGGAGAGAGAGAATCTCAGGCAGACTCCACGCCAAGTGTGGAGCCTGACATAGGGTTCAATCTCATGACCTTGAGATCATGACCTGAGCTGAAATCAAGTGTTGGACATTCAACCAACTGAGCCACCCAGGTGCCCTGAGAAGTTGTCCCTTCAATGCTCTCCCTGCCTTATCTCTCGAGCTGCTCATGATGCTGTTTCACTGCACTTTTGTTCTCTGGAACGCTCTTGTTTACGGTCTTCCATGCACAATTGCTGTTGGATTAAATGGCACCCAAGTGGCTTCTAAAATCAAACGGGGCTTTTCCCTTTTCTAACTTAGAATCAAAGAGTAATCTCTCACGAGAGGCATAGAAAAGATGTTTTTTCATTCATCTGAAGTGTTTTCCTTTAGGCTAGCAGGTCTTTACCAAGCTTTTTAAAAGCTTTTACTATTTTTTTTAAAAAAAGGTTAATTCATCTAATTTCAAGTCTATTCTGTAGAAATCAGAATTATCAAGAACATCAAAATGATGCATGCTTCAAAAGGTAACCATAAAAATTAGCTTCACTGCACAGAATACACCCACAAAAAGATGGCCGCCTGCCACCAGCCTTGCCAGAGAGGTCTGTCTGCCTCCAAGACCATGTGCTTTTTACAGTCTGTTAGTTTCCATAGTCTTTAGTCAAAGACCACGTCATTAAAGCCATTTTTGGGTTTTGAACCAAAAGGAAGAAATTTTAAAAATCAGGAAATAGAGTTTTATGTCCATACTCTACCGTATACTCTTAAAATGTATATACTTTATTTACCGTTATAAAAGTTAACCTCCAGAGTAATCAAACTTATGCTTACTGAACCTTAATATTATCAGAGTAAATTCCAAAAGCAGAGAAGAGAAGAAAATATGGAAATATACAGGAAACAAAGGAAGACTTTAAACAGATCACAGGAGTATGAATAAATATACTAGTAGATGAAAACAGGACAAATCTGTCTCTTACAAGAAAAGCTCCTCCCAAGAGATCCCAAAGCAAGACCCAACCATGTCTGAGTGAAATGCCAGAGACTTTGTGAGTCGGAGGAGGTCAAGGACAAAAGAACGGGAACTGGTATAACTAGTGGAGGGGAAATGGAGACAAACAGAAAACAGAAAGCAACAGAAATAAAACATTAACAACAATAAAACAAAGTACATTTATATTCAGGACAAAACCCAGTCACAAGATACAGAGGAGCATGTCGTAAAGGCAACCATCACCCGGGAGATGGGCTGCTAGATTTGAGGATGTGGAGTGACCCCAGTGGTTCCTTTCTAGGGCTGTTGAAGAAACTGCACACCTGAGGCTCTTGCCAGAGTATTCCAGCTGTCTGATATCTTCTGGCTACTGTGGTGAGGGTATGAGGAGACACTAGTCCATAATGCCTTCGTTATCTTGCCATGAGGACCTGTGGCATCTGAGATGATGAAGGAATTACTAGTCAGCATCCCTGTGCTAATATTTGATGCTGCGTCTTACTTCCTGAGGCTCACCTTCCATGTCTTCAGAGGGGGCCGGGTCCCATGCCCAGCTCCACCGGGTAAACCACAAATAGTCTAGTCAAGAAATAGACCCGGAAGAAATGGTCCCTTGCCTCCTTCAGTGTCCTGTATGCTTGTTGAGGCCAACCTGTGAATGCCCAGAGCAATGGCAGCTATGCTGGGGTCACGAGGTGGGGGTTCCTCTGGGCAGGACATGCTGAGGATAGTAGAGCAGAAAGGTGGAAGCAACCTGATCCTTGATGACATCGCTGAGCCCCGGAAGGCATCAACCCTGGAGCTGCCCTACTCTGGCCTTCTTGTTATGTGGGCTGACTTTTCCTACGGTTTAAAGATATTTCTAACTGGGTTTTCTCTTTCTCACAGCTGAAAACATTAAAACTCATGCAGAGCCCTGGAGAGGTCCGTCCTCCACAGCGTTCCACACCAGGCACACAGTGGGCTCCTGGTCAGCGGACTAAGGGGACACGTTTAAATGCATACATCCAGTTGTTATCTAGCAAACAGACTTTTTATTTTTTAAAAAGTCCCTTTGTAAAAGGGTTGCCTTCTTCCAGTCTCTCGGCAGGGTGCCCTCTCCCTAACGGGCATTTCAATAAATGGTGCTGAGCAAATTGGACAGCTATGTGTAGAAGAAGACACTCGACCAGGCTCTTACACCATACACAAAGATAAACTCAAATGGATCAAAGACCTCAACGTGAGGCAGGAATCCATCGGAATCCTAGAGGAGATCATAGGCAGTGACCACTTCAACATGGGCCACAGCAACTTCTTTCAAAACATGTCTCCGAAGGCAAAGGAAACAAAAGCAAAAATGAACTTTTGGGACTTCATCAAGATCAAAAGCTTCTGCACAGCAAAGGAAACAGTCAACAAAACAAAGAGGCAACCTACAGAATGGGAAAATATATTTGCAAATGACACTACAGACAAGGGGCTGATATCTAAGATTTATAAAGAACACCTCAACCTCAACACTCAAAAAACAGATAGTCACATTGTTTAAAAAAATGGGCAGAAGACATTAATAGACACTTCTCCAAAGCAGACATACAAACACTAACAAACACGTGGAAAAAAACTGCTCATCTTATTAGCTATCAGGGAGATTTCATCAGGGAGTTCCTCCAGTACAGATCCTTTACCTCTTTGGTTAGGTTTATTCCCAGGTATCTTATGGTTTTTGGTGCCATAGTAAATGTAATCGATTCTCCCATTTCCCTTTCTATATTTTCATTGTTAACGTATAGGAAACCAACTGATTTCTGTACATTGATTTTGTATCCTGCACATTGCTGAATTGCTGTATGAGTTCTAGTAGTTTGGGGGTGGAGTCTTTTGGGTTTTCCATAGAAAGTATCATGTTGTCTGTGAAGAAAGAGTGTTTGACTTCTTCATTGCTAATTTGAATACTTCTTATTTCTCTTTGTTGTCTGATTGCTGTTGCTAGGACTTTTAACACTATGTTGAACAAGAGTGGTGAGAGTGAGCATCCTTTTCATGTTCCTGATCTCAAAGGGAAGGCTGTCAGCTTTTCCCCATTGAGAATGATATTTGCGGTGGGTTTTTCACGGATTTGATGAAGATGAAGAATGTTCCTTCTATCCCTATACTTTGAATGGTTTTAATCAGGAATGGATGCTGTATTTTGTCAAATGCTCTTTCTGCATCAATTGAGAGGACCAGGTGGTTTTCCTCTCTTCTCTTATTGATTTGTTGTATCACAATCATTTGCGAATGCTGAACAACCCCTGCATCCCAGGGATAAACCCCACCTGGTCATGGTGAATAATCTTTTTAATGTACTGTTCGATCCTAATAGCTAGGATCTTGTTGAGAACCTTGGCATCCATATTCATCAGGGATATTGGTCTGAAATTCTCCTTTTTGATGGGGTCTTTTCCTGGTTTGGGGGATCAGGGTAATGCTGGCTTCATAGACTGAGTCTGGAAGTTTTCCTTCTGTTTCTATTTTTTTAAGGAATTTTCAAGAGAATTTGAAGAAAGAAAATTCAATAGAATAGGTATTAATTCTTCTGTGAATGTTTGGTAGAATCCCCAGGGAATCCATTAGGTCCTGTGCTCTTGTTTTTTGGGAGGTTTTTGATCACTGCTTCAGTCTCTTTACTAGATGTTAGTCTATTCAGGTTGTCAGTTTCTTCCTATTTCAGTCTTGGAAGTTTATTCGTTTCCAGGAATGTATCCAGTTCTCCTAGATTGCTTAACTTATTGGCATAAAACTGTTGATAATTTCTGATGATCGTTTCTATTTCCTTGGTGTTAGTTGTGATCTCTCCCCTTTCATTCACAAATTTATTAATTTGGGTCCTCTCTCTTTTCTTTTGGATTAGTTTGGCCTTTGTTTTATTGACCTTATTGATTCTTTCGAAGAACCAACTTCTTGACCTTTTTGATGTGTTCCACTGTATCTCTAGATTCTATCTCATTGATCACTGCTCTAATCTTGATTGTGCATGGGGTTGTGCATGGGGTTGGCTTAATTTGTTGTCAATTTTCCAGTAATTTAAGGTGTAAAGAGAGCTAGTGTATTTGGGATTTATCAATTTTGGGGGGGGAGGTGAGGCTCGGATGGCTATCTAATTCCCCCTTAGGACCACCTTTGCCATGTCCCATAGGTTTTGGACTGATGTGTCTTCATTCTCATTGGTTCCATGAATTGTTTAAGTTCTTATTTGACTTCCTAGTTGTTCCAAACATTCTTAAGCAGGGTGGTCTTTAGCTTCCAAGTGTTTGAATTCCTTCCAAACTTTTTCTTGTGGTTGAGTTCCAGTTTCAAAGCACTGTGGTCTGAGAATATGTGGGCAATAATCTCAATCTCTTGGTATTGGTTGAGCCCTGATTTGTGACTCAGTATGTGGTGAATTCTGGAGAAAGTTCCGTGTGCACTTGAGTGGAATGTTCCGTATATACCTATGAGGTCCATCTGGTCCAATGTGTCATTCAAAGCTCTTATATCTTTATTGAGTTTCTGCATGGATGATCTGTCTATTACATGTGGCATGGCATGTTAAGATCCCATACTATTAATTATTCATATCAGTCTGACTGTTTTGATTAACAGTTGGCTTATGTAGTTGGCTGCTGCCATACTGGAGGCATAAATATTTACAATTGTTAAATCATCTTGGTGGATAGACCCATTAAGAATGATGTAGTGTCCTTCCGTATCTCTGACTACAGTCTTTAGTTTAAAATCTAATTTATCTGATATGAGAATTGCTATACCAGCTTTCTTTTGAGGCCTGTTGGCATGAAAGATGTTTCTCCATCCCTTCACTTTCAGTCTGGATCTATCTTTAGGTTCCAAAAGGGTCTCTTTACGACAGCATATGGACTGGTCCTGTCAATTTATCCAATCTGCAACCCTGTGCCATTTTATGGGGGCATTTGGGCCATTCACATTGAGAGTGATTATTGAAAGATACGTTTTTATTGATATCATGTTGCCTATGATGTCCTTGTTTCCATAGATTGTCTCTGTAAATTTCTGTTCTTTGTCACTGTGTGGTTCTTTGTTCTTTTATAGAACCCTCCCCCCTTAATATTTCTTGTAGTGCCAGCTTGGTGGTCATGTAGACTTTTAAGCCTTGCCAGTCTTGGAAGCTCTTTATCTCTCCATCTATTCTGAATGGCCTTGATGGATAAAGTATTCTTGGCTGCATGTTCTTCTCATTTGTTTCCCTGAATATGTCTTGCCAGCCTTTCTGGCCTGCCAGGTTGCTGTGGACAGGTGTGATGTTATTTTGATGGTCCTCCCTCTGTATGAAGGGGTCTCTTCCCCCTACCTGCCCTGAAGACATATTCTGATTTTATAAATCAGAAATTTCACAATTATGTGTCTGGAGGTCTTTCTAGCCTTGTTGTTCTTGGGTGGTGTCTTCTCTGCCTCTAGGACATGAACACTTGTTCCATTCTCCAGGTTAGGAAAATTTTCATCCAGGATTTATTCAACTATATCTTCTAGGGCTCTCTCTTTCTTCTCCCCCTCATTCTTCCCAGTAATTTTGACACTGGAACATTTCATGGCATCCTTTTTAGCCTAAGTCTGTTGTCATGGCTTCTAAGCTACTTGTTCCAGGCCTCCTCCTTATTCTTCTTTTCTATCCATTATTTTCTAGATCAGTAAATTGATCTTCTGCCTTTTTTACCCTAGCTGTTAGAGTATTTAGATTAGATTGGATCTCTCTGATAGCATTTTTAACTTCTGCAAGATTTGCTCTCACTTCAGCCCTTAGAGATTCTATGTTTCCACTAATGGTCTTTGAAAACCTAGCTAGTGCTAGGTGTTACTCTGTTTTTGTTACTCTGATTTCCATTTACAACACCTTGTTTATGTTGATATCCAATAGTTCTGTACCAGAGGTCACGGTCTCTGAATTTTTCCTCTGTTGGGTATTCCTCCTCCTAATAATTTTGGTGAGAGGTGGATGAGGGGATGTACAGCTGAATATATCAACTACGATCCAGACAAGGTGCAATCTGGAACATTGCAGAGCTATCGGAAGTCACCACCAAAAAGAAAGAAAAAAAAAACAAAAACAAAAACAAAAAAAACAAAAAAGGGAGAGAGAAAGAGAGGGAGAAAGAAAAAAGAGAAGGCCCAGCCAAAATGAGCCCCCAAAGTAAGATTCATAATGTATATGAACAGAAATGAACAAACAAAAAGACTGACAAAATTAAATGAGAAAAAAAGAAATAAATGAAATAAAAAAAGAAATAAAGAAAAGAAAAGAAATAAAGCCAAAATAAACTCCAAGAATAAGATTTCTATAATACCAGAAAGAAAAAAAGATATGCAGAAACACTGACAGAAGAAAAAGTTGGAAGGTGGTTATAAATCCTCAGTGTGGGTGAGGAATGTTATTTTGGTTCTTCCTGGGAGTATCTTGATATCTTTGTTAAAGGACTCAACTTTCCAGAGATAAAGGGAGATTAAAACTGGTTTATATACAGGGATAGTACTGAATAGGGAAAAAGGAATACCTTGACACTTATATCTATATGTATATTTAAAAAAGAGAAAGAAAGAAAAGAAAAAGTAAAACACATGTATATGTATGAAAAACATTCAAGTTAAAAAAGTTATTATGAAATATATTGTATTAAACCTCTAATTGTAATGTTAAGTATGTTAAAAAATTTTTTAAAAACAAGAATCCTGAGAATGAATTTTTAAAAAGTTATATCTATGAAATTTACAGGTTTTAGGGAAATACCATTAGCTAATATATTGCTTTTCCCCCTGATATTGGAGTTTTATAGTTTTTGGAGACCATGTGGTGATTGTTTTCTCATTCTTTTGGCTTGTCTTATGGGGGAGGAGCCTGCCGCATTGTTTTTCAGTCAGTCTTGCTTGGGCTGAGTCTCCCCGACCCCTCTCGAGGGGCTGGGCTCTGTGGAAACTGGTTTTTCAGGGTTTTGTTCTCTGGAGGTTTTTTTCCTTTGGCGGCTTTTTGGAGGTTTAGTGGAAAGCAAACTGCACCCTGACCTCTGCCTCTGAGAGAAGCCTCAGTCTACTCCCCTCTGTGGTCCAGAAAACATAGACGACCCCCGCCCCCGCAACCTTCGCTGAACAACACAACCTCCCACAATCAGTGCGCTCCCCCAGCCACTGCCTCAGTGGTCACCAGAGGTGCCTGCTTGTCTCTGCACCTCCGTGCCACTAAAGCTGTGAGTGATATTGGTCTAGGGAGCCCCCTTCCAGAGGCTGCCTTTGCCAGGACTACTGTCCAGGCCCAAAGCAGGGTTTGTTCGTGGGAGGCTGCCATTGAGGCACCCTGACCAGAGATCATGCAACGTTCTCTCAGGCCTGGCCTGGAATCATTCAGATCCTTTGGCCAGTGACAGAAAGCCACAGTCCCAGAGAGCACCCGCTGGTGCCCACACCAGACTCTCACACACGGGCGATAGTGCACACAGACCCCACGGTCCATGCAGGGCATGAAGAGTGTGGAAGTCTGTGGACCTAGAGAGCACCGGCAGGAGCTCACACCAGACTCTCACGTGCGGGCAGGAGTGCACACAGCCAAGTGGTGGTGCAGGCAGCAGAAAGCTGGGGGCTCAGGGGCCATGGACTGGAGGCTCTGCCACACTCTCTCTGGCATGGGTTGTCATCGGTAGTGGCCATCCTAGGTCTGTGGGACTAGGCCATGTTTGTGACTGCCTGATTCCATCAGTTGCCCCTTAAGATCTCTTGCTCTTTTTGAGTTCTTTTAACCAGACTCCAAGTTACTGCTGGCCTCCTACCACAGGGCACTTTTGTATTGGGGTATTGCTTTCCAATGGGGTTGCTTCTGGTGGCTCCCTCCCCCTTCTGTTTATGTTCTGATAACCGTCTGAGCATCCCCACTCTGCTTTACCTCTCAACTGGTGTCTTCTGCTCTCACAGAGATCAGAAGTGTATAATCTTACATCTCAGAATGATTTCCTAGATGTTCAGAGTGTTCTGGTAGATATGTAGCTCAATTTAGGGAACGGGTTGAAACAGAGTCTCCTGCTTCTCCGCCATCTTGCCCCTGCTTCCCAAGGACACTATTTAATGCTCAGTTCACTATCACATTGAGAAAGTTGTGGGAGTTTAAGATTCATTTTATCTGAAAATAATGAAACTCGGGAATCTAGTTAAGGGAAAGGAATAGGAAGTAAGCATCATGTTTGACCACCTAGAAATTATCCAAGTTCATAATTTTATTTTCAAGTTCTTTTCTATGATGAAGCAGAAGTGTTCCCATAAGAAGCCAAAGTTTCTACTATGACGACTAGATTCTTTACTGCATTGCCTAGAGGCAAAAAATACAGAAATATCATTACTTTGAAAAACAAATCTTGCTTTATATAACATGCTTTTTAGGTTAAAAACAAGGTATATTTTTGGGAAAATATACAGAGTCTTACTATTATAATAAAAAATACTATTTGCACTATAAGCAAGAAGTACAAAGTTAAACAAGTATATTAGATCCAATTCTATTTACACCATGAGAAAACACTCATCATTGTATTTTAACTGATGTTTTATAAAAATCAGGAACTTAAAAAAAAATCAGGAAGTTTGTTGCACAGGCAGAAATTCTCAAAAATTTTTTTTTCTTTCCTCTCAAGGAAGAAATCCAATTCTTCTTCTTTTTTTTTTTTAAAGATTTTATTTATTTATTTATTTGACAGAGAGAGACCCCGAGTAGGCAGAGAGGCAGGCAGAGAGAGAGGGGGAAGCAGGCTCCCCGCTGAGCAGAGAGCCCGATGTGGGGATCGATCCCAGGACCCTGAGATCATGACCTGAGCTGTAGGCAGAGGCTTTACCCACTGAGCCACCCAGGTGCCTTCAATTCTTTTTTTTTCTTAAGAAGTTGCCAATGAAATTATTATTCTAACTCTAAAGTATCCCAAAGAGAAAATAAGTAAAGCATTTAGGTTTCAGTTGGGAACCAAATTGGAAAGGGTTCTACTATTTATAATTTCAATCACTAAATTAACAATAAAAGTATAATCTGGTAACATTTCAACATTCAGATAACATGCCCTTGAAAACCATGATGTTTCCCTGACATTGGGTCTGCAAAAAGCTTTGGAACAATAATTGTTAATACACCAGTTATATATAACTTTTTCAACAGGTCATGTCAATGAAAAAGTCAGGATGCTTGGAGGGTAGATTAATTTGGGGTGGAAGGAAAATGCTAAGAGTCAAAAAATGGTGTCTTCTTAGTCATGATTTAACTTCAAATAAAACTTGATTATAAAATGTGCTTTTAGGGGCACCTGCATGGCTCAGTTAGTTAAACATCTGTCTTTGGCTCAAGTCCTGATCCTGGAGTCCCGGGCTGGAGCCCAGTGTCTTGTCAGCCTCCCTACTTGGCCGAGAGTCTGCTTTCTCCCTCTCCCCTGCCCCTGCCCCTGCCCCTACTCATTCTCTCTTTCAAAAAAAAAAAAGTGAAATCTTTAAGATGTGTTTTTAGTGAAGATTTGCTAAAGCAAAACAAATTCTGATCAGTGCAATATTTGATAAGGTTAGTAAACATTTCTGAAAATCATAAATGCTTCAAATAGAGGTTTTAGAGATATAGGCACATTGCTTCTAAATTTAAGGTGTTGCAAATACTTTGAGGGTACCGCTTTAAACATCGCCCTAATCAAAATCCTAGACTGGTTCTCATGTGAGAACAAGATGTTCTATAAAATCAGAAATCAAAGAGAAGTACTTCAGGATTAGAAGTGGACGTGGGATCAACATTTGAAGCTAAAAGGTCAATCTAATACATTATCAAACACCTGTGGAAATGGATTCCCATTCTAACAAGTGACTATGTATTGTTTAATAAACTTTCATGTTTCAAAAAAATAATAATAGGGACACCTGGGTGGCTCAGTTGGTTAAGCGGCTGCCTTCGCTCAGGTCGTGATGCCAGCGTCCTGGGATCGAGTCCCACACCCGGCTCCTTGCTCGGCAGGGAGCCTGCTTCTCCCTCTGCCTCTGCCTGCCACTCTGTCTGCCTGTGCTCGCTCTCGCTCCTCTCTCTCTCTCTGACAAATAAATAAATAAAATCTTTAAAAAAATAATAAACTTCCATGTTTCAATCAGACTCTGCCATTTAATAGCTGTGACTTTGGGCAAGTTACATAATGTCTTGAACCTCTTTTCCTATGGAAGCTAAGAACAACCAGTACCTCCTAACCCATTGTGGATGAAAGGCCATGGTAAAGACTAATTCTATAACAAGTTTCCTTCCTTTTACTATGTGTTGAGTGTTTCCAAACCAACTAATGTCTGTGTTTCTCTAATAATATATTTTTTTCTCTAATAATATTTTTATCTGCTATTCCATTTTCCCCCACAGATAAAAGTTCCAATGAAGATATTTCCCTCAAGCCCACAATACTTCTTCCTTCAATTGCCGAAGAACACTCCATAGGGCTGGAACGCATCTTGGTCTTCTTGAGGACTTTCCCCCT
Source organism: Martes martes (assembly GCF_963455335.1). NCBI lineage: Eukaryota > Metazoa > Chordata > Mammalia > Carnivora > Mustelidae > Martes > Martes martes. Next base: position 86,801,578 of record NC_137902.1, on the reverse strand, counting down.
GATTTTATCAAGATGTATTGGAAAGAATAGAATGGCAAACCAATTCTGAAATCCCGGCTGGGAGACACCATGAAAACAAATGACACATACATGAAATTCAGCTGGCTGACTGTGACTGGAGTGTCAATGGATAAAGGACACAAAGGTATCATCAAACATGAGTGCAATAATGGAAGGATTGATCAAGAGATTCTTTCTCCTTCAATAAACAAAGGTATGTGCTTACAGAAAAAGATATAACCTCCTAGAAACTTTTTTTCCACCAAAGGGAATACTGTACCTTTCTGTCAAGTATTAATGGAAAAAAAAGGACTAGAAGTCTTTCTTTCATGTTGATGTTTTTAACAGTTGCATAATGTCCTGCTATATGTCCCCATGGAATCGAAATAGTATAGGCTTTGGAACATACAGAGAAAATGAGAAAGACAAAATCACTTGCCCTTTCTCCCCTTAGTTTTGTCATCCGAAATATTAAGGTCACAGTGATGTTTTTAGTGTCATTGTATGCATCAAATGCAACAATACACATGAAAGCACCTAGCAACCTCACACACAATAAACTCACAAAAGACCAGTTTTGATGATCTTACTCGATCAGGAAATAAGAACAATTATACATCTTTCAGGGATGTTTTACTCAACATTCAAATACCCTCTCATTTCAATCTTGCTCTACCCAAAGTATAAATCACAAACAATAAGATGAAGGCAACAAAATGCTGTTCATTTCTTGGAGCCACATTGCAGCTCTACAGAAAATAATAATTTGGCTGCTGAGGTTTTAATATGGTCTTGGGTTTCTCAAATTTAGATTTTATATATCACAGCAAGGTGAAATTTCAAGTGAAGATTGAGTGAGTCTAACGTGCCTCTTTTTCCATTGTACACAGGAATGTATTCCTTACCATTGGTAAATGCTGCTCAGCAAACGTTATTACAGCTCTAGTATGTGCCAGGTGTGGGAGCGATGCAGGATGAACTACTGTCCCAAGGAGGATCACTACAGTAAGGCCAATATACTTTTCCTAACCACTCAAGGTTATTTGTGATTCAGGCATGGTATCCCAAATTAGCCTCATTGGTGCGGACTCTAGTCATATTTAGAAAGTGTGTGCAGACGGCTGAATGTTCCCTGGCCAGGCAGTGGTTCAGTAACTCACCAGACTCAGAAGTCAACTCCTGAGCATTAACATCACAGATTAAGGCTCCAGAGAGCCCATGAGAAGGAATTTTTGTTTGTACTTTCCCCTGCTCTTAAAGAGCAATTTTTCAGCAGTGGGTGGAAAGCACATAACAAGACCTGTGAAGAGCTTTCTATATAGAAGTCTAAAATTTTAAAGTCAGTCTTCATCTTCTTGGATCTGTTAAAAAGAAAGCCATAGAGATGCCTGGGTGTCTCCATTGGTTAAGCGTCTGCCTTATGCTCAAGTCATGATCTGAGTGTCCTGGGATCAAGTCCCACTGGATCCCTGCTCTTCTCCCTCTGCCTGCTGCTCCTCTTGCTTGTGTTCTCTCTCTCTCCCTGATAAAAAAATAAATAAAATCTTAAAAAGAAAAACCCTACAGACCCAAAATGGAAACCTTTAACTTAAGGCCCAGGTCACTAAATGAAAACTTCCTGTCTAACTCAAGTACATTTCAACCCCAGAAGAGACCTTGAAGCAGTGAACATGGGAGTTTCCTGTTCAGCCCCAGGAAAATTCCTGATTGATCCTTACCATTCCTCTTAGGAGGGAAATAATACCTAATACAATGGATTTAAAAAAAAAAAAATTTACCCATTTATTTGACAGTAGAGACCGCAACTAGGCAGAGAGGCAGATGGCGGGGGGGTGGGGGGGAACAGGCTCCCTGCTGAGCATAGAGCCCAATGTGGGGCTCCATCCCAGGACCCTGAGATCATGACTTGAGCCAAAGGCAGAGGTTTAACCCACTGAGCCACCCAGGCATCCCACAATGGACTTTTTGCTATCGATTTCCTTTTTTCTTCTTTTCCTTTGCTGTAATCCTTTGGAGCTCACCTACATTTGCAAGGTGGGATGATGCCTCACTCGTGAATTGATTGATTAATACAGCCTTTGTATCTTTAACATTTACTTGGTTGAATTTTTGCTATTTAATAAATTTGGTGGCAGCAATGGGATCAGAAGTGGCCTTCCATGGACATTCAGACACAAGGAGAAACAGGTGTGGGAGCCTTGAGTCCTTTGTGTTCCCTGTCTTTCCTGCTATTTTCAAGTCCTGTGGATGGGTTCCTCTTGGTTCTCAGCTCCCTTTTCTTTCTATTCAGGCTCCTGATCTAATTGGCTTTCAGGTCAGCATGGGCTGGCCAAGGGTTATGCCCAGAGCCCAGCTGAGCTGGCGTGTTTATCTAGAGCTCCATTGAGCGCACATATTTGCCCAGAGCCCAGTTGAACTGGCAGAAACATCTGCCCCGAGCCAAACCCCTAAGCTTTCAGATCCCAGTACCCTGGGTATAATCCAAGCATGGTTCCAAGGAGAATTGTTGGTGCACACAGAGCCTTCCTTGTCCAGAGCACAGTAGTATCTTTACGGCCCATACACCAAGGTGTACACTGTTGTTTGTCTCCTTTTGTTTGTAGATAAAGACTACTCTTAATAGGGATCTCAGAGGCAGAATAACCTACAAAAATTGGAAGGCATTGGTCAAGCATTCAAAAGCTATTAGAACCCTTGCCACCCCAAGAACACCCCTTGATAATATAAGTTTGTCAGGGTGTGGGTAGGCAGGACAATAAGTCAGCCATTAACTTCAAGAAAACTCGTGTACTGAGAGCTAACACTGGAACACACACACAATCCCCAACTCCAGGACACTGCAAGGTGTTAGCTCTGCTCAGAAAAGTCTTAGCTCCTAGGATCATTAAATTATAATGAGTCAAGCTCACCACCTTCTAGTCCACCTGCTTATTGTACAACTAACAGCTATTGTCCCAAATGCTACAGATATCTAGCAAACATGGCAAGATCCTACTAAGCTTGTTTTGTGTCCTAAGGAACTGGCTTGGTAACTGTCAAATATAACGGTCAAAAATAAGGCCTGACAGAAATGTGAACTACAACTTATTTGTGGATATATAGCTGGGCAGAAATGGATGTTAATTCCATTAGTGGTTAGTTTCCTACCATTCTGCTGCCAGCCCTCAGGACAATTAGAACCTAGAAATACAATGTCCAAAATGGGGAACTTTCCAATTAGATAAGATCACTTAAGAAATACACTTAGAAGCAAGCATTCTCCAGTTAAGCAGACTAAGACACCTCTGTTAATTGGCAAGCAGAAGTCTCTAAAATGTTTCAAAATTCCAAAGTCACTGAAACATTCATTGTAAAAATTTAATGACAAATTAAAGGTTGGAGAAGTACCTAAAACAGAAAAACAGAAAAACCTATCGAAGACTGACATAACTCCTCATGCTCCTCTTTTTGCTCCTTTGAGCACTCATTCTAGTCTGAATTGTTTTTCCACTCTGCAGACTACACAGCCATAAACAGATGTCTGACATGGTCATGTACAGTATCTACCTTCATGGGAGGGTCCCCAAGCGAGCTCTTCCCAGACCTGATGAAACTGGATGGTTTCTGGCAAGCTACTATATAGGTATCATACAGGCGGGTGGAAATTCTAGTAAAGTCCAGGGCCTGCAGAAGGGGTCCTGCAAAAACTGGCACTGTAGAGGGATGGGTACAAACCATTAGCAGAATTAGCTCCTTCCAGATCTCTCTGTCTGCAGTGCTTGATCCAGAGAGGATAATAAAATTTCACATTGTCTCATCCTTCCAAGTCCAGACCCATTCCGACGGATCCCTTCTCTCACAGAGATAGGCTACTGCCTTCTTGCTGGAGGCATCCTGCATAACTGTTCTTAGCTTTCTGCCTGCTGGGGACCTGCGGCTGGTTGGTTCCTTCCTTTGGCTCTCGCTGTGAGTGACTCTGGATCTTGGGAGAGAGTATCTTTGCACCCTCTTTGGGAGCCCATCTTATACCCAAGCAGGGTCATTCCTTACTGCCAGAAATCCTTAAAATTCAAGTTACACACCCAGAGGGAAGGAAGCAAATTGAAGCTCATGTGCTGGATAGGTTGGACCAACAACACAGGATGTCATTTCATGTAAATACAAGGCTGTGAGTCATTGAGAGCAACTGTCTTCACAAATCTGAGCAGAACTGTAAATGCAGCTCTTTCAGCAATCCAAAGTTCCCCTACTCCTTTTCTGGATCTCCCAACTTCTCCTGCTTATCAAAGGGGGCTTATAAAAGTTTGGCTTTTTTTCTCCTTAAAGTTATACATCTTATCGTATCTTTGAAATATAAGACCAACCTACAGATGCCCGAGACTGAGGGAAACAAAAGGAAAGGTGCCTTTTGAAAACACAAACTGCTGATAATACATAAATATAAAATACGAACTGCTAAAGGGATCCTGTGCCTACACTCTAGCACAGTCTCCCTAATATTCCAGGGACACAAACTGATCTTAACGTTTTCTCCATACGTGTTAGTGACACTAGGCTCCATGCAGTGCTCTTTGTGTCCACAAATACATGTTGTCAATGTGAGATATTTTTCTCACTGGATGGATATTGCCAAATTAATTTGTAGAGAGCTACAGGTACTTGTAAGAATTGGGCATTCTAAAACTGTCAGAAAGATAGAAACTAACCTAAATGTGTTCCAAATCCATATGATCTGGGCAAATAGACTTGGCTTTCGTTATCAGCACTAAAATTAAAACTTTTGTGTGCCTTGGTTTACTAAAATAAGTAGATGTGATCTCTATTCCAAAATGTTAAAAAAATAGCTTGGAAGAATGACAAGCTTTTATGTTTCCTAATTTCAAATTTTTTAAATTTTAATTAATTTTTATTTTATATTGTAAGATTTTATTTTAATTCCAGCTACTCAACACACCATGTTATATTAGTTCCATGTGTGCAGTACAGTGATTCAACACTTCCATCCATCACATGTGCACATCAGGACAAGCACAACTTGCAGTCCTCATCTCCTACTTCACTGATCCCATCCCATGTCTCACACAATTTTTATGGGTAATCTCAGTGAAACTGTTAGGAACAAGTTACATTGAATAGATGTAAATAAAGTTAGAAATTTTAGATAAAGTCTTAGTCTTCCAAATCTTTTTGGTAAACTGAAACTTTAATGTTTTGGTGAGTTAGGTCAATGGTTAAATGAAATTACTGTCATTAAATATCTAGATCATTACTAGGTAAGATAATACTAAGTTATTAGTAAATGAACATGAGTTTATCTCCTTTTGGTTACCTTATTGCAAAGAAACTGGGCTTGTTTTTAAATGCATTTTCTGCTTTCCTGAAAGATTGTTTAATGAAGAAGCACATATTTCAGCAAATTATGAAATGCATTCATACATTTCCCAACCTAAAGAATACTTGTTCACAGTTCACAACTGCTTTCTTTAAAAATGAAACTTTCCAAGAGTTAAGAACTCTAAGTAATGTAATGAAGGCTACTGAAAATAATAAGAAAAACAACTCAGAATGCAAAAATGTAAGATATGTGTTTTTCATAAGTAAAGGAATGAGGAACGGAAATCTATTTTTTTTTTCAGGATAAAAAAGAAAGGAATTTTGTTTTACAGCAAAGCTGGTTACCTAAAGAGGGTAAACTCAGGACAAAAATCTGAATGTAAAAGAGAAAGTTGTAAAGCCTTCTAAAAAGGGAATGTTTGGAAAGGAATGTCATGCATGGTCAGGAGGGCTTAAGATTGGAACGAAGAATTTTCTAATCAAAAGTAAGCTGGTAAAACATCAGAATTTGGTTGTCCTTCCTCAAGAGAATGAAGGATTTTGTGGATTTTTTAAAATTTTCTTTGGAAGGGCGCCTGGGTGGCTCAGTGGGTTAAGCCTCTGCCTTCGGCTCGGGTCATGATCCCAGGGTCCTGGGATCGAGCCCCGCATCGGGCTCTCTGCTTGGTGGAGAGCCTGCTTCCTCCTCTCTCTCTCTGCCTGCCTCTCTGCCTACTTGTGGTCTCTGTCAAATAAATAAAAAAATCTTTAAAAATTTTTTTTTTTCCTTTGGAGTATTGGCCCACTTCATTCTCTTTGACCTGGAACATCCCTAAGGATTTGCTAAATTAATTTAGCTTATTTGATATGTTAAATTACATGGGAATCATTGTCAAATAAAACTTCATACTAAGTTTTTTTTTTTTTGGTATTATAGTTGTAAGATTGTGGCTCATGTAGATAAGGTCCATTCTGGTTCAACAAAACATGGCTCCTCATTGCCAGATGCAGGCCATCCTGATGTCCTTGTAACATGGCACCTGTTTCCTTCTGAATCAGAGAGAAGAAGGTGGGTAAAGAATGGGAGTGACTTAAAGAAAGAGTCAGGGCTACGGGAAAACCAAGACAACCACTCGGTTCTTCCCAGATCCCTGGCAAGCCCCATTTTTCTTGATTGTTTTTTTCATTCCTTCACCCACCATAGGGCATTTAAGATGATTCAAATGATAAATGGACATCAGTGGGAAGTCTTCTAAAACAGTAAAAAAAAAAAAAATGTTCATCATCACTAGCCATCAGGGAGATTCAAATTAAAACCACATTGAGATACCACCTTACACCAGTTAGAATGGCCAAAATTAGCAAGACAGGAAACAACGTGTGTTGGAGAGGATGTGGAGTCAGGGGAACCCTCTTACACTGTTGGTGGGAATGCAAGTTGATGCAGCCACTTTGGAGAACAGTGTGGAGATTCCTCAAGAAATTAAAAATAGAGCTTCCCTAGGACCCTGCAATTGCACTACTGGGTATTTACCCCGAAGATACAGATGTAGTGAAAAGAAGGGCCATCTGTACCCCAATGTTTAGAGCAGCAATGGCCATGGTCGCCAAACTGTGGAAAGAACCAAGATGTCCTTCAACGGACGAATGGATAAGGAAGATGTGGTCCATCTACATTATGGAGTATTATGCCTCCATCAGAAAGGATGAATACCCAACTTTTGTAGCAACATGGATGGGACTGGAAGAGATGATGCTGAGTGAAATAAGTCAAGCAGAGAGAGTCAAGTATCATATGGTTTCACTTATTTGTGGAGCATAACAACATGGAGGATATGGGGTGATGGAGAGGAGAAGGGAGTTGAGGGAAATTGGAAGGGAAGGTGAACCATGAGAGACTATGGACTCTGAAAAACAGCCTGAGGGTTTTGAAGGGGCGGGGGGTGGGAGGTTGGGGGAACCAGGTGGTGGGTATTAAGGAGGGCACGTATCGCATGGAGCACTGGGTGTGGTGCAAAACAATGAATACTGTTATGCTGAAAATAAAAAAAAATTTTTAAAAAGCAAACAAACAAAACCTGTTTACCTAGTGTCTAACCAAGTGTCTAACTTGTCAGGTCCATAATCCTGAACAACTTTTTGTCTCCAGAGGTTTCGGGTCTCCTTCCTGTGGACCCTTTGAACACCTGCAGCTGGGTTCATTCCACTGCCACTTAGTAGGGTTTGTCATATACCTTTGTTGTTGTTTCTGTATTTTCTGGATCAGTTAAAGCCTTTCCCTGCCGAGAGACTGATGATTGCACTGTGACAAAGACCCTGTTAAAAATGGGTTTCTCCCTTGGGGCACACTTTCTGTGATCGCCAGTGACCAGGGCACATATTTCACTGGGCAAACCACAGGAGCCTTTAGGAAATTCTTGCAGACTTCGTTGAATTGTCTCAGTGTACAACCTTTTACTGATCCATTGTGTTGCACGCTGGTCTATCCAACTACTGTAAGACTGCGATGTCCAGTGCTCAAGCCTGTCATCAACAGGTTATGGAAGCCTTCCTAGATCACAGTTAAAAGGATCCTCTCCAACACAGTTCAGCCTGGTGATTAAGTATTTGAGACACATCATTAGAGGAAGGCAACCCTTGAAAGCCAGTAAAAGAGGGACCTTGCTAAGTCTCCTTCTGCAAAACTCATAGGTATTGAGCCTCCAGTGCACATCCCACAGCTACAGAAGTCTCCACCTGACACCTGGTCCTGCACAGACCCTTGATATTTCCGAATCTACTTGGAAGAAAGTGAAATAGCTGACATCTAGGTAGACCGTGCTCACCCAAGACAATGGATCAAGACTCTAAGCTTTGACCAAACCTGTGATCATTTCTCTCTCTTCTCTTTTCCTTTATTCTGGCAATGGCCTGGAAAGGTAACACCCTCATCTGTATTGTCCAACCGGGTCATTACTACAGCAGTATCCTCTGGAATTTAGAGCTACCTTTTATTTCAGGCTACCAGAAAAGTCAACCCTGGTCTGAAATTACTCAAGCTAAATAAGACATTTCATTGGTTAACTTCCCTACATTCATGTTCTGAGTTAGAAGGGAACTACCAGGAAAAATTGTGTTCCAAGATTCATGTCTTTGGCTGGCCTTACTTCCCTGGTTAGGGACAAACGTAGATGGAGTATGATCAAGACCTTTTCCTTCGTTCTTGAAATTGTTGCAGGACCCCTTGCCAAAGCAATGTCTGCCCAACGAGAATCCTTCCACTCTGGCCAAAGGAGTTCTTGAAAATAAGACAGCCCTTGGTTATCTCTTAGCTGAGCAAGGCTGGGTCTGTGCAGTAGACAACAGCATGTGCTAAACCCGGATGAACAGTTCTGGGGGAAGTTGAAGCCCAATAACATCAGATTACTGAGGAAGCCACGTGGCTTAAAAGAGTGACTCCTTCAGCAGGGTCTTTCTTACTCGTTTGTTTTTAATTGCTTTGAGTCTTGGAGTACATAGCCTCAAGTTGCACTCCAAACATTGGGAATTATCTGGTTTATCATAATCAATATAATCTGTGTGGTGCTTTATGTTTTCTCAAAAGCTCTAAATGCAAAACAGAGACACTAACGTGCATACTAATGATCTTTCTAAGACTGGAACATCAGGAAAAAAAAAAAAGAAGAGCATGACCAACTCAAAAATTGTAAGACTGCAGTGGCGACCTGTGAACATCACAAGGGTTAATCAGAAAGGTCAAGAACTCTGAATACTACACTGAGGAGCAACAAGTACTGTGAGCACTTCAGAGCAGTTGCTGAGAGTGGCGTTAATGCCTTCAATTTAGATCTCTCAGTTAAGCTGAGAGTCTGATCAAAAGCTGGGGTTGTTGAAAAGGAAAACCACAGGCTCAAAATGCCCTCACATGGCTTAAGGCCCTAAGTTGGTAAGTCAAGACTTAATACCCACCCAACTGCAGTTTCAACATCCAGAACTATATAACCTTTAGCCAGTCCAGGTGGGAATTTCCTGGTCAGCGCTAGGAAGTCTACTGATTGGCCCCCTCTGTTTCCCTTAGGAGGGTGATCTTGCCAAAAACAATGGATTCTTAGCTGATTATGTTTTATTTTCTCCCTTGCTGTCTTATTTTTAAGATTTATTTATTTGTGGAGGGGTCAGAGGGAGAGGGAGAGCGAAACACAAACAGGCTCTGTGCTGAGCACAGATCCTTGTGAAGGGCTGGATCCCAAGACCCTGAGATCAGGACCTGGGCCAAAGCCAAGAGTGTGACACTTAATCTGACTGCACCACCCATGCACTGCATCTCACAGGCTATCTTGGAAGTCAATTCTTTCTGGTGGCCACGTGGAGCGCCCCTCTATCTACTGGATAGGATACTATCCAAGTCATTAGTAGATCAATTAATACAGCCCATTAGGTCTCAAAACTTACTGGGCTGCATTTGTCTTATTTCACAGATTCATATTTTGTGCATTTACCTTTGTTTACCTTTTATATACCATAAACATTTACCTTTTCTTTCACCTGGAGTGTGATGAAGATCCCATGAAATCATGTCAGTGAAAATGCTTGCCGTGGAAAACATAACAGGGGTGAATTTATTCATATTAATGCACATCTTATCCTAAAAGTAACACAAGTATGATCACAGAGACAGCCCCAAGGTTTCAGTTCTACTGCTAACAGAGCGCAAAGCATAAATTTAACATAATCACTGGGCTAAGTGTGCTGTTAAATTTTGATTTTTCTGGTGACCAGAGCAAAGTAAAATGGAGAGTTAAGTTCCCCAGTGAGCATTACGGTAAGGGAGAAGTTCTTGTTTATGATGTATTTCACTCGACACTTATTTCTCAAATGAGTATCTCCCAAGGTCTTCTCATACAACAAAGCCAACGAGGGCATTTCTGTTCATGCAATTCTACGGTGGACATCTAGTGCTGGTTCTTGGGAGCGTTTTTTTCTTTTAGTTTTTGAGAAAAGCTTGTTCATATGTCCGTACACTATACGTGGAAGCCCAGAACAGTGAGTGATTCTGAAGACAAATAAAACTCATCTTTTCCATGATTTTGACCAGCCTGGGTTGAGAAAGAGCACTTAGACACATAGACACATTTTGTTATGCAAACTGTTTCCTTAATGTCTGTATGTCAATTGATGCACATGATGTTAAAAGATTTTTATTTATCTTTTTTTTTTGTATTTAATTTTTTTTTAAATTTTTTATTTATATTCAGCGTAACAGTATTCATTGTTTTTTCACCACACCCAGTGCTCCATGCAATCTGTGCCCTCCCTAATACCCACCACCTGGTTCCCCCACCCTCCCACCCCGCCCCTTCAAAACCCTCAGGTTGTTTTTCAGAGTCCATAGTCTCTCATGGTTCACCTCCCCTTCCAATTTCCCTCAACTCCCTTCTCCTCTCCATCTACCCTTGTCCTCTATATTATTTGTTATGCTCCACCAATAAGTGAAACCATATGATACTTGACTTTCTCTGTTTGACTTATTTCACTCAGCATAATCTCTTCCAGTCCTGTCCATGTTGCTACAAAAGTTGGGTATTCGTCCTTTCTGATGGAGGCATAATACTCCATAGTGTATATGGACCACATCTTCCTTATCCATTCATCCGTTGAAGGGCATCTTGGTTCCAGTTTTTATTTTCATTCCAGTTAGTTAACTTAAGATTATATTATTTTCAGGTGCACAATATGATGAATAAAGTCACTGTATGGAAAAGAAGGAGACATTGAAAGCACTTTAAGTTTAGCTTTTTAGGCTATTTTAACACTTAACATAATTACGCCAGCATTTTCCTTCTTGGGATTTACTCCTGTGCCTCTATCTCCAACCCTCTTCCAGAACACACCTGCCGCCAGCCCTTATGCAGGAATTCTCTTAGGGCCCACTGATGACGTCCAGGGCGGGCCAGGCAGCTGCTGGGCAGCGGTAAGGGAGTAAGGAGGGCCTGCGTGGGGGACGCGACAGGGGCGGGGTGGGAAGCACAGCGGGGAGGGGTGGCAGAAACCACAGGGGTTGCAGTGAGGCAGTGGGGCCAACAGGGCGGGGCAGCGGGGAAGCGACGGCTCGGGGTGGCGGGCCGGTGGGCGGTGGCTGGGGTGAAGGGGTGGGGAGGTGGGGAGGCCAACACTGATACAGAGGCACGAGGTGGGACGCACCTGGGCCTCAAGGGGGCGAGGGAATGAGGTGACACGAGGGAGGCACGGCGGGGGAGGCAAGGATTTGGCGGGGGCAGCCAGGCAGTAGCAGCGGGGGACGGGAGGCGGGAACAGCGGGGTGGGAGCCCTTGAAAACGGGGAGGGCAGCAGGGCAGCACTTGGGGGTGGGGAGTGAAGCTAGACAGTAGCTCGCAGGGAGGAGAGGGGACCGGGGAGGGGGATGGAGGCGAGGCCACGCCTGGCGTGGTGGGCTGGACAACAGGCATGTGAAGGGGGCGGGGCTGCGAAGCCGGCGCGACAGCAGCATCTGTACCTGGGACAGCAGAACATCGGCAGTGAGGCGGCGGTAAGGGTCACAGGGACAGAGAAGTGGCGGGGGGAAGGGTTTGCTGGGGCCACATGGAGGGCGGGGCGTGCAGCTGGGCCAGGAAGCAGGGGAGGGCGGGCAGCGGGGAGGCAGTGTCACTGGGTCGCAGTCGCAGAGGTGTTGGGGAGGTGCGGTGCGGTGGCAGTGGCGTTGGCGGGGCACAGTGGGTCGGCAGCAGAGTGGGGGGGCGAAGCAGGACAGTACTGGGGTGGGGGTTAATGGTGGGGGGTGGGCGGGACCAGCGGGGCGGCGGTCTCATGGTAGTGGGGCGGCGGTCTCATGGTAGTGGGGCACGGCAGGTGCAGCAGGGCCACCAAGGAAGGGGCGGTGGCCTTGGAGACCCTGGCAGCAGCAGCAGGCCGGCGGGTGGTGGGGCGGGGATGGGGGCGGGGGCAGGGCGGCAAGAAGGGGCAACGTGGGCAGTAGCTTGGGGACGGCTGCAGCGGCGCTGGGCAGATGTGCAGCGGGACAGCAGGTCCTGGGGTGCGGTAGATATGGGGGGTGGGGCGTGGCAGCGGGAATCAAGGGCAACTCAGTGGGGCAATGGGGCAGTCATGGCATGGGGTGGTAGGTGGGGCCGTGGGGCTGCCCAGGCGGGAGGTGGTGGCAACCAGGTGATGACCCTATGGTCGGGGGGCGGGACCGGTGGGGGAGGGAGCCGGGGTCCCCAGAGCCAGGTGAGGGGACAACCAGGCGGTAGTGGCACAGGAGCGGTGGCGGGTTGTGGTGGGGGAGCTGTGTGACAGCCAAGTGGGGCAGCCAGGCGGCGACTGGGCGGGGGGTGGAATCTAGACAGCAGCACCGGAGTGGGGGTGGGACCAGCCCGGAGGCGGCGGCGGGGCAGCGGCAGCAGCAGCAGCATTGGGGCTGGCGTGGTGGGCGGGCCCATTGTGCCTGTCAAGGGGGCGGGGCAGCAGCAGTGCGGAGGGCGCGGTGGGCGGGCCCACGGTGCACGCCAAGGGGGCGGGGCAGCAGCAGTGCGGAGGGCGCGGTGGGCGGGCCCACGGTGCACGTCAAGGGGGCGGGGCAGCGGCAGTGCGGAGGGCGCGGTGGGCGGGCCCACGGTGCAGGTCAAGGGGGCGGGGCAGCAGCAGTGCGGAGGGCGCGGTGGGCGGGCCCACGGTGCAGGTCAAGGGGGCGGGGCAGCGGCAGTGCGGAGGGCGCGGTGGGCGGGCCCACGGGGCACGTCAAGGGGGCGGGGCAGCGGCAGTGCGGAGGGCGTGGTGGGCGGGCCCACGGTGCACGTAAGGGGGCGGGGCGGTGAAGCGCGGAAGAGGCCGGGGCATAGGGCTGCAGCGGAGCGACGGCAGCTGAGGTAAGGGGGCCGGTGTGAGGGGCGCAGCAGGGTGGCAGGGGTGCACGTGGCGGTAGCATGTGGTGGAAGCCCGGGGAGGGGCCGGATATTCAGGGCGCTAGTAGTGAGGTAATACGCCTGGCAGCGGGGAGGCAACGGAGCAGGGGGGAGGGGGAAGCCGTTAGGCGGCAGTGGGGGGTTCGGGGGTGGGACGGGCCGGGCGTCCGCGAGGCGTCAACGTCACGGCGTGGTGGGCGGGGCTGCATGGGTCTGCGGAGTTGGCAGCCGTGAGACAACACTGAGGTGGGGGGACGGGATCACGGGGAGGGAGCAGGGGTCACCAGAGGCGGGGAAGGGGACAGGTAGTAGCGGCACAGGGAGGGGTGGGAGCTGCGTGGCACCCGAGTGGGGCAGCCGTGTGGCACCTGTGGGGGATGGGTGGAATCTAGGCGGCAGCAGAGGGGGTGTGTGGGGGGGGAGCAGCCCCAGGCAGCGGTGCAGCAGCAGTAAGGCGGGCGCGGTGGGCGGACCCACGGTTAACGTCAAGGGGGCGGGGCAGCAGCAGTGCGGAGGGCGCGGTGGGCGGGCCCACGGTGCAGGTCAAGGGGGCGGGGCAGCAACAGCGGGGCGGGCGTGGTGGGCGGGGCCATCGTGCGTGTCAAGGGGGCGGGGCAGCAACAGCGGGGCGGGCGTGGTGGGCGGGGCCATCGTGCGCGTCAAGGGGGCGGGGCAGCAACAGCGGGTCGGGCGCGGTGGGCGGGCCCACGGTGCACGTCAAGGGGGCGGGGCGGTGAAGCACGGAAGAGGCCACGGGCATAGGGCTGCAGCGGAGCGACGGCAGCTGAGGTAAGGGGGCCGGTGTGAGGGGCGCAGCAGGGTGGCAGGGGTGCATGTGGGCGGTGGCAATGTGCTGGAAGCGTGGGGAGGGGGGCGGATATTCAGGGCGGTAGCAGCGCGGTAATGCAGTGTCAGGGGGGCAGGGGACCAGGCGTGCGAAGGAGTAACGCACGTGGCAGCGGGGAGGCAATGGAGCCAGGGGAGGGGGAAGCAGATGGGCGGTCGTGGAGGGGAGGGACCAGCCTGGCATCATCAGGAGGCCAGTGTCTTGGCGTGGTGGGCGGGGTAGCAGGGCTGCAAGGGTGCCAGGAGGTGTCAGGAGAAAACGCTCAGGTATGGGGGCGGGACCAGCGGGGGAGAGAGCTGGGGTCACCAGGGTCGGGGAGGGGGCAACCAGTCAGTAGTGGCACAGGGAGGGGTAGCGGCCCGTGGGTCGGGAGCTGTGTGCCATCTGAGTGGGTCAGCAGTGTGGCACCTGGAGGGGGTGGGTGGAATATAGGCGGCAGGGCAGCGTAGGGAGGGTGGGACCAGCCCTGAGGCAGCAGCACAGAGACAGCTTGGCTGGCTTGCTGGGCCTGCTCATAGTGCATGCCAACCAGGTGAGGCAGCGAAGCCCAGCAGAGGCCGGGGGCATAGGACAGAGGCAGCGCAGCAGTAAGGGGGCCTGTGTGGGGTGCACAGCAGGGCAGCAGGGGTGCATTTTTGGGGGGCAGCAAGCTGGTAGCAGCGCGGGGGGTGGTGGATGTGCTGGGCAGCCACACGCTTGGCAGCCAGGAGGCATCGGAGTGGGGGGTTAGTAGCTAGGCGGTAGTGTCGCTTGGGGGTGGGCAGGACTAGCTGGGTATAAGCGGAATGTCAGTGTCATGGCGTGGTGCGTCAGGCAGCAAAGCAAGGGCTTGGCTTTGCTGGACTTGATGCATGTGTACAGGGCGACACCACTGTTAGCAACAGCAGCGAAGACCCAGGGCAGCAGTTGAGAGGCAATGGTGGTTTTAAGTGGGGGCGCTGTGGACGGGGGTGCAGCGTGGTGGGTGCGGCTCATGTTGTGGGGGCAGCCTGGTGGTACCAGTGCAGGGAAGGTGAAGTACTTGGGGCGGCAGCAGCGTGGCAACAGGGGTAGGGAATCGGGAAAGCTCCAGAGTGGGGGGCAGGGGTAGCGGCTAGGTGGTAGCTGCAGGGAGGGGTGGGCAGGAACAGCAGGGGGCAGCGTGGCAAGTGGGGCAGTCATGCAAGTCAATAGGGCAGGCCTGCGTAGGGATGGGCTACAAAGACCAGCAGCTGCAGGACCCAGGAAAGCAGCGGCACGTATAGGGCAAGAGTGGGACACAGGGTGGCAGCAGATCAGAAGCAGGGTAGCGGTAAGGGGGCAGTGATGGCGAGGGGCAGAGGATTGGTAGTGGGGGTGTGGTGTACTCGGCAGGGTAAAGGTGTGGGGAGAGCAGAGAGGGGTAGATGCAGCAATGCGGTGGGGCAGCAGGACAGTAATGAGCATGCTGGTGGGCGGGGTGGGACAGCGTGGCTGGACGGGTGCATGTGGGGTGGCCGGCAAGTGGTGGCATGTGAAGGGGGGACGGAATCAGCTGGGAGGCAGCGGCACAGCAACTGCACAGGAAGGGCATGAAGGGTGGGGTAGGGCCTTAATGCATGTCAATGGGGTTGGACAGTGAAGTCTGTAGTGGCCTGGGGCACAGGGCAGAAGTTTAGCTGCAGCAGCGGTGGTAAGGTGGACAGTAGGAGGGGTGTGCTGTGGACTGCAGGGTCACGAGGCAGGGGCACCCAGGTGGTGGCAGCATTGCGAGAAGGCTGGGATGAGTGGGGCGGCAGCAGCAGGTCAGCGGGGAGGGAATCTGGAGGCACCGGAGCAGGGGTAGGGGGGCCAACAGGTGGTAGCTGTTCAGGGGTGTTTGGTGGGACCAGCAGGGCAAGAGCATCAGGTTCATAGCTGTGTGGGCAGGGCAGTGGCTCTGCACAGCCGCGGCAGCAAGGGGACAGTATGCAGTGAAGAAATGGCGCGGGGGGAGGGGCAGTGAGGCAGCAGTGACTTGAGGAAGGAAGTGACTTGAGGAAGCGCAGTTGGATGGCAGCAGACGTGGAGGCAAAGCAGAGAGGCAAAGCGGGGAGGGATTGGCCCAGATGTGGTTGGGAGGGACTAGTGGCGCAGCAGGTACGTGGCAATGGTGCGGCATGGCTTGGGGGCCGGGTGGGGCAGTGGAGATGGGCGGGAGCAGCAGGGTGACCGCGGTAGCAGTGGTGGTGCTGTTGGAAACAACAGGCACCAGGGCAGTAGAAGCACTGGAGGGTGGCGCAGCAGGGTGGCAGAGTGCTGGGAGGTGCACACGGGAGCGGTAAGGGCAATGGGGGTGGCACAGCAGGGCATCAGTTGCAGCAGGCAGGGCAGCAGGGCGGCTATGGCGAGGGTTAGCCGTTGTGGGACAAAGAGGCAGTGCTGTGGAGTAGCAGGGTGGAGGGTGGCAGCGCTGGTGGCAGCGGCCTGTCGGGAATGGGGGGTGGAAGGGACCTTGGCGGGTGTGTGGGGCGCAGCAGGGTGGCAGTGGGGGGATGGCACAGTGGTGTGGCAGTGGTACGGGGTGTGGGGATGAGCCAGGTGGCAGAAGCACAGGTGGGGGGGGCAGTGATTTGGTAGCAACGCTATCAAATGCTTTTTCTGCATCTGTTGAGATGGTCCTATGACGTCGACCCTTCGTTTTGTGAATGCGGCACATTAGTTTGATTTGTGGATGTTGAACCACTGTGGCATCCCTGAAATAAATCTTACGGGTTCGTACCTCTTCCTGTATTGTAGAATTCGGTTTGCTGATATTTGGGTGAGGATTTTTATGTTTACGTTCAGCACAGATAATAGTCTGTCACTTTCTTGGGGCACCTTGGGAGGTTTCGATAAGGGCCATGCTGGCCTCATAAAATGAGGTGGGGAGCCTTCCTTCCTCTTGTTTTTCTGGCAGAGTTTGAGAAGGATTGGTATTCATTTTTTTCTGTGTATGATTCATAGAATTCACTGGTGAAACCATGGGGTCCTGGACTTTTGTTTGTTGGAAGTTTTTGATTTCTTATTTAATCTCCCTACTGGTCATTGGTCTGTTCGGATTTCTGTTTCTTCAGGATTCAGTCTTGGCAGGTTGTATGTTTCAGGGAATGTCTCCTTTTCTTTTGGATTATCCAGCTTGTTGGGGTGTAATTGTTCATAGTACTTTCTTATGAGCCTTTGCATATTTATGGTATCAGGGAACATCTCTTTCATTTCTGATGATGAGTCCTCTTTTTTGTTAGCTTGAGTCTGGCTGAGACTCTGTCAGCTTTGTTCTTTTCAAAGAACCAGCTCTTTGTTGATCTGTTTTTTTTTAAATATCTTTCTGTTGTCTTTTTAGTCTGTATTTCATTTATTTCAGTTCTGATGTGTTCCTTTCTTCTACCAACTTTGGACTTTATTTGTTCTTTTTCTGTTTCCCTGAGGTATCAAGTTAGGTTGCTTATTTGAGATGTTTCTTGTTTCTTGAGTTAGGCCTGTATCAGTATACACTTCCTTCTTAGAACCACTTTTTTTTTTAAAGTTAGCTCTAAGGGGTGCCTGTGTGGCTCAGTCTGTTAGTTGTTGGCCTTTGGCTCAAGTCATGAATTTAGGGTCCTGGAATGGAGCCCTGCATCAGCTCCCTGGTCAGCACGGGGAGCCATTCTCTCCCTCTTCTACTGCCTGCTGCTCCTTCTACTCTGCTCAGTCTGTCTGCCTCTGTCTCTCTCTCTCCCGCTCTGTGTCAAATAAATAAATGACATCTTTAAAAAAATAAAGTGAGCTCTATGCCCAGCGTGAGGTTGAAACTCCAAACCATAAGATCAGGCGTCACAGAGCTCCACCGACTGATCGACTCGACTAATCGACTAATCGGGTGCCCCATTTTAGAACCTGTTTTACTGCATTCAGTAAATTTTGTTTCATTGTATGATTTTTTCATTTGCCTCAAAGTATTTCTGTGTTCCTATTTTGGTTTGCCCATGAACCCAGTTGGTTGTTCAGTAGCATGTTGTTTAGTCTCTGTGTTTATGAATTTCCAGTTTTCTTCTTGTAATTGATTTCTAGTTCTATATCACTGTGGTTGGAAAAGATGGTTGATTTGATTTCAGTCATCATTTGGGAAAATTCTAGGCTTCTGGAGTTTATTGACTCGTCTTGTGGCCTCATATATGACCTATGGTGGAGAATGTTCTAGGTGTACTTGAGAGGAAAGTATTCCATGTGCTGCTTTTGGATGGAGGGTTCTGTGTGTATCTGTCAAGTCCATCTAAGTAACGGGTTGTCTGAGGCCGATGTTTCCGTTGTGATCTTCTGTCTGGATGGTGTATCATTGAGATAAGTGTGTGGTATTAAAGTTCCCTATGGTATTTGTGCTGATTGCTTCTCTTAGGTTTGTTCATATATGCTCTACATATTTAGTTGCTCCACCGTTGGGTGGGTAAGTATTTATAAATGTTGCATCGTCTTACTGCACTGATTCCATTAGCAATTTGTAGTGCCCTTCATTGGCTCTTGTTACAGTGTTTGGATTTTTTCTTTTTCTCCTCCATTGGACTGAAAATCAGAAGATCATCTCTTAGCTCTGCAGCCATGAACAAAGCACACCCCTGCTCTAAGTCCGGTTTTCTTTTTTTTCCTCTGTAAATAAACACAACAAATTCTTCTCCCAGGACCATATCCTGACTCCAATAAGACAATGTGTATAAAAGCGCTTTGTAAACGAGGAGATACTGCCCAGTTATGAAAACGATTATGCAACCACCAAATGTTCAGGATGAGATTTTTTAAGACATACTTATTTATTGTAGAGACAGAAAGAGAGTGCATGCACAAGCATATGCTAGAGAGGGGAGGGTCAGAGGGAGAGAGGGAATCCTCCAGCAGCGTCCCCGCTGAGTGTGGACCCTGGTGCGGGGCTCTCTCCCAGGAGCTTGGGATCTTGATTTGAGACAAAATCAAGAGTCAGCTGCTTAACTGACTGTGCCACCCAGGTACCCCAAGAATCAGATTTTTTAAAGCATTTTTTGAGGGCTTACTCTCATAGGTACTATTCTAAGTGACCTCTATTTCATTCAATTCTAAAAACTATTCTTAAATTAAAAATAGAAGCTGTTCTAAAAGCAAATATTCATAATATCCTCAGAGGTGGGCAAACAGGCGGAAAAGGGGTTAAGTAGGGGCACTGGGGTGGTTCAGTCGTTGAAGCTTCTGCCTTCGGCTCAGGACATAATCCCAGGTTCCTGGGATCGAACCCTAGGTCAGGCTCCCTGCTCATTGCAGAGTCGTCTTCTCCCTCTCCCTCTGTCCCTCCCCCTGCTTGTGTCCCCCCCTTCTCTGTCTCTCAAATAAAAAATTAAAAAGGTAAGTTACTTGCTCAGTGACATGATAAATATTAGAACTAGATAGAGTCCTGAGTGTGTCACCCTGAAGAATGTGTTTTTTCATTTTTACATTTACCAAAAAATACCTAGCTCTCAAAATACTATAGATTCAATTAGTTTCCTCTTTCTCCATACATTGAGTATCGGAAGATGCTACAATTCCAGGACCCTGGCTGGCTGGGTCGGTGGAGTGTCTGACTCTTAATCTCCGGGTTACGAGTTTAAGCCATGTTGGTGGTACAGATTACTTAATTGAAAAAAAAAAAAAAAAGATGCGATAGTTGGGCTTGTTTTCTTTTTTCCTTTTGACCCCTTCACCCATTTCTCCCACCTCCAACCCCAAACTTCTGCCATCCCCCATCTGTTCTGTCTGTAAGCTCATATTTTTGTTTTTGTTTTGTTGAAGGTTCTACATGTGATTTCTAGTATTTGTCTTTCTGTCTGGCCCGTTTTACTTAGCATAATGCCTTCATGGACCACCGTGTTGTAAATCGAAAGATTTCATCCTTTATTATGGCTGAGTAGGATTCCACTGTGTTTATCGACCACAATTTCCTTATTCATTCATCCACTGATGGCATTTAGGTCGTTTCTTTATTTTCACTGTTGTAAATAATCCTGCAGTGTGCTCAGGGCTGAATATACCTTTGTGAGTTAGTGTTTTCATTTCCTTCAGATAAATACTCAGAAGGGGAATTGCTGGCTCCTTTGGGTGTTCCATTTCTCATTTTTTTGAGGAACTTTTGTATTGTTTTCCATAGTGGCCGCACCCATTTGTACTTCTAGTAATGGTGCGCTAGAGTTTTCCTCTACTCTACATCTTCACCAAAACTTGCTATTTCTTGTGTGTTTTTGATAATGGCCCTTCTGACAGGTGTGAAGTGGTGCCTCATTCTGGTTTGATTTGAATTTCCCTGATGATTAGTGACGTTGAGCATCTTTTCATGTACGTGTAGACCATCTGTATGTCTTCTTTAGGAAAATGTCTATTTGGATCTGCTCCTGTTACATTAAATTACTTGTGGAGTTTTTGTTGGTTTTGGTGCTTTTGTGTGTTTTGTTTTGTTTTTGTTTTGCTGTTGAGTTGCATGAATTCTTTATATTTTGAATATTAACCCCTTACTGGATGTATAATTTACAAATGTTTTACCTTAGGTTACCATTTTATTTTGTTGATGGCTTCCTTTGTTTGGACATTTTATAGTTTGATGTTGGCACATATTTTGCTTCTTTGTTTGTTTTTACTTTGGTATAAGCTTAAAAGCACCACTACCAAGACCTATGTCAAGGACTTTTCCAAACCCTGCGTTTTCTGCCATAAGTTTTATAGTTCCAGGACTTGAATATATTCAAGTATTTGACCCATTTTGAGTTAGTTTTTGTGTATGGTGTAAGAGAATGGTGCAGTTTTGTTCTTCTGCATGTGGCTCTCCGGTGTTCCCAGCACCATTGATGAAAGAGACTATTTTCTCCCCCTCGTTTATTCTTGGCTCCTTTGTCATAAGGTCCCGGACCATAGATGTATGTGTTTACTTCTGGGCTCTCTCCTGTCTTCTGGTGATGTGTGTGTCTGTTTTTATGGCAATGCTAGATTGTTTTGATTACTCAAGCTTTGTCATTAGTCTGAAATGAACAAGCGCAATGCCTTTAGTGTGGTTCTTCTTTCTCTAGATTGCTCTGGTATTGTGTCTTTTGTGACATCATACAAATTTTTAGATCCTTTGTTCTCTTTCTGTGAAAAGTGTCCTTAGAATTTTGATAGGAATTGCAATGTAGATGGTTTAGGGAAGTATAGACATTTTACCACTATAGATTCTTCTCACCCATGAATATGCCATATCTTTCGGTTTATGTGTGTTGCCTTCGGTTTCTTTCCTTACTCTCTTGTAGTTTTCATTATACAAGATTTTACCTCTTGTTGAAGTTTATTCCTGGGTATTTTTTTAAAGGTTTTATTTATTTATTTGACAGAGAGAAAGATCACACGTAGGCAGAGAGGCAGGCGGGGGGGGGGGGGAAGCAGGCTCCCTGCTGAGCAGAGAGCCTGATGTGGGGCTCGATCCCAGGAGCCTGAGATCATGACCTGAGCCGAAAGCAGAGGCTTAACCCACTGAGCCACCCAGGCGCCCCTATTTTATTCTTTTTGATGCAATTTCAGGTGGGATGATCTTCCTAATTTATTTTCTGATGATTCGTTCTTAGCGTATAGAAACACAGCAGGTTTTGGGGTAGTGATATTGTATCCAGTCCCTTTACTGAATTTAGTCATAGTTTGAACAATTTTTCATTGGCTTCTTTGAGGTTTTCCTTATATTCTGTATCATCTGCAAACAGTGACCACTTTTCTTCTTTCTTTCCAGTTTTGGTGCTTTGTGGTTATCTTCTTGCATAATTGTTCTGCCTTGGATTTTCAATATTGTGTTCAGTAAAAGTGGCAAGGATAGATCGCCAGTGTTCCTAACGTCGGCGATCTTAGAGGAAATAGTAACAGCTAAAACTTTTCGGTATGGGATGTGACATAATCTGTGCGGTTGTCACATACGGCCTTTTTAAAAAAAGATTTTATTTATTTATTTGAAAGAGAGAGAGATCACAAGTAGGCAGAGAGGCTGAGAGAGGGGGAAGCAGGCTCCCTGCTGAGCAGAGAGCTTGATGCCGGGCTTGATCCCAGGACCCTGGGATCATGACCTGAGCCGAAGGCAGAGGCTTTAACCCACTGAGCCACCCAGGTGGACCATATATGGCCTTTTTGGTGTTGAGGTATGTTCCTGGTCTATGGACTCTGTTGAGAGTTTTGATTGCAAACGGATATTAAAGTTTGTCAAATGCTTCCCTGCATCTCAAGATGATCACATCATTTTTATTCTTTATTTTGTTAATGTGCTGTATCACTTTGATCGATGTGCACCTGTAAACCATCATTGCATTCCTGCAAGATCCCACTTGATCATAGTATATGATCCTCTCAGCATATTGGTGAACTTGGGTTTCTGGTATTTTGTTGAACATTTGTGCGTCTATGGTCATCAGGGATATTGGACTGTAAGATTCTTTTCTTGGGGTGTCCTCGTTTATTTTTGTATCAGGGTAATATTGGCCTCAGCAAGTGCGTTTAGAAGCTTTCTCTCCTGTTTTTTGGAAAAGTGGGCAAAGGACTGGTATGAATCCTTCCCTGAATGGTAGAATTTACCATGAAAGGCATCTGGTTCTGGAACTTGGATTTTTGGGAGGTTTTAAATTGCTGATATGATGAGCACTGGTGTTTTATGTAAGTATTGAATCACTAAAGATGAAACTGTTTCCATATCTT
Organism: Martes martes; assembly: GCF_963455335.1. NCBI lineage: Eukaryota > Metazoa > Chordata > Mammalia > Carnivora > Mustelidae > Martes > Martes martes. The sequence goes on along the minus strand of NC_137902.1, from coordinate 86,778,889 downwards.
GGTGGTGGGATGGATGAAGGGGAACGAGAGTCATGGGGGCCCAGCACTCAGAGGCTCCATCCGCCACTGTGGCTGTGCCATTCCTCTCAGATGCTGGCAGAGGACGAAGGACGTGGTGGAAACACGGCAGAGTGGTGGTGTCGGGAATGTGGGGTCCGAGTGGGGTGATGAGACTGATGCGTGGCCCTCCTGTCCCACCCACAGGGTATCAGATGGCCTACTGCCTGGCCAACAGCAACTCCAGCACATTAACCACAGTGGAGATGGGTGCCATGGTGAGGCGATTCACGGCCACCGAGCTGGCCCCAGAGTCAGCATACATCTTTAGGCTGATGATCAAGATGAGGCAGGGCTGGGGGAGCCCCTAGAGGCCACCATCATCACCACTGAGAAGCGAGGTAAGGCCAGAGGCCCAGGTCCACTGTCCTGGTGACATGGGGAGGATAGCTGGGCCCTGTTGGGAGCCATAGACTTGCTGGGTCCACGGCTTCCTGGGGCAGGGCTTGCAGGGTAGTGTGTCTACACAGCCTGATATTTACCAGACAGGCAGGAATGTCTCTGGAGAGGAGGTTGTGTAACTGGGATCAGGGTGGCTCTGAGTCTCTGTGTTGGAGGGACGCTCCCTGAAGCCAGGTGCTTTTTCTCTGATGTTCAAGACCACATGACCAGCTGAGCCAGGTGTTCCAAAACACGTTTCCTACCAAGCAATCCTAGGGAGATGTGTCTTCATGGATGCCCCTTCTGTTCCAAGCACTGGTGTGAAGTGCTTATTGTTCATTGTCTTGGTTTATCCTCACCAAATGCTAGGGGACAGAGTGCTGTGAGGCCCAGTTCTACAAAAGACATGGGGCACAGACAAATTCTGTCATTTGCCAGGGACACAGCTGTTGACGCAGTGATGTGGACACCCTTCACAGACACTGGGTTCCCTGTTCCCACAGCAATCTGCTGTGGGTTCCCAACTCAGTGAGCCCCTGATATGCCGTCCAGCCTCATCCTGGGATCTGCCTCAGGGGGTTCCCTTCCCAGGGCCACCTCAACTACTATAGGCCCTTTTTATGCCACCTGACCTTGGAGGGACCACAGGGGTTCCAGCTTAGGTCTGAGTCAGGGCAGAGCAGGGGCAATCTGGAATGCAGAGAAGCCACTGAACCCCCACTCTGAGGCTGCCAGGAGCCTGTGTGGCTTTCAGGGCCGCGTGGTGCCTGTCAGTTTCTGTGCTACAACCAGCCCACATGCATAGTTCCCTTCGAGTTCTGGCTTCAGAATGTGTGGCTCAGGGACTGCATCCCAGTTCTCTCCACATCCAGGGAGCAGGCTGTGCTTTGGCCCTGCTGAGGTCACAGGGTAGCACACGGTTAGTAGCTTGACTCGGCCTATCCCAGGAGTGGTGTTGAGGGGAACATAGGGCTCATTTACCTCCTGTGCTCTTGAACGGAGAGCCCCATCCATGCCCCAGAGCTATCTCCCTGGACTTTGGAGCAAAATCAAAACAACAAAATGAAAGGATCCAGGATACATTTGGGCTCATTTCCCTGCAGAGGTGCTCTTGGTCTGTGGCTCATCAATGTCAGAGCAGGGCTTTTACTGGAGCACAGGTAGGCTGACAACCAGGCCTACTGCAGAGTATCTGGAAATGTTGCCGCCCTGGGAGAAACCCATTTGCTCACTACTCAAGTGTGATTTGTGCTGTTGTGCTGACTCCTCCTCTGACCCACCTGCGTACCATGAGAGGCTGAGTGAAATACAGTGCCTGGAGTGTAGATTGTGTTGGCTTCTCTATACATCTGTCCCTAGGGGTTATTCGGCTGGTGGGGTGGGGGCTAAGGGGCAGGTTATTTGGGGCCGATGTGCTTTGCTTCTGAGGAGCCCCCTGAGGTTGAGCAGGAAGGCGGGGGCTGCAGTCCGAACTGGCACCTGGGCCCACGTTGGTCACCACGGTGGTTGGGTTGAGGGGAGCGCAGGGCAGGCCAGCTGGAATCTACGGCTCCTCAACTGCCTGTTGACAGCCTGCAACCCAGGGCTCGGGGCACCGGAGCAGAGCCAGAGTCGCAGGGCCCAGCAGATGCTCATAGGGAAGGACTGGAGCCAGGGAGGGAGGCAGGCAGGCTCAGGCAGCCGCATCAGCCAGCCAGGTCGCCGGGGGGCTGAAGCCCGGCTCTGCTCTGTGCTGCACTGGAGGGTTGGCATGTCTCAGGGCAAAAAGCACACAGCGGGAAGTCTGCCATCACCACAACCCTGAAGTAGACGGTGTGGTGTGGCGCGCACTCAGGCACCTGGGTGCGGTGGGGGTGTCTCCTCATCCAGTCTCCTTTTGAATGCCTAGGTCAGCACCTGGGCGTTGGACGGAGGGCAGCTAGCTAGGGGGCGGGAGTTCTTTCTGAGGAGGCTGGCAGGTGGAATGCTGCCCCGTGGCTGGGGTGGGCAGTGGGGGTAGAGACCAAAATAGTCTGCTAAGCGCTAAGGCTTAGGATCTGTGCAAGGGGATTCTTGGAAGCGCCACAGAAGAAGAGCCCCATCTGCACGTCTCTGCAGCTCTGTTCCCCCTGCACAAACCTTGGATGGGTGCCAGGAGGGAGAAAGGGTGGGAAGGAGTATATTTGCTCCTTCCTCCCCTATGTGGGTTACCTTCTTCCAAAGAGATCCATCGAGGATATGGAACACAGAGGCCGAGCGGCCTGGTGGACACCAGGAGAGGGTGTGCTGTGCAACCGGGGTAGGAAGGGCTAGACCTGCCTGACCATGGTGGATGCAAAGGGGGCACTGAACAGGTTTGTGGGCCTGGGGCAAGGCGGTGAGCTGCAGGGCTTCACCATCATCCAGGAAGCCTCCATAAACACCGTTGCAAATCCTTTACAACCCCTCTGGTTTTTGCCTTGGGAGAAAATTCTAGAAGCAGAACCCTTAGCTCAGAAGACATGAGCGTGTTTGGCTTGGAGATATGGAAACTCATGGACACGCCATGCCCTGGCGACCAGGATGCAGGTCTTGTGGCCTCTCTGCTTCCATGGTGATGTCTTGCCTTCTGTGTTTGGTGAAAATACATCTCATTAAGCGTGTGTCCGCAGGTCCTTCCTCCCTACTTTGCCATTAAATGCCTGTGACTGTACACGGTGATGTATCTTGTGGGGTCTTAGTGTCTGATTGTGAAAATTCTCAAACTCACCTGGGTACGGATTTGCAGAACTCATGGAAAAGCTGCATTCAAGCCAAACAAGAATTAATAAGCGGGGACTGAGTGAGCTGAGGATCGTGAGTCTACCTTTGTGACTCTTGTTTGAAACCTTGCTGGTTCTTTAATGTTTCTTCTTCCAGATCGAGGGAAACTGTATCTGAAAATATCCATGATCTACAGAAATGTGATGAAACATTTCTGTGTGAACAAATGGGAGCATTTAACTTCTCTCCCTCCCTGAACCCTCCATCATTCAGGAACTCTCAGGGAGAATTCTTTCTTCCAAGGTACTTAGGATTATTGGCGTAAGTTCAGCACAAGCGCCTTTTTCTTGTAACAGGACACCGCTGGAAACGTTGGTTATTTTACCAAGAGATTGAGTGAAATGTCCAATTTGAGAGTAACGTGTATAGACTCGGATAACGACCAGACAGTTTTCAGGAATTAAGGGTGACTTTGTGGAGCCCCTTGGCAATAGCGGCTTCCCACCTCGATGACGCAGTGCCGAGGAGCCTTGCCAGATGAGTAGGGAATGTTACTTGTTGGAAGGTATGGGAACCTCAGGATATTTGGGGGACCTTGAGAAGAGGAATCCACCCAAATCGACAGGTATCGCAGTCAAGTCTGATGGGAGTATTGCGCTTGGCTTTGGCCTGGACGCACTACTGAAAGTTCACTCTAGAGATTCCTCATGAAAAGTTTCAGCACAGCAGGGTTTCAAAATCTGTATGGAATGGTCCGTCACTATGCCTGCCAGGCTTAGTTAGAATAGATGCTAAGAAACCAAGTGTGCTTGTGGCTGCCTTCTTGCATCTAAGAAACCATCCCAAATCCATTGAACTGAAATCCATCACCCATGTGGACTGGCATCTGCTGCCACCACCGCCAGGTGTTTCTGTGCCTCCAATGGGTCCCGTGAAGCTCTGAATCTATTTAGTTCACAATCCGGTTTGGGGACCTCACTTTGGAGGCTGGCAGTGTTTTCTGATTGGGAAAATCCTATCATAACTATACCCCAAATCGTCCCAGAATCCTCTAGAAGCTGGTTGTTGGAGGGCTTGCCCTTTGGGTCAGTAGCATAATCTCTGGTCAGGAGTGAAACAACTTCAATCTCCAAGGTATAGGTTATATTCATATTGGGTGGTGATTAGTTGTTGCTTTTTTTATTTCTTCTTTTGAGTTCCAGGGTCCATGAGAGGCATGTCTTAGAAAGGAAAGACCGGAGGCTCCTTTCAGCCAAATAGAGTTGTGAAAAAAGAAAGGAAGCAAGACTAACAGAGTCACTCACGTAGAGTAGAAAAGACATTGAGGAGGTAGAGTAGATGCATATCTCCTATGGGAGTTGTGTGTCATTGAAGTGACGGAGTAGGTGAATGAGAACCATGTCAAAGGTGAAAGACGATTCCAGGAGAAGTAAGCATCTCTAGGACGGTCATGCAAAATGCAGTTGAAATAGGGTTTATGCAGATTTTCTGTTTTGGTTCTGGGAGCAGCAGGAACTTTATTTAGACTCCTATCACTAGTTGCACATGGTGATGGACCTCTGGGCCATCTCCTGGCCCATATCCTCCTGCTTGGGTCTGGCAAAGATATCAAGGAACTCCCGGTAGCAAATTGACCATGTGTGTATGATTTGAAGGTCTGCCAGCAGCAATGCTGTCTTTCACAGATCGCGGGGCCCTGTGGTTTGGGCATCTTTGAGCTTGTGCTCTCTGCTGGAAGGGAGGGGCACGCTTTCAGTTTTGGGTGACATTGTGTCTTCCCGAGTGCGGGTCCTGAGACCTCAACTAAATGCTCTCCTTGTTTTTACAGGTGGTGCCTCAGGGCTCAGAGGACATGGCCTCATGGGCAGCATCCAAAAGGTCTGGCCTCTGTCTCTTCAGTGCAGATTCAAGTGCAACATGTACAGGAGTGTGACCCCTGCCGTCTCCCTGGTGGATGTACATCACAGTAGTAAGTTGTCTTGGTTTGGAACCTTCCGCCTGAGTTGAGGTTCAGGCCTTGACTTGGGTGTCTTTTTTGCTGGCTTCTGTCTTTCTTCCAGAGGGAAAGATGCCCTCTTATTGTTGATTAAATTGGAGATGTACCCTTAACCAGAATGTCTAGAGTTTGCTGCTTGGGGAAAATTACTTGGTGGCACATATGGAGAAGGTTCTGCAGGTCCCTGCCCCATACAAAATATCTTAACTCCAGGTTGCGTCTGTTAGCAGAATCCTGAGTTACTGCAGGGTTATCTTATAAATAGAAATTCTCTCCAAAATAGTGTTTTCTGCCAACACATTCTTTTTAGGGCCAGTAAACTAAAGAATATTGGGCATCTTTACAAATGGATCTCTGAGTGGACGTGCTTTTTTTTTTTTTTTTGTAAGAGGGGGAGGTGGGAGAGAGAGAGGTAGACACTGGGCAGGCTCTACATGTTTTGCAGAGCATGACACAGGGCTCGATCTCACAACACTGAGATCATCACCTCAGCCAAAATCAAGAGAGTCAGTAAGAAGGTCACTCACATAGAGTAGAGAAGACATGAGGAGGTAGAGTGTATGCCCATTTCCTGTAGGAATTCCATATCACTGAAGAATCAGGGTAGATGAGTGAGAACATGTTTCTAATATGAAGATTCTAGGAGAAGTAAGCATCGCTAAGATGGTCATGTGAAATGCAGTTGTAATAGGGTTTCTGCAAGTCTTCTCTTTGGTTTTGGGAGCAGCGGAAAGTTTATTTAGTCTCTTGTCACTAGTTGCCAGTGGTGGTTGACGTCTGGGTCACGTTTTGTCCTACACGCTCCTCCTTTCGTCTGGCATAGACATCATGGAACTCCTGGTAGCCAGATTTGGAAGTGGAGGGACTGAGGGAGAGAGAGACCCTTAAGCAGGCTCCACATGCTGTGCAGAGCATGACACATGTCACGGGCTCGATCTGACAACCCTGAGATCAGGACCTGAGCCAAAATCAAGAGTTGGTCCCTTAACTAAAAGAACCCTACAGGCATTCCTGGATGTGCTTTGTGTTTATGGAAGGCAGTGTACATACCCCGTCCTGTTCTATAATCTTCTAAATTAAGGACTATTTCCATATCGGCAGTGGTCTTACACCTTCTCAGGCTAAGAGATAAGTAACTATGTTTGGTGGTAGAGAAAAGCAGTTGGCTACCATATTCTCTCAGAGGGGGAGGTAGCGCTCACTGCCTGACTCTGAACAGTACAGTTTTATTCCTGTCCTGATACACAAGGTTCTTCCAAAACAGCACCTCTGTAAAAGATAAAATTAATTTGCAAGCCCCTGGGTGACACAGTTGGTTAAGCATCTGCCTTTGACTAAGGTCAGGATCCCTGGATCCTGGGGGATCAGGCCCTGCATTGGGTACGCTTCTCATTGGGAGGCCTGCTTCCTCTCCCTCTTCCCCCCAGCTGACTCCCAACTATTCTTGATCCCTCTCTAGCTCTCTTGATCTCAAATAAGTAAAGGAATACAAGTATTTCTAAGTAAGAAATTAATTTGTAAGTCGTTTCTAATTTATGAGGATAATATTAGTAGAATTAAGGACACATGAGAGGTAGATCCCAAACCATGTGTTTGATGAATCTTGTGGCCATTCATCCTTGCGATCTACATACATCGATAGGTCAGTGTTTTTGTGAACGGACGTCGAGCACCTCGTGCTCTGAGATTCTGAGTTCACCCTCCAGTTGATGTTCTCATGGATCCCAGGCAGTGTTTCTTCCTGGGATCCCACTTCCTACCAAGAGACAGCACCCGTGTCAGTTGTGAGAGCTCGTAAAGGAAAAGTCCCCCGTTCTTACTCGGCACAGTGTGCACGGTTGTGAGACCCCCCCCCCACGCCTGTTCGGGGATCCTGGCCTTTGTGCAAGTACTGATGGATCGGAGCAGATGTGCTTGATTTCTAGCGATTGGTTACTGGAATAGCGCATTGTGCATCCCTCAGCACGGGACCCAGTTGTATGTGTTTGCAGCGTCTGAGTTTGTATCTCAGTGTCACCCTAAGAAATTCCTTGGGAGGTCTTTGCCCAGTGATTTTCGGATGGGAGTGTCCGGGGAAGGGTTTCCCCGCGTTGCGCTGGGATCAGGGATTCCTCGGCGTGAGGGTGTCGTTGCTGGCTAAGGAAGAAGGGATACCTGAGCCCATTCCTTTCCTCATCACACCGGGAGGATTTTCTTGCATGGGAATCCTCCCAGGGCCTTCCCGTGTTGGCTCCGTGAGGAATGGGATTCCCACATGGATCTCACCGGCATTCAGCCGCAGCGATGACGCAGGGGGTCCCGGGAGGTGCCTGCGCCTTCGCTCCCGTGGGAGGGATGACGCGCACTCTGAGATGGTAGTGGGAGCTCAGGCCCGAGCCCCAGTTGAAGCTTCTCCCACCAGGCTACAGCGCTCGTGGTTCTCCCCGTGTGAGTTCTGTGGTGTTGGGAAGGGGCCCGCTTCTGGCAGAAGGCTCTGCCTCCGTGACGGGAGACATGGTGTCTCCCCTGTGTGGTTTCTGTGGTGGTGAGAAAGGTGGGCGCTCTGGGTCCAGGCGGGAGCCCAGTGATGACAGACCCAGGTTCCTCTGCTCTGACTTGTCAGGTGTCTCCAAATGTGAGAGCTGTATCGAACGTCTCTCCCACGTTGACCGCATCGGTCGGGGTTCCCGCCGGTGTGGATCCTCGGATGCTGGCTCAGGGTGTGTCTGGACTAAATGCTTTCCCCCGAAGGTGGCATTCAACCAGTTTCTGTCTGCGGGAACGTGCCCATGGCCTCGAAGGGATGCGTGTTGCTGCGAGCTCTCGTGCAGCAGTCCCACCACATGGCTTCTACCCCGTGGGAGGTGCTGGGCGTGAATGTGAGCAGAGCTCTCCGAAGGAAGGGTCTCCCACCTTCGTTCCCTCCCTAAAGGGCCTCTCCGGTGGTCTTGCTGTGTACCGAGGTGAGCACTGCCCTGCAATTGTTTGCCCCATGCGTGTCATGTCTCCTTTCCTCGGAAGGGTGAGTTCTCTCGTGTCTCGCGAGGGGAGAGCCCCGAGTCAAGGCTCTCCCACCCTGGGGAGAGGGGTGTGGTGCGATCCAGGATGAACGAGCCCTGATGTCCTTGGCACCGGGGACACATGGCCGAAGGCTCTTCCACATTGTCAGTAAATACAAGGCGTGTCTTCCCGGGACACAACACACATGGAGCGAGGTGAGGGATGTGAGACATCTCCCTCCTGGGCCCCAGCATTGGCCGGGTTCCTGGGCAGTGTGAACCCTCTGCTAATGGCCAGAACAGGAGGGGCTGTGGAAGGCTTGCTCCCTCATGTCCCTCCCTTCCCGCCTCAACGTACGCATTGCAGCCCCTCCCTTCAGGAACGGTCTCTGCGTCTACCTCTGCAAGCCGCTTGTAGTCGGGTGCCGTGTGCCTTTCCCGAATTCAGATAGACCTTTCTACACGGTAGCCTCACTCCCACGTCAACTGCTGCTTCAATTTTAGATGTTTCCGTTTCAAAGACTATATACCTGTGAGTCATGTTGAAGGCAGTGACTTTTCCAGACACTCGGGTGGTGGCTCGCCTTGAGGCCCATTTCAGCCGAGAAATGAAACTCTTCCGATTTCTGGTGGGACAGCCCGTATGCTCGGGGTCTTGGAAGACAGGAGAGTGTGGGGAATGCTTAGCGTAGCCCATGTCCAGCTGTGGTGTGGAAGGCCAGGGTTCATGACCCTGAAGCCTCCCGTTGACTTGCAGAGAAGCAGACCTTTGAGATGCCCCCGTGCGGGTATCCCTTCATCCTTTCTGATAGGGAACGTATCTCCGTGAGCTCCTGGGTCTTCTACAGACAGAATGAGTCACGGAACACTAGGTGAAGAAGTCCTGAAGGGCTGTATGGGGGCTACCAAAACAGAACGAAAGAAGGAAAGAGGGGGAGGGAGGAAGGAATACAAAGAACAAAAAGGTACTGCAGGGGAGGAAGGGAGGGAGGGCGGGCGGGCGGCCTTGAAAAAGGGAGAAGAGAACCTGGTAGAGAGGCATTAGGGGAAAGAAGAATTTTGAAAGTTGTGAGACAAACATCTGAGAGTAAAGGTTTGAGCTTGATGACAAAGGGAAGGAATGGAGTCCTCTACTCAGGAGCAGAAACCTGTTCTAGGGTCTTGGTGAGGAGACCCTATGGACCAGACAAAGATGCGAGAAAAAGAAGGTGAGGACGGGATGCTGGGGCGTTTCAGATGGGCAAACTCGACCACGTCGAGGACGGAAAGAGGTGCCGTGTGAGGGTTTCAGTGCAAGAATCACAGAAGTGTCCTGTCCTCGGAGGACACGGAACGTGCAGTGGGTTAGGTGGATGGAGTCGGAAGAGTTGACAGACATGGGCCCGTGTGGCAGGGTTGTTTCCACAGGAGCCCTACAAGAGACAGGACCGATGTAGGAAAGACGTCAGCGTTCAAGACCGATGGTCAGGAAAGAAGTCTGGAGACGGCTTTGCTGGCAGGAGGTGATTTTTATTAAAGCACAGGGACACGGCCCGTGGGTAGAAAGGGTTGCTTGCTGGGGTGGTGACGGGAGGCTGACTCTCTGGGATGGCACTGGGGGAGGTCAGGACAAAGGGAGGTTTTACAAGAACGTTGCAGGAGGACAGAGGACACTCAGGATACCGGAGGCTTTGCTCTTGTCAAGGGAAGGTGGTTTTTCCTCCTAGGAAGGCATTAATTGAGAGATGGTGGGGGGCTTCCTGGAGGAATGTTGCCTTCCTCCTCTCACAGGTCCTTCTCAAGGGACTGCAGGTTGGAAAAGAAACTCTTGTCTTACGGACATTTCCTTCGGCCTCAGCCTCCCTCAGTGTCGTGGAGGGGAGGGAGATGTCAGGGCTTCAGGAAACGGAGATCCGGGTCTCTGGAAGGTCGCTAGCCTCTGGTTAAGCAAGCCTCTTCGTGCAGAATCACGGGGACGTTGACAAAGCGAGGGAGACTCCGGTCTTGCTGGGTTTGGATCTCCATCGGTGGAGAATCTGTTTTGTTTGTCCCTTTCCGTAGCTATTGGGCCGTCAGAGTGCCTTGAGGAATGTCCTCTGTTATCACAGTTTGGGGGGCGGTGTGGCGTGCCACCTCCTGCTTGGTGCTCAGCTAGCCTTCTCCTCCCTCCTCGTGTGCCCCTGACCAGTGTAGAGCCTTGCGTGGTTAAGGTCGTTGAAGGAGGATGGTCTCATCTTCTGTAACTTCTTCCTGCTGAATAGGGGCGTAGAGCTGTCCCTACCCGTGGGTCATTCCTGGTCAGCTGGGGGAGGCCTCTGTTGTCAGAGCTGTAAAAGGAAGAGGCCGTGGAGTGCAGGGGAGAAGTTGTGACTGGATCTTCCTGAGCGGAAAGGACCATCTGTCCTCTGAACGTTCCTGCAGTGAAGGGTTCCTGGCACCACCTGCAGAGACGGGGCGGGGGGTGGGAAACAACACAACAGGGTTAGAAGAAGAGAGACCCGTGAAGGGTCCTTTGATAGTGGGTGAGAACCCTCCCCCAGGCCAAGAGTTGAGCCAGTCCTTAAAGAGAGGGATCCTTGGAAGTGCGGATTGGAGCAGTGGTGTCTGTGTGTGTGTGTGTTAGGAACCCAGAAGTCTCTTTGTGATCGTGAGGAATGTACGCCCAGCATTGTGTGTTTCGACGGGCCCAGGCTCCACCTTGTGCAGCAGTGACAACATCCGAAGCCTTTGTGTTTTGTAGCACAGCTCTGTGCGTTGGGATCATTCCCGTATCTCATTGAGAAATCCTGTTTGGGGTGACACGTAGGGCCTTGACTGTGGACTGGGTAAGGTGTTCCCCATGCCCCACGACGTCCTCCATTCCCAAAGAGGGGCAAAGATGGATGCTCGGTGGCCACGTCAGTGGAACGGAGCCCACGTGCACCGTTGTTTGAAAGGGGGAAGGTCGGCTGGGTCGGGGATGGTTCTCATAAGGCGCCCGGGCCTTTGGCCCACCCCAAGTGTCTGGTGGCCTCCGGAGCTTGGGAAGCCATGGGCCCAGGTTCGAGCTTCATGGCCATTGGGTCCCAGCTAGGGGCCCTTATCTAATCCCGAGTCTCCTTGAACCACAGTCAGGCTTTCAAGGGCTCCTCCCTCGGGCTGGGAGGGCCGTTTCAGGCCCATATTGGGTTGGCGGGTTATGGCTTGGGAAGAGCCTTTTCTGTCAATTGCTTCACGGGCGAAGAGGACGAGGAAGGCCTGTCGGAGCCCGGATAAATACTTGGGTGATTTTTTTGCCAATTAGAACCGACGGGTGGGCCCTAGGATCTCTGCTGTGGGGGCAGCCATGTTTGCTGACAGGCTTTGGCCTCAGCGGTCTGAGTTCGACTGATGACAGCGTCCCTGGTTCTTCTTACCCCCTTTCCATGAAACTGTTGCCGTTGCTAAAGCACCTGTCCTCTGCACTTTGGGAGGGGCATCTTCAGTCGGGTGGACCTAAGACCCTTTCCGGAGTTAGGAGCCATGGGCGTGGAGGGGTCGGGTGCAGGCCTGAGGGTCGCTGGGTTTCAAGTTGGGCTGCGTTCGGGGGTTAGTTCGGGTGTATCTGGGAGCGTAAGGTGGTACTTGATAAATCGGCCTCCCGTCATGGTTCGGCGGCCTTTGTTCTCTGTGACGCTCTGGAGCTGATGCCAAGTCCTTAGAGTCAGGGGCCATCCCCGTAGCAACTGGGAGGTTCCTTTGCCCAGGAGGGCCGTTGGATGCTTAGCCGAAGCCTTTGTTTGCCATCGTACCTGAATAGGGGGGGCTTCTTGCATCAGTAGGACTGGGAGGGAAGAAACCATTCCAGGAAGCCCTTTGGATTGGAGGTCGCGCCGGCAGATCCTCGTTAGGAGGAGTCGCTGGTAAGTGGGAGCAAACTTGTCCGGGAGATCAGGGCACCCCAAGTGCACCCTCCACTCCAGTTAGAGAGCGGGGTCCTTGATTGGCTCTGTAAGTCCCCAGAGAACCCTGTGGAGTGGTGTATGTTCTCTGGCTTTGAGGGAAAGAGTTTCTCACCCCAGCCCCATCCAGTTGGTCTCGGTGCTCGTTGAGTTCTACAGTCGTGGGGGAATCAATGGCATGTTCCAGTTGCGGAAGGAACCCTGAGCCCGTGGGGTCTCGGTATTATGCGCACAGAATAAGAAGCAAGGGGACTGCCTGTCCACGAGCTAATGTGGAAATGTTTCTGAAGGTGAGCTCAGGTCGTCTGGTTTAGTTGAGCAACACCTACGGAAAGGCCACCAGAGTGAGACGCGAGCGTCCACAAAGGCGGGTTCTTGAAACGTACTTTTCCTCTTCCAGAGAACACTCCCCTCCAGAGATAGCCAACTCAGGGCTCATGTCCTTGGCGAGCAAGCCCCGCTTTAACCCACGTGGCCCAGTTCCCGACTTGAGCTCAGCAAGCCTAGTGATCGATCCCGAGTGACGGCTTAGAATCTGCATCCCTGGGACTTTTCCGAGGAATCTGTAACCGTCGTCTCTCTAGGCCAGAATCCAAGGGAAGGGCTTGCCATCAGACGTGCCTGCCATACCTGTGGATTTGGGCAGGTTCCTTTTCCTGAGGTGCCTGATAGATCCTGAGGTCCCTGCACCTGCCAAGAAGTGACACCCTATCTGCTCCTGGTGAGGCGGTGGGTCGTCTGGAGGCAAGGGGTCAGGCCAGCCTTCCCGAGGGGCTTGATGGCCGCCGGTGTTCCGAAAGGCAGCCTCAGGCCCTGAAAGGCCTTTGGTCCCGTCTGGGTCTCTGCCTAGCTGTCTCCATAGGACAGTCCCATCCAAGCCTTGGTCAGATCACCCATATTTCCAGGGATGCCCCGTTCCAAGCAGAAGAGAGTCTTATGGAACATCGGGAGATGGTGAGGGTTGCCATGGGAGATGAAGTGCTTCCCGAGACCTTTGGACTCGGAGGGCTCAGGTAGAGTGAAACGTGCCACGCTTTCACGTGCTGCCAAAGGAATGTTGGGTCCCATTCCTGTACGTCCTAGATGTGTAGCATTGCCGTCCTTGAGGCCCAAGTTTTCCGCGAGGTGCAGCGTGGTGCTTGGGGCCCCGGTTCCTCTGCCGTGGTGTCTGGGTGCTGCGGAGTTGGAGCTCAGGTGAGGGACAGCCTCTCCTCTTCTCCGCGGGGCAGCGGGGAAGCGACGGCTCGGGGTGGTGGGCCGGTGGGCGGTGGCTGGGGTGAAGGGGTGGGGAGGTGGGGAGGCCAACACTGATACAGAGGCGCGAGGTGGGACGCACCTGGGCCTCAAGGGGCCGAGGGAATGAGGCGGCACGAGGGAGGCATGGCGGGGGAGGCAAGGATTTGGCGGGGGCAGCCAGGCAGTAGCAGCAGGGGACGGGAGGCGGGAACAGCGGGGTGGGAGCCCTTGAAAACGGGGAGGGCAGCAGGGCAGCACTTGGGGGTGGGGAGTGAAGCTAGACAGTAGCTCGCAGGGAGGAGAGGGGACCGGGGAGGGGGATGGAGGCGAGGCCACGCCTGGCGTGGTGGGCTGGACAACAGGCATGTGAAGGGGGCGGGGCTGCGAAGCCGGCGCGACAGCAGCATCTGTACCTGGGACAGCAGAACATCGGCAGTGAGGCGGCGGTAAGGGTCACAGGGACAGAGAAGTGGCGGGGGGAAGGGTTTGCTGGGGCCACATGGAGGGCGGGGCGTGCAGCCGGGCCAGGAAGCAGGGGAGGGCGGGCAGCGGGGAGGCAGTGTCACTGGGTCGCAGTCGCAGAGGTGTTGGGGAGGTGCGGTGCGGTGGCAGTGGCGTTGGCGGGGCACAGTGGGTCGGCAGCAGAGTGGGGGGGCGAAGCAGGACAGTACTGGGGTGGGGGTTAATGGTGGGGGGTGGGCGGGACCAGCGGGGCGGCGGTCTCATGGTAGTGGGGCGGCGGTCTCATGGTAGTGGGGCACGGCAGGTGCAGCAGGGCCACCAAGGAAGGGGCGGTGGCCTTGGAGACCCTGGCAGCAGCAGCAGGCCGCCGGGTGGTGGGGCGGGGATGGGGGCGGGGGCAGGGCGGCAAGAAGGGGCAACGTGGGCAGTAGCTTGGGGACGGCTGCAGTGGCGCTGGGCAGATGTGCAGCGGGACAGCAGGTCCTGGGGTGCGGTAGATATGGGGGGTGGGGCGTGGCAGCGGGAATCAAGGGCAACTCAGTGGGGCAATGGGGCAGTCATGGCATGGGGTGGTAGGTGGGGCCGTGGGGCTGCCCAGGCGGGAGGTGGTGGCAACCAGGTGATGACCCTATGGTCGGGGGGCGGGACCGGTGGGGGAGGGAGCCGGGGTCCCCAGAGCCAGGTGAGGGGACAACCAGGCGGTAGTGGCACAGGAGCGGTGGCGGGTTGTGGTGGGGGAGCTGTGTGACAGCCAAGTGGGGCAGCCAGGCGGCGACTGGGCGGGGGGTGGAATCTAGACAGCAGCACCGGAGTGGGGGTGGGACCAGCCCGGAGGCGGCGGCGGGGCAGCGGCAGCAGCAGCAGCATTGGGGCTGGCGTGGTGGGCGGGCCCATCGTGCCTGTCAAGGGGGCGGGGCAGCAGCAGTGCGGAGGGCGCGGTGGGCGGGCCCACGGTGCACGTCAAGGGGGCGGGGCAGCAGCAGTGCGGAGGGCGCGGTGGGCGGGCCCACGGTGCACGTCATGGGGGCGGGGCAGCAGCAGTGCGGAGGGCGCGGTGGGCGGGCCCATGGTGCACGTCAAGGGGGCGGGGCAGCAGCAGTGCGGAGGGCGTGGTGGGCGGGCCCACGGTGCACATAAGGGGGCGGGGCGGTGAAGCACGGAAGAGGCCACGGGCATAGGGCTGCAGCGGAGCGACGGCAGCTGAGGTAAGGGGGCCGGTGTGAGGGGCGCAGCAGCGTGGCAGGGGTGCACGTGGCGGTAGCATGTGGTGGAAGCCCGGGGAGGGGGGCGGATATTCAGGGTGCTAGTAGTGAGGTAATACGCCTGGCAGCGGGGAGGCAACGGAGCAGGGGGGAGGGGGAAGCCGTTAGGCGGCAGTGGGGGGTTCGGGGGCGGGACGGGCCGGGCGTCCGCGGGGCGTCAACGTCACGGCGTGGTGGGCGGGGCTGCATGGGCCTGAGGAGTTGGCAGCCGTGAGACAACACTGAGGTGGGGGGACGGGATCACGGGGAGGGAGCAGGGGTCACCAGAGGCGGGGAAGGGGACAGGTAGTAGCGGCACAGGGAGGGGTGGGAGCTGCGTGGCACCCGAGTGGGGCAGCCGTGTGGCACCTGTGGGGGATGGGTGGAATCTAGGCGGCAGCAGAGGGGGTGTGTGGGGGGGGAGCAGCCCCAGGCAGCGGTGCAGCAGCAGTAAGGCGGGCGCGGTGGGCGGACCCACGGTTAACGTCAAGGGGGCGGGGCAGCAGCAGTGCGGAGGGCGCGGTGGGCGGGCCCACGGTGCAGGTCAAGGGGGCGGGGCAGCAACAGCGGGGCGGGCGTGGTGGGCGGGGCCATCGTGCGTGTCAAGGGGGCGGGGCAGCAACAGCGTGGTTGGGCGCGGTGGGCGGACCCATCGTGCGCGTCAAGGGGGCGGGGCAGCAACAGCGGGTCGGGCGCGGTGGGCGGACCCACAGTGCACGTCAACGGGGCGGCGTGGCGAGGCTTGGCCGAGGCTGGCGGCCCAGGGCCGCGGCAGAGCGGCTGCAGCTGAGGAAAGGGGGCAGTGTGAGGGGCACAGCAGGGTGGCAGGGGTGCATGTGGGCGGTGGCAATGTGCTGGAAGCGTGGGGAGGGGGGCGGATATTCAGGGCGGTAGCAGCGCGGTAATGCAGTGTCAGGGGGGCAGGGGACCAGGCGTGCGAAGGAGTAACGCACGTGGCAGCGGGGAGGCAATGGAGCCAGGGGAGGGGGAAGCAGATGGGCGGTCGTGGAGGGGAGGGACCAGCCTGGCATCATCAGGAGGCCAGTGTCTTGGCGTGGTGGGCGGGGTAGCAGGGCTGCAAGGGTGCCAGGAGGTGTCAGGAGAAAACGCTCAGGTATGGGGGCGGGACCAGCGGGGGAGAGAGCTGGGGTCACCAGGGTCGGGGAGGGGGCAACCAGTCAGTAGTGGCACAGGGAGGGGTAGCGGCCCGTGGGTCGGGAGCTGTGTGCCATCTGAGTGGGTCAGCAGTGTGGCACCTGGAGGGGGTGGGTGGAATATAGGCGGCAGGGCAGCGTAGGGAGGGTGGGACCAGCCCTGAGGCAGCAGCACAGAGACAGCTTGGCTGGCTTGCTGGGCCTGCTCATAGTGCATGCCAACCAGGTGAGGCAGCGAAGCCCAGCAGAGGCCGGGGGCATAGGACAGAGGCAGCGCAGCAGTAAGGGGGCCTGTGTGGGGTGCACAGCAGGGCAGCAGGGGTGCATTTTTGGGGGGCAGCAAGCTGGTAGCAGCGCGGGGGGTGGTGGATGTGCTGGGCAGCCACACGCTTGGCAGCCAGGAGGCATCGGAGTGGGGGGTTAGTAGCTAGGCGGTAGTGTCGCTTGGGGGTGGGCAGGACTAGCTGGGTATAAGCGGAATGTCAGTGTCATGGCGTGGTGCGTCAGGCAGCAAAGCAAGGGCTTGGCTTTGCTGGACTTGATGCATGTGTACAGGGCGACACCACTGTTAGCAACAGCAGCGAAGACCCAGGGCAGCAGTTGAGAGGCAATGGTGGTTTTAAGTGGGGGCGCTGTGGACGGGGGTGCAGCGTGGTGGGTGCGGCTCATGTTGTGGGGGCAGCCTGGTGGTACCAGTGCAGGGAAGGTGAAGTACTTGGGGCGGCAGCAGCGTGGCAACAGGGGTAGGGAATCGGGAAAGCTCCAGAGTGGGGGGCAGGGGTAGCGGCTAGGTGGTAGCTGCAGGGAGGGGTGGGCAGGAACAGCAGGGGGCAGCGTGGCAAGTGGGGCAGTCATGCAAGTCAATAGGGCAGGCCTGCGTAGGGATGGGCTACAAAGACCAGCAGCTGCAGGACCCAGGAAAGCAGCGGCACGTATAGGGCAAGAGTGGGACACAGGGTGGCAGCAGATCAGAAGCAGGGTAGCGGTAAGGGGGCAGTGATGGCGAGGGGCAGAGGATTGGTAGTGGGGGTGTGGTGTACTCGGCAGGGTAAAGGTGTGGGGAGAGCAGAGAGGGGTAGATGCAGCAATGCGGTGGGGCAGCAGGACAGTAATGAGCATGCTGGTGGGCGGGGTGGGACAGCGTGGCTGGACGGGTGCATGTGGGGTGGCCGGCAAGTGGTGGCGTGTGAAGGGGGGACGGAATCAGCTGGGAGGCAGCGGCACAGCAACTGCACAGGAAGGGCATGAAGGGTGGGGTAGGGCCTTAATGCATGTCAATGGGGTTGGACAGTGAAGGTCAGTAGTGGCCTGGGGCACAGGGCAGAAGTTTAGCTGCAGCAGCGGTGGTAAGGTGGACAGTAGGAGGGGTGTGCTGTGGACTGCAGGGTCACGAGGCAGGGGCACCCAGGTGGTGGCAGCATTGCGAGAAGGCTGGGATGAGTGGGGCGGCAGCAGCTGGTCAGCGGGGAGGGAATCTGGAGGCACCGGAGCAGGGGTAGGGGGGCCAACAGGTGGTAGCTGTTCAGGGGTGTTTGGTGGGACCAGCAGGGCAAGAGCATCAGGTTCATAGCTGTGTGGGCAGGGCAGTGGCTCTGCACAGCCGCGGCAGCAAGGGGACAGTATGCAGTGAAGAAATGGCGCGGGGGGAGGGGCAGTGAGGCAGCAGTGACTTGAGGAAGGAAGTGACTTGAGGAAGCGCAGTTGGATGGCAGCAGACGTGGAGGCAAAGCAGAGAGGCAAAGCGGGGAGGGATTGGCCCAGATGTGGTTGGGAGGGACTAGTGGCGCAGCAGGTACGTGGCAATGGTGCGGCATGGCTTGGGGGCCGGGTGGGGCAGTGGAGATGGGCGGGAGCAGCAGGGTGACCGCGGTAGCAGTGGTGGTGCTGTTGGAAACAACAGGCACCAGGGCAGTAGAAGCACTGGAGGGTGGCGCAGCAGGGTGGCAGAGTGCTGGGAGGTGCACACGGGAGCGGTAAGGGCAATGGGGGTGGCACAGCAGGGCATCAGTTGCAGCAGGCAGGGCAGCAGGGCGGCTATGGCGAGGGTTAGCCGTTGTGGGACAAAGAGGCAGTGCTGTGGAGTAGCAGGGTGGAGGGTGGCAGCGCTGGTGGCAGCGGCCTGTCGGGAATGGGGGGTGGAAGGGACCTTGGCGGGTGTGTGGGGCGCAGCAGGGTGGCAGTGGGGGGATGGCACAGTGGTGTGGCAGTGGTACGGGGTGTGGGGATGAGCCAGGTGGCAGAAGCACAGGTGGGGGGGGGGGCAGTGATTTGGTAGCAACGCTATCAAATGCTTTTTGTGCATCTGTTGAGATGGTCCTATGACGTCGACCCTTCGTTTTGTGAATGCGGCACATTAGTTTGATTTGTGGATGTTGAACCACTGTGGCATCCCTGAAATAAATCTTACGGGTTCGTACCTCTTCCTGTATTGTAGAATTTGGTTTGCTGATATTTGGGTGAGGATTTTTATGTTTACGTTCATCACAGATAATAGTCTGTCACTTTCTTGGGGCACCTTGGGAGGTTTCGATAAGGGCCATGCTGGCCTCATAAAATGAGGTGGGGAGCCTTCCTTCCTCTTGTTTTTCTGGCAGAGTTTGAGAAGGATTGGTATTCATTTTTTTCTGTGTATGATTCATAGAATTCACTGGTGAAACCATGGGGTCCTGGACTTTTGTTTGTTGGAAGTTTTTGATTTCTTATTTAATCTCCCTACTGGTCATTGGTCTGTTCGGATTTCTGTTTCTTCAGGATTCAGTCTTGGCAGGTTGTATGTTTCAGGGAATGTCTCCTTTTCTTTTGGATTATCCAGCTTGTTGGGGTGTAATTGTTCATAGTACTTTCTTATGAGCCTTTGCATATTTATGGTATCAGGGAACATCTCTTTCATTTCTGATGATGAGTCCTCTTTTTTGTTAGCTTGAGTCTGGCTGAGACTCTGTCAGCTTTGTTCTTTTCAAAGAACCAGCTCTTTGTTGATCTGTTTTTTTTTTAAATATCTTTCTGTTGTCTTTTTAGTCTGTATTTCATTTATTTCAGTTCTGATGTGTTCCTTTCTTCTACCAACTTTGGACTTTATTTGTTCTTTTTCTGTTTCCTTGAGGTATCAAGTTAGGTTGCTTATTTGAGATGTTTCTTGTTTCTTGAGTTAGGCCTGTATCAGTATACACTTCCTTCTTAGAACCACTTTTTTTTTTAAAAAAGTTAGCTCTAAGGGGTGCCTGTGTGGCACAGTCTGTTAGTTGTTGGCCTTTGGCTCAAGTCATGGATTTAGGGTCCTGGA
This sequence comes from Martes martes, assembly GCF_963455335.1. Classification (NCBI taxonomy): domain Eukaryota; kingdom Metazoa; phylum Chordata; class Mammalia; order Carnivora; family Mustelidae; genus Martes; species Martes martes. The sequence continues at coordinate 86,759,481 of NC_137902.1, read as the reverse complement.
ATGGAGCCCTGCATCAGCTCCCTGGTCAGCACGGGGAGCCATTCTCTCCCTCTTCTACTGCCTGCTGCTCCTTCTACTCTGCTCAGTCTGTCTGCCTCTGTCTCTCTCTCTCCCGCTCTGTGTCAAATAAATAAATGACATCTTTAAAAAAATAAAGTGAGCTCTATGCCCAGCGTGAGGTTGAAACTCCAAACCATAAGATCAGGCGTCACAGAGCTCCACCGACTGATCGACTCGACTAATCGACTAATCGGGTGCCCCATTTTAGAACCTGTTTTACTGCATTCAGTAAATTTTGTTTCATTGTATGATTTTTTCATTTGCCTCAAAGTATTTCTGTGTTCCTATTTTGGTTTGCCCATGAACCCAGTTGGTTGTTCAGTAGCATGTTGTTTAGTCTCTGTGTTTATGAATTTCCAGTTTTCTTCTTGTAATTGATTTCTAGTTCTATATCACTGTGGTTGGAAAAGATGGTTGATTTGATTTCAGTCATCATTTGGGAAAATTCTAGGCTTCTGGAGTTTATTGACTCGTCTTGTGGCCTCATATATGACCTATGGTGGAGAATGTTCTAGGTGTACTTGAGAGGAAAGTATTCCATGTGCTGCTTTTGGATGGAGGGTTCTGTGTGTATCTGTCAAGTCCATCTAAGTAACGGGTTGTCTGAGGCCGATGTTTCCGTTGTGATCTTCTGTCTGGATGGTGTATCATTGAGATAAGTGTGTGGTATTAAAGTTCCCTATGGTATTTGTGCTGATTGCTTCTCTTAGGTTTGTTCATATATGCTCTACATATTTAGTTGCTCCACCGTTGGGTGGGTAAGTATTTATAAATGTTGCATCGTCTTACTGCATTGATTCCATTAGCAATTTGTAGTGCCCTTCATTGGCTCTTGTTACAGTGTTTGGATTTTTTCTTTTTCTCCTCCATTGGACTGAAAATCAGAAGATCATCTCTTAGCTCTGCAGCCATGAACAAAGCACACCCCTGCTCTAAGTCTGGTTTTCTTTTTTTTCCTCTGTAAATAAACACAATAAATTCTTCTCCCAGGACCATATCCTGATTCCAATAAGACAATGTGTATAAAAGTGCTTTGTAAACGAGGAGATACTGCCCAGTTATGAAAACGATTATGCAACCACCAAATGTTCAGGATAAGATTTTTTAAGACATATTTATTGTAGAGACAGAAAGAGAGTGCATGCACAAGCATATGCTAGAGAGGGGAGGGTCAGAGGGAGAGAGGGAATCCTCCAGCAGCGTCCCCGCTGAGTGTGGACCCTGGTGCGGGGCTCTCTCCCAGGAGCTTGGGATCTTGATTTGAGACAAAATCAAGAGTCAGCTGCTTAACTGACTGTGCCACCCAGGTACCCCAAGAATCAGATTTTTTAAAGCATTTTTTGAGGGCTTACTCTCATAGGTACTATTCTAAGTGACCTCTATTTCATTCAATTCTAAAAACTATTCTTAAATTAAAAATAGAAGCTGTTCTAAAAGCAAATATTCATAATATCCTCAGAGGTGGGCAAACAGGCGGAAAAGGGGTTAAGTAGGGGCACTGGGGTGGTTCAGTCGTTGAAGCTTCTGCCTTCGGCTCAGGACATAATCCCAGGTTCCTGGGATCGAACCCTAGGTCAGGCTCCCTGCTCATTGCGGAGTCGTCTTCTCCCTCTCCCTCTGTCCCTCCCCCTGCTTGTGTCCCCCCCTTCTCTGTCTCTCAAATAAAAAATTAAAAAGGTAAGTTACTTGCTCAGTGACATGATAAATATTAGAACTAGATAGAGTCCTGAGTGTGTCACCCTGAAGAATGTGTTTTTTCATTTTTACATTTACCAAAAAATACCTAGCTCTCAAAATACTATAGATTCAATTAGTTTCCTCTTTCTCCATACATTGAGTATCGGAAGATGCTACAATTCCAGGACCCTGGCTGGCTGGGTCGGTGGAGTGTCTGACTCTTAATCTCCGGGTTACGAGTTTAAGCCATGTTGGTGGTACAGATTACTTAATTGAAAAAAAAAAAAAAGATGCTATAGTTGGGCTTGTTTTCTTTTTTCCTTTTGACCCCTTCACCCATTTCTCCCACCTCCAACCCCAAACTTCTGCCATCCCCCATCTGTTCTGTCTGTAAGCTCATATTTTTGTTTTTGTTTTGTTGAAGGTTCTACATGTGATTTCTAGTATTTGTCTTTCTGTCTGGCCCGTTTTACTTAGCATAATGCCTTCATGGACCACCGTGTTGTAAATCGAAAGATTTCATCCTTTATTATGGCTGAGTAGGATTCCACTGTGTTTATCGACCACAATTTCCTTATTCATTCATCCACTGATGGCATTTAGGTCGTTTCTTTATTTTCACTGTTGTAAATAATCCTGCAGTGTGCTCAGGGCTGAATATACCTTTGTGAGTTAGTGTTTTCATTTCCTTCAGATAAATACTCAGAAGGGGAATTGCTGGCTCCTTTGGGTGTTCCATTTCTCATTTTTTTGAGGAACTTTTGTATTGTTTTCCATAGTGGCCGCACCCATTTGTACTTCTAGTAATGGTGCGCTAGAGTTTTCCTCTACTCTACATCTTCACCAAAACTTGCTATTTCTTGTGTGTTTTTGATAATGGCCCTTCTGACAGGTGTGAAGTGGTGCCTCATTCTGGTTTGATTTGAATTTCCCTGATGATTAGTGACGTTGAGCATCTTTTCATGTACGTGTAGACCATCTGTATGTCTTCTTTAGGAAAATGTCTATTTGGATCTGCTCCTGTTACATTAAATTACTTGTGGAGTTTTTGTTGGTTTTGGTGCTTTTGTGTGTTTTGTTTTGTTTTTGTTTTGCTGTTGAGTTGCATGAATTCTTTATATTTTGAATATTAACCCCTTACTGGATGTATAATTTACAAATGTTTTACCTTAGGTTACCATTTTATTTTGTTGATGGCTTCCTTTGTTTGGACATTTTATAGTTTGATGTTGGCACATATTTTGCTTCTTTGTTTGTTTTTACTTTGGTATAAGCTTAAAAGCACCACTACCAAGACCTATGTCAAGGACTTTTCCAAACCCTGCGTTTTCTGCCATAAGTTTTATAGTTCCAGGACTTGAATATATTCAAGTATTTGACCCATTTTGAGTTAGTTTTTGTGTATGGTGTAAGAGAATGGTGCAGTTTTGTTCTTCTGCATGTGGCTCTCCGGTGTTCCCAGCACCATTGATGAAAGAGACTATTTTCTCCCCCTCGTTTATTCTTGGCTCCTTTGTCATAAGGTCCCGGACCATAGATGTATGTGTTTACTTCTGGGCTCTCTCCTGTCTTCTGGTGATGTGTGTGTCTGTTTTTATGGCAATGCTAGATTGTTTTGATTACTCAAGCTTTGTCATTAGTCTGAAATGAACAAGCGCAATGCCTTTAGTGTGGTTCTTCTTTCTCTAGATTGCTCTGGTATTGTGTCTTTTGTGACATCATACAAATTTTTAGATCCTTTGTTCTCTTTCTGTGAAAAGTGTCCTTAGAATTTTGATAGGAATTGCAATGTAGATGGTTTAGGGAAGTATAGACATTTTACCACTATAGATTCTTCTCACCCATGAATATGCCATATCTTTCGGTTTATGTGTGTTGCCTTCGGTTTCTTTCCTTACTCTCTTGTAGTTTTCATTATACAAGATTTTACCTCTTGTTGAAGTTTATTCCTGGGTATTTTTTTAAAGGTTTTATTTATTTATTTGACAGAGAGAAAGATCACACGTAGGCAGAGAGGCAGGCGGGGGGGGGGGAAGCAGGCTCCCTGCTGAGCAGAGAGCCTGATGTGGGGCTCGATCCCAGGAGCCTGAGATCATGACCTGAGCCGAAAGCAGAGGCTTAACCCACTGAGCCACCCAGGCGCCCCTATTTTATTCTTTTTGATGCAATTTCAGGTGGGATGATCTTCCTAATTTATTTTCTGATGATTCGTTCTTAGCGTATAGAAACACAGCAGGTTTTGGGGTAGTGATATTGTATCCAGTCCCTTTACTGAATTTAGTCATAGTTTGAACAATTTTTCATTGGCTTCTTTGAGGTTTTCCTTATATTCTGTATCATCTGCAAACAGTGACCACTTTACTTCTTTCTTTCCAGTTTTGGTGCTTTGTGATTATCTTCTTGCATAATTGTTCTGCCTTGGATTTTCAATATTGTGTTCAGTAAAAGTGGCAAGGAAAGATCGGCAGTGTTCCTAACGTCGGCGATCTTATAGGAAATAGTAACAGCTAAAACTTTTCGGTATGGGATGTGACATAATCTGTGCGGTTGTCACATACGGCCTTTTTAAAAAAAGATTTTATTTATTTATTTGAAAGAGAGAGAGATCACAAGTAGGCAGAGAGGCTGAGAGAGGGGGAAGCAGGCTCCCTGCTGAGCAGAGAGCTTGATGGCGGGCTTGATCCCAGGACCCTGGGATCATGACCTGAGCCGAAGGCAGAGGCTTTAACCCACTGAGCCACCCAGGTGGACCATATATGGCCTTTTTGGTGTTGAGGTATGTTCCCGGTCTATGTACTCTGTTGAGAGTTTTGATTGCAAAGGATATTAAAGTTTGTCAAATGCTTCCCTGCATCTCAAGATGATCACATCATTTTTATTCTTTATTTTGTTAATGTGCTGTATCACTTTGATCGATGTGCACCTGTAAACCATCATTGCATTCCTGCAAGATCCCACTTGATCGTAGTATATGATCCTCTCAGCATATTGGTGAACTTGGGTTTCTGGTATTTTGTTGAACATTTGTGCATCTATGGTCATCAGGGATATTGGACTGTAAGATTCTTTTCTTGGGGTGTCCTCGTTTATTTTTGTATCAGGGTAATATTGGCCTCAGCAAGTGCGTTTAGAAGCTTTCTCTCCTGTTTTTTGGAAAAGTGGGCAAAGGACTGGTATGAATCCTTCCCTGAATGGTAGAATTTACCATGAAAGGCATCTGGTTCTGGAACTTGGATTTTTGGGAGGTTTTAAATTGCTGATATGATGAGTACTGGTGTTTTATGTAAGTATTGAATCACTAAAGATGAAACTGTTTCCATATCTGGGTGGTGGGATGGATGAAGGGGAACGAGAGTCATGGGGGCCCAGCACTCAGAGGCTCCATCCGCCACTGTGGCTGTGCCATTCCTCTCAGATGCTGGCAGAGGACGAAGGACGTGGTGGAAACACGGCAGAGTGGTGGTGTCGGGAATGTGGGGTCCGAGTGGGGTGATGAGACTGATGCGTGGCCCTCCTGTCCCACCCACAGGGTATCAGATGGCCTACTGCCTGGCCAACAGCAACTCCAGCACATTAACCACAGTGGAGATGGGTGCCATGGTGAGGCGATTCACGGCCACCGAGCTGGCCCCAGAGTCAGCATACATCTTTAGGCTGATGATCAAGATGAGGCAGGGCTGGGGGAGCCCCTAGAGGCCACCATCATCACCACTGAGAAGCGAGGTAAGGTCAGAGACCCAGGTCCACTGTCCTGGTGACATGGGGAGGATAGCTGGGCCCAGTTGGGAGCCATAGACTTGCTGGGTCCACGGCTTCCTGGGGCAGGGCTTGCAGGGTAGTGTGTCTACACAGCCTGATATTTACCAGACAGGCAGGAATGTCTCTGGAGAGGAGGTTGTGTAACTGGGATCAGGGTGGCTCTGAGTCTCTGTGTTGGAGGGACGCTCCCTGAAGCCAGGTGCTTTTTCTCTGATGTTCAAGACCACATGACCAGCTGAGCCAGGTGTTCCAAAACACGTTTCCTACCAAGCAATCCTAGGGAGATGTGTCTTCATGGATGCCGCTTCTGTTCCAAGCACTGGTGTGAAGTGCTTATTGTTCATTGTCTTGGTTTATCCTCACCAAATGCTGGGGGACAGAGTGCTGTGAGGCCCAGTTCTACAAAAGACATGGGGCACAGACAAATTCTGTCATTTGCCAGGGACACAGCTGTTGAGGCAGTGATGTGGACACCCTTCACAGACACTGGGTTCCCTGTTCCCACAGCAATCTGCTGTGGGTTCCCATCTCAGTGAGCCCCTGATATGCCGTCCAGCCTCATCCTGGGATCTGCCTCAGGGGGTTCCCTTCCCAGGGCCACCTCAACTACTATAGGCCCTTTTTATGCCACCTGACCTTGGAGGGACCACAGGGGTTCCAGCTTAGGTCTGAGTCAGGGCAGAGCAGGGGCAATCTGGAATGCAGAGAAGCCACTGAACCCCCACTCTGAGGCTGCCAGGAGCCTGTGTGGCTTTCAGGGCAGCGTGGTGCCTGTCAGTTTCTGTGCTACAACCAGCCCACATGCATAGTTCCCTTCGAGTTCTGGCTTCAGAATGTGTGGCTCAGGGACTGCATCCCAGTTCTCTCCACATCCAGGGAGCAGGCTGTGCTTTGGCCCTGCTGAGGTCACAGGGTAGCACACGGTTAGTAGCTTGACTCGGCCTATCCCAGGAGTGGTGTTGAGGGGAACATAGGGCTCATTTACCTCCTGTGCTCTTGAACGGAGAGCCCCATCCATGCCCCAGAGCTATCTCCCTGGACTTTGGAGCAAAATCAAAACAACAAAATGAAAGGATCCAGGATACATTTGGGCTCATTTCCCTGCAGAGGTGCTCTTGGTCTGTGGCTCATCAATGTCAGAGCAGGGCTTTTACTGGAGCACAGGTAGGCTGACAACCAGGCCTACTGCAGAGTATCTGGAAATGTTGCCGCCCTGGGAGAAACCCATTTGCTCACTACTCAAGTGTGATTTGTGCTGTTGTGCTGACTCCTCCTCTGACCCACCTGCGTACCATGAGAGGCTGAGTGAAATACGGTGCCTGGAGTGTAGATTGTGTTGGCTTCTCTATACATCTGTCCCTAGGGGTTATTCGGCTGGTGGGGTGGGGGCTAAGGGGCAGGTTATTTGGGGCCGATGTGCTTTGCTTCTGAGGAGCCCCCTGAGGTTGAGCAGGAAGGCGGGGGCTGCAGTCCGAACTGGCACCTGGGCCCACGTTGGTCACCACGGTGGTTGGGTTGAGGGGAGCGCAGAGCAGGCCAGGTGGAGTCTATGGCTCCTCAACTGCCTGTTGACAGCCTGCAACCCAGGGCTCGGGGCACCGGAGCAGAGCCAGAGTCGCAGGGCCCAGCAGATGCTCATAGGGAAGGACTGGAGCCAGGGAGGGAGGCAGGCAGGCTCAGGCAGCCGCATCAGCCAGCCGGGTCGCCGGGGGGGCTGAAGCCCGGCTCTGCTCTGTGCTGCACTGGAGGGTTGGCATGTCTCAGGGCAAAAAGCACACAGCGGGAAGTCTGCCATCACCACAACCCTGAAGTAGACGGTGTGGTGTGGCGCGCACTCAGGCACCTGGGTGCGGTGGGGGTGTCTCCTCATCCAGTCTCCTTTCGAATGCCTAGGTCAGCACCTGGGCGTTGGACGGAGGGCAGCTAGCTAGGGGGCGGGAGTTCTTTCTGAGGAGGCTGGCAGGTGGAATGCTGCCCCGTGGCTGGGGTGGGCAGTGGGGGTAGAGACCAAAATAGTCTGCTAAGCGCTAAGGCTTAGGATCTGTGCAAGGGGATTCTTGGAAGCGCCACAGAAGAAGAGCCCCATCTGCACGTCTCTGCAGCTCTGTTCCCCCTGCACAAACCTTGGATGGGTGCCAGGAGGGAGAAAGGGTGGGAAGGAGTATATTTGCTCCTTCCTCCCCTATGTGGGTTAGCTTCTTCCAAAGAGATCCATCGAGGACATGGAACACAGAGGCCGAGCGGCCTGGTGGACACCAGGAGAGGGTGTGCTGTGCAACCGGGGTAGGAAGGGCTAGACCTGCCTGACCATGGTGGATGCAAAGGGGGCACTGAACAGGTTTGTGGGCCTGGGGCAAGGCGGTGAGCTGCAGGGCTTCACCATCATCCAGGAAGCCTCCATAAACGCCGCTGCAAATCCTTTACAACCCCTCTGGTTTTTGCCTTGGGAGAAAATTCTAGAAGCAGAACCCTTAGCTCAGAAGACATGAGCGTGTTTGGCTTGGAGATATGGAAACTCATGGACACGCCATGCCCTGGCGACCAGGATGCAGGTCTTGTGGCCTCTCTGCTTCCATGGTGATGTCTTGCCTTCTGTGTTTGGTGAAAATACATCTCATTAAGCGTGTGTCCGCAGGTCCTTTCTCCCTACTTTGCCATTAAATGCCTGTGACTGTACCCGGTGATGTATCTTGTGGGGTCTTAGTGTCTGATTGTGAAAATTCTCAAACTCACCTGGGTACGGATTTGCAGAACTCATGGAAAAGCTGCATTCAAGCCAAACAAGAATTAATAAGCGGGGACTGAGTGAGCTGAGGATCGTGAGTCTACCTTTGTGACTCTTGTTTGAAACCTTGCTGGTTCTTTAATGTTTCTTCTTCCAGATCGAGGGAAACGGTATCTGAAAATATCCGTGATCTACAGAAATGTGATGAAACATTTCTGTGTGAACAAATGGGAGCATTTAACTTCTCTCCCTCCCTGAACCCTCCATCATTCAGGAACTCTCAGGGAGAATTCTTTCTTCCAAGGTACTTAGGATTATTGGCGTACGTTCAGCACAAGCGCCTTTTTCTTGTAACAGGACACCGCTGGAAACGTTGGTTATTTTACCAAGAGATTGAGTGAAATGTCCAATTTGAGAGTAACGTGTATAGACTCGGATAACGACCAGACAATTTTCAGGAATTAAGGGTGACTTTGTGGAGCCCCTTGGCAATAGCGGCTTCCCAACTCGATGACGCAGTGCCGAGGAGCCTTGCCAGATGAGTAGGGAATGTTACTTGTTGGAAGGTATGGGAACCTCAGGATATTTGGGGGACCTTGAGAAGAGGAATCCACCCAAATCGACAGGTATCGCAGTCAAGTCTGATGGGAGTATTGCGCTTGGCTTTGGCCTGGACGCACTACTGAAAGTTCACTCTAGAGATTCCTCATGAAAAGTTTCAGCACAGCAGGGTTTCAAAATCTGTATGGAATGGTCCGTCACTATGCCTGCCAGGCTTAGTTAGAATAGATGCTAAGAAACCAAGTGTGCTTGTGGCTGCCTTCTTGCATCTAAGAAACCATCCCAAATCCATTGAACTGAAATCCATCACCCATGTGGACTGGCATCCGCTGCCACCACCGCCAGGTGTTTCTGTGCCTCCAATGGGTCCCGTGAAGCTCTGAATCTATTTAGTTCACAATCAGGTCTGGGGACCTCACTTTGGAGGCTGGCAGTGTTTTCTGATTGGGAAAATCCTATCATAACTATACCCCAAATCGTCCCAGAATCCTCTAGAAGCTGGTTGTTGGAGGGCTTGCCCTTTGGGTCAGTAGCATAATCTCTGGTCAGGAGTGAAACAACTTCAATCTCCAAGGTATAGGTTATATTCATATTGGGTGGTGATTAGTTGTTGCTTTTTTTATTTCTTCTTTTGAGTTCCAGGGTCCATGAGAGGCATGTCTTAGAAAGGAAAGACCGGAGGCTCCTTTCAGCCAAATAGAGTTGTGAAAAAAGAAAGGAAGCAAGACTAACAGAGTCACTCACGTAGAGTAGAAAAGACATTGAGGAGGTAGAGTAGATGCATATCTCCTATGGGAGTTGTGTGTCATTGAAGTGACGGAGTAGGTGAATGAGAACCATGTCAAAGGTGAAAGACGATTCCAGGAGAAGTAAGCATCTCTAGGACGGTCATGCAAAATGCAGTTGAAATAGGGTTTATGCAGATTTTCTGTTTTGGTTCTGGGAGCAGCAGGAACTTTATTTAGACTCCTATCACTAGTTGCACGTGGTGATTGACCTCTGGGCCATCTCCTGGCCCATATCCTCCTGCTTGGGTCTGGCAAAGATATCGAGGAACTCCCGGTAGCAAATTGACCATGTGTGTATGATTTGAAGGTCTGCCAGCAGCAATGCTGTCTTTCACAGATCACGGGGCCCTGTGGTTTGGGCATCTTTGAGCTTGTGCTCTCTGCTGGAAGGGAGGGGCACACTTTCAGTTTTGGGTGACATTGTGTCTTCCCGAGTGCGGGTCCTGAGACCTCAACTAAATGCTCTCCTTGTTTTTACAGGTGGTGCCTCAGGGCTCAGAGGACATGGCCTCATGGGCAGCATCCAAAGGGTCTGGCCTCTGTCTCTTCAGTGCAGATTCAAGTGCAACATGTATAGGAGGTGACCCCTGCCGTCTCCCTGGTGGATGTACATCACAGTAGTAAGTTGTCTTGGTTTGGAACCTTCCGCCTGAGTTGAGGTTCAGGCCTTGACTTGGGTGTCTTTTTTGCTGGCTTCTGTCTTTCTTCCAGAGGGAAAGATGCCCTCTTATTGTTGATTAAATTGGAGATGTACCCTTAACCAGAATATCTAGAGTTTGCTGCTTGGGGAAAATTACTTGGTGGCACATATGGAGAAGGTTCTGCAGGTCCCTGCCCCATACAAAACATCTTAACTCCAGGTTGCGTCTGTTAGCAGAATCCTGAGTTACTGCAGGGTTATCTTATAAATAGAAATTCTCTCCAAAATAGTGTTTTCTGCCAACACATTCTTTTTAGGGCCAGTAAACTAAAGAATATTGGGCATCTTTACAAATGGATCTCTGAGTGGACGTGCTTTTTTTTTTTTTTTTGTAAGAGGGGGAGGTGGGAGAGAGAGAGGTAGACACCGGGCAGGCTCTACATGTTTTGCAGAGCATGACACAGGGCTCGATCTCACAACACTGAGATCATCACCTCAGCCAAAATCAAGAGAGTCAGTAAGAAGGTCACTCACATAGATTAGAGAAGACATGAGGAGGTAGAGTGTATGCCCATTTCCTGTAGGAATTCCATATCACTGAAGAATCAGGGTAGATGAGTGAGAACATGTTTCTAATATGAAGATTCTAGGAGAAGTAAGCATCGCTAAGATGGTCATGTGAAATGCAGTTGTAATAGGGTTTCTGCAAGTCTTCTCTTTGGTTTTGGGAGTAGCGGGAAGTTTATTTAGTCTCTTGTCACTAGTTGCCAGTGGTGGTTGACGTCTGGGTCACGTTTTGTCCTACACGCTCCTCCTTTCGTCTGGCATAGACATCATGGAACTCCTGGTAGCCAGATTTGGAAGTGGAGGGACTGAGGGAGAGAGAGACCCTTAAGCAGGCTCCACATGCTGTGCAGAGCATGACACATGTCACGGGCTCGATCTGACAACCCTGAGATCAGGACCTGAGCCAAAATCAAGAGTTGGTCCCTTAACTAAAAGAACCCTACAGGCATTCCTGGATGTGCTTTGTGTTTATGGAAGGCAGTGTACATACCCCGTCCTGTTCTATAATCTTCTAAATTAAGGACTATTTCCATATCGGCAGTGGTCTTACACCTTCTCAGGCCAAGAGATAAGTAACTATGTTTGGTGGTAGAGAAAAGCAGTTGGCTACCATATCCTCTCAGAGGGGGAGGTAGCGCTCACTGCCTGACTCTGAACAGCCCAGTTTTATTCCTGTCCTGATACACACAGTTCTTCCAAAACAGCACCTCTGTAAAAGATAAAATTAATTTGCAAGCCCCTGGGTGACACAGTTGGTTAAGCATCTGCCTTTGACTAAGGTCAGGATCCCTGGATCCTGGGGGATCAGGCCCTGCATTGGGTACCCTTCTCAGTGGGAGGCCTGCTTCCTCTCCCTCTTCCCCCCAGCTGACTCCCAACTATTCTTGATCCCTCTCTAGCTCTCTTGATCTCAAAAAAGTAAAGGAACACAAGTATTTCTAAGTAAGAAATTAATTTGTAAGTCGTTTCTAATTTATGAGGATAATATTAGTAGAATTAAGGACACATGAGAGGTAGATCCCAAACCATGTGTTTGATGAATCTTGTGGCCATTCATCCTTGCGATCTACATACATCGATAGGTCAGTGTTTTTGTGAACGGACGTCGAGCACCTCGTGCTCTGAGATTCTGAGTTCACCCTCCAGTTGATGTTCTCATGGATCCCAGGCAGTGTTTCTTCCTGGGATCCCACTTCCTACCAAGAGACAGTACCCGTGTCAGTTGTGAGAGCTCGTAAAGGAAAAGTCCCCCGTTCTTACTCGGCACAGTGTGCACGGTTGTGAGACCCCCCCCCCCACGCCTGTTCGGGGATCCTGGCCTTTGTGCAAGTACTAATGGATCGGAGCAGATGTGCTTGATTTCTAGCGATTGGTTACTGGAATAGCGCATTGTGCATCCCTCAGCACGGGACCCAGTTGTATGTGTTTGCAGCGTCTGAGTTTGTATCTCAGTGTCACCCTAAGAAATTCCTTGGGAGGTCTTTGCCCAGTGATTTTCGGATGGGAGTGTCCGGGGAAGGGTTTCCCCACGTTGCGCTGGGATCAGGGATTCCTCGGCGTGAGGGTGTCGTTGCTGGCTAAGGAAGAAGGGATACCTGAGCCCATTCCTTTCCTCATCACCCCGGGAGGATTTTCTTGTGTGGGAATCCTCCCAGGGCCTTCCCGTGTTGGCTCCGTGAGGAATGGGATTCCCACATGGATCTCACCGGCATTCAGCCGCAGCGATGACACAGGGGGTCCCGGGAGGTGCCTGCGCCTTCGCTCCCGTGGGAGGGATGACGTGCACTCTGAGATGGTAGCGGGAGCTCAGGCCTGAGCCCCAGTTGAAGCTTCTCCCACCAGGCTACAGCGCTCGTGGTTCTCCCCATATGAGTTCTGTGGTGTTGGGAAGGGGCCCACTTCTGGCAGAAGGCTCTGCCTCCGTGACGGGAGACACGGCGTCTCCCCTGTGTGGTCTCTGTGGTGGTGAGAAAGGTGGGCACTCTGGGTCCAGGCGGGAGCCCAGTGATGACAGACCCAGGTTCCTCTGCTCTGAGTTGTCGGGTGTCTCCAAACGTGAGAGCCGTATCGAACGTCTCTCCCACGTTGACCGCATCTGTTGGGGTTCCCGCCGGTGTGGATCCTCGGATGCTGGCTCAGGGTGTGTCTGGACTAAATGCTTTCCCCCGAAGGTGGCATTCAACCAGTTTCTGTCTGTGGGAACGTGCCCATGGCCTCGAAGGGATGCGTGTTGCTGCGAGCTCTCGTGCAGCAGTCCCACCACATGGCTTCTACCCCGTGGGAGGTGCTGGGCGTGAATGTGAGCAGAGCTCTCCGAAGGAAGGGTCTCCCACCTTCGTTCGCTCCCTAAAGGGCCTCTCCGGTGGTCTTGCTGTTTACCGAGGTGAGCACTGCCCTGCAATTGTTTGCCCCATGCGTGTCATGTCTCCTTTCCTCGGAAGGGTGAGTTCTCTCGTGTCTCCCGAGGGGAGAGCCCCGAGTCAAGGCTCTCCCACCCTGGGGAGAGGTGTGTGGTGCGATCCAGGATGAACGAGCCCTGATGTCCTTGGCACCGGGGACACGTGGCCGAAGGCTCTTCCACATTGTCAGTAAATACAAGGTGTGTCTTCCCCGGACGCAACACACATGGAGTGAGGTGAGGGACGTGAGACATCTCCCTCCTGGGCCCCAGCATTGGCCGGGTTCCTGGGCAGTGTGAACCCTCTGCTCATGGCCAGAGCAGGAGGGGCTGTGGAAGGATTGCTCCCTCATGTCCCTCCCTTCCCGCCTCAACGTACGCATTGCAGCCCCTCCCTTCAGGAACGGTCTCTGCATCTACCTCTGCAAGCTGCTTGTAGTCGGGTGCCGTGTGCCTTTCCCGAATTCAGATAGATCTCTCTACATGGTAGCCTCACACCCACGTCAACTGCTGCTTCAATTTTAGATGTTTCCGTTTCAAAGACTATATACCTGTGAGTCATGTTGAAGGCAGTGACTTTTCCAGACACTCGGGCGGTGGCTCGCCTTGAGGCCCATTTCAGCCGAGAAATGAAACTCTTCCGATTTCTGGTGGGACAGCCCGTATGCTCGGGGTCTTGGAAGACAGGAGAGTGTGGGGAATGCTTAGCGTAGCCCATGTCCAGCTGTGGTGTGGAAGGCCAGGGTTCATGACCCTGAAGCCTCCCGTTGACTTGCAGAGAAGCAGACCTTTGAGATGCCCCCGTGCGGGTATCCCTTTATCCTTTCTGATAGGGAAAGTATCGCCGTGAGCTCCTGGGTCTTCTACAGACAGAATGAGTCACGGAACACTAGGCGAAAAAGTCCTGAAGGGCTGTATGGGGACTACCAGAACAGAACGAAAGAAGGAAAGACGGGGAGGGAGGAAGGAATACAAAGAACAAAAAGGTACTGCAGGGGAGGAAGGGAGGGAGGGAGGTCGGGTGGGCGGGCGGCCTTGAAAAAGGGAGAAGAGAACCTGGTAGAGAGGCACTAGGGGAAAGAAGAATTTTGAAAGTTGTGAGACAAATTTTGATGTATTTGAGTTTATCTATTTTACATTATGTTGTCTGTGCTTTTAGTGTCCTGTCCAAGAAATCATGTGTTAAAGCTTTTGTCCTGTTTTTCTTCCCTAAGAATTTTTATAGCCCTAGGTCTTATGCTGAGGACTTTGATTCATTTTGAGTTAATTTTTGTATACGGTATAAGGTGAAGGTCCATTTTTATTCCTTTGCATACTATTATCCAATTTTCCTAGACTTGGTTGTTGGAAACCTGTCCTTTTCCTGTTGAGTAATCCTGGCACCCATGTTGAAAATTATTTGTGGATCACATTGCAAAGCATTAACATCTTAAATATATCAAGTTTTCCAAAACATGAACAAGGTATTGCCTTCCAGTTATAAGTGTATTCTTTCATTTCTTTCAGCAGCATTTCATAGTTTTCAGTGTACAACTCTACTACTTCTTGGTTAGGATTATTCCAATGTATTTTATTCTTTTTGATGCTGTTATACATGAAATTGTTTTCTTAGTTTCCTTTTTAAATTATTCATTGCTGGGGTATTGAATTGCAGCAGATTTCTGTATGTTGATTTTGATCAACTATCATTAATTAGTTCTAAAAGTGTTGTTGTATTCCTGGAATCTTTAGGGTTTACTACATATAAGATCATGTCATCTGCAAACAGAGATAATTTTATTTATTTCTTTCCAGTTTGGATTCCCTTTCAAGCCTAATGGTGCTGGCTTGTACTTCCAGTATTAGGTTTAGTAGAAGTGACAAAATCTGGCATCCCTGAATCGTTCATGATCTTAGAGGGAAAGCTTGTAAACTTTCCCTGTGGGGTATGATGCTCACTGTGGGTTTTTCCTATATGGCTCTTATTATGTTGACATAGTTTCTTCTATTCCTAGTCTGTTGAGTGCTTTTATCATGAAAACGTGCTGAATGTGGTCAAGTGCTTTTTCGGCATCACTTGAGATGATCATGTGACTTACCTTCCTTTCATAATATGACCTATGACACTGATTTTTTCTTGTATATTGACACATTCTTGCATTCCAGGAATTAATCCCACTTGGTAAAGGTGCACAATCCTTTTCATATGCTACCAAATTCAGTTTGCGAGTATTTTGTTGACCATTCTTGCACTGGTCTTAATCAGAGATGTTGGCTGGTAGTTGTTTTTTCTTGAAGTTTTTTTTTTTTTTTCATAATCTCCAGGATTATGGATTAATGCAGGCCTCATTGAATGAGTCAGGGAGTTCTCTCTCCTCTTTATTTTTCTGGAAATGTTTAAGAGGATTGGTTTTGGCTCTTCTTTAAATATTTGGTTGATATGTTTTGTTTGTTTGTTATGTTTTCGTTCGTTTGTTTTTGGGGGGTGGTCCATTTTGAATGAAGGAAGGATGGTCTTTCGATGCTTATGGGAAGGAGGGTCAGAATTTTCTGCCTTCCTTTCCATGTGAAGCAGGGCTGTGAGTGGCTAAGCTGTACCTTCCTCCTCCAGATGTCCCTGACTTCTTCTGATGTGGAATCTTGGCTCTCTCTGCTGTCCTTTAAGCTCCTGAGCATTGGTGAAATCTTGTCATGGGGTCTTTCTTTTAGTCGGAGTTTGTGGGGCTTCTGAGCCCATCCGTCCGAACCCTCCGCGTGCTGACAGGGTAGTTGAAGTCATGAGACAGATGAAGGATTGACTTAAGACAGTCACTCAGCACCCTAGTCTCGATGTTTCTTTCTTGGCGTTTCCCCTGAGAATTCCTACTTGGTGTTTCCATGACTCAGTAGTCCTCTTTGGTAGGAAAGCCGAGGAGTATGTGTAGATAAAACCTCCCGTCAGTAAGTGGATTCCTCCCAGCACGTGCCCTAGTGTGGGGGACGTTATTCCAGAAACCTCCCACCCTCAGTCTCAGGGGCACACCTCTCCAGGGATGACCCTCGGCCAAGAAACTTTCCAGACCTCAACCTCTGTTTTTCTTTCTTTCCATAAAAAACAGCCTGATTAACCCTCACACACAGGGTCATGGCATGGATTTATTGAGGTCCTGCTTATGAAAAATTCACGTTTAGTGTCCTGGAAACAGTCACCTCTCAGCACAAGTGAGCCCTTTTCTTCAGATGTCTGTCTGTGTGGTTCAAGCCAGCAAAGAGGCTGATGGGGGGGTCCTCTTCCAGGCTCCATGCCGACCCTGGCTGTTCGACAGATCCGTTTGGATGAAGAAACGAAGGAGAGAACCTGACTTAAAAGATTGCCACAAAAGGGTGGTTCCGTTTCAGAAAGGGACTTCTCCAGATGGAAAAGCCTTTACAACTCATGGTAACTCAAAAGTTCGCGGCCTCGCTGGCCTCTCGGGCTCTGTGGGAAAGAATAGGGGGGATGTTTTGAAAGACAGTCACCATTTCTAGGACTTTTCAAATCCCACATCACAGTTTTCCCTGTGATTGCAAAGTCGGCGTCGCTTACGTGTATCGTCCTTCTCTGTAGCTGCTCGACTGCAGGTCTCTGCCTGTCTGCGTAAGCCTCAGGTGTGAGGCTTCCATCACTCATTCGCTGTCTTGCTTTCTTAGCATTTACATGAGTGAGATAAATCTTTGCTTTTATTCATTTGTAGAAAATATTATGTGTTTTATTGACACTTCTGAAATGTTTGTAGGAAAGGTTTGTGATAAAACATGGGGGAAGATCCACTCTCCTAGATGAGGGAGAACTTTCTTCTAAAGCTTTGTCTAATGTCTGTGAAATAATCCAGAAGAGAGGTGGCAACAAGCAACCTTGCTTTACAAAGCAGACAACAGCAACAAACGTTCCTGTTCTTCATCAGTTACATGGATTGACTCATGGGAAGGTGGGAGGGGCTGGTGGTGGTTAGAGGAGGGGTTAGAGGAGTGGTTGGAGGAGGGGTTAGAGGCGGGGCTATTGGGCGTGGTTAGGGGAGTGGTTAGAAGGGGGGTTAGGGGAGAGGTTAGAGGAGGGGTTAGGGGAGGGGTTCGGGGAGGAGTTCGGGGAGGGTCTCGAGGAGGGGTTAGGGTGGTGAGCGAGGTGCTCTAAGCCAAGGTCCTGACTCAGGGCTTCATGGGGAGGAAACCGTCCACAAGCACAGAACATCACCATCATTACCATTTTGTGAATCCTTCCGTAACGTATTTTCTCCTCTCTTGCGTACTTTGAAAGTTAGTTCAGAAATCTCAGGAGCACCCGGCTGACTCAGCCGATTAAGGCACCGACTCTCGGTTTCAACTCAGGTCATGACCTCAGGTCCTGAGTTCCGGCGGCCTGGGCTCACCGCTCAGTGGGGAGTCTGCTTGTCCTTCTCCCTCTCTTCTTTGCTCCTCCCCCTCTGCCTCTCCCCACCAATAGATAGAGTCTAAAAAACAAAATTTTTAGTTAATGTAAATTCCACAAGATTTTAGAAACCGATGGTCTTCCGTTACATAAGTGGCCAAACACCATCAGAAATGGATTGCGAGGATGTGTAGCAAAGCTCCTCCAACACAGGGGGGACGCGTGGTCCGTAGTGTTGTGCGCACAAGCTTCTGGAGGAGATCCTCCTCATAGGAGTCGGCAGTGCGGGATGCCTGCCCTCAGGGCGCCCTCCCCACTCCCCCGTTCGCACCGGGGCGTTCATGGCCCCTGCCATGGTGTTCCTCACAGCCCAACAGCAACAGCTGCCGGGCGTCTCTCAGTACAGGATGGGCTTGGTCTCCGGGTGTTTCTGAGAAGGCCTTGCCGTCTACAACGTGGATGAGAATAAGTAATGGTAACATGATAAGCAGAAACCTAAACCCTGCCCCTGTGAGTCTCTGACAGAGATCTCTGTGTAGGGTCGTGCTGAGGGGTCTCTGTGGAGTCTGTGTGTGGGTCTCCGTCAGAGGTCTCTGGGTAGGGTCTCTGTGTGGGTCTCCGTCAGAGCCTCGGAAGACAATGCTGGGCTGGGAGCGGGACACGCGTGGGGGGCCGTCCTAGACTCCACCCTCCTTCTGGACACGTCCCTTCCAGCCGGGGTGGGAGAAGCCCCATCTGAGGGCCTCCTGCCCCTCCGGGCTCTGGGTAACCAAGACTGGGAGCCAGGTCAGTCCCTTGGCCTCTGAGTCCCCACCAGTCCCCTGGGAGCCGTCCTTGGGCCACACGTGTACAAAAAGGTCACAGACCACAAGTCTGTCCGGGGCCCCCAGTCCTACAAGCTTACCAAATTGTGCAGAAGTTAACTTCTCTGCCTGAAGGCCTTGCTGCCTCTGGGCACCTGGCCATCTGTGTGGGAGCTCAGGTGGCTTCTGTGCAACCCCCACCCCACTCCCTCCAACCCCTACCCCTGGGATTGGCAGCTGGAGTGGGGCGCAGACCCTGCAGGGACAGTCCTAGGGCCTCTAGCTCTCCCCTCTGGGCCCTTGGGTGGCAGTGGGGCACCAAAGGTTTTCAGTCGTCACACCAGGCATGGGCACACCCTGTCACTTGGCCTCCTTCCTGGCCTCCCACCCTAAGTGCAGGGTCCCCCCCCACAGCCACACCCCCTCCATCCCCCAGAAGGGGAAGGGGGTGCTGGTGAGCAGGCTCCTTCAGTGCCCTGGGGCTGGGCACGCTTGTCCCTGGGGGTCTCTGTGGCACCCCCCCATACACCCTCAGCGCCGGGAGCGAGTTTGTCCCTTGCTGCTCCGAGTGTGAGAAGAGGGGAACACGGAGCTAAGATGGGATTCCCTGGGGTGAGAAGGCTCCTGGGGTGGCCATCCTCTATTCCCTGCAGGAGACTTGGCGGGGGGGCCGGATTTCTCACCTCTGACCTCAGGGCCAGCCTTGTGTCTCCCAACTGCAGGCCCCACTCTCACCTAGGATTCTGTCTTCCTGAAGCCTGAGCGGGATTTCTGCCTCAGCAAACCCTCCCTAAAGCCACACAAGACCCAGGTGGAGGGAAAGTAGGAGAGGATGGGCAGAGCGAGGTCCCGGTCTGGGTCTTGTTCACCTTGTCGCGGAAACAGGAGGAGAGGGAGGAAGGGGGCGGGCGTGGACCCCAAGATAACCCGTTGTCCAAGGTCCCATTCGTTCTGGAAGCCATAGCACGTCCTCGGGGAGAGCGGGCCCTCATCCTTCCCTCCCACCGCAGCAGGGCACACACAGAGGCCAGCACCACTCGTGAGGGGGGAAAACACACACACACAAACACATTTACTTTGGGGAAGCAAAGTAATTGTGGCACAGAAGAGCCATTAGTCCATAGAAGATGTGCTAATGTGAGGAAAAAAAAGTTTTTCCCTGCACTGTTTGCGTTTTCTCTTGGAGGAAAGTTGTCCTCCCGGGAAAGGCGTGGGAAGAACCCAGTGGCTGGCCAGGCGCGATGTGTCTTTGAAGGAGGCAGTGCCTGGGGCAGTGGGGCTGCAGGGTGCGGCCTGAAGGGCCCGGCACCGGGCACCCGTACTGGCAGGGTCTGCTTGGGCACTCTGGCACCCTGGTGGGGAAGGGCCACCCGATCCACTCGGTCTTGTTGGCATAGTTGTGGCCCCTGGGGGTGCCCTGTGGACTGGCTGTCTCCCTCATCACTCTCCTCTGCTCTTGGTAGGAGAGGACCCTGTGGTAGCAGACACTGGGGTCTGCCGAAGCCTGGAGATCCTTTTTGCACCAGCTGACCTCCGGGACCCTGAGTCCCTGGTGAGGCACCATTTCCTCCTCCAGGACCCGCGCCACAGCCGTCACGACCACCTGAGCCTCGGCAGAAGCTCTGTCCGTGGCTGACCTGCCCATGACTTGTCCCCGGCCCTGGGATGACAGAGGCTTGCCCTTCTGAAGGGAATCTTCCAGGCCTTTGCCTCCACTGGGAAGGAACCACTGGAGCAGGTGCGTCATCCTTCCCCCGAGGTGGTTCTCCCGGGGCGCCTCCTCCTTCTTCAGCAGGTTCTCACAGGCCTTGCTTCCCGAGGCCTCTGCTGACTTCTTGCTCTGGACGGGACGGCTCACCTCACTGCTCTGGAGGACCTTCATGTCTGACAATTCCTTGGCAGGCTCTCTCGAGGGGGACCTCCCGGAGCTCTCTCTCTCCTCGGAGGGGACACGTGACCTGCTCAGGCTCTTACATGGGTGCCGCAGTCCCAGGGGTCCCGGCTGCCTGTGGGGGCTCTGGCCACGGGATCTTTGGCCATGCAGCACCTGGGAAGTAGATGTGTCTTCACTGGACCCGCTCTGGGAGCCAGACAGACATCCCTGAGAAGCCAAGATGTCGGCAGCAAGGAACACGTTGGACTGACATTCTTGGAGGAGACTCTTAGTCGCACAGTCTTGGAGGAGGACCCCAGTCTCACAGTCTTGAAGGAGCACGGTGGGGGTGGCATCACGAGGCCGGTTCTCTGACTCCATCAACTTCCGGGGCTCCGATCCCTTGCGCCGTGCCTCAAGGCGTAGCTCTTCGGGGTCTCGGGCGACCAACTTTGTAGGCTGCAGGGGGCTGTCGCTTTTCCCTGAAGACCCTGATCGTCTCAGCTTGTCACAGAAGCCTTGGTTGTTGGCCAGCATACGGGGTCCTAAGGTGACTCCCCAGGCAGGGGCCTCCTTGACCTCCCCCGCCTCCCCGGGCTCTTCGGCACTCAAATCCTGGGGCTCTACGTTGAGCTCTAGCACGGTCACATCCCTTGAGGCCCGACCCCCGTTCGCCCTCCTTGGCTCCTTCGTGGCCGTTGCCGGACTTGGACTTGACTCCAAGGTGCTGTTCATAAGAGTCCTCGAGGCAGTCTCACCATGCCAGATTCTGCCCACAAAGCTGTATGTGAAGGTCCGAGAAGTTGGCCTGGTCCCCTGTCCAGCCGGAGGACCACCGCCAGGTGAGGTCCCTTCCAGAGCCTGCTGGATTTCCTCACACGTAGGCTGGGGAGCACCGAGGGGACCGCCCCAGGTGGGGTAAGACTCTTTCATCACCTCTCCTTGGTAGGGCTGAGGAGGATTTCCCACGAACTTGGTGCCCGTGCCAGCCTTGGATATGCAGGTGGCTGAGTGGGATGGGAAGGACTGGGAGAGGAGGAAGCCCTTCTTCAACTTGAAGAGGTTTATGGTCTTGAGAGCCTTGAGGGGGAGGCCCCACCGGTGCTTCACCCTGAGCCTTATGATGTGTGCTTCTAGCATCCGCTTAGCATATGGACTGAGGATGGAGAAATCGTGGGAGGGTTCCCAACACTTGGAACGTGCTGACTTTCCAGGTTTCCCATGAGGGCTTGGCTTACCGGGAAGGTCCCAGGCGTGGGCAGCGAGCCTGGGAGGATGAACATCGAAAGGCATCTGGCCCTCTCTGAACTGCTCCAACTTCCTGAAATGGGCTCTCAGGTCGTTCTCTGGACGCTTCTCGTCTGTGCTGCTTGTGGAGGGCTTCAGGTCTGTGTCTGACTCCTCACGATTTCTTCCTGGAGCCTTCCCTGGAGCGCTCGTTGTGCCCCTGTGTGGGTCTTTCTGGATCCACCCTGCACTGGACCTTGAATCCTTGCCCAGTCTTTTTCCTGGGTACCTGGACCCAGTCTTCTGTGTGGCCTGGCAGCTTCCATCTGTAGACTCAGACTCGGGCGTGGGACTGTGCCAGCTGTGTGCCTGGGGCACCTCCTGGAACTCTTGGTGAGGCTGTATCTTCAGGGATAGCTGGATCCTACAGGGCGGGCCCCTTCCTTGCTTCATGAGCCTCTCCCAAAGGTGCCAATCCGGTTGCTCCCAGAGCTCAGAGTCGATCAATTCTCCAGGAAGGACAGAGCCTGACCCATGGCCCTCGGGGGCCTGGCCACCCTGCTGAAGGTCGCGAGGACCTGGGCTAAAGACTTTCTGAGATCGTTTCACCACAGGGGGTACCTTGCCGCTTTCTAGTTGCTTCTCCAGAAAGCGACCTTCCAGGTTTTGAACAGCAGTTGACACGTAAGACGGTATCTTCTGGGCTACAGGGCAAGACACCTTGCAGCTCCCCATCTCGGGTGGCAGAGAAGGGGGTCCCACTGGGACAGAGGGTGCAAGGCATGCCTGGGTCTGGGGCTGAGTTAGAGGTGGGAGCTGGGGCTGATCCAGAGGGAGGGGCTGAGGCTGAGTCAGAGGGAGGTGCTTGGGCTGAGTCAGAGGCAGGGGCTGGGGCAGGGGCTGATCCAGAGGGAGGGGCTCGGGCTGAGTCAGAGGCAGGGCCTGGGGCTGGGGCTGAGCCAGAGGCAGGGGCAGGGACTGGGACAATCTCTGGGTCAAGGATTTGGGCCAGACCGAAGGGTCATGTAAGTCCTGGGTCAGGGAGAGGCGTGGAGCCACGTTGCCCTGCATCTGGAGTGGCAAGGCATGAGAGCGCTCATGGAATATGACAGAGGGAACTCCAGTGGGGGATCGGTCACCCTGACAGTGGCCACCAGGGACTCGCTGTGCAGAAAGGGGAGACCCCAGAAGAGCTGGCTGCTTTTCTGCTCCAAATTGTCCCTTGGAATCTTGGGATGTGGGGGCTTCTCAGGACCGAGCAGCTGTTTTGCTTTGCCCCTCATGCTCCAGAAGGATGGGCAGCCCATGGTGTCCTGCCCGTCACCTGGAGACTTGAACGCTCTCCCGAAAAAAGTCAGCTGGTATTTTGACCTTTCTTTCTTTTCCTTCTCCCTCCAGAACTTCAGCTCTTTTCTCCTGGCAACGAGTATCTCCAGAAGCTTCTGGACGTCCGGGTTGGTGGAAGGGGGGATCCTCGTCTCCTTCTGTCTGCGTGCGGCGTCTCCCCAGAACAAGGCCTCTGGTGGGTCATGGGACAGAGGCGCTTGATGGGACTCCAGGCGTGTGGAGGTGGACAGGTTAAAGGCATTGGCCGCCGCCCGCCACCAGGACAGGGCCGAAATGGGGCTGCGAGAGCGGCCCAGGCCCGAGACGGCTGGGACAGGAGAAGCTGACCTGTCAGCGGACCAAGGCGTGTGCGGAGCCGAGCTCTGTGGGATGGGGCACGGCGGGGGTGTCCTTGAGTCACACTGAGGGAGAGTCAAAGGAGAGTCCGGCCGCTCTGGGGCCAAGGAGGCTGTCAGAGGCCCAGGGGAGGCCTCCGAAGGAGGGAGACATGGCGGGGAAGGGGGAAGAGCAAGGGGCTGGTGTGAAAAGCCATCCGGGGGGAGGAAAGGCTCTGCTAGCCAGGAAGTACTCAGGGAGGAGCGTGGACAAACAAATGGAGGAGGTCATGGGTCCTGCTGGCAGGGTGGAGGCCAGAGGCCGAGGGGACCCTGTCAGTGGAGTTAGGGCAGGTGATGGGGCCACAGCGGGAGCAGTATCTTCCACAGGCTCCCTGCATGGCTGACGGGCTCCAGCTGGCACCACTCGGCGCACCTGCGCAGGGGCTGCTTGACGTAACAATTGGTGAAAGCCCCCCTGGTCAGAGAGCCTCTCCAGGTGGCTGTGGGAGACAGGAGGCGTGAGCGGCCGCTGTAGCAGTTGGGGCCGCGAGCCGTCTCCACAGCCCTCCACGCCCCACACCCACATCACAATGCTCCTGCTGTCCCTCAGCCCGGGGCTTTGGTCACAGTCTGTCCCCACGGCTCCTCCCAGCCCCACTCCGAACAGCCCCAGAGGCTGTTCCCTGCAGCCCAGGGGTCCCACCATAGACTCGGGGGGGCCCACCCAGGGGAGAAGGGGGCAGATTCTTTACCTTTCCAGAAGGGAGAACAGGTCCTGAACGTCTTGCAGGTTCTTTAGAAATTCTCTGAAGCCTGGAAACAGGAGACCGGGTCACAGCAGAAGGCGGGGTCCAGGCATCTTACGGGAGGCTGGGCCCAATGTCCCCTTAGGGGAGACCTTTGGGGGATTGGACTCGGGAGCCCCAAACAGCACTGTCCAAGGCCACATGCCCGCACGCTGATGACAGGATTCATGATGGGGATGGCTTTGTCTTTTCCAAAGGGCTTCCCCGTTCATGACCTTGCTGGGGGAGGAAGCCTCCAGAGGAATCTGAGCACAGTTGAACAGTTGAACAGCTTGTCCACAGTGGGAGTGGGAGGTCCCGCCCCCAGTCCAGGCCCTGGGGCCCCTGCTGAGCCATACTGGTTTCCAGCCCCTCAGGGCTTCCTTCTGGCGCAGAATCTGGGAAGCCTCCGGTTTCGCTCTCCCTCCTCGGAGCCCCCAACCCCCACCCAGGGCTCTGTTTCCTGAGGGATGGGCTCGGGCTCTGGTGTCCTGGAGACAGTGGGGCTGGGCCTTCAGAGCGGGGGGCACTGTGTAACTGGGGCACGCGGGGGTGAGTGGCAGATGCTCACCTTTCAGGGTGTGATTTTTCTGACCTCTGTTGCTCCTTCCCCATGGCTCCGGTTGGTACTGAGATAGAAGAGAACACGGGGAGGCTCGGACCCCCACCCCAGCAGCAGGTGACCCAGTGCTCAGGGGTGCCCACCCAGGGGAGAAGGGGGCAGATTCTTTACCTTTCCAGAAGGGAGAACAGGTCCTGAACGTCTTGCAGGTTCTTTAGAAATTCTCTGAAGCCTGGAAACAGGAGACCGGGTCACAGCAGAAGGCGGGGTCCAGGGATCTTACGGGAGGCTGGGCACAATGTCCCCTTAGGGGAGACCTTTGGGGGATTGGACTCGGGAGCCCCAAACAGCACTGTCCAAGGCCACATGCCCGCACGCTGATGACAGGATTCATGATGGGGATGGCTTTGTCTTTTCCAAAGGGCTTCCCCGTTCATGACCTTGCTGGGGGAGGAAGCCTCCAGAGGAATCTGAGCACAGTTGAACAGTTGAACAGCTTGTCCACAGTGGGAGTGGGAGGTCCCGCCCCCAGTCCAGGCCCTGGGGCCCCTGCTGAGCCATACTGGTTTCCAGCCCCTCAGGGCTTCCTTCTGGCGCAGAATCTGGGAAGCCTCCGGTTTCGCTCTCCCTCCTCGGAGCCCCCAACCCCCACCCAGGGCTCTGTTTCCTGAGGGATGGGCTCGGGCTCTGGTGTCCTGGAGACAGTGGGGCTGGGCCTTCAGAGCGGGGGGCACTGTGTAACTGGGGCACGCGGGGGTGAGTGGCAGATGCTCACCTTTCAGGGTGTGATTTTTCTGACCTCTGTTGCTCCTTCCCCATGGCTCCGGTTGGTACTGAGATAGAAGAGAACACGGGGAGGCTCGGACCCCCACCCCAGCAGCAGGTGACCCAGTGCTCAGGGGTGCCCACCCAGGGGAGAA
Source organism: Martes martes (assembly GCF_963455335.1). Lineage (NCBI taxonomy): Eukaryota > Metazoa > Chordata > Mammalia > Carnivora > Mustelidae > Martes > Martes martes. The sequence goes on along the minus strand of NC_137902.1, from coordinate 86,734,109 downwards.
GGGGGCAGATTCTTTACCTTTCCAGAAGGGAGAACAGGTCCTGAACGTCTTGCAGGTTCTTTAGAAATTCTCTGAAGCCTGGAAACAGGAGACCGGGTCACAGCAGAAGGCGGGGTCCAGGGATCTTACGGGAGGCTGGGCACAATGTCCCCTTAGGGGAGACCTTTGGGGGATTGGACTCGGGAGCCCCAAACAGCACTGTCCAAGGCCACATGCCCGCACGCTGATGACAGGATTCATGATGGGGATGGCTTTGTCTTTTCCAAAGGGCTTCCCCGTTCATGACCTTGCTGGGGGAGGAAGCCTCCAGAGGAATCTGAGCACAGTTGAACAGTTGAACAGCTTGTCCACAGTGGGAGTGGGAGGTCCCGCCCCCAGTCCAGGCCCTGGGGCCCCTGCTGAGCCATACTGGTTTCCAGCCCCTCAGGGCTTCCTTCTGGCGCAGAATCTGGGAAGCCTCCGGTTTCGCTCTCCCTCCTCGGAGCCCCCAACCCCCACCCAGGGCTCTGTTTCCTGAGGGATGGGCTCGGGCTCTGGTGTCCTGGAGACAGTGGGGCTGGGCCTTCAGAGCGGGGGGCACTGTGTAACTGGGGCACGCGGGGGTGAGTGGCAGATGCTCACCTTTCAGGGTGTGATTTTTCTGACCTCTGTTGCTCCTTCCCCATGGCTCCGGTTGGTACTGAGATAGAAGAGAACACGGGGAGGCTCGGACCCCCACCCCAGCAGCAGGTGACCCAGTGCTCAGGGGTGCCCACCCAGGGGAGAAGGGGGCAGATTCTTTACCTTTCCAGAAGGGAGAACAGGCCCTGAACGTCTTGCAGGTTCTTTAGAAATTCTCTGAAGCCTGGAAACAGGAGACCGGGTCACAGCAGAAGGCGGGGTCCAGGGATCTTACGGGAGGCTGGGCACAATGTCCCCTTAGGGGAGACCTTTGGGGGATTGGACTCGGGAGCCCCAAACAGCACTGTCCAAGGCCACATGCCCGCACGCTGATGACAGGATTCATGATGGGGATGGCTTTGTCTTTTCCAAAGGGCTTCCCCGTTCATGACCTTGCTGGGGGAGGAAGCCTCCAGAGGAATCTGAGCACAGTTGAACAGTTGAACAGCTTGTCCACAGTGGGAGTGGGAGGTCCCGCCCCCAGTCCAGGCCCTGGGGCCCCTGCTGAGCCATACTGGTTTCCAGCCCCTCAGGGCTTCCTTCTGGCGCAGAATCTGGGAAGCCTCCGGTTTCGCTCTCCCTCCTCGGAGCCCCCAACCCCCACCCAGGGCTCTGTTTCCTGAGGGATGGGCTCGGGCTCTGGTGTCCTGGAGACAGTGGGGCTGGGCCTTCAGAGCGGGGGGCACTGTGTAACTGGGGCAGGCGGGGGTGAGTGGCAGATGCTCACCTTTCAGGGTGTGATTTTTCTGACCTCTGTTGCTCCTTCCCCATGGCTCCGGTTGGTACTGAGATAGAAGAGAACACGGGGAGGCTCGGACCCCCACCCCAGCAGCAGGTGACCCAGTGCTCAGGGGCCTGACCTCCGCTAGAGAGGCAGCTCTTAACCTCTGGTCCTCGGCCACTGGCCACTGCTTGGGACGCTGTGCTGGGCCCCTCCACCACACCTGGACTCCGGCCCAAGATCTTCGGGGAGAAATCCTCGTGTCCCTCTAACCCTTGCCTGGTCTGGCTTGTCCTGGATGAATGGTGGTCTACTCTCTCCTGAGAATACCCGTTCTAGTCTTTCCTACTTCAGGAGTCTCCCCAGTGACTCGGAAAAGTGGAAAGAATAATAGAAAAGATGATAGGATTACAGTCTGCTGGGTCTGGGCCGAGGGTTCCTTACCTTCCTGCTCTTCCTGTGTCTCTTGCCTGGTGGTGAGGATGGATCAGGCTGGAAATAGGAAAATAAGAAGGCGACGAGCCCCAGTCCACATATAAAGGCAAGGATGCCATTAACTGCCAAGATAGTGGGACTGGGGCTCAGCCAACCATCAGTAAGGAATTCCTGAGGGAAGAGATAGTTCTCCATCTCTTCCCTCGGAAAAGAGTTAGTGTCCAATCGCACTGCTGCCCTCAGGTAACCGAGCCCTGAGAGTCAGTGACCGATCGCACTGCTGCCCTCAGGCAACTGAGCCCTGGGTGTGTATGTGCAGACACAAGCCCCACGCCCACATCACAGAGCTGTGGTCTGGTCACAAAGGGCCCTTGAGGACAGGTAAGGGACGCAGGTAGCCGGACCACATCCCCTCTCCACCGCCAGCCCTGGAGCTCTGTCACCCCTCCACCCTCCCAGGCCTGACACTCCTACCCGCTCACCGTGCTAGAGACAGACCCTTCGTCAATTTGCCTTTCATCCTGCGTGGAGCTCAGAGAATACCTGTTCCCCTTGAGCTCTCCAGTTGTGCTCCATCAGTTTCATAGCTTTTAAAAATCTGGAGTTGTCCTTGAAATTTTGGTTAATCCCAGGAACTTTTGTCCTCTGTCTGCAGCTCCAGTCTCCCCACATCATATGTTCTTGCCTTGCATCACCCTAGTGCAAAAGAAACTCAAATTTCTTTTGTGCTTCTTTAGCCATGTGCATTTTGAAAACATCTTAAGATGTTTTGTTTCAATTAACCTTCACTAACTTCAGCTAAAGGGACTTAGAAAATTAATGATTATTCAAAATTTACAAAGCTAAGTGCAGGGGCCTGGAATTAGTTGCGGGCCCCGGATGTAGGGGCGGGCCAGGCCGGATGGAGACGGCCAATCAGTGGGGCACGCATATATTTGCTGTGGTGGGCTGAAGTCCCATTGGTTGCCTGTGTGTGGGCCGGGCTCGGCCACCTCTATACAGGTCAGTTTGTGAGGCTGGGTGGGGAGGGTAGGGGGAGGAGGAGGAGGAGGAGGAGGAGCTACTCAGGGAGAGCCACTAGTCAGGGAGAGCCGTTAGTCAGGGAGAGCCGTCAGGATAGCCGTGGTAGGGTAGTCCTCGGAGCGTCGTCATGGTCGGCGGGAGCATCGTGGTCTGCGTCCCGTTCGTCATTGTAAGGGCTTACTTCAGCAGAGGGAGCCATATTGTTGCAGTGAACTTAGGTTGACCCTGCCCCTCCCAGAGGAACTTCCTTGCAAAGCCTAGATACAAGGGCGGGTCAGGCCAGGTGAAGACATCCAATCAGAGGGGCACGCATATGTCTACTAGGGTAAATTGAAATTCGATTGGGGGCCCGTGTGTAACCTAGCAGTTTTTGTGTGTGTGTGGCAGATCTAGCATGACTGTGCAGTTTTCTCTGTGTATTGCAATCTCATTGGCTACCTGTGTCTAGCCCGGCTAAAAGTGCCTCTATAAAAGTTGGTTTGCGAGGCTAGTAGAGGCAGTCTCGCAGTCTCGCCGGAGCAGTAAGAGCTGTCAGCAGGAGCTGTAAGAGTCGTCGGGGAGTGGCCTTGCCAGAGCAGCCTCCCTCCGAGAGTGGCCTCGTCTGGGAAGCAGCCTCGTCGGCAGCAGCCTCCTCTGGAGCAGTCTCGTCCAGATCAGCCTCGTCCATAGTGGCATCGTCTTTAGAGCGGCCTTGTCCAGAGTAGCCTCGCCGGGAGCAGCGTCATGGGGAGCAGAGTCTGCGTCATCGGGCTGTCGTCCTCGTAGTCGTCCTCGTCGTCGTCGCCTCTTCCTCGTTGGGAGCGGCCTCGTCCGGCGAGCGGCCTCACGGGGGTCATCGTGGTCACCTCTTCGTAAGAGACGGCCCCTACCGGCCGGGTTGGTTTCTGATGCTGGCGCAAAATCAAGCTTTGCTTGACTTTCGCTTTGCATCAGTCCCGTTCCTTTGATCACGGACCCTAACACTAAGGAAGTAGGTAAGGACTTCCAAATGAGTCCACATTTCTCCCAGGCTTGCAGCGAATTGCTACGCGAGAGCCCAAGTTTCTCAACATTCACATTGGTGTCTAGAAAGTAGCGTCAGTTCTGAGAATGTTTTGGGTATGGAGTGTCTTGCTGACATCATGGAAGGCTGCCTGTGTGATGATGTCACGCCTGTGCCCATGGGCTCTGACTGTGGTAGGGCTGTTACAGCCACCGCTTTTGAAAATGCTTCACCATGACCTGGGCCAGGCTGAAGAGAGCAGGCCTTTTGAAAGAGTGATTCTGCTGCTAGAGCTAGAGAAACCCCGCCATTTTGTAGTAATAAAAAACGGGGACCAACCCAGTCCCGTCGAGTGGAAGGTATGTGCTCTGCAGTATCATGCTCAAGTTACGGTGAACTACAGTGAAACATCGTAAGTGTAAATTACGTAGACATGCTACCGAGGAGAGACAAAAGCGACTTGCAGAAAAATGGTGCAGGATGGTTGCATTTGTTCTAGTTTCAAAACCATACGAAATCAAATACGATTTAGCGATGCACTTACTTTGGTAAAAATGTAAAGTAAACACAGAGAATAGCGAACAGGACTGATGGACAGGGGGAGGGATGTACAGACGACTCCAAAGATGTGGATGATACCACATTTCTTAGAACGGTTGGGATGTGTACGGGTTTCTTTTCCTTAGTCCTTACATCTTCTATGTAATTCATAAATGTCAGCATGTAGCTTTTAAACACTAAGATACACTATCATGTAAACAACCCTTTTGGAAATAAAATTAGACATAGCAAAAATAAAATGACCAACAGGAAGGGAGGAGAAAAACCGATTGTAAGATGTTTTGTCCCCTGCAGGGGTCTTTGTTGCCAAGACCTTAAAGATCCCAGCGTGACTTTCAGTTTTGAAACCTCCCCACTGCCCCGTTTATGACAAGCTGAATCCAACTAAGGTCACTTTCTGATGGTTCCGAAACCTAAAAGAACAAAATGCAGACCTTTGATTCTTAGTGGATGGTACTCGCTTCCTCCCGGCTGGAGATTTTCAGCAGTAAATGCAGGTATTGGGCTGTGGCTGTTAGTGGGCTGCATTCTGACTGTGCCAGGCAGCAGGTCCTGGGTCTGGCTGGCCCACCACCCGGGCTCGTGGAGCAAGGTGACCGTGACTCGACAGAAAACAGATCAGACCAGGCCTCACCCTTGTGGATGGATTTTATTAAATCAAAGAAAAGGAGGTGAAAATGCATTTGAATTTAGGCCAGGGACTTTCAGGCTAACAAGCCCTGAGCTTGCCAAGTGATGGACAAAAAGGAGCTTTTCATAAATAAAACATGGGGGGAAGTAAACATTTGAGATACATAGCAGCTTTTGGAGAAATGTAGATGGGACTTTCATGTTTGGAGCATTTTGCGTGTTTGGTTATAAACACTGATCTACACATTTAGGTGTAATATGTATCTTTTTGTAAGAAAAGCACAATGTTTCCATGTATTTACGCTGGGCAGACATCTGAAGTGCACTATTACATGCCTCATAAGGACACTGATGCTCACAGAGATGGATTCCACTCCTGTTTTCCTCCTCCTTGTGCTTCATCTGATACATTATAAAATCTCCAATGATAGAACACAGGGTGTACCGTACACACTGCCTTTTCTGTGATGAATGCCAAGGTTTGAGAAATGTTTTACCTGGGAGTGCTCACTCAACAGCCCAGGTTGTAGCACTGAGCACACCTGTGTCTCTGTGTCATCTATTCAAATCCGGGAAGGTCAGTTGAGGTCCTGCCCAAACCCTGGGCTGGAGACACACAAGCCCCAGATTATAGAACATTCCCTGAAATAGACACTAACTTCCAAATGGTTCTGCATTTCTCCCAGTCTTATAGTGAAACCTTCTTAATATTTATGTTAGTATCTAGAGAAGGAGTTTAGCTTCCAATATAAATATTTTTGTAAGTAAAGCCAGTTCAGTGAGACCTGAAGGATTTTTGTGGCCCCTTTCACTTCACAGAGGATGCTTCTGCTTCATATGCTCTCTAGTCTTTTAGCTTTCTAGGATTAGTGAAGTTGCAACCACTTTGCCTCTTACCTGAGTCTTCCATTGACAGAGCGAACTGCACACATTGGAGGATATGATAATGTGTTTCAATCATCAGATTGGCTAAGCTAAAAAGTGATGCTGGGGAAGGAGCAGGATCACGGGTGCTCTCATATGTGCTGGTGAGGTGTGAGTGGTGGTCATCCACTCCAGAATATTCCAGGAGGAGCTATTAAATTTTAAAAATGGGCTCACGTGCATGTTCTCAGAGCACTGAAAAGTATGGCGCACAGAAAAGGAAACCATCAACATGATGAAGACAACCTACCAAATTATCCCAGGATCAGAGCGGGATATGCACCAAAGTTTCAACAATTTGGGTTATTGTCATCTTTAACTGACAAGGAAGTGACAGTCCCTCCCTAGATACGATGTTGGGAGATTTTTTTTTAAGATTTTATTTATTCAATTGAGAGACAGAGACAGAGACAGAGAGTACAAACAGGGGACAGGCAGAGGGGGAGGGAGAAACAGACTTCCCACTGAGCTGGGATTCCGACACAGGGCTGGGTCCCAGGATCTGAAGATCAGACAGAGGCAGACACTTAACCATCCAAGCCCTGACCCCCCATTAGGAAATTTTTATTAAATGGTACTAATTAGCTCCTTGGATCCTCAGAAGTCCAAGCAAGTTCAAGTGAACCTGAAGGAGGCTGTCCTAGGACATTGGATCGTGCTGAATGTCAAGTTGATAAGACCTTTTCTATTACATCAAGGCAGTTGTAGATTCTGATTCTGCCATTTACAAGAAAACAAATGATGCATGGCTCTTCCCTGACAGTGAGATAGTCACTGGTATTTGTAAGGGGCAGGAGCTGGAAGTCGCCAGGGCTCCTCTCTCTGCCGTTGTTTACACCCCATCACAGCAAGTTTCCTTTAAAATGCACTTCCGTGGGCAGACTTGACTCAGACTAACTCCCTGGCCCCAGTGACCCCAGCTACAGTCACTTGCCCGACTGGCTGGCCACGTGTGTTTCCACCTGTGCCGTACATGAAAGTATGGGAATGCTGTGTGGTCACGCTTTGTGGATCACAGCGGTGCTCGTCCTTCTCTCAAGAACACAGAATGCAGAGCGTGAGTTTCCCCAGGTCTGGTGTGGAAATGGATAAATCCGTGCTGTGGCTACATTCCCTCTACCCCTTTTTTAAAATGGCCAATGTGAGCCAGAAAGGGACTGAAACTAGTTCCTAATACAGTTTCACTTAAAAAAATTATTTGGAGCAAATGTGTGCTTCTCTGAAGTTCCCAGAGGTTCTGCAGCTTTATTCAACAGCATAAACCCATGGGTCACCCCCAGGTTTCCCACGATGCTAGGTGCGGACTGTCCCTTCAGGTGGTACATAACATCCAAAATGGAAAACCGTATTTAAGCTCTTCAAAGATTATTGCTTTAATACAAATGTGCAATTTACTTAACAATTCGGAGCTCTGGCCCTCTCTCTAAACAGACCCGGGAAGAGAAGCTGTAGTCCATGGTTTGGCCCCTGAGCCGTGTCCATAAGGAGACAGCACCCCCACAGACACCATCACAGTCACAGCCAAATTGACAAGAAATCCTGAAGCGCCAGACATTGCCTTAGCAATGCATTCTCTGGTGCCGGGTTCATGGCTCCTGCCTGTTTTCATGTCCATGCTCTATGTAACGGCATTCGTTCCATACCTGTGCCATAAATATTCAGAAGAAACCCAATGAGTGGGTAACAGAAGATGTCCTTGGAAATATTTTCCAAGGGTACATTTCTTTAAAGGCGACAGATTTTTTTCTTTCCCCCTGGAGTTTGGCATGTTTTGGAGGATGGGTTGTTCTCGACTTTCTTCATTATCGTTTCAAAATCTGAGATGTCATGATGACTCACTGGCCTTTCACTTTGTTTAACTCTGCAGCCTTTCTTATCATTCTTTCTTTAAAAAAGGATTTATATATTTATTTGGGAGAGGGTGATAGAAAGCGCAACACGGGGGAGGAGCGGAGAGAGAGAGAGAGAGAATCTCCAGCCGACTCCCTGCTAGTGCTGGTTAGCCAAGCTAACCCCGAGATCCTGACCTGAGCTGAAATCAGGAGTCAGGCCCTTAACCCACTGAGCCATCCAGGTTGAGTATCAGCCAGCCACGGGTGTCCACGTTTATCTCTTTGATACGCATCTCCACCCTGCTCAATCTGACCCACTTCTTACACTGATCAGGGAGCTAGTCAGATCTCCCAATCCATCCTGGGAACGGCTGACCCCAGAGCCATGCACCCTGGCCCGGTGTGAATTCCAGCGTGAGTCGCCTGGCTTCCGAACTTCCTAACAAGGTGCTTCTCCGTGAGAGGATACTGCACTAGCTTGGGGGTGAGAGTCATTCTTAAGAATCACAGTTGTGGCTGATGCTGCCTTTCTTTATGCTCAGGCTCAGGCTGAGTGTGTGACAGATGGTCCATCAGCAATTCTCTGAAGGAGAGAAAACCACGGCTGAGCTCTTCAGCAGGTAGCTCTCTGCCGGAGGATCAAACCCAGACTGGCCTGCTCAGAATTTGGAGAAACCCAGCATCCTGGCTCCCTTGCCTCCAGGAGAAGCAAACCCCATGCTCATGTTTTGTTGATATCTGGTTATATGTCCCTTCTTAGTTGCAGTTGTGTATGTTTCTTATTTGATTAATTTTATTCTTACGATCACTTTGCCTACTACTTCATGCAGTTACTGGATTTTCATTTTGTTTTTTGTTTTTTCTGGGTTTTGGTATATAGCCTAGTCCTTTTCTATACTTTCTTTGAAGGTGCTTGTTGAGAGTTTACTAGAGACTTCTGTTAGAATTTTTATAATTAATAACCAAGGCACATGCCAATAATTTCTGAGTAAATATGATGCCCATCTCCCATTCTTTATTCATCATTTTCTTAATTACAAATGTGAAGTACCTTCTGTAGTAGGGTTCTAGAATGTGTGTGTGTGTGTGTGTGTGTGTGTGTGTGTGTGTGTGTTTTCTCTGAGAGAGTAAAAGAGAGAGACAGACAGAGAGAGAGAGAGATTTATTTTAAAGAATTTGCTGACTGTGAAAGCTGGCATGTTTGAATTCTGAAGATTGGTGGCAGACCAAGCTGATGTGGCAATTTGAGTCTGATCCCTGCCTGGAGGCAGAACTCCTTCACACTTGGGGACCCCAATCTTTTCTCTTGAGACCTTCAACTGATTAGATGAGGCCCACACACGTTATGGAGCATAATCTGCTTTTTTTCAAAATTTAAGTGAAAATCACATATAAAAAAATACCTTGGCCGTTACATCCAGACATGTATTTGATCAACTATCTGGATCCTCTGGCCTACGCAAGTTGGCACATAGAATTAACCATCACAATTAACCCTTGTCAATTTAGGACCCATACACGTCTCTTCAAGTCATGCTTAATCTCCAAATAAAGACAATAACAAGGTTATACTTCTGTCTATCATGACGCAACTGTCTTACATACAACTTAAAATGCACTAATACATTCGCTAGCAGAGGATACAAAGTCCTCTTCTCCCTGATAACCTGTAACTTCAATGCTATGGTGCAAACTCCATGCATCGTATGTTCTCTGATAAGGGACCACGAGAAGGAAGAAAACAGATGGATCAACACAAAAATACTCATAACAAAATAAGGAAGAAATACTCATAAGAATTAGAGTCCTGGAATGCCCGGGTCGCTGAGTTGGGTAAGCATCCGACTCTTGGTTTTGGCCCAGGTCATGATGTCAGTGTCGGGAGATTGAGCACCACATAGGACTCTGTGCTCAGCATGGAATCTCTGGAGATTCTCTCTCCCTCTGCCTCCGTCTCACCCCCCACTTCCACTCTGAACAAAGAAACAAACGAACAAAATCTTACGAAAAAAAGAATTAGAGTCCTTGTTTCTGTAACTGGTCACAGGGTCATAGCTGGTATTCTACCTGCTACTTCGGCTGCTCATTCTACATTACATTTGCTGTGAACAAGCACCTCAGCTGGTCATGATTCTTTATCTGGTGGAGTGACCCAACCCTTCATTCCTGAGTTTTCTGGACTACCAGTAGTCCTGCCTGGATTGGGCAGCTTTCGTTTTTCACTGACTTTCGTCCCAGGGCTTGGTAGTTCAAAGGAATCTCTTATACTACAGACATGCCCTCCATTTCCTCCACGGTGGATTAACAGTCTCATTTTTCTGCACAGTCAGGATCGTTAAACACCTTACCTCTCATCATGTCATCTGTGAAGAGAGAAGGATTTGGGCAGAAAGCTCCTGTGAATTGGCTAGAAAACACCCGGCAAACACTCTTCATGTGCTGCAAGTGTGCAGCACTGCCCCCTGGGCCTGCCCCGGCCTCCGGAGTTCCACCGGCTGGAAACCTGTGAGAAAGCCCTCAGTGAGTCAGGAACTGGTGAGGACACCGCCTCCTGCTACTCAGCCTCCTGGGGCACCCTCCCTGGCACAGGCAGATGTGGCCTGGGCTCACCCTCACTTAGATTTGCAGCCTTCCTTTTCCAGGGTCCTGTCCATCGAGACCTCCAATTGAGGAACGCCGAGTCACACCCTGTGGGTCCACATGTCATCCAGGAGGAGATGGTTCCTTTCAGAGCTGTGGAATACCCTCAGAAACTTTCATGTCCCCACTGAGGCCATCTCCAACCATTGGTGCCACACTGGGCCAAAAAGTTAGAGGCTGACACCCGGCCACACTCCCTCCCTCAACTGTGCTCCCGGAAAGCTCCCCTGCGCAGGGGCCCTCGGGTGGGCAGCGTGTTCTCAGCATGTTTTCCAGATGGCTGCGACATGCACCGAGCTAGAAAGCGCTCTAGACCACAGGGGACAGTGCAGTCCCAGTGGCTGCCCAACGCCGGCCAATCCTCACGAGCTTGCTGCCCAATTGATTTGGGCAGCAAGCTCGTGAGGATTGGCCGGCGTTAATTGGGCAGAAAGCTCGTGAGGATTGGCCGGGGTTGGGCGGCCCTTTGGACCACCCTGTCCCCCATGGCCTAGAGTGCTTTCTCGCTCGGTGCCTGCCTCGGCCATTGGGAAAATGCACCGAAACAACGCGGCCCACCTGGGAGCCCTGGCGCAGTGGAGCTTTCCCAGAGCAGAGTTGTCGGAGGGGTTTTGGCCGGGTGTCAGCCTCCAACTTTTCAGCCCGCTGTGGCACTGTAGTTTGGGGATGTCCTCAGTGGGGGCATGAAGATTTCTCTCGCTCTGAGGGTTTTCTGCAGCTCTGAAAGGCACCATTTCTGGCTCGGTGGCAGGTGGACTCATGGCGTGGGACTGGGGGCTCCCCAATTGGAGGGCTCGAGGGACAGGGCCCTGGAAAAGGAAGACTGAAAAACCAGGCGAGGGTTCAGGCCTGGGCCTAGGGGCATGGCAGGCCCCATCTGCCAGCGCCAGGGAGGGGACCCCTGGAGGCTGAGGAACAGGAGGCATTGGCCTCGCTTCCACCTGACTCACAGAGGGCTTTCTGGCAGGGTTCAAGCCTGGACAACTCGGGATCCTGGGCCAGGCAGACATGCGTCACATGAAGTGAGTTTGCCAGGGTTTTCTGGCCAATTCTTAGGAGCTTTCTGCCCAAATTGACATCGATTTGGACAGAAAACTCGTGAGAATTGGCCAGCATTTGGCAGCCCTTCTGACGGCCCTGTCCCCTGTGGCCTAGAGCGCTTTCTTGCTCGGGGCATGCCTCGGCCACCTGGAAAACTTGTGGAGACGACGGGGCCCACCCGGGGGCCCCGGCGCAGGGGAGCTTTCCCGGAGCAGAGTTGAGGGAGGAGTTGTGGTTGGGCGTCAGCCTCCGACTTTTGACCCACCGTGGTGCCAGAGTTTGGATATGGCCCTGTTGGGTCACAAAGGTTTCTCTCGATCTGAGGCTTTCCCACAGCTCCAAAAGGCATTGTTTCTGCCTGGGTGGAAGGTGCACTTGTGAGGTGTGACTCAGGGTTCCCCAATTGGAGATCTCGAGGGACAGGACCCTGGAAAATGATTCCCCTTTCTCCGTATCCTCTCCAACACTTGTTGTTTCCTGTGCTGTTAACTTTGGCCATTCTAACTGGTATAAGGTGGTATCTCAAAGTGGTTTTGGTTTGAATCTCCCTGATGGTAATGATGATGAACATTTTTTCATGTGTCTGTTAGCCATTTGTATGTCTTCTTTGGAGAAGTGTCTGTTCCTGTCTTCTGCTCATTTTTTGACGAGATTATCTGCTTTTTTGGTGTTGAGTTTGAGGAGTTCTTTAGAGATCTTGGATAACAGCCTTTGTCTCTACTGTCATTTTCAAATATCTTCTCCCATTCCGTGGGTTACCTCTTTGTTTTATTGACTGTTTGCTATGCAGAAGCTTTGCTGTGCAGAAGCTTTTGATCTTGATGAAGTCCCAAAAGTTCATTTTTTTTAAAATTTTTTATTTTAATAAACATATAATGATTTTTATCCCCAGGGGTACAGGTCTGTGAATCGTCAGGTTTACACATTTCACAGCACTCATCATAGCCCATACCCTCCCCAATGTCCATTTCCCCACCACCCTCTCCCATCCCCCCTCCCCCCGCAACCCTCAGTCTGTTTCTTGAGATTGAGTCTTTTATGGTTTGTCTCCCTCCCAATCCCATCTTTTCATTTTTTCTTTTCCAAAAGTTCATTTTTGCTTTGCCTTTGGAGACATGTCTTGAAAGAAGTTGCTGTGGAGGATGTCGAAGAGCTTACTGCCTATGTTCTCTAGGATTTTGATAGATTCCTGCCTCACGTTGAGGTCTTTTATCCATTTTGAGTTTATCTTTGTGTATGGTGTAAGAGGATGGTCAAGCTTCATTCTTCTATATATAGCTGTCCAATTTTCCCAGTACCATTTATTGAAGAGACTTTTTTTCCACTGGATATTTTTTCATGTTTTGTCAAAGATTATTTGACAATAGAATTTTGCGCCCACATCTGGGCTCTCTCCTCTGTCCCACTGGTCTATGTGTCTGTTTTTGTGCCAGTACCATGCTGTCTTGGTGTTCACAGCTTTGTAGTAAAGCTTGAAATCAGGCAACATAAGATTTGGTAGTGTCCTCACTTCCAGATACTGCTGAGGTGGGAAGGAAATATCTGCATGAGTAGCAGGAGACTTAAAGCCGGCAAGATTTTGGTGATCATGTGCATCTGACTCGGCTGCTTGAGGGACAAGCGTGGAAGAAATTTGCACAGAACACCTGATGGCTCGTCGGATACAGTGGGACAGCAATGGCCGGAACATGCTCCCTGATCAGCAAGTATACAGGTTGGGGACCTGTGCTTGTGAGAGCATTCTGCTAAGTAGTTAGTAAGTTCCTGTGACCCAGGCATGTTTGTAGGGAGCAGCTCAGGACATAGCTTTGGGGCAGTGCTGACTCAGCAAGTCCTGGGTCAGCCAAACCACAAGCCTTTGTCAAGTTCCCAGGGGGTGGTGGGCTGGGTCTTGAAAGACTGGGGAGGACAGAGGTGTGGGTACAAGGGGAATAGACTGAGAGCTAACTTCTCGGGGTTTGAGTAGAGTTCTGGAGGGCAGTTTATCTGAGCCTTGGTGGCCAGGGCCCTTCACAGTCTACTTCAAAGGTATAGAGACTCTCAGTGCGGAATGAAACAGTGGGGCACATAAAACTATATGCCTTCATCTTATTTTATTTTTTTAAATATTTAATTTATTTATTTGACAGAGAGACACACACAGCGAGAGACAGAAAGAGAGAGAGAAAGAGAGAGCACAAGCAGGGAGAGTGGGAGAGGGAGAAGCAGACTCTCCACTGAGCAGGGAGCCCGATGTTGACTCGATCCCAGGACCCTAGGATTATGACTTGAGCTGAGGGCAGATGCTTAACGACTGAGCCACCCAGGCACCCATATACACCTTCATTTTAGAAGAGAGAAAACTTGGATTCATTCTAATATGTAAGGGAATTGCTGGATGATATGGTTGTTCTATATCCATTTTTAAAGTACTCTCTATCCCCAATGTGGGGCTCAACCTCATGACCCTGACACCAAGAGTCTTTCACTCTTCTGACTGCGTCAGCCAGGTGCCCCTATTTTGAATTTTTTTTTTTTTAGAAAAATTGATGCTGTTTTCCACAGTGGCTGCACCCACTTACAGTCCCACCAACAGAGCACAGTTCCCTTTCCTCCACATCTTGGCAAACCTCCTTGTTTGGTCTTCTGGATACTAGTCATCCTGACAGGTGACAGGTGACATCATTTTGGGCTTTGATTTGCATTTCCCTGATGATATGAGTTCTTCAATATTTTGGATATGAGACATTTAACAGTTAGGTAGTTTGCAAATATTTTCTTCTCTTCAGTATTTCAGTGTGTTGTCTTCAGTGTGTTGATGACTGAGATTTCCTTTGCTGTACAGAAGGCTTTTAGTTTGATGCAGTCCCATTTTATTTTTCATTCTAGCTTTTGCTTCCAATGTCAAATCCAAAAATCAGTGTCAAGAAGGAACTCAAGAAACGTTCTTCAAAAAAATAAATGTGTTAAGGGGGATGAATGAATAGATTTCTGCTGACGCCTCTGTGCCCCATTGTTTTAATAGATTCTTGGCTGGCTCAGTTAGCACAGCATCTGACTCTTGATCTCAGAATCTGGAGTTCAAATTTTGTTCATGGAATTTATTATAAAAAATCAGGGGTGTTAATAACATTCTGCCCCATTTTCAGCTACGTATTTCATGGGTGTAGCTGTTTTGTTGAAGTCCTTGCCACGTTGTGATTTTGTTGTTGTGGATCAGGTGGGACAGACATTCAGTTGCATTGCTTTACTTGAGGTTGCCCAGTATTTCCAAAGCCACTTTTGGTGGAGATTGTTGCTTCCCTATTTTATATTCTTGGAGATTTTGTTCTAAATTAATTGACTACATATGTGTGGGATTTTCGCTAGATTTTCTACTCTGAAAGCATGATGCCTCCAGTTTTGTTCTTTCTCCAGATGGCTTTGTCTATTCAGGGCCTTCTGTGGTATCATTCACTTTGTAGGATTATTGGTTTTATTTCTGAAAATGCCATTAGATCTTGATGGGGTTTGCACTGAATAGTTAGATTGCTTTACACAGTGTGGACCTTTGGATTCCATATATTCTAGGGATCCATTAGCATGGGGTGTCTTCAGACTTAATTCTGGCTTTTTCAAATTCTTTCATTAATGATTTAAGTTTTCAGTATGCAGGTCTTTCACCTCTGGGTGAAAATAATTCCTATGTATCTTATTCTTTTGAATGATTATCAATTACAAACTATTTTCCTAATTTCTGTCCTTGATAGCATGTTACTCGTGTATAGAGATGAAACTCATTTTTGTATATTAAATCTGTATTCTTAAGTTTAAGACTTAATCCATCTGTTAGTTCTGCAAGGGTTTTTATAGAGTCATTAAGGGCTCAATATATGACATCATCTTCTCCTAATAAGTAAAAAATAAGCTGGGAATATAAGTTGATGTCTTCTAACTGAGAAAAGAGAATACAGATATGCTGAGTGATAGTTTTCAATTTTTCTAAAATATTTTATGGTTAATGTAAGCACAGGAATCCATAAATATGGCTTGTTTTCTTTTACTGCTTTCTTTCAACTGGATATACAGAGCTGTGGTGTAGACCAGTTATCTCCCACACTACCCCACCATACACCCTCTGCGTCTTGGGAAGCATCCACCATTCTCCCTACTTTCTATCCTGGAACCCAAGGCCTGACTCGGCTTCTCAGAAAATATTTCTCGAAATAGTGCACTTTTTTCACAGATTTCCTAGAAGACACCCTCCAAAACATTGAATTTTACAGAACTGTTTGGATCTCTCTGTGAATCCTTGAAGATGCCCAACATTGACTGTGGCTTGTTTTGCAGACACATCAGGGAACTCCTGCAATGTCTCCTGTGGCCACCAGAGGTGGGTGTGTGTTCTTAACAAGGACACTGCTCCACCTCCACACAAGATACAAGTTAACCTCCTTTTGGACTTCTTCACAATCTCAGCGAATTTCTTCAAGGATAGAATAAATATTATTCTACAAATTCTTGCAAGTCTATTGACCAGTCCCTTCTTACACATACAAATACATAAAATTATAAATGACTGAATGAAGGTCCATAGACCCTGCCCTCAGAGGAGACACAAAATGAACCCCAAATGGGTCACAATGTAAATTTAAGAGCTAAAGCGATAAACCTCAGAGAAGAACACCTAAGAAGAAATCTTCCCGACCTCAGCTTCGGCATCTGTTTCTTATGACGACGCCAGAACCGACAAGTGGAAGAGCAGGTGCCTGGGTAAACTGGTCGCTGACACGAATGCCTTCCCTCTGGGCTCCACACATGCTCCCAGGCACCAGGCAGGAACTGCACGACTCATTTCTTTCTACATCCCACTTGACAGTGCCCATTACATTCTCCAATTTAGGGATGGGGTCTGTAGCTTCAGAGCCCTGCTTGGGGTCACCCAGCGACAAAGAGGCTGAGTGGGGGGCTAGAACTGCCATCTCTCTGCCGTTGGACTCTGTGTTCATGCACAACTCATTCCTGGAACTCGGAGGTGCAGAAAGATCCACAGGCCTGGTGTCCTCACCGAATTCAAGGGGCAGTGGCGCCACGTCTGACTGGGGCTTGTCCTGGGTCTGTTGTCTGACAATGCTGTGCCTTGGCACTGAGGACTCTCCCAGTACCAGCCAGCCTTTGTCTGGGTAGGAGGAGGTTTCTCCCTGGGTACAAAGGCTCATGTAACCTCAGAGTTGAGAAGTCTCTTCTGAAGCATCTGGATGGAACCTTCTTGTGAGGTCAGGCCCATAACACTGGAAGCCCTGGGTTCAAATCCTGCCTGTGTCTCAATGTAGAGCATGGAAAGGAGCAGTTTCTTAAAACCTTGGTTTCCTTCTTCATCAAACAGGCAGCATTTCTACTTTCCTCATGGAATTGTTAGGGGGATTGACTGACGTGATTCATGCTCTCAAAAGATACTCAGTAATCCTTAGCTTTACCTGTTAAAATTAGCCCACTGGGAGCACACTCCTGTCATGGGCTCTGGGCTTCTGCCTTACTGTGTCCCTTCAGCCTGCCAATCCAGGCTCCCCTGACTCAGTTGTACTTCCAGAAAGCCTTCATCCCCTCCAGTATGGGATCCCACACACTGGGGCTCATCCATCAGACCCAGGCCAGCCCTGGGACCGGATGTCACCCAGAGCTTGTGTCCGGAACATGGACAATCCTCACTGTGGAGACTGGCAGGCAGGAGCCCCCTCAGCTGTCACCTGTTTTTGGAACAAGTATTGGGGTGCCTTGTGATGGGGCTCTTTCTCCCCAAAGCAGGGAAATGAGCTGCCCTCAGTTCCATCATGACTGTCTCACTTTTCCCCCACCGTGTAATCACTGGTACATAGCATCTTGGGCCTCCTTGGCTGCCTGGGTCCCAGAGCCTTTTTGTAGTTGGAGTTGAAAGTATTTTATGGACGTCATTTTGGTTTTTGTTGGACCTATTTGTAGGATGAAGCCTGGCCACTCCCTACAAACCAACACAAAGCCGGTGTCCCTGACCAATAGGGCAGTGCCCCAGCCCATGGCAGCCCTTCCCCTAGTGCTCAGAGCTCTCCTTTCTCACTGAGTCCCCATTCACTGGTGTTTCTCTCTCTACCTGCAGAGAGAGCCCCAGATGTCCTCTCTCTGAAGATGTACCTTCTGTGCCTGGTTAGCTCCATCTTGTGGCAGAGGAGACAGGGATTACTACCATGGCCTCCCCAGCAGCTTCAGATTACGTGGACGCCCCTTACCCAACATTGTGGGAGGAGACGGATCCGCCCCTTCTTCTCACATGGTGTCTTGAGCTGGAAGCACAGCCTCCTCTCTCACACAAGCTGAATTTGAGGGATACCGAGGTTGGGGCAGGCAGGGGTACAGGGCCATGGCTAGGGGAGCCCGAGGGCTGTGGACAAACTATATCCAGTGCCAAAACCCTTGGTAGATGTTCTCTCCATCCTGCAGTCCATGAGCAGCCAATGTGCTTTGTAAGGGCCTCTCTTGTTCACACAGTTTCAAGTGGCTTTTGTTGTTGCCCCTAAAACTACATCT
Organism: Martes martes; assembly: GCF_963455335.1. Taxonomy (NCBI): domain Eukaryota; kingdom Metazoa; phylum Chordata; class Mammalia; order Carnivora; family Mustelidae; genus Martes; species Martes martes. Next base: position 86,716,141 of record NC_137902.1, on the reverse strand, counting down.
GGATGAACACAAGTCTAACTCACTGACCTGCGCTGTCCTTAGAGGTTCTTCCCTCAGAGGATGTGGTCCAGCCAGGAAATACAGGGAGCAACCTGATAGGAGTGACCTGCTCTGCACTCCTCTGCTGGCCTGGAGCAGGGTGTGGTTGCTCAAGTTAGAGTCTGAGTTAAAGAACACAAGGGGCTGGAGTGGCTGGAGTGTATCACTGGACAGGGCCTGGGTGGTGTGTGTTCCAGGACACGGGGCAGGGATGCTTGTGGGGGATGACACATGAGGGGGGTGTGGAAAAGCTCTTCCCTGCTCTATGGTCACTCCCACTACCGATGGACTCACTGCTGGCTCCTCCTCCTTGTGGTTTCAGATCTCATCTATAGCTCCAGATTCCTCCTTTCCCGAGGAAGGCTGCCGCTGGATAAAGAGAGCGTAGATCGAGGAGCCTGCAGCATGTCCTCCAAAAATGTGGTTGAAGTGTGTTCCAGCAATGGTGCTTACAGGAATCAAATATAAAGAACAGAGATTTGTGACACAGATGTACTTTTTACTTTAATGATGTGAGTCAAATAATTGGAAATGGCTCGGTTGTTCAACAGATGGTGCTCTGAGCGCTGTCACTGAGAATGTCCCAGGGGACAGCAGCGACCGTGCTTATCCACTGTAGGGACATCAGGTAGAACCAGAGCCCGACCCTAAACTCTCCCTGCCGCCCCTCCCCCGTCTTTGCACACACACGTGTGTGCAAACAAGCACACACTAAATCCAGAGTGAAAAGCACGGAAACTGGACACCATCCATTATGGGTGATTATTTCATGGAAGAAGTAACGTGTCTTCATTTATTCATATTTAAATCATTATTTTACTACATAAATATTGTCTGCCTAAACCTAAAGAACTATTTACTTTATTTCCTGACTTGTTAGTAAAAAATGGGAAGATTTAAGATGTAATGTTAATATTTTTATAATATGCCCACTAAAATAGTTTAAACATGGCCTATGCAGGAAAATGAAATAATTTAAAGGTGTCTCATGGACCCAGACATTTCCCTGGTTTCTGCTTTTCAAGGTGTCCTTATGAAAGGGAACACAATTCCAGATAATGAAAGTAGTTCATTTTGGGGCTTCCCATGATCATTGCTGTTTCAGAAACATTAGGTGTAATAAAATGCTTTTTTAGTAAGAAATTGAAAAAAAAAAAGATTTTTGTATCTTTCCTATGTTCTGTAGCCAGACAGAGAAGGCCATAACGTAGGATACCAGGCACATGAAAATCCCAGATGAAGTAAAGTACCGAAGACAGAGAGAAAAGCAGTGGCTGCTGGGACTGGGGTGAGGGAATGAGCAGTGAGTGATACATAGCCCGGGTTTCTCTGTGATGGAAATATTCCTCAAGTAAATGGTTGTGCAACACTCTTAAAGTGCTTAATGGCACCTCCATATACCACTGAAAAGGATCAGGGTAAAATTTTGTGTAAACTCAAATTCTACTTTATTTAATGAACAAAATCCATTAAGCCATTATACAAGTGTATACAAAACACAAGAATTACAAAGAGAGCAATGACAGAGGAGGGGAAACCATCCTTGGGGTTCCAGCCAGAAAGAGCTGCAGCTGGGGGCTGAGGGTGGTGGTTCCACTGAGACAGGGGCTGGCTCAAGCCCTTCTTGACCTCAATAGCAGGGGCTAGACCCTGCTGGACCTCAGGTCAGGAAAAAGAGCTGGTGGCTCTTCCATCTCAGAAGAGCGAATTAGAGCCCTGACTACCACCTGCATTGGTCCCAACAGGGCAGGTGGTATCACCACTCTTCTTAACATGTGAGCTCCAGCACCAGGGAGGGTGAGGGCCACCTTTGTCTCCAAAGATACAGTGGATGCCAGAGTGTGAGTTGGGGTGAGTTCCTGATGTAGGACGTTGCTCTGGGCCTGGTGCTGTAGCTCCATGAAGAAAAAGTATCAACAGCATGACTGAATTCCCATGTCCTTTCTAAATAAAGGAAACTTTCCCACCACTCAATGTTGCCTGCATTCAAGAACCAGTCCCTGTGAAGTCTCCATGACTGAAGACCACCGGGACCGGGATCTGAGACTATTTACTGCTCTCCGCCCGACTGCACTCTACGGAGGCTTGCTCAGTGTGGCCCACCCTGCCCCCTCCTCAGGCCACATCAGTCACCACCAGTCCCTCTCACCCACAGATTCTGGCTCCGTGGGCTCAAAGTGTTGCAACTGTGTGAGCAGAAGCTGGGCACGGTGCTCCAGGTCTGAGCCTGGCATAGAGCCCCATGTATGCCAGCAGCATATTCGGGCTGGGAAAATCTGGGGGCTGTAAAGATGTTCAGGATATTTTTCTAGCCATGTGTTCAAGATGGAGGAGATGGCCCCGGGGATAGACTGTTAGGAAGAGGAATCAGAGGACAGGGCACCCTCCCAAATGAATATCCCAGGGAACCCTGTGGGAACCTGGGTCATTGGGCATCCAGCTTCCATCAGAGACCAGTCCTATTCCTTGTCTACATGTGATCTGGCAATCCTGCCTGAGACAGGCCTGGTTACAGACAACAGGCTGGCAAGAGCCTCAATGAGTGGGAGATCTTGACGAATGGTGGGACCATTTCTGTCCTTCATGGCAGATCTGGACACACTCCTCAGTCTGTCTCCTTGTGCACTTGCCACTTGAACTAAACTGCATTTGTCCAGGAAGCGGTGGTGTCTGGCCTCTTAATTACCTTGATTGCACACGCTACTGCTCTCTGAAGATCCAACCAAGGAGGGAGCAAAGGGGTTCTGTCTCTAGCCAGGCCTTCCCTGTGCCCTCCCACTGCTTCAAAAGTTACCTCCTGTGCCCATGTGCTTCCTTATTCACTGGGTGTCATGAGTGGGTCTCCTTCCACTGACACTAATCTCCCACAGGGTTTGGAATATCTGGTGCCTATCCTCTCACTGGGTCTTCTGAGCACCCTCTGAGCACCCTCTGAGCACCCAGTGACCAGGTTCCAACATATTGCTGAGTGTGCTGGTTCCGCAGACCCTCTTCTAGGTCCCAGGATTTGGATAGAGACACAGGTGGGAGGGCGCGGTGATGGGGAATGACTCTCTTAGGGGCTAAAGCTGTCCTCCCTTCCCCTCTGCTCTCCCACAGTACTTATACCCACAGCTCCCGCAGGCCCTTCCTTTCTCCAGAAGAAACTCTTAGACCTTCACTCTTAAGGAGGAATCACAGATGTGTGTGATGAGGATCCAAGAATCCCTCCAACTCACAGTCCCCTTGCTGCTCTGGTGGAGAGGGAAGGCCCTCCTGCACCAGACGAAGATCACTCATGTTTCACTGCTCCTGGGCTCTGCCCACTTCATCACAGCTAGAGGAAATGCACCCATATCTAGAGGAGGCCAGGGGGCATTACATGAAATGTCCTGTGGATGCTACCTCTCATTGTGCCCAATATCACTGTCTGACTCCTGACTACTCCGGAGACCTGGGCTGCCGTCTGCTCTGCCCAGGGATCACAGTCAAGTCCTAGAGAAGCACCTGCACCTAGTGGGGCTTCCTGAATACTTGCTGAATGAAAGAGCCCCAACTAGCCCGTCACAGGTATCTGAGTGGGCCTTGGAACACCTCTGAACCCCGGGGATCCTAGCTTTCACCCAGACACAGACCCCAAATGAGTCTCGGATCTCCTTCAAATGGCAAAACAGCCCAACTCAAGATCATAGTGATAGGGATGTGGCAGAGGCTTCATCATGGCAAGCAGGACAACAATAAATGAGTACAACCACAGGCTCTCTAGCAGACCTTTGCACAGACCCAAGCACCCAGGTGCACTTTCCTTTCAAGACTTCGTGAGTCCCTAACATAACTCTGGCCCAGTTAGAGGGGCAAACTGAGGCTCAGGAAGTTTGGGGACATTTCCATGACTCACAGGAAGTGGTGGCCAAATCCAACTGGGCCGTTAGGGACAGGGTGCTCACCTTGCAAAGAGGAAGTCCAACACCTCCTGGGTAGTGGCAATGGCTCGTTATGTGCCCAGGAACATGGAGGTATAGCTGAGGTCTCTTCCTAGGAAATTAGGCATCAGATGTTGTATCTGATTCTTTAGCAGGTCGGCCCGGTTTGTCCATAGCACACAGGTCTCACTCCTCCTCATCAGTAATCCATATTTCGCCTGATGTGAAACAGAAGAGACACGAGTCAGTTCTGTAGCCACCAGGAGGGTTAGGGGTTGGAGCACAGATCGAAACCCCAAGATGCCTGTGGCTTATGGCAAGAGGTGGGACAAGAGGTCCCACAGTCATAAAAACAATCAGGTGACTGGGTGGTTCCTTGGCTTAATCCTAGGAGTCATGGTTTTGGCTCAGGTCATCATCTCAATTTCTTGAGATGGAGCTCCTTGTAGGGCTGTGTACTTAGGGGAAGAGTTGGCTTGAGGATACTGTCTCCCCCTCTGCTTCTCCCCACTCCCCCCTGCCTCTCTCAAATAAGTCAACCAATCAATCAATTAACAAATCTTTAAGGAAAAAGAAAAACCTTTCTTGGTAGACATACAAAGAGTTGAAGTCGGTGAAGTCTGACCTTGATAGTATCTCAGGTCAGATTGGGAACTGAGTATTAATAACAACCTCCTGCATGAATAGTATTAATCTTGTGGTTTCTGATAATCGATTCCATTCTTGAGATGAGAACACAGAGACATTTTCTTAAGTGAGACAGCTCAGGATATTAGGGCATGTAGGATGTTTAGTGCAGCACTATGAGTTAGCAACAAAAGAGAATCCCATCAAAGTCCTGCATCAGTGAAGGGCTCAGTCGCTGTGACAAATGACTGGCCTTCTGGAATGTTGTGCAGCAGAATGAAGCCCCTGATCCTGACCCTGGAGGGGGCCCAAGAATGTGTTTCCTCAAAACCAAAAGGCAGAGCAAGAGACATAGAACCATTGGCAACACGTCCTTTTGGGTAAAAGTCTCCCAACTCACTATGATCATGTGCAAGACTTGCAGAACTTGGGGAGGACTGTCAGGTCCGTGGGGACACCTGGGAGCACAAGGATTCTAGGTAAATGGCGTGAGACATAGTTTAAAGTCTCTTTTCTGGTACTATTACAAATATGTGGACACTGACTCTACATCTGGCCAAGGTAGGGGCAGGGCAATGAGGGAAGGTTTGAAAAGGAGATGGTGATGCAGATTCATGCGGGTTCAGGACTGTAGGACGGAGCCCACAGCAGTACTAGGCTGGCTTCTGGGACGTGGGTCCCTTTCTGCTCCACTGGGACCCTGCGGGATGGATGTCCCCAGCACCTGCACTCACCCTGAGCCAGCGCTGGACTCTGTTGGCATTTGGGGGCACCTTTTGTCCTTCAAGGAGGTAGAGCAGAGGATCTCAACATTCAGCTCCTGCCCAATCTCCTGTGTGGAGCTCTGTAAAGACAGTGCCCAGCAACCAGGCAAGAGGCCTCAGAACCCTATCTGGCTGCCTTTGCTGGTCCTCAGACCCAGGGCACTCCATTCCAGACACACCACACCCCAGTATGCACACAGATCCACCAAGAAGAGAAATGTGACACAGCTTCAGGGCCTTGGATGAGCTCTGAAAGAGGTAAGATGCACCTCAGGAATCCTTTCCACCCTGCCCACGATGACACTGGTGTGAACATAAAGGGATCACCAGGGTATCCACTATCTTGCAACCCCCTCCATCCCAGTGGCAGGAACCCCACATATCTCTCTTTGCCAGAAATTTCAGAGGAGAGGACGACGCTGCCCTGGGATGGCTCAGAGGTGTGGCTTAGCCTAGCATAAGCTGTTCTGTATTACCTTATCGAACCTCCTGCCAAATGCCCTGAGGCTTTGCCCATGAAGTTTGAGCCAATATCTGCAGCATGTGAAAAAGTCATTCCCCTGGGTCTTCTGGGAGATAGAGTCCTGGGAAGTAGGCAAACAGCAGGAGAATATCTTTCAATATTGGATGTCTCTAGCCAAGTAACCGTACTACACTAGAATGTGGAAGCCTGTTTGCGGGGGTTCCAAATTCTGTTGGGGTCTGCAGTCAAGGAAGTAACTTCACTGCCTGAGATCACCTACCCAAGTCCACTCCTGGATTGACACCAAACGGTGCTCAGGGTTTCCATCTGCTCATCCCCATTCTGCATGCAAGGCCAGATCTGTACACAGTGACACCAACACACCCTTCTCCACAGGCCCCTAAGGAAGGTCTGGGAGCAGCCAGGGCCCCAGCTTGGAAACACACGTGTCTTCAGGAACAGCTCCCCAATCTTACCTGTTTGTGTCCCTGGATAAGACATTATCCCTGTCAGGGGTGGTCTGCATCTTGTCTGTACAATACAGAAGCTTCTAGCACGTACTTCCTCCAGATGTCCATAGGCATTTGTGGGATAGTATCTGTGATAATGGAGGAATGGTGTCACGTGTAAGAAATAGCTCCAACCATATTTTCTTCCTCTTCTTATCTTCCCTGGGTCTGCTATTGGTCAGATCTCACTCTAGAGTTCCTACTGATGTGTGTGTGTGTGCGTGTGCGCACACACACCCTCTGTCATGTGTGTACACATGTGTTCATCAGTGCTCAAATTCTGGAGTCCCAGAAGATGGCAGCCTCACCTGCAGAGGAGTGGATAATAGCTTCCCAAGATCATATACTTTCTAATTTTAAAAGCAAGAAGGAATGGGAGCCTTGGCCTCTGAAGTTCAGAATTCACCCCTATGCCTAGAGACTGCATACTCTGTACTGCGAACCATTAACTTCTTTCCATTGGGTGTGATGTGGATAGGGTTCCACTCAGTGTGTTGCCATGAGCTGGGCTGCCCCTCAGACAAGAACTCGCTGGAATGCCTCCTACCTTGTATATCAAGGCTCACACTCACCCTTATACCATCTCCATGTCTGTAGCCACTTCATTCAACACAACTTTTCCCAGAGCCCTCCGGTGAATGGCTACATGCATCCAGGGTCCCTACTTTGAGGACACTCAAAGAGCTGGGTTCATGCCTGTTTCAGCCTTCTAACCATTCTGGGAAATGCCCTAACCCTGTTGAGATCTTCACCTTCTCCTCTCAGTAGTTCCGGGAAATCCCATATCCTGTTTATACATCTTTGTGTAACCTAGTCACCTGGAGTGTGGTCTGGACTTAGTGATTCCTACCATTCCACAGAACATGGCTACATGACCCACAAGCCCCTTCTGAGATTTAGTTATAAAAGCTAATTGCACAGCCCCATGCTGATTCTGACCCCTATTCTCTCTCAGATCTTCACTCAGGAGTACAAGCCCCTATGTTGAACCATGACCCAGACATGTGCACATTACATCCCAGTGAGGGCAACAAGAGACAGAAGAACTCAGGCCTTTGAGACGGACTGAATCTCGCCAACAACCCTGAGTGAGCTCAGGTTCTCAGTGAGTCGGGTCGTGCCTTGGTGTTTTCAACAACCCCAAAGTACTGAGAAGCTCTGGCAGGAGCCTCTAGCTGGGCACTCATGGATTCCTGATCCTCTAAGACTGTGCGAAATTTTTTGTTGGTTAAGCCACTGAGTGTGGGGTAATGTGGTCACACAGAACTAGGAGCGCGGTACTGATACTGTCCACCTGCCCCAGGCCTTGGCCCTCCTCCCCTTCCTCTCTGCTCCTCTCTTCAGCTTCTGCCAATCCCCTTATTTCTAACTCCACTGCAGGAATGTCATATTGTTTCCAATCCTCTGCACCATGGTGCCCTCTGCCAGGCTAAATATACTCTGATTCATGCAGGGCTATCTCCTTCTTTTCCTGCCACAGGAATTCTCAATCTCATCTCAGCACAGTCTTCTCACACCCCTCACCTGGTGGAGCTCAGGACCCAGTTATAGTCCCTTGCTCTTTCCTTATGGGGCAAATGCTCTTTTCATTCACCTTTTTGGTTCATGTTTTTCCATCTTCCCCTCTAGACCCTGAGCCCCTAGAGAGAGAAACTGGTTGCCTGGTAAACACTGGCACCATCTGAGTGCTCAGGGCCCAGTGGCTAAATGAACAGCCTAGAGGATCCAGCCCGCCTTGACCAGCTCTATTGCCGAAGACTATTTGATTCTCATCATGTGTAAGACCTTTTTTCCCCCTGCCCTAAGGAAACTCTATGTTCCATGTTGGGCTCAAACTCATGACCCTGAGATCAAGTACCACATGCCCTACTGGCTGAGGAAGCCGAGTGCTTCTCTGGTCATATTTTATAGGTTCTAGGCCGGTAACAATGTTTACTTGTTGATTTCAACATGGTGTAGGTATATTATGTTATGCTGAATTACCAAATAACTCCCCAGAAATCTATTACCATAGATTTCCCCACAGGACAGTGCTGAGTGGATCTTCAGTTTGGAGACAAAGCTCCTTCATGTGGTCTTTCAGGAACCAAAAGTTCCTCCACCATGGGCCTTCTCACTCCATGGGTTGTCTTGCACCTCTGACACCACCAGCACTACGGGAAAGATGACAAGTACACATAGGAGGTTGTTTCCATTCGGGTTTTGAAGGCCTAAATATACACCTTTATGCTCAATCTTTATTTTTTTTTAGGATTTTATTTATTAGAGAGAAAAGAACACAAGAAAGGGGGTGTTGCAGGGGGAGGATAACCAGAGAGTTGCTGAGGTGAGGAGGACAAGGGTTGCCTTATATGGACTGGAACAGCTTGGGCCAAACAGAGCAAGTCTCCACCAACTGTGGTAGGCTGGGAGTAATGAGTAAACTCAGATCCCTGTGCCCATGACCAGCTATCAGGAGAGACCTCCCAGGGATTCCTTTATGGGCTCAGACAATATTGAGTGATGGGAAACCTTTCCTTTATTTATAAGGACACAAAAAGTCAATCATGGTGTGGATACTTTCTCTTCATGAAGCTACAGCACCAGCCCCAGAACAAGATCCTGATCCAGTTCAAGAGTTACCTCCATCTCCTACTGAGATGCATGTATCAGCTTCAGAGTTTGGGCGGCATGGGTGGAAATAAGTTGTGTGGGTGATACAGGTGTGGATACAGCAGAGGGGAGGAGCTTGGGCTAAGGAGGCTACCACAAAGTTTTATCAACAAAAAAGTACACAACTGAAACTTGTAAGTTTACTACTGTGGGGGATGTCCCTGGATTAAAGGTGGTGAAGCAGGGTAGAATCCCAGGTGTGGCAGCATGAGGATCCTGGGGGTCACAAGAACAGCTGGGGCCTGAATGCTTCAGAGTCCTCAGATATCAGTTGGGGAAAGGTGGCTGAAAACCGTGAGGGTAGGTGCTGGCTTTTTACTCTATGTAGTCCTAAACTTCAAATCACAGCACAGTTGGGCGGCCACATTCCTGGGAGGAGTCCACCAAAAAAAAAAAAAAAAAAAAAAAGGCAGAAGCATGGCAAGACCTCTAACTTCCGGGAGGTACAGCATGACTCTGCCACAGAAACCCATAGAAATTGGAGTTGGAATTCAGTTGCATGCCTGAGATAAAAATGCTTTGTCACTGGCTGGGTGAACACAGAGTTCTGACAGAAACCAAGGAGATAAGACTGATGGGTTGCTTTCCTGTGAGAGCTCACTGAAGAGTTGGGGGGCAAATTTTCAGCTTCTGGGTAGAGAGCAGGGTGAAGCCATATTCATCCCACCCATTGGTGCTGTAAGTCTTCAGGGAGTAATAGAGGGCCACATACTGGAATCCAGGGTGGATTACCTGGAGGTCTGCCTCTGTTTAGGAGAGGTGCATTTGCTTCAGCTGAAGCACATATGAGAATCAGTGCCACAGACCCCTCCCCCAGAAGACCATCACAAATGCCTCACTCCTCTCAAGTTTATTGATCATAGAGGGCTGCAAAGCTTCAACTTTAAGGGAAAACACGAGGTAGCATTCTTTGTATTTTTATTTTTTAGTCTTTTATTTATTTTTTCAGGTTTTTTCCTTCTTTTTCATCTGTTTTTAATAATTTTTAGTCCTTTTAAAATTTTATTTAGTTTTATTCATCTCGTTATATTTTATTTTTTCTTTCTTCTTTTCTTTTCTGAACACAATAATGAGATGGAGATATTCACCTGAAATTAAAGAACTGGAGGTAGTACTCACTACCAGGGATTGTATCACTATGGATATAATTCAAATATCCGAACTAGAACTTAAAACAATGATTCAAAAGATACAAGACAGGCTAATAAAAGCATAGAAGACAACAGAGAATCCTTCACTGTAGAAATAAAAGAACACAAATCTAGACGGACTTAAATTAAAAATGCTATTACAGAGATTCAGTCCCAAATGAAGACTATGGGAAGGATTGTGAATGAGGCAGAAGAGGAAGTCAGTGATATAGAAGATAAAATAATGGAAAATAAGGAAGCTAAAAAAGGGAGAAAGAAAACTACTGGATCACCAAGGGAGATTCTGAGAACTCAGCACTTCCATAAAGTGAAATAATATCCAGATAATAGAGGTACCAGAAGATGACAAGAGGGACAGAAGGGGGAAAGGTTTATTTCAACAAATTGGAGCTGAGGACTTTCCCACCTAGCAGAAGGAAACATGTACTCAAGCCCAGGAGGTACAGAGAACTCCTCTCAGAATCAATAAAAATATGTCAACATCTTGACATGTAAGAGTCAAGCTTTCAAAGTGCAGTGATAAAGAGAAAATCCTGATAGCAGCTCAGGACAAGAGAAACTTAACCACCAAGGGTAGATACATAAGGGTGGCAGCACCCCTGTCCACAGACATCGGGAAGGCCAGAAAGGAATGCATGATATATTCAATGTGCAAAATGGGTAATTTGTGCAGCCAAGAATACATAGTCCAGGGAGCCTGTCATTCAGAGTAGAAGGAGAGATAAAGAGTTTTCCAGGGCAAACAAAACTTAAGGACTGTGAACACTAAACCAACCCTGAAAGAAACATTTTTGGGGATCCTCTGAGTGTAGAGAGAGCCCAAAGGTAACAAAAATCCACAAAGGAACAGAGACAATCTACAGAAACAGCAACTTTACTGGTAATACAATGGCACTGAATTCATACCTTTCAATAACACTCTGAGTGCAAATGGACTCAATGCCCCAATCAAAAGATATAGTGTATAAACATGGATTAAAAGAAAAACAAGAACCATCAATATCCTGCTTACTAGAGACTCACTGCAGAGGCAAGGACACGTCGAGATTGAAATTGGAAGGCATGGAGAATCATTTATTATGCTAATGGGCATGTAAGGGATGCTGGAGGCTCCATCCTTCTATATTAGACACAATAGATTTTAAACTGAAGGCTACTATAACTGATGAAGAAAGACACTATAACATAATAAAAAGGATGTACCCAATGAAAAGATCTAACGATTGCAAACATGTATGCCCCTAACTTGGGAGCTGCCAAATATACACACCAATGAATTACAAAATTAAAGAAACTCCTTGATAAGAATACAGTAATACAAGAGGACTTTAAGAACCCACTCACAGCAATGGACAGATCATCTACGCAGAAGATCAACAAGGAAACATGGGCTTTGAATGACACACTGGACCAGATGGACTTCACGGAGATATGCAGAGCACTGCCTCTGAAAACATCAGAAAAAACATACTTTGGGAGGTTACATGGAACATTCTCCAGAAGAGATCACATACTAGCTGAGAAATTAGGTCTCACAAGTACCAAAATATTGACATCATAACATGAATATTTTTAGACCACAGTACTATGAATCTTGAAGTTAATTACAAGAAAAAATGTGGAAGGACCACAACTGTGGAAGATAAAGAACATCCTACTGTAGAATGAATGGAGACTCAGGAAATTAAACAAGAATTTAATTACATGGAAGCAAATGAAAATGAATGTAGGACAACTCCGAGTCTTTGGGATGCAGCAAAGGTGGTCCCAAGGGGGAAGTAATGACAATAAAAGCCTTTCTCAAGAAACAAATTATATTCTCAAATACACAACCTAACCTTAAACGTAAAGTACCCGAGGAAAGAACAACAAATAAAACCTAAATCCAGCAGGTGAAGAGAAATAATAAAGATTAGAGTGCAAATCAATGAAACAGAATTTTTTTTTAAAAGTAGAACAGATCAATGAAACTAAGAGCTGGTTTTTTGAAAGAATGAATAAGATGGATGAAACCCTAGGCAGACTTCTCAAAATTAAAAGAGAAAGATCCAAATAAATAAAATCTTGAATGAAAAAGGAGAGCTATCTACCAACATGGAACAAACAAGAAAATATTATGTGCAATTAAATGCCAAGAAATTAGGCAATCTGTAGGAAATCAATGCCTTTTTAGAAATCTATAAACTACCAAAACTGAAACAGGAAGAAACAGAAAACCAAAACAGACCCACAATCAGCAAAGAAATGGAATAAAAAACATCCCAACAAACCAGTCTTGGCCCTGATGGCTTCCCAGGGGAATTCTAGCAAATATTTAAAGAAGAATTAATAGCTATCTTTCTGAAACTGTTCTGGAAAAATAGAAATGGAAGGAAAAGTTCCAAATTCATTCTAGAAGGGCAGCATTATCTTGATCCCTAAACCAGACATTTACCCCACCATAAGGGAGAATTTCAGACCAATATCGCTGATGAACATGGATGGAAACCTGTTCCCCAAGAAAACAGTTAACAGGATCTAAAAGTACATTAAAAGGATTATTCACCACAGCCAAGGGTGGATTTGTTCCTGGGATGGAGGGGTGGTTCCACATCTGTAAATCAACCAGTGTGATACAACATAAGAACCATATGACCCCTCAACAGATACAGAGAAAGCATTTGACAAAATACAGTACCTTTTCTTGATAAAAACAACCTGCCATGTAGGGAAAGAAGAAAATGCTTCAATATCATGAAAGACCACACAAATACCATCCTCATTAGAATAAATGTGAGATTTTTTTTCCCCTACGGCCAGTAACACAACAGGGATGTCCACTCTCACCACTATTGTGAAACATGGTACCGGAAATCCTACCCTAAGCAATCAGAGAACAAAAATAAATAAATGCACCCAAAATGGCAACAAATAAGTCAGTTTTCTTCCTCTTTGCAGTTGACAAGCTATTCTATGTAGAAAATCCAAAAGACTCCACCCAAAAATTGCTAAAAACCTATAAAGTAATTCAGCAAGTCCCAGGATATAAAACCAATTTTCAGAAGTCAGTTGCATATCTGTACACTAACCATGAGCCAGAAAAAAGAGAAATCAAGGAACTGATTCCACTTACAATTTCATGAAAAAACATATGATACCCAGGATTGACCCTGACCAAAGAGGTAAAAGACCTGTATTCTGAAAATTATTGAACTCTTATGAAAGAAGTTGAGGGAGACACCAAAGAATGGAAAAATATTCCATGCTCATGGAATTTAGAATTAGAATTAGAACAAATTTTATTAAATTTTATTAAATTTTATTAAAATATCTATGCTACACAAAAAAACTTACATATTCAATGCAATCTCTATCAAAATACCCTCAACATCTTTCAGAGAACTGGAACAAACAATCCTAAAATTTGTGTAAAACCAAAAACAATCCAAGAGGCCAACAGAATGTTGACAAGAAGAATGAAAATGGGAAGCATCACAATTCCAGACTTCAAGCTGTATTTCAAAGATGTAATTACCAGGACAGTATCGTACTCACACAAAAGCAGACACCTATATCCATGGAGCATATTGGAAGACCCAGGAATGGACCCTCAACTGTATGGTCTCCCAGTCGTTGACAAAGGGGAATGAATATCCAATGGGGAAAAAAAAGTCTCTTCAACAAATGATGTGAAAATTGGACAGCCACAGGCAGAAGCATGAACCTGGACCACTTTCTTACACCATACACGAAAACAAACTCAAAATGAATGAAAGAGCTGTGAGGAAGGAATCCATCAAAATCCTAGAGTAAAACACAAGCAACAACGTGTTTGAACTTGGCCAATACAACTTCTTGCCAGAGGCAAGGGAAACAAAACCCAACACGAACCACTGGGACTTCATCAGGAAAAAAAGCTTTTGCACAGCAAAAGAAGCAATCAACAAAACTGAAAGGCAGAATACATAATTAAAGAAGACATTTGCAACTGACCTCAATAAGGGTCTAGCCTCCAAAATCTAAGAAGAACTCATCAAACTCAATAATCAACCCCAAAAAAAGCCCAATCAAGAAATTGCCAGAAGAAATGAACAGAAAAATCTGCAAAGAACACATAAATGGCTTACAGACACATGGAAAAAAAAATCCTCAACATCACTCTTCATCAGAGTAACACAGATCAAAACCATCATGAGATACCACCCCACACCAATCAGATTGCTCAAATGAACAGCTCAGGAAAGAACCTATGTTAGTAAGGATGCAGAGAAAGGGGAACCCTCTTACACTGCTGGTGGGAATGTAAACTGGTGCAGCCACTCTGGGAATAGTACAGAGGTTCCTCAGAAAGATAAAAATAGAACTACCCTATGACCCAGCCCTTCACTACTAGGTATTTATCCAGAGGGTATAAATATAGTGACTAGAAGAGGCACATGCCCCCAATGTTACTCCAGCAACGTCCACAAAAGCCAAACCATGGAAAGAGCCTTGATATCCATTCACTGATGAATGAATCAAGAAGACTTGGTATACATACTCAATGGAAAGTTACTCAGCCAACAACAACAACAACAACAACAACAAAACCCAAACAAACAAACAAACAAACAAAAAATGGAAATATTTTCCCTTGCAACAGTGTGGATGGAATTAGAGGATATCATGCTAAGTGAAATAAGGCACTTAGAGAAAGACAAATACCCTAGTATTTCACTCCTATGTGCAATTTAATATACAAAACTCATGAATAAAGGGGAAGGGAAAGAAAAATAAAACAGGCTAAAAACAGAGAGAAAGATAAACCATGAGAGACTCTTAACTAAATAGGGTATATACTGAGGGTTGCTGGAGGGGAAGTGGGTTGGGGGATGGGGTAATTGGCTGATGGGCATTAAGGAGGGACTTTGATGTCATGAACACTGGGTGCTATATAGAACTCATGAATCACTAAATTCTACCCCCTAATTAACAATACAGTGTATGTTAGCTAACTTGAATGAAAATAAAACTAAAATATAAATGTAAAAAGAAGGGTGAAAAAATGTAAAAAAAAAAACCACACTCTTCACACTAGCTCTTTAAAAATATATCACTAGATAATTCTAGGGGAGACAAGATGGTGGAGAAGTAGGAGGAGGCGCCATTTCAAACTGTCCCCTAAAGTGAGCTGATTACCATAGCAAAGGACTCTGATCACCCATGAGATCAGCCTGAGATTAGAATTATACACGTCTGGATCTCTACGGGGGCAGAAGATGCCAGTGGGAAGGTAAAGCAGAGTGGGAACATCGGACTGATATCAGAAGATAAACAAAAGGGGGAGGGAGGCACCAGAAGCGACCCATTGGAAAGTAATACCCCAATAGGAGAGTGCCCTGTGTCTGGGGACCAGCATTAACTTGGAGTCTGGTTGAAAGCACTCAAAAAGAGCAAAGATCGTAGGGGGAAATTGGGGGAATCAGGCGGATAGGGACAAGGGCTTAAGCCAGCCAACCCAAGACGCCACCACAGGTGCTGAGCCAGACAGAGTACAGCGAAGCAGCCAGGTCTTGGTCCCTGAGCCACTGGGAGCCTGAAAGTGTCTGGGTGGCAGCGCCCATGAGGGTGAGGGAGCCTCGCCAGCCAGCAGGCAGAACCACAGCCTTTTGCACTCTCCACGCTCATGATGCGCAACCAGAGTCTAAGTCGCCCCCTACACCCTCCCCTGAGAGAGATGCGGGCTGGCGCCAGCTGGTGCTCTCTCAGACCCTGGAAAGTCTGAGCACTCCCAGCCCGGCCAGTGTGAAAATCTCAGTGCGCTATCTCTGCTTGGGACCTCTCTGGCAGCCTGGAACTGCCCAGACAGCTGCGGCTAGTATTTCTTGAGGTTTGGGTTCAAGCGGAGTTCCTGTGACCCTAGAGACCATGACTGGAAACATGCCCTGCCAGCAGCCGAGGGGGAATTTATATGCTCTGGAGCACCCAGAGGGGAACACTGAGGCTTCTCTCTGAGAGGGAGGTCTGGGTGCAGTTTGCTTTCCTCTAAACCTCCAAAAACCATCAAGAGCCACCAAGGGGAGAGAAAACAAACGAACAAGCAAACAAGAAAAACCTCCAGAGAACAAAAGCCTGAAAAACTGGTTTCCTCAGAGCCCCCATCCTTGATGGGGGCAGGAGGACGTAACTCTAGGAACATCATAATTTGAAAACCCACGCGGCAGGCACCTCGCCCAGAAAGCCAGCACCCCCCCAAAAAAAATAGACGAGAGGACAACCACTGCTACTTCACAGATACAACTTTTACTTTTAATTTGTTCCCACTATTCTGGTACTTTTCATTTTTCATATATAATATTTTAACCTATTCAAAACATAATTTCTAAAAGGTACATACTTTCATAGCCTCATTAAGAAAGGTTTCCAAAACTGGGCCAGAAAAATGATCTATTTAGATATCAATTCGATAAAAGCCTCTAATTGTGTTACCTGAAGCAGCATGACGATGGTATTGTCGTGTGTCAACGTATGCTGGCACTCGTTTGGTTTTGTTCCCCCTCCCATCGTAGTCCGTTGCACAACTCATAAAATATCTTCCTTTACGTTTCCTTTTCATTAACTTGTTTATTGGTTTTGTAATAAATTCACTCACTTCTTGGGCAGAGAGATAGAGCTCCCAAGCAGGCAGAGCGACAGACCCAGGCAGAGGGAGAGGCAGGCGCTCCTCACCTGAGCAGGGAGCTCGACACGGCCTGGATCCCAGGGCCTGGACCTGAGGCGAAGGCAACTGCTTAAGCGACTGAGGAACCCAGGTGCCCCAGGCAGAAACTATTTCAAAGAAATCACGTCACATTTGCTGCCTGCAAATGCCTATATCCCCTGGCTTGTTGCCAAGGAGTTCTGAATGGTCACTTTCCAAGAGGCCACACGGCAGTGGCCAGGCCCGCAGGGACTTACAATGGATGTGGCCCCCTGCAGGACAGACAGATGTTTGCATCCTCAGCTCCTGGCTCAGGCAGTCCGCCCCACAGACAATATTAGGAACTGTCACCCTTGGCTCCGAGGGGCTCCTGGAAGGAACACAGGGAATTCCTGGGGAGGGCAGCCTCGCAGGAAGCGTTTTGTTTTTTTTGTTTTTTTTTATGCATATTTTCCTTATTCGACACAGCAGGCACGACTTGGGTGTGGGGCAGAGGGAGAAGCACTCCCCCTGAGCAGGGAGCCTGATGCTAGGTTTGATCCCGGACTCCAAGGGCGGGACCTGAGCCGATGGCCAATACTTAACCCACTGAGCCACCCGAGAACGCCTAGAGAGACTTTGTGAAGCAATCTCGTATAAATCGGAGTTTTCCAGAGGAGCAGATAAAAAAAGGAACCTTGAAGTCTCCCATGCGCCCTCAGGAGTATCCTTCTTTTAATGTCCAAAAAGGTAGGTAGTTAACGTACAGTGCAGTATTGCGTTCTGCAGTAGAATTCGGGGATTCAACACTTCTCTCCACCGCTCAGAGCTGGTCACGACAAGTGCCTTCTTCAATGCCCATCACCCATCGACCCCTCTCCAACCCACTTCCCTCCATGACCCCACACTGTGCAGGGATGCCTTCCCTCTGAGAGTTCCGTCACGAGCCATCGCCACGGTGACCTGATGACACGCCCCCATCCTTCCGTTTCAACTGTCACTCTGTGAGCCGAGCCCCTTGCAGTTTGGTGAACAGGTGTAAAGGTCCCCACGATGGGAAATCTCAACTGCTGTTGTACGGGTATGTGCCTGTCGATGTTCTCAGTTCTCTTCTCCCAAGCGGGCTGCCCCCCTTGTACACAGACCGGCTTCTTCTCTCTGGCTGTTCCTTTCCACTCTCTGATTTCTCCTCCCGGTTCGATGCCTGTATTTGTTCGTTTGTCTGGGTTATTTCATTGGGATTTCTCGGGGAACCTGCCTTCCATAAATCGCTTCTACGTTCAGAAAACCGTACCACTTCTGAATGCTCCTTGGACTCAATCACTCGGGACACCGTGACGGCACCCTAACGTCTAGGCCGGAGGGCAGGGAAACGGGGCCCAGAGGGTTCTCGGGAACACTCTCGGGTAGGCGTGGCTGCTCAGTGGGATGTGAACCCAGGCCATCAGGCGTGCGCACGGCGCTCTGCTGCCTTTCTGTCAGGTCTCTCCTCAATACGAGCCGTTGCCCACAGAACCTGTGGGTGTGGGAGGGGGCGGAGGTCAGAGCACAGCACACGGCGACCTCTTCCGAAGGCCCACCTGGAGGGAGGAATGCCTGCGGGGCAGCTGGCGAGTAGGGGCGGGAGACGGTTGGACTACAAGGAAAGAATGTCCAATCCCCCTCTGGGCTTCTCACAACAAGATGCCGACACTGCTCTCTCTTTCTATGCGTCTCCCAGCCATCTGTGAGGAGCTTCTCCCCGAGGATGTGGAGCCGCCCACAACCGCGCCGGCCCCTCCACGGCCACCCAAGAAGAAGGTCCGGTTCTCCCTCCAGGATCAGGTCTACACCATCGGGGACACCGACGAAGGTACCTTGGACACTGACTCATTACGTTGACTGCAGACGCATTCTCGCATTCAGTAGCACAGACACAACCGAAGCTTTTTAAACTGCTGAGACACATTTTCCTCCCATTTCGCTGGTAGCCGTTTCCCTCTATGCCGTCCGTCCCCATTAAGTCCACAAGTCACGAGGAAATTCTCATCCAAACTGGCTCCAAGGGGCACAGGGGAAACGCGTCTACTAGCTGAAGGCACGGATCGTAGGTCTTTCTGGAACACACAGGCCCACAGAGGTCTCTCCAGGAAACAGGGTTCTTAGATGTGTAGGAAGGAACAGGCTATGTCTCCCACCAGGAACGCTGAACACAAAAATGGAACAGAACACGACAGGAGGCTTCACCATCTCCCCCCCTCCACTTCCGCCCACGAGCCACACCTTACACGGGTGTGTGCTACGTACCTTCCAAGGAACACAATGACCTCACCACGTTTGGGGAACTCAAGCACCCAGTACATCCCATGGGGTGACCATTCTACAAACTGGGCCGATGCATTCGGTGACGTCTTCTCACTCGGGAAACAGACAGAAATCGGCACGCTAACGTCTCACACAGCTGGGTTCCCAATAGCCACAGACAGGCACAGCCCCCAAATCCATCACGGCAGGAAAGGACACATTCAATGGCATCCGTACACATCCTGGAGCGCTCCTCAGGCATACGAGGAAACAAAGGTTTCCAGTATTTGAGGACACAGAGGTACCTTGGAAACCTGACACACAGTTTGAAAGCAAGCACACAAGGAAAGAGGCACGTGACGCGATCCCAGGCTTTGAGGACCCTAGAGTAGGGACATTCGTCGACCCAGAACCCGGAAGGGACGGTGCAGGGAGGAAAGGGGGAGGGCCGGTCATGTCGACACGGGTACAGAGGTTCCATGAGATAGGAGGGCAACGTTCTTCCCCGCAGACGGCAGCGCCGTCTACAAAGCATCAGAGAGGTGAGCAGTGTCACTGAACGTACACGTACGAACGGATACCACCGTCCACGGCACTTAGATTCCGTCCCCGAAAAACCCACTACTCCAAGGCAATAGAGGACCGATAGGGTCTCAGCAGAGATGCAGGGAAGACAGCTGAACAGGCCCCATGACCAGGCGAAGAAGCAGCAAGCTGGCTTGGCTTCGCAGTGGGCAGGAGGGCTCAGGGGACTGCGCCCTGAAACCCGGTGTGCCTGGAGCGTTTCCCAGACGGACGCTGAGGAGTACCCGCTGGTGACGTCCCCTCCGTTTGAAAACCGAGGCCCCGTTTCCCTTTTCCATCCTGCTCCCCTCCTCCGTGTTTCTACGGACACCAAGGACGTGGGCCCAGCGGCACGTCAGGCCTCGCTTGGCCACTCTTCACATCCGTTCCCTCTGGCCCCGCATCCACATCCAGCACACTTCACTCCCCGAGTCATTCCTCAGTAGCGCAGCCAATGTCCTGACGGCTCCTCTCTGTTCTCCTAGACCCTGTGGAGGGCCGGTCCAAGGACCTTCCGAGGGGCTGGACGGAGGGAGGCGCCCCAGCTCGCCCTCAGGTAAGCTCGCCTCTCTTTCTCAGAGACAGAAATGGTCCTTCCTTGATTTCTTCCATCAACGGAGTCTGATGAACGTCGGGCACTTTACCTCCCAGGGGAAGGGGGCAGCGGTCTCCCCTTGTGGAGGAATGCCGGGTCCGACCTCTTACGCACACTGGACCCAAAAAGGGTGATGACACGGGACAGCCTCCGTTACAGACTCCATGGGGTCAAACACCTTCTTCCGCAGGAACGGTTTCTCCTTGAGAGAGAACGTTCTGCCTGTTGATCCGAATGGACTCCGGAGATCTGCCACGAACAGCTCCAGCAGCATTCAAACTGTCCTCTTTCACTCGGGTGGGGGGACATGGACTCCACCACGGGACCTCAGCCAATTCGCTGCCCGAAGTCCTCCCCAAACCAAAGAGCTGGCCCAACAGTGGACAGGAGGCTGGGATCCTCACTGTGTTTCCTTTTCCCCGATCGCAGGTAGACGCTGGGAGGAACGACAGCTGTACGTATTTAAGACCATCGGGCTCTGGGAGGAAATCTAGAGTACAAAGAAGGCCGCCCCCGATTCTGGGTTCCAACAAGGAATGGGGGTGGGGGATACTGACCGAGACTGTCCAGTGAGGCACGGTCACCACGTCGTACAGGGCCTGGAAGAACTCGTACATAGGGGAGGGGTGATTTGTCTGCACGTCGGATGAAGGCCTGTGTGCGTGGGTGCTCGGGGGTGTGTCTCTCTGTGTGTGTGTGTCCATGTGTCATGCTTGTGAACACGAATGTGTGCCTTTCTTAGGAAATCTTTCTCACCCTTCCATCACAATCAAAGTGTCACCCTTTCAAAAACACTCTCATCACCCTGGCACACTTTACATACTCCTTCCCCTGCTCACCACAGCTGTACCCAGAGGACGTTTCCCTTTGCTTTCCTGAGACGGCCATGGTGAGGAGATGAAGGATCCAAACCCTTGACCTCCTACGTGGAAAGCCAAGATTTGAGCTCAGGTTTCAATCTGAAAGTCGCTCTGGCCGACGCACCTGTGTTAGTCCCTCAGCCAGGGCGTCATGATGTACCCTAGGTGCTAGCTAGCAAAGGGCCACCAGCATCTGTGCACACAGCCTAAAACCTCGATGGTCCTAAACTCAACATAGATGGTCCTAAAACCTCTATGATGGTCCCCGATAGGACCCAACCTGACACACTGGCTTCTAAGGTCACAGAAGCCAGGGCAAGGACAGAGGATTATAGCCTGGTCCCTGGAGTCAAGGGCACAGAGAAAAGCCACATCCTCGGGCTCAAGCCCACATGGCTGGAAAGGGTGTGGACCCGTGGAGGACAGAACAGGGCAACGTCGGTCATAGCTGGTCTCTGGGTACACACCACCGGTGGCAGAAAAGCATCGGGGAGGGAATCCACTGTACTCGATAAGATTTCCGTAAGCCTCAGGAAGGTTCAGATTCTCTAAGCACACGCTCACACACCACTGGCCAATAGGAAATCAAGGTCAAGCTTGGTTGGAAGCTTTGGCCCCAACACCCCCGGGGCCAATCTCCTGCAAAGCCGGCCTACACGCTGTCAGCACACACTCCGACACTCCTCTGTGTAAGGAACTTCCCACTGGTCCCAACACCTGGGAGGCTTTGGACAGCCACTGTCTTCATGGGAAACACGCACGCGCGCGCACACACACACACACACACACACACACACACGGGACAGCTCAAGAATGGTAGACGGAATCTATCAGACTCCTTGACGGTGCCGGCTGTTTACGGAAGCTACGGTGTCAGTGTTCTCCAGCGTTGTACGTGGGATTTTCTGACGACAAATGAGGCGTGAAGCAAACTAACAGGCTTCTTTGCTGAGGGGTGAATTCAGCCCGGCAAGCTTGGCTGCTTTGGATGCCGTGCAAAATCTCACAGACACGTGATGCATATAGTCACAGCATATGGGGGTCTTGGGCTGATTTCCAAAAAGCAGCCTGGGACACCTTAGTGGCACGTCAGTCAGGAGAGGTTATGGGACTCGGTCCTCACCCAGAAGCCAGGGTGGGGTTCTCATGTATTGGACCGACTGTTTGGCTTTCATCGGGCTCGCTTTCGCTAGAAAGACAAAAACCCTCTTCGCGTGTCCACCCTGCTCCTCTCCAGTCCCTTCCTCTCGGCACCAAGGACAAGGCCCGGCGGCGGTGCCACCCGTACCTCCTACGCACCCACACGCACACACTCGCCTCCTGTCCTCATCCATCCAAACTCCCTGCCTACTTCCTGAGCAGCCACACCAGTGTCCTCACAGTGGCTCTGTATCCTCCCAGCTCCCGCGGAGGACCCGATGGCAGTGCTACCCATTTGGAGCGCCGAGGAAGAAACTCCGACTCTCCCTCAGGTAAACTCCTTTTTCCTCGAGATTTTGTTTATGGGAAAGACAGGAAGACAGAGAAGGAGAGAGAGAGAGACAGAGAGCGCACGAGAGCGCAAGCAGGGGGAATAGCAGAGGGAGAGGAAGAAGCAGGCTCCCCTTTCGAGCCGGGTGCCCGATGGGGGCCTCCGTCCCAGGAACCTAGGCTCAGGTCCTGAGCCGCCCGGTCACCTCGGTAAAGCCATTTTGTGCTCCTGAGGGACAACCAGTGTTTGAGTTCTCTTTCCACGAACGTCGGAGCATGGACATGCCCGAGGGGAGAGACAACGGCCTTGGTGCTGAGAGCCGGCAGTGAGTTCGTGCCATTCACGGACACCGTATGGAGACGGGCACTGAGAAACCAACACCACCACTCCTTGGGCACTGGACAGTCGTCAGCATTTTCCACCAGGTCGTTCTGTCTATGGGAAATGGCTTTGGAATGAGTTGCTGAAGAAAATGGACTTGGGAGATTTGACATTCCGAGCCGGGGCCTTGTCTGCAGGTCATTTTCTCCGTCTCTGGATCATAAACGCAATGACTGCATCCCGCCTAGCTGGCATACGACACCAAGGGCACAGGGATGTGTGCACGTGCTGTGCACAGGGTGCTGGGATCCTCACTGGCTTTCCCTTTCTCCCAACTGCAGGAGCCGGCAACCGGATATGTGCCATATACCTGGTCTCCCGTCACTCCCTTCAGGGAGACAGATCTAGCTGAAGAACAAGGTAGGGCTGTCTCTCCTCCTCTGGTCTGGAGAGCGTCCCCCATTCTGAGCTCCTCCTGGGAACGGAGGCTGGGGCGGACTGAACAAGCGGAGTGTCCTGTAGAAAACCAGGACCCTGTGCTACAATCCCTGCAAACCAGCAGGTCATTCAGGCGGTGTGCCTGGTGCGTCTCAGGGTCGGGGCTCGGTCTTGTGGGGGTCGATGCGACGGCACCGGGCACGTGGGTGTGTTGAGTGCGTGCCTTTCGTCAGAAGACATCTCCCACTCACTGGAGTCGAGGGCACGGGTCAAAGTGTCAAAGCCAAACCTCCTGCATCCCCGCTGGGCCCACCCCCCGAGGACACCACATTCCCCGCTGACCACAGCTCCACCTGGAGGGTTGCTTAGGATTCCCTTTCCTCAGACAGGGATGGGCAGAAAGGAAGGAGCCCCCATCTGTCCTAGCTGGGGACGTTGCTCAGACAGGGTAGAAGCACAAAGCAATCAGAAGCTACTTGAGTCTCCCAACCCATCATCACCAGCCTTACAAAAACGCTCACACCTTGAATGCACAGAGGGAAGGCTCACTGGCAAATGCCAACTGCCAGGAAAGCTTCCTCATGAGCTTGGGGCCCGATCACACCTCCTGACAATCTGCTACACGGCCAGGTTAGAGAGTGCCCTTCTCTCGCCTGGCCTCCGCTCTCTCATCAACTTGACGGTTCCTGATGGGGGGGGAGGGGGTGTCCCGGGAAACTGGGTGCCGCGGACTCGAAGGACACGCTCACACGCCACAGGAAAGGGAGACTGGGAAGAATCAGCACTCTGTGGATGGGGACTCTGTGGGAATGCACAGAAGTCAGAACGTCGAAATCCTGTGTCTTTGGT
Organism: Martes martes; assembly: GCF_963455335.1. NCBI lineage: Eukaryota > Metazoa > Chordata > Mammalia > Carnivora > Mustelidae > Martes > Martes martes. The sequence continues at coordinate 86,692,016 of NC_137902.1, read as the reverse complement.
TTTCCTGACCAGGCAGGACTCAGGAACAAATAGAAACCTCTAGGGTACTTGTGCTTGCATTGAATGCAACCCTGCCACACAGTGTTCTTCTGAAGAAATACAATCTCCTCGGAAGAGGTGAGAGAGAGGTAGGAGCGGCATAGGTCGGTCCTGGCCACGAAACGGTCTTGACGATGACCACGACACAGTCTCCGGTTGCAGGAACTTGCCTGTCAGTACAACGGAGCGTGCATCTTAGCGTTTGCCCTCTTTCGGACGCAAGAGCTCACCCTGATGCCATTCCCTGCAGCCCAAGTTCAGAGTCAACGTTTCTCTCTCCGTTCCTGCTCCTTGCCCTGACCTCTCTCGATGCAGCAGCAGCTTGCTCAGTCCATACCCCTGTAACCCAACGTCGCCACACACTCCCGTGCACGCCCACGCCACGCTAAACTCCCGGAGCGCTTCCTGCCGAGCCCCGCCGGTGGACTGACCGTTCTGTGTGTGTCTCCCTAGCCTCGCCGGACGGACAGGCGCGTGAACGTTCGACAGGAACGACGGAGGAAGACGCCCCCTTTTTCACCAGGGTGGTACGTTGGCCTTTCTTTGTGGGAGACACAAAAGTCTTCTGGCTTTTTTAATCAAGGTCCCATACAAAAATCTCAGCATGCACAACTGACAGGGTAGGGAGAAGTTGGAGTGAGAATGTGTTACCAAAGGACACCTCATCCCGAAGGCATTGCGGGGGGGGGGGCGGGGACAACCACAGCAGGTCACCGACCATCTGGAGGGCAGGGAGCTTTGGGACGGGGAGCACCTATTCCTCCTTGCCACCTGTTTTGTCCAGGGGGACCCGGAACGGGGGACCTGTAGGAAGACTGGGCGCATTGGTCAGGACTCATTTTGCTCTCTTCGTACTTTGGGGCTCACGGGCCTCTAGCACCCTTCCCCGTCTGGTTTTCTCCCATCCCCCAGGGAACAAAAGAGCCACGCAAACAGGACAAAGCCTGATTTGATGCTCATACTGTTTTCTTTTCTGAAATCACAGGTGTCCCTGCTGGAAGGGGACGGCGGTAAGTACTCTGTACTCTAGAGTCACTCCCTTGTGTGCAACCACCTGGAAAAGGGGAAAGGTGGGGCTGCCTCGCAGGCTCCACGATGAGAACCACCCTGATTCCAGGTCCTGCGGGACGGAGAAGCAGGGTCGGAGTAACAGAACGGGATTTCCTGGGGAAAGACCCGTGGCCTCACGGCCCTGTCCCCGGAAACGACTCCGCTGCTCTTAGGTGGTGCAGGTCTCGGTGCAGGCAGTAGGTGTGCCCTGGAGATGGACCGTTTCACAGCTGCTCCAGGCCCTGTAGCTCCAAGAGGAGGCAGAGTTTCTATTCACGTCCCTGCTCCTCTCCAGGACCTTTCCTCCTCCATCCAGGAAGGGCCAACTGCAGCTCAGTCCATACTGAGGAGCTCCCCACCTCCACTCACTTGGCCGCACGTGCACGCCAAGCAAAGCTCCCTGAGCGATTCCCGAAGGGCCCCGTCAGGGTCCCGACACCCTCTGTGTGTATCTACCTAGATCCCCTGGCTAGCCTGTGCGATGGCCTGGACGTGGACAGCACAGAGGGAGAGGACCCATTGTTCACCAAGCTGGTAAGTGAGCCTTTCTTCAGGTGAGGTACAGCATCCCTTGTTTCTCTCATGCTCGAAATCAGATCCCAACACCTCAGCACGTACAAGGTCCTTGGTGGGGAGATTACTGAGGGAGCGCCTGTTACCCATGGACACCCCATTCCCAAGACCCTGCAGGAAACAGCAGGTTCGGTTACACTCCACAGGGTCGTGAGCTTTTTCACGGGGACTACTGACACCGCCTTGCCACCCAGTGGACCCAGGGCATGCAATCTCTAGGTGGATTCCATATCACTGCCCATGACCCTGCCCCTCACCAAGGGAACAAAAGAGCTGTGCCCACAGGACGAGGCATGACTTGATGGTCATCATGTTTTCTTTTCTGAAATCGCAGGTGGCCCTGCTGGAAAGGAAGAGTGGTAAGTATGCTGTCCTCTAGAGTCACTCTTGGTTCGGAGCAACCTGGACCATGGGCAAGGTGGGGCTTCCTTGCAGGCTCCATCTTGAGGGCCACCCAGAATCCAGATCCCGCTGCCACGAGACGAAGGGTCATGTTCGGGACCGAGACCCCAGGACTCGTGACCCTGCCCCCGGAAGCTACCGTGCTGTTCTTAGGTGCTGTAGCATTGGGTGCTGGGCAGGAGGTGTGTTTCCACGGGAATGCATGCGCTGTGATGCTCAGGGTCGGTGTAGTGTGTCAGGTGGGTGACTGCTATGTTCTCGAACGTGTCTCGTCCCCTCGACATGGCGATGAATGGTGTCCACCTTCTCAGGGACGTTTCCCATCACCGCCACGTCACGAACGTCCATTCACGTGAAAACTCTTCAACACCTACGACTGAAAGAGGTGTTCGTTCCTTGCACTTTACACATCAATTCCCCTAGAAAACAAATCCCGTTGCTAACTAGGAAGGGGGGGGGGTCTGTGCCCCAAAGACACAAGTGTGTCTTCTCCAAGCCCTGTTACTGAATCAATGTCCACGGGTCTCTCCCGTCAAGGTAGGTCTCGGGCAGGAATGGTCACAGTCCCCCCCGCGTGCCACTTCACTCACACACACATCTCTGCATCGGAGGCCCCACGGTGCGTCTTCCCAACCTCATCGGAAGCACTGCGTGCTGCGACACACTCCTCCCTTCTGCCGGCCGCTTCCCGGGGCAGCCTCGTGCAACAGCCCGTTCGGGGAGGACCCTGACGACGGAGCAGTGGCCAGGAACAGATGGGGCCAATTCACTCCATGTTTCTCCACGGAGATCTCCCATTTCCCTGCAGATACTGTGTCTAAGAAGGCGACTGGCCTTCTCCCAGGGGAAAGCACACACCCACCACTGGTCCTAGCTGGGGCTCTCGGAGATGGGCCCACAAGGTGTCTCATCGAAGTGGGAATGAGGTCGTCTTCAGGGACTGAGCATCACCGGGGGGACCTGGGCCCCCTCCGTGCAGGAACGAAGGGTGCTCTGTGCATTGCAACGTGGCGAAAGAGAACCTCAAACCTCAACGGGTGTGACAGGACAATCACCACACGTTTCGCGGGCATCTGCCCGTGCAAGAGGGCCTCGTCTGATTCATAAGGGTTGGGCCGATAGCCAAGTGCAGGGAGTTCAGTGCCTGGGAATGGAAACAGAGCCAAATCAGGGTTTCAGGGTTCTTTGGCAGCAAACAGGACTTCCTCTCGTGAGAAACGCGTCTTTGAACAGAACCTGATTTTCCGACATCTCTTGTCCTCACTCGCATGTGCCGCGTCCACGGGAGTGAGTACCTTGCGCCGCTCTCTGAGGACACTCAACAGGCTTTGGGGGGGAGTTGCACCGTTCTGCATCCCACGAATTGCATACAAAGTCTCCAATTCCCTGCATCCTTCCAGCATGGGTTTGGGGTTTGAGTTCCTGGGTTGGGTCCTCGCTACCCTAACAGACAATGCCACAGCTCCGCGTCCTTTGGATCTGCATCGCCCTCACGATGCCTCACGTCGAGCATCTTTTCAGACGACGTCTGTTTGACCGGCCGAGTCATTCGTTCCCTTCGCGGCACAGACTACTGCAGCCTTTTTCTCGGTTCTTTCGGCGGGTGAAATCCCGGTCTTCCCTTGCTTGGTTGGTTTTCTTTGTTGTTCTTCGTTTTCGTCAGTGAGCACACCTGTCCTGAAATAAGGACTGCAAACGGTGTCTCCAGTCTGTGGGCTGCCTTTTCATTCTGTTCGCTGCGTCAGAAGAGGATGCTTTTTCTAGGCGGTCCTCCTGTCAAGCATCGTGATGCCACCACGAGCGCCTTTCTTTGGGCATTTCTACTTCACTCCCGGGTGCCCCTGCCTATTTGTATGCCAGCACCATCCTGCTGGCTCAGGGGAGGGATCCACGGTATTGGAAGGTCAGCTCCTAGGGACCCACCACCTACTTCTTCACAATCAGAGACGTTCTGGCTCGTTGGGTTCCTTTGGGGTTCCATTACCTATTCTAGCAGCTTCTCTGTTCCGAGAACATCACATTGAGCTTTGGGTCAGCGCTGCACGGAATCTGTTCCCCATTCATTCTAGGAACTGGGGCTTCGCCTTAATCTCTTAGGGTCCAAAGACCTCCCGCAGTGCCTGGTGGGTGGGCGTGAGCCCGGGAACGTCTTCCCTATCAACGGCCCTGTCGGGCCAGCCACAGACGCCCGAGACACACGCGGGAGACCGGGCCTTGTCTCTCGCTCCTGGTGGGTTTCTAGTGCTGAGCGATCCAGGAAAGAGTCTGGCTAGTATCCATGGTGCACAGTCACTTATGATCTCAATGTAGTCCACGGAAATCGCCAAGGACACGAAAACGTCCGGTTGCTCACTCCCGCTAGCCACACGTCAAGAGTCCCATAACGACGGGAGGTTTAGGTGGTGGCATGGGAGGGGACAGCGGTCATGGGCATGCAGAACGGACACTGAGGTGACTGCTGCAGCATCCTGGTCTCATCAGAAGGGATGAAACTCCAATCCCCGTCTCCTCCAAGGGCTCCGGCTCCACCAGCCCCGTGAACCTCTGACGGGGCAGCAAAAGGGTCAGGCAGATGCCGCACGGCCCAGAGACATCCCAGCGCACCTGGGATGAAGGGGTGAGGCAGTGTCCCTCCTAACAGCCTTGCTCCTCTTTCAGTTCTGACAGATCTGCGTGTTGAGAGCTGCGACGACTCCGACAGTGAGGACGAAGCCTCTTCTTCAGGTAGGGAACGGCACAGAGGATGGGAACAGTGGGACAGGGCTCCCGGGAACATGGGGTGGCCCCTGCCGCTCTGGAGAGTGAAGCAGGTCGGTAACAAACCACCAAGGAAAGGGGTGCTTTGGCAACAGGCAGGATTTGCTCGTTTCACGGTTTCTGAACGAAAAGAACAGACACTGTGTCCACGGGCCTTTCGGGTAGGATGGGTTTGTCATCACCACTTGACTCCTTGCGCGGCAACTTGAACGATCTTTCCCGTCAAAGCTGCCCGTGCCTCCCTTGGCCGTTGCCACGTGTCAAAGCTTGGTCTCTTGGCTCATGGCCTCTCGGGAATGCTGCACAAGAGATTCTGGATCTTTCTTGGCACGGGCCCAGACCTGGTCATGCTCAGGACTTGGCGGCCCCAACCACCCTCTCCTGGGCAAGAGAAGCAGGACACTGCGTTCGGGTGTGAGCCAGGAGGTGGAAGACAGGTCTAAACTCTCTCCCTCATGCCCTCCACGACCAACCCGTCCTGGTCCTCTACAAGCTGCTGGACCTTCCAGGGGACTCCCAGAGCTGCACAACTGCAAGCGTACTTCCCCTGGCTTCACTACCCAGGCTCCCGTGCCCCGTAGCTTCGGCCAGCCTTCACGCCCCAGCCGAATCTGACCTGCGGACGTGTCCCCAAGGGAAGGACGCCCCCATGCAGCCGCCCTCGAGACGCCCTGTCGCGGACCCGGGTACCCCAGGCCTGTGTGAAGGGGCTGCTGGACCTGCTTCACCCACTGGCTGCCCCGGGTCCACTCTACCCCTCACCAGCTGTCGTCGAGGCATAGCACAGAGCCTCTCGGGAGCAGGGCCAGGGAGTCACGGCTCCTCTCACAAACCCACCTCTCCGGCACACAGCCCTGGCCACGCTCCCCACTCCCGAGGCATGCCCCAACGGCAAACGTTCCTCAGGCCTGCCCAGGGCCCTACACACACCCCTACCCCGTCCGTTCCCTGCAAGCCTCCGCAGGAGCACGGGCAGGAATCCTGGGTTTCAGGGACCAACCACCCCGCTGGACATTTTCCAGGGCTGCCCCGAACAGCTGAGGGCGCCTGGAGAATTTCCTGTGCGCCCGTCTCCACTCAACCTCTGTAACCCTTAAGGAAACAGAGGGCGTCAGATTAGCCTGAACCATGTCCCTGGGAAGGTCATCTCAGTCCCTGGGCAGACATGGGCCGTGGGGAGGTGGTGGGCCATCTCTCCCTGCACTTCCCCCAGCAATCCCAGAACCATGACGGCTGCTCCCAGCACACAGGGATCAGGGGCTTGATTCCGGGGGAGCCAGGATATCTCCTCTCTTTCCTTGGCTGCCCCCTCTGGGACAACAATAGGACTGGGGGAGCTTGGCAGGGGGGAAGGACACGGAGCATCTCCAGGGGAGGAGGAGGAGGAGGAAGGGGAGCAGGGAGGGACAGCAACAAGGACCGACGAAGGCCAAGTCCCCCAGAGGCCGTCTTAGGGACAGTGACGGCCTCCGGGGGGGAGAGGGTCACACAGACGGGCTTCCGGGGCTTGGAGAGAAGCGGAGGTGCGAAGAGCAGGCGGGCAACCAGAGACCCACCTGCACCCTGTGGACATCAAGCGACCGAGGCCAGGGAGGACTCAGAGCTAGGGACCCACCCCACGGAGGGCAGAGCCCAGCGTCCCCAGAGCAACAGGCCAGAGGTCGTCAGCTGCACTAACTGCCCTTTGTCCTCTCTCTCGGCCACGCCAGCATCCTCGCTGCTCTCTGACCCGGAGGAGGAGTCCACAGAAGACGACGATTCCGACGGAACGAGCCACACTGCGCCTGTAAGGCCCTTCCACTTCTATCTCTTGGGCTTCCTCTCTCCTCTGTCCATAGCGCCTCCTCCCAGCTCCTTCCCCTTTCCCTGCTTTGAGGACACCCACCCTGGAGGCCCTAGTCTCCGCCAGGCACTCAGGCTTCGCGTCGGGACTGCTGCATGAAATCCCTGGGCAGCCCTCCTCACCCTCTTCCGAGCACCACCCTGACCCCTCGCCGCTGCGTCTGGGAAGCAGTCCCGGGCAGCAGAGCAGGGAGGAGGGCCGCGAGTCGGCAGGGCACGGCTCACCCTGCTGGAGGGGCCTCAGCAAGGGAGGCTGGGCCTGGGTGTCCCCACCTGGCTCTCTGCGGCCGGGGAATCTGTGCTCATGTCCCGTTCTGCTCTTGCTCTCAGCTCTCAAGAAGCTTCCCTTCTGTGGACTTGGCAGAGACAACAAGGGAAGCAGAAGAAGAGGAGGACTTGGGAACGGGGTGAGTTGGGCAGGAAAAGGGGCAGGCGGACATGGACACGTGTTCCCCTCGTTGCCCCGACTTTGCTGTGGGCAGCTCGGGAATCCACACAAAACCCGGGGCACTGCCCTACCCTCTGACCGCAACGAGGGGAGGAGAGGTAGGTCCCAGCCCCTGCAGGCACGAGGAAGCCCAGAGAACATCCCACGGAGAACCTCCACCTGATCCGTGCGCCTCCCTGCGGTGGCTGGGCGCTGTCGTCCAGGAGCTACTGATCTCGGAGGGAGGGCACTGGCTGCCTGGAGGGACTGGACCCCAGGCAGCCCAGGCACGGTGCTCTTCTGCCTCAGGGCTCCACGCCCCATTGAGCGCCTCACACTGCACCACCCAAGCCTTGCCCTCCCACCCTGCAAAAGTCAGCAGACGGCTTGCTCCCGAGCGGCACTAGTCGGGAAGAGACCGAGGCGGGGTGGCCTCCTCTCCCACTTCACGCACCTGAGAACTGAGCAAACAAGACAGGCCCCCGGGCTCGCAGGAGCAGGACAGCTCACCCCTCCCGGCGCTGCATCCCTGTGGGCACGGAGTCGGCCCCGGTCTCCAGCTGAGTCATGTCTGCCGGCCACTCCCGTGGGATCGGACCCACACCTCCAGTCCCCGAGCCTCCAAGACGCCTCGTCGGAGGTAGCGGGTCCCCTCGTGGCACCATTTCGCTATGTGAGTTGCATATTCTAGAGACTCTCCTCGAGCCCTCCGGCGGCAGGGAAGACCCACCAGGGAAAGGCCACCCGGCCTGCTCCCACCTCGCCCACCACGGGCCCACAGCCGGTGGACTGTGCAAACTCACGTCCCGTGGGCGTTGGGAGCACGTCGTCTCTGCCACGCCACCTGCGACACTCGTGTGTGCAAAGGCTTCTCCCACAGAGAAGGGCATGTCGAGGGCTCTCAGAGAGGCTGGGGAAGGGCACAGCCCAGCAGGAGGGGGACCCCGCCGTCACGGAGGAGGACGGTCAGGGAAGGGGCCTGAGTGACCCTGGCAGTGGAGCCTTCATTCAGCCCCAGGGGGCCCATGGGAAACTTCCCTCTCTTCAGGTCACACATGGGGCCTACAGGCAGATCTCGACCTCAACACCTCAGAAGGTAAGACCTGCCCCAGGCCACACGCCACTTGCTATCTCACACCACTCCTCCTGTTCTCTCCACAGCTGTGCCACAGGACAGTCTGCCCACGACCCCGAGGCACCAGAGTCTCCTGGGCTGCTCAGAAAAAGGGAGCCAGGAGGGCCCTGGGGCACCACTTGCGGCTCCGATTTGGGCCCGGACGAGAATTCGGCGTGAACATACGAGGAAACACGCCTGCGGGATCGGCTCTCTTACACCTGAACTCCGTAGGCCAAAGAGAAGACTTCTGGGCAGCCCACCAGAAGACGACGAGGCAAGGCAAGAGGACCCTCGCCCACCCGAGGACGAAGCAAGAGGACCCTCTGGGTTGGCCGCCACACCCAGAGTTGGCTTCCCAGGTCCTTCTGAGGACTGACTCTCGGAGCACGAGGCTACCATCTGGGCCTACAACAGTCCGTTGTCTGGTGAGACTGGGCCCACCTGGGACTGGGCAGGACAGCAGCCTTCCCGTCGTCTCCCCTGTCGGCCGCAGGGGCTGCTCCTCCTCCCGCTGTCCCCTCCAGTCCCCAGCAACCATGCAGAGCATGACACGGGCGGGATGAAGCAGCACTGCCAGGGCCCCTTGACCACCCTGCCATCGACTCGAGGGGCAGCGGCCACCCCTGCTGGATTCCCCTAGGGGGCCGCCCCTGAACCGCCCCTGTCGCTTCCACGCACACGACCGTGACCAATGCTGGGCTCGACACTGGCAGCGGCCCCACAGAACGGGCCCCGCTCAGCCTGGGTGTTTGGCAGCAGCAGTCGGTGTAGGGAGGAGAGGCTGTCCCTCACCTGAGCTCCAACTCCGCAGCACCCAGACACCACGGCAGAGGAACCGGGGCCCCAAGCACCACGCTGCACCTCGCGGAAAACTTAGGCCTCAAGGACGGCAATGCTACACATCTAGGACGTACAGGAATGGGACCCAACATTCCTTTGGCAGCACGTGAAAGCGTGGCACGTTTCACTCTACCTGAGCCCTCCGAGTCCAAAGGTCTTGGGAAGCACTTCATCTCCCATGGCAACCCTCACCATCTCCCGATGTTCCATAAGACTCTCTTCTGCTTGGAACGGGGCATCCCTGGAAACATGGGTGATCTGACCAAGGCTTGGATGGGACTGTCCTATGGAGACAGCTAGGCAGAGACCCAGACGGGACCAAAGGCCTTTCAGGGCCTGAGGCTGCCTTTCGGAACGCCGGCGGCCATCAAGCCCCTCGGGAAGGCTGGCCTGACCCCTTGCCTCCAGACGACCCACCGCCTCACCAGGAGCAGATAGGGTGTCACTTCCTGGCAGGTGCAGGGACCTCAGGATCTATCAGGCACCACAGGAAAAGGAACCTGCCCAAATCCACAGGTATGGCAGGCACGTCTGATGGCAAGCCCTTCCCTTGGATTCTGGCCTAGAGAGACGACGGTTACAGATTCCTCGGAAAAGTCCCAGGGATGCAGATTCTAAGCTGTCACTCGGGATCGATCACTAGGCTTGCTGAGCTCAAGTCGGGAACTGGGCCACGTGGGTTAAAGCGGGGCTTGCTCGCCAAGGACATGAGCCCTGAGTTGGCTATCTCTGGAGGGGAGTGTTCTCTGGAAGAGGAAAAGTACGTTTCACGAACCCGCCTTTGTGGACGCTCGCGTCTCACTCTGGTGGCCTTTCCGTAGGTGTTGCTCAACTAAGCCAGACGACCTGAGCTCACCTTCAGAAACATTTCCACATTAGCTCGTGGACAGGCAGTCCCCTTGCTTCTTATTCTGTGCGCATAATACTGAGAACCCACAGGCTCAGGGTTCCTTCCGCAACTGGAACATGCCATTGATTCCCCCACGACTGTAGAACTCAACGAGCACCTAGACCAACTGGATGGGGCTGGGGTGAGGAACTCTTTCCCTCAAAGCCAGAGAACATACACCACTCCACAGGGTTCTCTGGGGACTTACAGAGCCAATCAAGGACCCCGCTCTCTAACCGGAGTGGAGGGTGCACTTGGGGTGCCCTGATCTCCCGGACAAGTTTGCTCCCACTTACCAGCGACTCCTCCTAACGAGGATCTGCCGGCGCGACCTCCAATCCAAAGGGCTTCCTGGAATGGTTTCTTCCCTCCCAGTCCTACTGATGCAAGAAGCCCCCCCTATTCAGGTACGATGGCAAACAAAGGCTTCGGCTAAGCATCCAACGGCCCTCCTGGGCAAAGGAACCTCCCAGTTGCTACGGGGATGGCCCCTGACTCTAAGGACTTGGCATCAGCTCCAGAGCGTCACAGAGAACAAAGGCCGCCGAACCATGACGGGAGGCCGATTTATCAAGTACCACCTTACGCTCCCAGATACGCCTGAACTAACCCCCGAACGCAGCCCAACTTGAAACCCAGCGACCCTCAGGCCTGCACCCGACCCCACCACGCCCATGGCCCCTAACTCCGGAAAGGGTCTTAGGTCCACCCGACTGAAGATGCCCCTCCCAAAGTGCAGAGGACAGGTGCTTTAGCAACGGCAACCGTTTATTGGAAAGGGGGTAAGAAGAACCAGGGACGCTGTCATCAGTCGAACTCAGACCGCTGAGGCCAAAGCCTGTCAGCAAACATGGCTGCCCCCACAGCAGAGATCCTAGGGCCCACCCGTCGGTTCTAATTGGCAAAAAAATCACCCAAGTATTTATCCGGGCTCCGACAGGCCTTCCTCGTCCTCTTCGCCCGTGAAGCAATTGACAGAAAAGGCTCTTCTTCCCAAGCCATAACCCGCCAACCCAATATGGGCCTGAAACGGCCCTCCCAGCCCGAGGGAGGAGCCCTTGAAAGCCTGACTGCGGTTCAAGGAGACTCGGGATTAGATAAGGGCCCCTAGCTGGGACCCAATGGCCATGAAGCTCGAACCTGGGCCCATGGCTTCCCCAAGCTCCGGAGGCCACCAGACACTTGGGGTGGGCCAAAGGCCCGGGCGCCTTATGAGAACCATCCCCGACCCAGCCGACCTTCCCCCTTTCAAACAACGGTGCACGTGGGCTCCGTTCCACTGACGTGGCCACCGAGCATCCATCTTTGCCCCTCTTTGGGAATGGAGGACGTCGTGGGGCATGGGGAACACCTTACCCAGTCCACAGTCAAGGCCCTACGTGTCACCCCAAACAGGATTTCTCAATGAGATACGGGAATGATCCCAACGCACAGAGCTGTGCTACAAAACACAAAGGCTTCGGATGTTGTCACTGCTGCACAAGGTGGAGCCTGGGCCCGTCGAAACACACAATGCTGGGCGTACATTCCTCACGATCACAAAGAGACTTCTGGGTTCCTAACACACACACACACAGACACCACTGCTCCAATCCGCACTTCCAAGGATCCCTCTCTTTAAGGACTGGCTCAACTCTTGGCCTGGGGGAGGGTTCTCACCCACTATCAAAGGACCCTTCACGGGTCTCTCTTCTTCTAACCCTGTTGTGTTGTTTCCCACCCCCCGCCCCGTCTCTGCAGGTGGTGCCAGGAACCCTTCACTGCAGGAACGTTCAGAGGACAGATGGTCCTTTCCGCTCAGGAAGATCCAGTCACAACTTCTCCCCTGCACTCCGCGGCCTCTTCCTTTTACAGCTCTGACAACAGAGGCCTTCCCCAGCTGACCAGGAATGACCCACGGATAGGGACAGCTCTACGCCCCTATTCAGCAGGAAGAAGTTACAGAAGATGAGACCATCCTCCTTCAACGACCTTACCCACGCAAGGCTCTACACTGGTCAGGGGCACACGAGGAGGGAGGAGAAGGCTAGCTGAGCACCAAGCAGGAGGTGGCACGCCACACCGCCCCCCAACCTGTGATAACGGGGGACATTCCTCAAGGCGCTCTGACGGCCCAATAGCTACGGAAAGGGACAAAACAGATTCTCCACCGATGGAGATCCAAACCCGGCAAGACCGGAGTCTCCCTCGCTTTGTCAACGTCCCCGTGATTCTGCACGAAGAGGCTTGCTTAACCAGAGGCTAGCGACCTTCCAGAGACCCGGATCTCCGTTTCCTGAAGCCCTGACATCTCCCTCCCCTCCACGACACTGAGGGAGGCTGAGGCCGAAGGAAATGTCCGTAAGACAAGAGTTTCTTTTCCAACCTGCAGTCCCTTGAGAAGGACCTGTGAGAGGAGGAAGGCAACATTCCTCCAGGAAGCCCCCCACCATCTCTCAATTAATGCCTTCCTAGGAGGAAAAACCACCTTCCCTTGACAGGAGCAAAGCCTCCAGTATCCTGAGTGTCCTCTGTCCTCCTGCAACGTTCTTGCAAAACCTCCCTTTGGCCTGACCTCCCCCAGTGCCATCCCAGAGAGTCAGCCTCCCGTCACCACCCCAGCAAGCAACCCTTTCTACCCACGGGCCGTGTCCCTGTGCTTTAATAAAAATCACCTCCTGCCAGCAAAGCCGTCTCCAGACTTCTTTCCTGACCATCGGTCTTGAATGCTGACGTCTTTCCTACATCGGTCCTGTCTCTTGTAGGGCTCCTGTGGAAACAACCCTGCCACACGGGCCCATGTCTGTCAACTCTTCCGACTCCATCCACCTAACCCACTGCACGTTCCGTGTCCTCCGAGGACAGGACACTTCTGTGATTCTTGCACTGAAACCCTCACACGGCACCTCTTTCCGTCCTCGACGTGGTCGAGTTTGCCCATCTGAAACGCCCCAGCATCCCGTCCTCACCTTCTTTTTCTCGCATCTTTGTCTGGTCCATAGGGTCTCCTCACCAAGACCCTAGAACAGGTTTCTGCTCCTGAGTAGAGGACTCCATTCCTTCCCTTTGTCATCAAGCTCAAACCTTCACTCTCAGATGTTTGTCTCACAACTTTCAAAATTCTTCTTTCCCCTAGTGCCTCTCTACCAGGTTCTCTTCTCCCTTTTTCAAGGCCACCCGCCCTCCCTCCCTTCCTCCCCTGCAGTACCTTTTTGTTCTTTGTATTCCTTCCTCTCTCCCCTTCCTCTCTCCCCTTCCTCTCTCCCCTTCTTCTTTCGTTCTGTTCTGGTAGTCCCCATACAGCCCTTCAGGACTTTTTCGCCTAGTGTTCCGTGACTCATTCTGTCTGTAGAAGACCCAGGAGCTCACGGCGATACGTTCCCTATCAGAAAGGATGAAGGGATACCCGCACGGGGGCATCTCAAAGGTCTGCTTCTCTGCAAGTCAACGGGAGGCTTCAGGGTCATGAACCCTGGCCTTCCACACCACAGCTGGACATGGGCTACGCTAAGCATTCCCCACACTCTCCTGTCTTCCAAGACCCCGAGCATACGGGCTGTCCCACCAGAAATCGGAAGAGTTTCATTTCTCGGCTGAAATGGGCCTCAGGGCAAGCCACTGCCCGAGTGTCTGGAAAAGTCACTGCCTTCAACACGACTCACAGGTATATAGTCTTTGAAACGGAAACATCGAAAATTGAAGCAGCAGTTGACGTGGTGTGTGAGGCTACCGTGTAGAGAGATCTATCTGAATTCGGGAAAGGCACACGGCACCCGACTACAAGCGGCTTGCAGAGGTAGACGCAGAGACCGTTCCTGTAGGGAGGGGCTGCAATGCGTACGTTGAGGCGGGAAGGGAGGGACATGAGGGAGCAAGCCTTCCACAGCCCCTCCTGTTCTGGCCATTAGCAGAGGGTTCACACTGCCCAGGAACCCGGCCAATGCTGGGGCCCAGAAGGGAGATGTCTCACGTCCCTCACCTCGCTCCATGTGTGTTGCGTCCGGGGAAGACACACCTTGTATTTACTGACAATGTGGAAGAGCCGTCGGCCACGTGTCCCCGGTGCCAAGGACATCAGGGCTCGTTCATCCTGGATCGCACCACACACCTCTCCCCAGGGTGGGAGAGCCTTGACTCGGGGCTCTCCCCTCGGGAGACACTAGAGAACTCACCCTTCCGAGGAAAGGAGACATGACACGCATGGGGCAAACAACTGCAGGGCAGTGCTCACCTCGGTACACAGCAAGACCACCGGAGAGGCCCTTTAGGGAGGGAACGAAGGTGGGAGACCCTTCCTTCGGAGAGCTCTGCTCTCATTCACGCCCAGCACCTCCCACGGGGTAGAAGCCATGTGGTGGGACTGCTGCACGAGAGCTCGCAGCAACACGCATCCCTTCGAGGCCATGGGCACGTTCCCGCAGACAGAAACTGGTTGAATGCCACCTTCGGGGGAAAGCATTTAGTCCAGACACACCCTGAGCCAGCATCCGAGGATCCACACAGGCGGGAACCCCGACCGATGCGGTCAACGTGGGAGAGCCGTTCGATACGGCTCTCACGTTTGGAGACACCGGACAACTCAGAGCAGAGGAACCTGGGTCTGTCATCACTGGGCTCCCGCCTGGACCCAGAGCGCCCACCTTTCTCACCACCACAGAAACCACACAGGGGAGACACCGTGTCTCCCGTCACGGAGGCAGAGCCTTCTGCCAGAAGTGGGCCCCTTCCCAACACCACAGAACTCACACGGGGAGAACCACGAGCGCTGTAGCCTGGTGGGAGAAGCTTCAACTGGGGCTCGGGCCTGAGCTCCCGCTACCATCTCAGAGTGCGCGTCATCCCTCCCATGGGAGCGAAGGCGCAGGAACCTCCCAGGACCCCCTGCGTCATCGCTGCGGCTGAATGCCGGTGAGATCCATGTGGGAATCCCATTCCTCACGGAGCCAACACGGGAAGGCCCTGGGAGGATTCCCACGCAAGAAAATCCTCCCGGTGTGATGAGGAAAGGAATGGGCTCAGGTATCCCTTCTTCCTTAGCCAGCAACGACACCCTCACGCCGAGGAATCCCTGATCCCAGCGCAACGCGGGGAAACCCTTCCCCGGACACTCCCATCCGAAAATCACTGGGCAAAGACCTCCCAAGGAATTTCTTAGGGTGACACTGAGATACAAACTCAGACGCTGCAAACACATACAACTGGGTCCCGTGCTGAGGGATGCACAATGCGCTATTCCAGTAACCAATCGCTAGAAATCAAGCACATCTGCTCCGATCCATCAGTACTTGCACAAAGGCCAGGATCCCCGAACAGGCGTGGGGGGGGGGTCTCACAACCGTGCACACTGTGCCAAGTAAGAACGGGGGACTTTTCCTTTACGAGCTCTCACAACTGACACGGGTACTGTCTCTTGGTAGGAAGTGGGATCCCAGGAAGAAACACTGCCTGGGATCCATGAGAACATCAACTGGAGGGTGAACTCAGAATCTCAGAGCACGAGGTGCTCGACGTCCGTTCACAAAAACACTGACCTATCGATGTATGTAGATCGCAAGGATGAATGGCCACAAGATTCATCAAACACATGGTTTGGGATCTACCTCTCATGTGTCCTTAATTCTACTAATATTATCCTCATAAATTAGAAACGACTTACAAATTAATTTCTTACTTAGAAATACTTGTGTTCCTTTACTTTTTTGAGATCAAGAGAGCTAGAGAGGGATCAAGAATAGTTGGGAGTCAGCTGGGGGGAAGAGGGAGAGGAAGCAGGCCTCCCACTGAGAAGGGTACCCAATGCAGGGCCTGATCCCCCAGGATCCAGGGATCCTGACCTTAGTCAAAGGCAGATGCTTAACCAACTGTGTCACCCAGGGGCTTGCAAATTAATTTTATCTTTTACAGAGGTGCTGTTTTGGAAGAACCTTGTGTATCAGGACAGGAATAAAACTGTACTGTTCAGAGTCAGGCAGTGAGCGCTACCTCCCCCTCTGAGAGAATATGGTAGCCAACTGCTTTTCTCTACCACCAAACATAGTTACTTTTCTCTTGGCCTGAGAAGGTGTAAGACCACTGCCGATATGGAAATAGTCCTTAATTTAGAAGATCATAGAACAGGACGGGGTATGTACACTGCCTTCCATAAACACAAAGCACATCCAGGAATGCCTGTAGGGCTCTTTTAGTTAAGGGACCAACTCTTGATTTTGGCTCAGGTCCTGATTTCAGGGTTGTCAGATCGAGCCCGTGACATGTGTCATGCTCTGCACAGCATGTGGAGCCTGCTTAAGGGTCTCTCTCTCCCTCAGTCCCTCCACTTCCAAATCTGGCTACCAGGAGTTCCATGATGTCTATGCCAGACGAAAGGAGGAGCGTGTAGGACAAAACGTGACCCAGACGTCAACCACCACTGGCAACTAGTGACAAGAGACTAAATAAACTTCCCGCTGCTCCCAAAACCAAAGAGAAGACTTGCAGAAACCCTATTACAACTGCATTTCACATGACCATCTTAGCGATGCTTACTTCTCCTAGAATCTTCATATTAGAAACATGTTCTCACTCTTCTACACTGATTCTTCAGTGATATGGAATTCCTACAGGAAATGGGCATACACTCTACCTCCTCATGTCTTCTCTACTCTATGTGAGTGACCTTCTTACTGACTCTCTTGATTTTGGCTGAGGTGATGATCTCAGTGTTGTGAGATCGAGCCCTGTGT
The DNA here is from genome assembly GCF_963455335.1 of Martes martes. Lineage (NCBI taxonomy): Eukaryota > Metazoa > Chordata > Mammalia > Carnivora > Mustelidae > Martes > Martes martes. The sequence goes on along the minus strand of NC_137902.1, from coordinate 86,675,379 downwards.
CATGCTCTGCAAAACATGTAGAGCCTGCCCAGTGTCTACCTCTCTCTCTCCCACCTCCCCCTCTTACAAAAAAAAAAAAAAAAAAAAGCACGTCCACTCAGAGATCCATTTGTAAAGATGCCCAATATTCTTTAGTTTACTGGCCCTAAAAAGAATGTGTTGGCAGAAAACACTATTTTGGAGAGAATTTCTATTTATAAGATAACCCTGCAGTAACTCAGGATTCTGCTAACAGACGCAACCTGGAGTTAAGATGTTTTGTATGGGGCAGGGACCTGCAGAACCTTCTCCATATGTGCCACCAAGTAATTTTCCCCAAGCAGCAAACTCTAGACATTCTGGTTAAGGGTACATCTCCAATTTAATCAACAATAAGAGGGCATCTTTCCCTCTGGAAGAAAGACAGAAGCCAGCAAAAAAGACACCCAAGTCAAGGCCTGAACCTCAACTCAGGCGGAAGGTTCCAAACCAAGACAACTTACTACTGTGATGTACATCCACCAGGGAGACGGCAGGGGTCACACTCCTGTACATGTTGCACTTGAATCTGCACTGAAGAGACAGAGGCCAGACCTTTTGGATGCTGCCCATGAGGCCATGTCCTCTGAGCCCTGAGGCACCACCTGTAAAAACAAGGAGAGCATTTAGTTGAGGTCTCAGGACCCGCACTCGGGAAGACACAATGTCACCCAAAACTGAAAGCGTGCCCCTCCCTTCCAGCAGAGAGCACAAGCTCAAAGATGCCCAAACCACAGGGCCCCGCGATCTGTGAAAGACAGCATTGCTGCTGGCAGACCTTCAAATCATACACACATGGTCAATTTGCTACCGGGAGTTCCTTGATATCTTTGCCAGACCCAAGCAGGAGGATATGGGCCAGGAGATGGCCCAGAGGTCCATCACCATGTGCAACTAGTGATAGGAGTCTAAATAAAGTTCCTGCTGCTCCCAGAACCAAAACAGAAAATCTGCATAAACCCTATTTCAACTGCATTTTGCATGACCGTCCTAGAGATGCTTACTTCTCCTGGAATCGTCTTTCACCTTTGACATGGTTCTCATTCACCTACTCCGTCACTTCAATGACACACAACTCCCATAGGAGATATGCATCTACTCTACCTCCTCAATGTCTTTTCTACTCTACGTGAGTGACTCTGTTAGTCTTGCTTCCTTTCTTTTTTCACAACTCTATTTGGCTGAAAGGAGCCTCCGGTCTTTCCTTTCTAAGACATGCCTCTCATGGACCCTGGAACTCAAAAGAAGAAATAAAAAAAGCAACAACTAATCACCACCCAATATGAATATAACCTATACCTTGGAGATTGAAGTTGTTTCACTCCTGACCAGAGATTATGCTACTGACCCAAAGGGCAAGCCCTCCAACAACCAGCTTCTAGAGGATTCTGGGACGATTTGGGGTATAGTTATGATAGGATTTTCCCAATCAGAAAACACTGCCAGCCTCCAAAGTGAGGTCCCCAAACCAGATTGTGAACTAAATAGATTCAGAGCTTCACGGGACCCATTGGAGGCACAGAAACACCTGGCGGTGGTGGCAGCAGATGCCAGTCCACATGGGTGATGGATTTCAGTTCAATGGATTTGGGATGGTTTCTTAGATGCAAGAAGGCAGCCACAAGCACACTTGGTTTCTTAGCATCTATTCTAACTAAGCCTGGCAGGCATAGTGACGGACCGTTCCATACAGATTTTGAAACCCTGCTGTGCTGAAACTTTTCATGAGGAATCTCTAGAGTGAACTTTCAGTAGTGCGTCCAGGCCAAAGCCAAGCGCAATACTCCCATCAGACTTGACTGCGATACCTGTCGATTTGGGTGGATTCCTCTTCTCAAGGTCCCCCAAATATCCTGAGGTTCCCATACCTTCCAACAAGTAACATTCCCTACTCATCTGGCAAGGCTCCTCGGCACTGCGTCATCGAGGTGGGAAGCCGCTATTGCCAAGGGGCTCCACAAAGTCACCCTTAATTCCTGAAAACTGTCTGGTCGTTATCCGAGTCTATACACGTTACTCTCAAATTGGACATTTCACTCAATCTCTTGGTAAAATAACCAACGTTTCCAGCGGTGTCCTGTTACAAGAAAAAGGCGCTTGTGCTGAACTTACGCCAATAATCCTAAGTACCTTGGAAGAAAGAATTCTCCCTGAGAGTTCCTGAATGATGGAGGGTTCAGGGAGGGAGAGAAGTTAAATGCTCCCATTTGTTCACACAGAAATGTTTCATCACATTTCTGTAGATCACGGATATTTTCAGATACCGTTTCCCTCGATCTGGAAGAAGAAACATTAAAGAACCAGCAAGGTTTCAAACAAGAGTCACAAAGGTAGACTCACGATCCTCAGCTCACTCAGTCCCCGCTTATTAATTCTTGTTTGGCTTGAATGCAGCTTTTCCATGAGTTCTGCAAATCCGTACCCAGGTGAGTTTGAGAATTTTCACAATCAGACACTAAGACCCCACAAGATACATCACCGGGTACAGTCACAGGCATTTAATGGCAAAGTAGGGAGGAAGGACCTGCGGACACACGCTTAATGAGATGTATTTTCACCAAACACAGAAGGCAAGACATCACCATGGAAGCAGAGAGGCCACAAGACCTGCATCCTGGTCGCCAGGGCATGGCGTGTCCATGAGTTTCCATATCTCCAAGCCAAACACGCTCATGTCTTCTGAGCTAAGGGTTCTGCTTCTAGAATTTTCTCCCAAGGCAAAAACCAGAGGGGTTGTAAAGGATTTGCAGCGGCGTTTATGGAGGCTTCCTGGATGATGGTGAAGCCCTGCAGCTCACCGCCTTGCCCCAGGCCCACAAACCTGTTCAGTGCCCCCTTTGCATCCACCATGGTCAGGCAGGTCTAGCCCTTCCTACCCCGGTTGCACAGCACACCCTCTCCTGGTGTCCACCAGGCCGCTCGGCCTCTGTGTTCCATGTCCTCGATGGATCTCTTTGGAAGAAGCTAACCCACATAGGGGAGGAAGGAGCAAATATACTCCTTCCCACCCTTTCTCCCTCCTGGCACCCATCCAAGGTTTGTGCAGGGGGAACAGAGCTGCAGAGACGTGCAGATGGGGCTCTTCTTCTGTGGCGCTTCCAAGAATCCCCTTGCACAGATCCTAAGCCTTAGCGCTTAGCAGACTAGTTTGGTCTCTACCCCCACTGCCCACCCCAGCCACGGGGCAGCATTCCACCTGCCAGCCTCCTCAGAAAGAACTCCCGCCCCCTAGCTAGCTGCCCTCCGTCCAACGCCCAGGTGCTGACCTAGGCATTCGAAAGGAGACTGGATGAGGAGACACCCCCACCGCACCCAGGTGCCTGAGTGCGCGCCACACCACACCGTCTACTTCAGGGTTGTGGTGATGGCAGACTTCCCGCTGTGTGCTTTTTGCCCTGAGACATGCCAACCCTCCAGTGCAGCACAGAGCAGAGCCGGGCTTCAGCCCCCCGGCGACCTGGCTGGCTGATGCGGCTGCCTGAGCCTGCCTGCCTCCCTCCCTGGCTCCAGTCCTTCCCTATGAGCATCTGCTGGGCCCTGCGACTCTGGCTCTGCTCCGGTGCCCCGAGCCCTGGGTTGCAGGCTGTCAACAGGCAGTTGAGGAGCCGTAGATTCCAGCTGGCCTGCCCTGCGCTCCCCTCAACCCAACCACCGTGGTGACCAACGTGGGCCCAGGTGCCAGTTCGGACTGCAGCCCCCGCCTTCCTGCTCAACCTCAGGGGGCTCCTCAGAAGCAAAGCACATCGGCCCCAAATAACCTGCCCCTTAGCCCCCACCCCACCAGCCGAATAACCCCTAGGGACAGATGTATAGAGAAGCCAACACAATCTACACTCCAGGCACTGTATTTCACTCAGCCTCTCATGGTACGCAGGTGGGTCAGAGGAGGAGTCAGCACAACAGCACAAATCACACTTGAGTAGTGAGCAAATGGGTTTCTCCCAGGGCGGCAACATTTCCAGATACTCTGCAGTAGGCCTGGTTGTCAGCCTACCTGTGCTCCAGTAAAAGCCCTGCTCTGACATTGATGAGCCACAGACCAAGAGCACCTCTGCAGGGAAATGAGCCCAAATGTATCCTGGATCCTTTCATTTTGTTGTTTTGATTTTGCTCCAAAGTCCAGGGAGATAGCTCTGGGGCATGGATGGGGCTCTCCGTTCAAGAGCACAGGAGGTAAATGAGCCCTATGTTCCCCTCAACACCACTCCTGGGATAGGCCGAGTCAAGCTACTAACCGTGTGCTACCCTGTGACCTCAGCAGGGCCAAAGCACAGCCTGCTCCCTGGATGTGGAGAGAACTGGGATGCAGTCCCTGAGCCACACATTCTGAAGCCAGAACTCGAAGAGAACTATGCATGTGGGCTGGTTGTAGCACAGAATCTGACAGGCACCACGCGGCCCTGAAAGCCACACAGGCTCCTGGCAGCCTCAGAGTGGGGGTTCAGTGGCTTCTCTGCATTCCAGATTGCCCCTGCTCTGCCCTGACTCAGACCTAAGCTGGAACCCCTGTGGTCCCTCCAAGGTCAGGTGGCATAAAAAGGGCCTATAGTAGTTGAGGTGGCCCTGGGAAGGGAACCCCCTGAGGCAGATCCCAGGATGAGGCTGGACGGCATATCAGGGGCTCACTGAGTTGGGAACCCACAGCAGATTGCTGTGGGAACAGGGAACCCAGTGTCTGTGAAGGGTGTCCACATCACTGCGTCAACAGCTGTGTCCCTGGCAAATGACAGAATTTGTCTGTGCCCCATGTCTTTTGTAGAACTGGGCCTCACAGCACTCTGTCCCCCAGCATTTGGTGAGGATAAACCAAGACAATGAACAATAAGCACTTCACACCAGTGCTTGGAACAGAAGCGGCATCCATGAAGACACATCTCCCTAGGATTGCTTGGTAGGAAACGTGTTTTGGAACACCTGGCTCAGCTGGTCATGTGGTCTTGAACATCAGAGAAAAAGCACCTGGCTTCAGGGAGCGTCCCTCCAACACAGAGACTCAGAGCCACCCTGATCCCAGTTACACAACCTCCTCTCCAGAGACATTCCTGCCTGTCTGGTAAATATCAGGCTGTGTAGACACACTACCCTGCAAGCCCTGCCCCAGGAAGCCGTGGACCCAGCAAGTCTATGGCTCCCAACAGGGCCCAGCTATCCTCCCCATGTCACCAGGACAGTGGACCTGGGCCTCTGGCCTTACCTCGCTTCTCAGTGGTGATGATGGTGGCCTCTAGGGGCTCCCCCAGCCCTGCCTCATCTTGATCATCAGCCTAAAGATGTATGCTGACTCTGGGGCCAGCTCGGTGGCCGTGAATCGCCTCACCATGGCACCCATCTCCACTGTGGTTAATGTGCTGGAGTTGCTGTTGGCCAGGCAGTAGGCCATCTGATACCCTGTGGGTGGGACAGGAGGGCCACGCATCAGTCTCATCACCCCACTCGGACCCCACATTCCCGACACCACCACTCTGCCGTGTTTCCACCACGTCCTTCGTCCTCTGCCAGCATCTGAGAGGAATGGCACAGCCACAGTGGCGGATGGAGCCTCTGAGTGCTGGGCCCCCATGACTCTCGTTCCCCTTCATCCATCCCACCACCAAGATATGGAAACAGTTTCATCTTTAGTGATTCAATACTTACATAAAACACCAGTGCTCATCATATCAGCAATTTAAAACCTCCCAAAAATCCAAGTTCCAGAACCAGATGCCTTTCATGGTAAATTCTACCATTCAGGGAAGGATTCATACCAGTCCTTTGCCCACTTTTCCAAAAAACAGGAGAGAAAGCTTCTAAACGCACTTGCTGAGGCCAATATTACCCTGATACAAAAATAAACGAGGACACCCCAAGAAAAGAATCTTACAGTCCAATATCCCTGATGACCATAGATGCACAAATGTTCAACAAAATACCAGAAACCCAAGTTCACCAATATGCTGAGAGGATCATATACTATGATCAAGTGGGATCTTGCAGGAATGCAATGATGGTTTACAGGTGCACATCGATCAAAGTGATACAGCACATTAACAAAATAAAGAATAAAAATGATGTGATCATCTTGAGATGCAGGGAAGCATTTGACAAACTTTAATATCCGTTTGCAATCAAAACTCTCAACAGAGTCCATAGACCAGGAACATACCTCAACACCAAAAAGGCCATATATGGTCCACCTGGGTGGCTCAGTGGGTTAAAGCCTCTGCCTTCGGCTCAGGTCATGATCCCAGGGTCCTGGGATCAAGCCCGGCATCAAGCTCTCTGCTCAGCAGGGAGCCTGCTTCCCCCTCTCTCAGCCTCTCTGCCTACTTGTGATCTCTCTCTCTTTCAAATAAATAAATAAAATCTTTTTTAAAAAGGCTGTATGTGACAACCGCACAGATTATGTCACATCCCATACCGAAAAGTTTTAGCTGTTACTATTTCCTCTAAGATCGCCGATGTTAGGAACACTGCCGATCTTTCCTTGCCACTTTTACTGAACACAATATTGAAAATCCAAGGCAGAACAATTATGCAAGAAGATAATCACAAAGCACCAAAACTGGAAAGAAAGAAGTAAAGTGGTCACTGTTTGCAGATGATACAGAATATAAGGAAAACCTCAAAGAAGCCAATGAAAAATTGTTCAAACTATGACTAAATTCAGTAAAGGGACTGGATACAATATCACTACCCCAAAACCTGCTGTGTTTCTATACGCTAAGAACGAATCATCAGAAAATAAATTAGGAAGATCATCCCACCTGAAATTGCATCAAAAAGAATAAAATAGGGGCGCCTGGGTGGCTCAGTGGGTTAAGCCTCTGCTTTCGGCTCAGGTCATGATCTCAGGCTCCTGGGATCGAGCCCCACATCAGGCTCTCTGCTCAGCAGGGAGCCTGCTTCCCCCCCCCCCGCCTGCCTCTCTGCCTACTTGTGATCTTTCTGTCAAATAAATAAACAAAACCTTTAAAAAAAATACCCAGGAATAAACTTCAACAAGAGGTAAAATCTTGTATAATGAAAACTACAAGAGAGTAAGGAAAGAAACCGAAGGCAACACACATAAACCGAAAGATATGGCATATTCATGGGTGAGAAGAATCTATAGTGGTAAAATGTCTATACTTCCCTAAACCATCTACATTGCAATTCCTATCAAAATTCTAAGGACACTTTTCACAGAAAGAGAACAAAGGATCTAAAAATTTGTATGATGTCACAAAAGACACAATACCAGAGCAATCTAGAGAAAGAAGAACCACACTAAAGGCATTGCGCTTGTTCATTTCAGACTAATGACAAAGCTTGAGTAATCAAAACAATCTAGCATTGCCATAAAAACAGACACACACATCACCAGAAGACAGGAGAGAGCCCAGAAGTAAACACATACATCTATGGTCCGGGACCTTATGACAAAGGAGCCAAGAATAAACGAGGGGGAGAAAATAGTCTCTTTCATCAATGGTGCTGGGAACACCGGAGAGCCACATGCAGAAGAACAAAACTGCACCATTCTCTTACACCATACACAAAAACTAACTCAAAATGGGTCAAATACTTGAATATATTCAAGTCCTGGAACTATAAAACTTATGGCAGAAAACGCAGGGTTTGGAAAAGTCCTTGACATAGGTCTTGGTAGTGGTGCTTTTAAGCTTATACCAAAGTAAAAACAAACAAAGAAGCAAAATATGTGCCAACATCAAACTATAAAATGTCCAAACAAAGGAAGCCATCAACAAAATAAAATGGTAACCTAAGGTAAAACATTTGTAAATTATACATCCAGTAAGGGGTTAATATTCAAAATATAAAGAATTCATGCAACTCAACAGCAAAACAAAAACAAAACAAAACACACAAAAGCACCAAAACCAACAAAAACTCCACAAGTAATTTAATGTAACAGGAGCAGATCCAAATAGACATTTTCCTAAAGAAGACATACAGATGGTCTACACGTACATGAAAAGATGCTCAACGTCACTAATCATCAGGGAAATTCAAATCAAACCAGAATGAGGCACCACTTCACACCTGTCAGAAGGGCCATTATCAAAAACACACAAGAAATAGCAAGTTTTGGTGAAGATGTAGAGTAGAGGAAAACTCTAGCGCACCATTACTAGAAGTACAAATGGGTGCGGCCACTATGGAAAACAATACAAAAGTTCCTCAAAAAAATGAGAAATGGAACACCCAAAGGAGCCAGCAATTCCCCTTCTGAGTATTTATCTGAAGGAAATGAAAACACTAACTCACAAAGGTATATTCAGCCCTGAGCACACTGCAGGATTATTTACAACAGTGAAAATAAAGAAACGACCTAAATGCCATCAGTGGATGAATGAATAAGGAAATTGTGGTCGATAAACACAGTGGAATCCTACTCAGCCATAATAAAGGATGAAATCTTTCGATTTACAACACGGTGGTCCATGAAGGCATTATGCTAAGTAAAACGGGCCAGACAGAAAGACAAATACTAGAAATCACATGTAGAACCTTCAACAAAACAAAAACAAAAATATGAGCTTACAGACAGAACAGATGGGGGATGGCAGAAGTTTGGGGTTGGAGGTGGGAGAAATGGGTGAAGGGGTCAAAAGGAAAAAAGAAAACAAGCCCAACTATCGCATCTTTTTTTTTTTTTTCAATTAAGTAATCTGTACCACCAACATGGCTTAAACTCGTAACCCGGAGATTAAGAGTCAGACACTCCACCGACCCAGCCAGCCAGGGTCCTGGAATTGTAGCATCTTCCGATACTCAATGTATGGAGAAAGAGGAAACTAATTGAATCTATAGTATTTTGAGAGCTAGGTATTTTTTGGTAAATGTAAAAATGAAAAAACACATTCTTCAGGGTGACACACTCAGGACTCTATCTAGTTCTAATATTTATCATGTCACTGAGCAAGTAACTTACCTTTTTAATTTTTTATTTGAGAGACAGAGAAGGGGGGGACACAAGCAGGGGGAGGGACAGAGGGAGAGGGAGAAGACGACTCTGCAATGAGCAGGGAGCCTGACCTAGGGTTCGATCCCAGGAACCTGGGATTATGTCCTGAGCCGAAGGCAGAAGCTTCAACGACTGAACCACCCCAGTGCCCCTACTTAACCCCTTTTCCGCCTGTTTGCCCACCTCTGAGGATATTATGAATATTTGCTTTTAGAACAGCTTCTATTTTTAATTTAAGAATAGTTTTTAGAATTGAATGAAATAGAGGTCACTTAGAATAGTACCTATGAGAGTAAGCCCTCAAAAAATGCTTTAAAAAATCTGATTCTTGGGGTACCTGGGTGGCACAGTCAGTTAAGCAGCTGACTCTTGATTTTGTCTCAAATCAAGATCCCAAGCTCCTGGGAGAGAGCCCCGCACCAGGGTCCGCACTCAGCGGGGACGCTGCTGGAGGATTCCCTCTCTCCCTCTGACCCTCCCCTCTCTAGCATATGCTTGTGCATGCACTCTCTTTCTGTCTCTACAATAAATAAGTATGTCTTAAAAAATCTCATCCTGAACATTTGGTGGTTGCATAATCGTTTTCATAACTGGGCAGTATCTCCTCGTTTACAAAGCGCTTTTATACACATTGTCTTATTGGAGTCAGGATATGGTCCTGGGAGAAGAATTTGTTGTGTTTATTTACAGAGGAAAAAAAAGAAAACCGGACTTAGAGCAGGGGTGTGCTTTGTTCATGGCTGCAGAGCTAAGAGATGATCTTCTGATTTTCAGTCCAATGGAGGAGAAAAAGAAAAAATCCAAACACTGTAACAAGAGCCAATGAAGGGCACTACAAATTGCTAATGGAATCAGTGCAGTAAGACGATGCAACATTTATAAATACTTACCCACCCAACGGTGGAGCAACTAAATATGTAGAGCATATATGAACAAACCTAAGAGAAGCAATCAGCACAAATACCATAGGGAACTTTAATACCACACACTTATCTCAATGATACACCATCCAGACAGAAGATCACAACGGAAACATCGGCCTCAGACAACCCGTTACTTAGATGGACTTGACAGATACACACAGAACCCTCCATCCAAAAGCAGCACATGGAATACTTTCCTCTCAAGTACACCTAGAACATTCTCCACCATAGGTCATATATGAGGCCACAAGACGAGTCAATAAACTCCAGAAGCCTAGAATTTTCCCAAATGATGACTGAAATCAAATCAACCATCTTTTCCAACCACAGTGATATAGAACTAGAAATCAATTACAAGAAGAAAACTGGAAATTCATAAACACAGAGACTAAACAACATGCTACTGAACAACCAACTGGGTTCATGGGCAAACCAAAATAGGAACACAGAAATACTTTGAGGCAAATGAAAAAATCATACAATGAAACAAAATTTACTGAATGCAGTAAAACAGGTTCTAAAATGGGGCACCCGATTAGTCGATTAGTCGAGTCGATCAGTCGGTGGAGCTCTGTGACGCCTGATCTTATGGTTTGGAGTTTCAACCTCACGCTGGGCATAGAGCTCACTTTATTTTTTTAAAGATGTCATTTATTTATTTGACACAGAGCGGGAGAGAGAGAGACAGAGGCAGACAGACTGAGCAGAGTAGAAGGAGCAGCAGGCAGTAGAAGAGGGAGAGAATGGCTCCCCGTGCTGACCAGGGAGCTGATGCAGGGCTCCATTCCAGGACCCTAAATTCATGACTTGAGCCAAAGGCCAACAACTAACAGACTGAGCCACACAGGCACCCCTTAGAGCTAACTTTAAAAAAAAAAGTGGTTCTAAGAAGGAAGTGTATACTGATACAGGCCTAACTCAAGAAACAAGAAACATCTCAAATAAGCAACCTAACTTGATACCTCAGGGAAACAGAAAAAGAACAAATAAAGTCCAAAGTTGGTAGAAGAAAGGAACACATCAGAACTGAAATAAATGAAATACAGACTAAAAAGACAACAGAAAGATATTTAAAAAAAAACAGATCAACAAAGAGCTGGTTCTTTGAAAAGAACAAAGCTGACAGAGTCTCAGCCAGACTCAAGCTAACAAAAAAGAGGACTCATCATCAGAAATGAAAGAGATGTTCCCTGATACCATAAATATGCAAAGGCTCATAAGAAAGTACTATGAACAATTACACCCCAACAAGCTGGATAATCCAAAAGAAAAGGAGACATTCCCTGAAACATACAACCTGCCAAGACTGAATCCTGAAGAAACAGAAATCCGAACAGACCAATGACCAGTAGGGAGATTAAATAAGAAATCAAAAACTTCCAACAAACAAAAGTCCAGGACCCCATGGTTTCACCAGTGAATTCTATGAATCATACACAGAAAAAAATGAATACCAATCCTTCTCAAACTCTGCCAGAAAAACAAGAGGAAGGAAGGCTCCCCACCTCATTTTATGAGGCCAGCATGGCCCTTATTGAAACCTCCCAAGGTGCCCCAAGAAAGTGACAGACTATTATCTGTGATGAACGTAAACATAAAAATCCTCACCCAAATATCAGCAAACCGAATTCTACAATACAGGAAGAGGTACGAACCCGTAAGATTTATTTCAGGGATGCCACAGTGGTTCAACATCCACAAATCAAACTAATGTGCCGCATTCACAAAACGAAGGGTCGACGTCATAGGACCATCTCAACAGATGCACAAAAAGCATTTGATAGCGTTGCTACCAAATCACTGCCCCCCCCCACCTGTGCTTCTGCCACCTGGCTCATCCCCACACCCCGTACCACTGCCACACCACTGTACCATCCCCCCACTGCCACCCTGCTGCGCCCCACACACCCGCCAAGGTCCCTTCCACCCCCCATTCCCGACAGGCCGCTGCCACCAGCGCTGCCACCCTCCACCCTGCTACTCCACAGCACTGCCTCTTTGTCCCACAACGGCTAACCCTCGCCATAGCCGCCCTGCTGCCCTGCCTGCTGCAACTGATGCCCTGCTGTGCCACCCCCATTGCCCTTACCGCTCCCGTGTGCACCTCCCAGCACTCTGCCACCCTGCTGCGCCACCCTCCAGTGCTTCTACTGCCCTGGTGCCTGTTGTTTCCAACAGCACCACCACTGCTACCGCGGTCACCCTGCTGCTCCCGCCCATCTCCACTGCCCCACCCGGCCCCCAAGCCATGCCGCACCATTGCCACGTACCTGCTGCGCCACTAGTCCCTCCCAACCACATCTGGGCCAATCCCTCCCCGCTTTGCCTCTCTGCTTTGCCTCCACGTCTGCTGCCATCCAACTGCGCTTCCTCAAGTCACTTCCTTCCTCAAGTCACTGCTGCCTCACTGCCCCTCCCCCCGCACCATTTCTTCACTGCATACTGTCCCCTTGCTGCCGCGGCTGTGCAGAGCCACTGCCCTGCCCACACAGCTATGAACCTGATGCTCTTGCCCTGCTGGTCCCACCAAACACCCCTGAACAGCTACCACCTGTTGGCCCCCCTACCCCTGCTCCGGTGCCTCCAGATTCCCTCCCCGTTGACCTGCTGCTGCCGCCCCACTCATCCCAGCCTTCTCGCAATGCTGCCACCACCTGGGTGCCCCTGCCTCGTGACCCTGCAGTCCACAGCACACCCCTCCTACTGTCCACCTTACCACCGCTGCTGCAGCTAAACTTCTGCCCTGTGCCCCAGGCCACTACAGACTTCACTGTCCAACCCCATTGACATGCATTAAGGCCCTACCCCACCCTTCATGCCCTTCCTGTGCAGTTGCTGTGCCGCTGCCTCCCAGCTGATTCCGTCCCCCCTTCACATGCCACCACTTGCCGGCCACCCCACATGCACCCGTGCAGCCACGCTGTCCCACCCCGCCCACCAGCATGCTCATTACTGTCCTGCTGCCCCACCGCATTGCTGCATCTACCCCTCTCTGCTCTCCCCACACCTTTACCCTGCCGAGTACACCACACCCCCACTACCAATCCTCTGCCCCTCGCCATCACTGCCCCCTTACCGCTACCCTGCTTCTGATCTGCTGCCACCCCGTGTCCCACTCTTGCCCTATACGTCCCGCTGCTTTCCTGGGTCCTGCAGCTGCTGGTCTTTGTAGCCCATCCCTACGCAGGCCTGCCCTATTGACTTGCATGACTGCCCCACTTGCCACGCTGCCCCCTGCTGTTCCTGCCCACCCCTCCCTGCAGCTACCACCTAGCCGCTACCCCTGCCCCCCACTCTGGAGCTTTCCCGATTCCCTACCCCTGTTGCCACGCTGCTGCCGCCCCAAGTACTTCACCTTCCCTGCACTGGTACCACCAGGCTGCCCCCACAACATGAGCCGCACCCACCACGCTGCACCCCCGTCCACAGCGCCCCCACTTAAAACCACCATTGCCTCTCCGCTGCTGCCCTGGGTCTTCGCTGCTGTTGCTAACAGTGGTGTCGCCCTGTACACATGCATCAAGTCCAGCAAAGCCAAGCCCTTGCTTTGCTGCCTGACGCACCACGCCATGACACTGACATTCCGCTTATACCCAGCTAGTCCTGCCCACCCCCAAGCGACACTACCGCCTAGCTACTAACCCCCCACTCCGATGCCTCCTGGCTGCCAAGCGTGTGGCTGCCCAGCACATCCACCACCCCCCGCGCTGCTACCAGCTTGCTGCCCCCCAAAAATGCACCCCTGCTGCCCTGCTGTGCACCCCACACAGGCCCCCTTACTGCTGCGCTGCCTCTGTCCTATGCCCCCGGCCTCTGCTGGGCTTCGCTGCCTCACCTCGTTGGCATGCACTATGAGCAGGCCCAGCAAGCCAGCCAAGCTGTCTCTGTGCTGCTGCCTCAGGGCTTGTCCCCTCCTCCCTACGCTGCCCTGCCGCCTATATTCCACCCACCCCCTCCAGGTGCCACACTGCTGACCCACTCAGATGGCACACAGCTCCCGACCCACGGGCCGCTACCCCTCCCTGTGCCACTACTGACTGGTTGCCCCCTCCCCGACCCTGGTGACCCCAGCTCTCTCCCCCGCTGGTCCCGCCCCCATACCTGAGCGTTTTCTCCTGACACCTCCTGGCACCCTTGCAGCCCTGCTACCCCGCCCACCACGCCAAGACACTGGCCTCCTGATGATGCCAGGCTGGTCCCTCCCCTCCACGACCGCCCATCTGCTTCCCCCTCCCCTGGCTCCATTGCCTCCCCGCTGCCACGTGCGTTACTCCTTCGCACGCCTGGTCCCCTGCCCCCCTGACACTGCATTACCGCGCTGCTACCGCCCTGAATATCCGCCCCCCTCCCCACGCTTCCAGCACATTGCCACCGCCCACATGCACCCCTGCCACCCTGCTGTGCCCCTCACACTGCCCCCTTTCCTCAGCTGCAGCCGCTCTGCCGCGGCCCTGGGCCGACAGCCTCGGCCAAGCCTCGCCACGCCGCCCCGTTGACGTGCACTGTGGGTCCGCCCACCGCGCCCGACCCGCTGTTGCTGCCCCGCCCCCTTGACGCGCACGATGGGTCCGCCCACCGCGCCCAACCACGCTGTTGCTGCCCCGCCCCCTTGACACGCACGATGGCCCCGCCCACCACGCCCGCCCCGCTGTTGCTGCCCCGCCCCCTTGACCTGCACCGTGGGCCCGCCCACCGCGCCCTCCCAACTGCTGCTGCCCCGCCCCCTTGACGTTAACCGTGGGTCCGCCCACCGCGCCCGCCTTACTGCTGCTGCACCACTGCCTGGGGCTGCTCCCCCCCCACACACCCCCTCTGCTGCCGCCTAGATTCCGCCCATCCCCCACAGGTTCCGCACGGCTGCCCCACTCGGGTGCCACGCAGCTCCCACCCCTCCCTGTGCCGCTACTGCCTGCCCCCTTCCCCGCCTCTGGTGACCCCTGCTCCCTCCCCGTGATCCCGTCCCCCCACCTCAGTGTTGTCTCACGGCTGCCAACTCCGCAGGCCCATGCAGCCCCGCCCACCACGCCGTGACGTTGACGCCTCGCGGACGCCCGGCCCGTCCCACCCCCGAACCCCCCACTGCCGCCTAACGGCTTCCCCCTCCCCCCTGCTCCGTTGCCTCCCCGCTGCCAGGCGTATTACCTCACTACTAGCGCCCTGAATATCCGGCCCCTCCCCGGGCTTCCACCACATGCTACCGCCACGTGCACCCCTGCCACCCTGCTGCGCCCCTCACACCGGCCCCCTTACCTCAGCTGCCGTCGCTCCGCTGCAGCCCTATGCCCCGGCCTCTTCCGCGCTTCACCGCCCCGCCCCCTTACGTGCACCGTGGGCCCGCCCACCACGCCATCCGCACTGCCGCTGCCCCGCCCCCTTGACGTGCACCATGGGCCCGCCCACCGCGCCCTCCGCACTGCTGCTGCCCCGCCCCCATGACGTGCACCGTGGGCCCGCCCACCGCGCCCTCCGCACTGCTGCTGCCCCGCCCCCTTGACGTGCACCGTGGGCCCGCCCACCGCGCCCTCCGCACTGCTGCTGCCCCGCCCCCTTGACAGGCACGATGGGCCCGCCCACCACGCCAGCCCCAATGCTGCTGCTGCTGCCGCTGCCCCGCCGCCGCCTCCGGGCTGGTCCCACCCCCACTCCGGTGCTGCTGTCTAGATTCCACCCCCCGCCCAGTCGCCGCCTGGCTGCCCCACTTGGCTGTCACACAGCTCCCCCACCACAACCCGCCACCGCTCCTGTGCCACTACCGCCTGGTTGTCCCCTCACCTGGCTCTGGGGACCCCGGCTCCCTCCCCCACCGGTCCCGCCCCCCGACCATAGGGTCATCACCTGGTTGCCACCACCTCCCGCCTGGGCAGCCCCACGGCCCCACCTACCACCCCATGCCATGACTGCCCCATTGCCCCACTGAGTTGCCCTTGATTCCCGCTGCCACGCCCCACCCCCCATATCTACCGCACCCCAGGACCTGCTGTCCCGCTGCACATCTGCCCAGCGCCACTGCAGCCGTCCCCAAGCTACTGCCCACGTTGCCCCTTCTTGCCGCCCTGCCCCCGCCCCCATCCCCGCCCCACCACCCGGCGGCCTGCTGCTGCTGCCAGGGTCTCCAAGGCCACCGCCCCTTCCTTGGTGGCCCTGCTGCACCTGCCGTGCCCCACTACCATGAGACCGCCGCCCCACTACCATGAGACCGCCGCCCCGCTGGTCCCGCCCACCCCCCACCATTAACCCCCACCCCAGTACTGTCCTGCCTCGCCCCCCCCACTCTGCTGCCGACCCACTGTGCCCCGCCAACGCCACTGCCACCGCACCGCACCTCCCCAACACCTCTGCGACTGCGACCCAGTGACACTGCCTCCCCGCTGCCCGCCCTCCCCTGCTTCCTGGCCCGGCTGCACGCCCCGCCCTCCATGTGGCCCCAGCAAACCCTTCCCCCCGCCACTTCTCTGTCCCTGTGACCCTTACCGCCGCCTCACTGCCGATGTTCTGCTGTCCCAGGTACAGATGCTGCTGTCGCGCCGGCTTCGCAGCCCCGCCCCCTTCACATGCCTGTTGTCCAGCCCACCACGCCAGGCGTGGCCTCGCCTCCATCCCCCTCCCCGGTCCCCTCTCCTCCCTGCGAGCTACTGTCTAGCTTCACTCCCCACCCCCAAGTGCTGCCCTGCTGCCCTCCCCGTTTTCAAGGGCTCCCACCCCGCTGTTCCCGCCTCCCGTCCCCTGCTGCTACTGCCTGGCTGCCCCCGCCAAATCCTTGCCTCCCCCGCCATGCCTCCCTCGTGCCGCCTCATTCCCTCGGCCCCTTGAGGCCCAGGTGCGTCCCACCTCGCGCCTCTGTATCAGTGTTGGCCTCCCCACCTCCCCACCCCTTCACCCCAGCCACCGCCCACCGGCCCACCACCCCGAGCCGTCGCTTCCCCGCTGCCCCGCGGAGAAGAGGAGAGGCTGTCCCTCACCTGAGCTCCAACTCCGCAGCACCCAGACACCACGGCAGAGGAACCGGGGCCCCAAGCACCACGCTGCACCTCGCGGAAAACTTGGGCCTCAAGGACGGCAATGCTACACATCTAGGACGTACAGGAATGGGACCCAACATTCCTTTGGCAGCACGTGAAAGCGTGGCACGTTTCACTCTACCTGAGCCCTCCGAGTCCAAAGGTCTCGGGAAGCACTTCATCTCCCATGGCAACCCTCACCATCTCCCGATGTTCCATAAGACTCTCTTCTGCTTGGAACGGGGCATCCCTGGAAATATGGGTGATCTGACCAAGGCTTGGATGGGACTGTCCTATGGAGACAGCTAGGCAGAGACCCAGACGGGACCAAAGGCCTTTCAGGGCCTGAGGCTGCCTTTCGGAACGCCGGCGGCCATCAAGCCCCTCGGGAAGGCTGGCCTGACCCCTTGCCTCCAGACGACCCACCGCCTCACCAGGAGCAGATAGGGTGTCACTTCCTGGCAGGTGCAGGGACCTCAGGATCTATCAGGCACCTCAGGAAAAGGAACCTGCCCAAATCCACAGGTATGGCAGGCACGTCTGATGGCAAGCCCTTCCCTTGGATTCTGGCCTAGAGAGACGACGGTTACAGATTCCTCGGAAAAGTCCCAGGGATGCAGATTCTAAGCCGTCACTCGGGATCGATCACTAGGCTTGCTGAGCTCAAGTCGGGAACTGGGCCACGTGGGTTAAAGCGGGGCTTGCTCGCCAAGGACATGAGCCCTGAGTTGGCTATCTCTGGAGGGGAGTGTTCTCTGGAAGAGGAAAAGTACGTTTCAAGAACCCGCCTTTGTGGACGCTCGCGTCTCACTCTGGTGGCCTTTCCGTAGGTGTTGCTCAACTAAGCCAGACGACCTGAGCTCACCTTCAGAAACATTTCCACATTAGCTCGTGGACAGGCAGTCCCCTTGCTTCTTATTCTGTGCGCATAATACCGAGACCCCACGGGCTCAGGGTTCCTTCCGCAACTGGAACATGCCATTGATTCCCCCACGACTGTAGAACTCAACGAGCACCGAGACCAACTGGATGGGGCTGGGGTGAGAAACTCTTTCCCTCAAAGCCAGAGAACATACACCACTCCACAGGGTTCTCTGGGGACTTACAGAGCCAATCAAGGACCCCGCTCTCTAACTGGAGTGGAGGGTGCACTTGGGGTGCCCTGATCTCCCGGACAAGTTTGCTCCCACTTACCAGCGACTCCTCCTAACGAGGATCTGCCGGCGCGACCTCCAATCCAAAGGGCTTCCTGGAATGGTTTCTTCCCTCCCAGTCCTACTGATGCAAGAAGCCCCCCCTATTCAGGTACGATGGCAAACAAAGGCTTCGGCTAAGCATCCAACGGCCCTCCTGGGCAAAGGAACCTCCCAGTTGCTACGGGGATGGCCCCTGACTCTAAGGACTTGGCATCAGCTCCAGAGCGTCACAGAGAACAAAGGCCGCCGAACCATGACGGGAGGCCGATTTATCAAGTACCACCTTACGCTCCCAGATACACCCGAACTAACCCCCGAACGCAGCCCAACTTGAAACCCAGCGACCCTCAGGCCTGCACCCGACCCCTCCACGCCCATGGCTCCTAACTCCGGAAAGGGTCTTAGGTCCACCCGACTGAAGATGCCCCTCCCAAAGTGCAGAGGACAGGTGCTTTAGCAACGGCAACAGTTTCATGGAAAGGGGGTAAGAAGAACCAGGGACGCTGTCATCAGTCGAACTCAGACCGCTGAGGCCAAAGCCTGTCAGCAAACATGGCTGCCCCCACAGCAGAGATCCTAGGGCCCACCCGTCGGTTCTAATTGGCAAAAAAATCACCCAAGTATTTATCCGGGCTCCGACAGGCCTTCCTCGTCCTCTTCGCCCGTGAAGCAATTGACAGAAAAGGCTCTTCCCAAGCCATAACCCGCCAACCCAATATGGGCCTGAAACGGCCCTCCCAGCCCGAGGGAGGAGCCCTTGAAAGCCTGACTGTGGTTCAAGGAGACTCGGGATTAGATAAGGGCCCCTAGCTGGGACCCAATGGCCATGAAGCTCGAACCTGGGCCCATGGCTTCCCCAAGCTCCGGAGGCCACCAGACACTTGGGGTGGGCCAAAGGCCCGGGCGCCTTATGAGAACCATCCCCG
The DNA here is from genome assembly GCF_963455335.1 of Martes martes. Taxonomy (NCBI): domain Eukaryota; kingdom Metazoa; phylum Chordata; class Mammalia; order Carnivora; family Mustelidae; genus Martes; species Martes martes. Next base: position 86,656,371 of record NC_137902.1, on the reverse strand, counting down.
ACCCAGCCGACCTTCCCCCTTTCAAACAACGGTGCACGTGGGCTCCGTTCCACTGACGTGGCCACCGAGCATCCATCTTTGCCCCTCTTTGGGAATGGAGGACGTCGTGGGGCATGGGGAACACCTTACCCAGTCCACAGTCAAGGCCCTACGTGTCACCCCAAACAGGATTTCTCAATGAGATACGGGAATGATCCCAACGCACAGAGCTGTGCTACAAAACACAAAGGCTTCGGATGTTGTCACTGCTGCACAAGGTGGAGCCTGGGCCCGTCGAAACACACAATGCTGGGCGTACATTCCTCACGATCACAAAGAGACTTCTGGGTTCCTAACACACACACACACAGACACCACTGCTCCAATCCGCACTTCCAAGGATCCCTCTCTTTAAGGACTGGCTCAACTCTTGGCCTGGGGGAGGGTTCTCACCCACTATCAAAGGACCCTTCACGGGTCTCTCTTCTTCTAACCCTGTTGTGTTGTTTCCCACCCCCCGCCCCGTCTCTGCAGGTGGTGCCAGGAACCCTTCACTGCAGGAACGTTCAGAGGACAGATGGTCCTTTCCGCTCAGGAAGATCCAGTCACAACTTCTCCCCTGCACTCCACGGCCTCTTCCTTTTACAGCTCTGACAACAGAGGCCTCCCCCAGCTGACCAGGAATGACCCACGGGTAGGGACAGCTCTACGCCCCTATTCAGCAGGAAGAAGTTACAGAAGATGAGACCATCCTCCTTCAACGACCTTAACCACGCAAGGCTCTACACTGGTCAGGGGCACACGAGGAGGGAGGAGAAGGCTAGCTGAGCACCAAGCAGGAGGTGGCACGCCACACCGCCCCCCAAACTGTGATAACAGAGGACATTCCTCAAGGCACTCTGACGGCCCAATAGCTACGGAAAGGGACAAACAAAACAGATTCTCCACCGATGGAGATCCAAACCCAGCAAGACCGGAGTCTCCCTCGCTTTGTCAACGTCCCCGTGATTCTGCACGAAGAGGCTTGCTTAACCAGAGGCTAGCGACCTTCCAGAGACCCGGATCTCCGTTTCCTGAAGCCCTGACATCTCCCTCCCCTCCACGACACTGAGGGAGGCTGAGGCCGAAGGAAATGTCCGTAAGACAAGAGTTTCTTTTCCAACCTGCAGTCCCTTGAGAAGGACCTGTGAGAGGAGGAAGGCAACATTCCTCCAGGAAGCCCCCCACCATCTCTCAATTAATGCCTTCCTAGGAGGAAAAACCACCTTCCCTTGACAAGAGCAAAGCCTCCGGTATCCTGAGTGTCCTCTGTCCTCCTGCAACGTTCTTGTAAAACCTCCCTTTGTCCTGACCTCCCCCAGTGCCATCCCAGAGAGTCAGCCTCCCGTCACCACCCCAGCAAGCAACCCTTTCTACCCACGGGCCGTGTCCCTGTGCTTTAATAAAAATCACCTCCTGCCAGCAAAGCCGTCTCCAGACTTCTTTCCTGACCATCGGTCTTGAACGCTGACGTCTTTCCTACATCGGTCCTGTCTCTTGTAGGGCTCCTGTGGAAACAACCCTGCCACACGGGCCCATGTCTGTCAACTCTTCCGACTCCATCCACCTAACCCACTGCACGTTCTGTGTCCTCCGAGGACAGGACACTTCTGTGATTCTTGCACTGAAACCCTCACACGGCACCTCTTTCCGTCCTCGACGTGGTCGAGTTTGCCCATCTGAAACGCCCCAGCATCCCGTCCTCACCTTCTTTTTCTCGCATCTTTGTCTGGTCCATAGGGTCTCCTCACCAAGACCCTAGAACAGGTTTCTGCTCCTGAGTAGAGGACTCCATTCCTTCCCTTTGTCATCAAGCTCAAACCTTTACTCTCAGATGTTTGTCTCACAACTTTCAAAATTCTTCTTTCCCCTAATGCCTCTCTACCAGGTTCTCTTCTCCCTTTTTCAAGGCCGCCCGCCCGCCCTCCCTCCCTTCCTCCCCTGCAGTACCTTTTTGTTCTTTGTATTCCTTCCTCCCTCCCCCTCTTTCCTTCTTTCGTTCTGTTTTGGTAGCCCCCATACAGCCCTTCAGGACTTCTTCACCTAGTGTTCCGTGACTCATTCTGTCTGTAGAAGACCCAGGAGCTCACGGAGATACGTTCCCTATCAGAAAGGATGAAGGGATACCCGCACGGGGGCATCTCAAAGGTCTGCTTCTCTGCAAGTCAACGGGAGGCTTCAGGGTCATGAACCCTGGCCTTCCACACCACAGCTGGACATGGGCTACGCTAAGCATTCCCCACACTCTCCTGTCTTCCAAGACCCCGAGCATACGGGCTGTCCCACCAGAAATCGGAAGAGTTTCATTTCTCGGCTGAAATGGGCCTCAAGGCGAGCCACCACCCGAGTGTCTGGAAAAGTCACTGCCTTCAACACGACTCACAGGTATATAGTCTTTGAAACGGAAACATCGAAAATTGAAGCAGCAGTTGACGTGGTGGGTGAGGCTACCGTGTAGAGAGATCTATCTGAATTCGGGAAAGGCACACGGCACCCGACTACAAGCGGCTTGCAGAGGTAGACGCAGAGACCGTTCCTGAAGGAACGGGCTGCAATGCGTACGTTGAGGCGGGAAGGGAGGGACATGAGGGAGCAATCCTTCCACAGCCCCTCCTGTTCTGGCCATTAGCAGAGGGTTCACACTGCCCAGGAACCCGGCCAATGCTGGGGCCCAGGAGGGAGATGTCTCACATCCCTCACCTCGCTCCATGTGTGTTGTGTCCCGGGAAGACACGCCTTGTATTTACTGACAATGTGGAAGAGCCTTCGGCCATGTGTCCCCGGTGCCAAGGACATCAGGGCTCGTTCATCCTGGATCGCACCACACCCCTCTCCCCAGGGTGGGAGAGCCTTGACTCGGGGCTCTCCCCTCGCGAGACACGAGAGAACTCACCCTTCCGAGGAAAGGAGACATGACACGCATGGGGCAAACAATTGCAGGGCAGTGCTCACCTCGGTACACAGCAAGACCACCGGAGAGGCCCTTTAGGGAGGGAACGAAGGTGGGAGACCCTTCCTTCGGAGAGCTCTGCTCACATTCACGCCCAGCACCTCCCACGGGGTAGAAGCCATGTGGTGGGACTGCTGCACGAGAGCTCGCAGCAACACGCATCCCTTCGAGGCCATGGGCACGTTCCCGCAGACAGAAACTGGTTGAATGCCACCTTCGGGGGAAAGCATTTAGTCCAGACACACCCTGAGCCAGCATCCGAGGATCCACACCGGCGGGAACCCCGACCGATGCGGTCAACGTGGGAGAGACGTTCGATACAGCTCTCACATTTGGAGACACCTGACAAGTCAGAGCAGAGGAACCTGGGTCTGTCATCACTGGGCTCCCGCCTGGACCCAGAGCGCCCACCTTTCTCACCACCACAGAAACCACACAGGGGAGACACCATGTCTCCCGTCACGGAGGCAGAGCCTTCTGCCAGAAGCGGGCCCCTTCCCAACACCACAGAACTCACACGGGGAGAACCACGAGCGCTGTAGCCTGGTGGGAGAAGCTTCAACTGGGGCTCGGGCCTGAGCTCCCACTACCATCTCAGAGTGCGCGTCATCCCTCCCACGGGAGCGAAGGCGCAGGCACCTCCCGGGACCCCCTGCGTCATCGCTGCGGCTGAATGCCGGTGAGATCCATGTGGGAATCCCATTCCTCACGGAGCCAACACGGGAAGGCCCTGGGAGGATTCCCACGCAAGAAAATCCTCCCGGTGTGATGAGGAAAGGAATGGGCTCAGGTATCCCTTCTTCCTTAGCCAGCAACGACACCCTCACGCCGAGGAATCCCTGATCCCAGCGCAACGCGGGGAAACCCTTCCCCGGACACTCCCATCCGAAAATCACTGGGCAAAGACCTCCCAAGGAATTTCTTAGGGTGACACTGAGATACAAACTCAGACGCTGCAAACACATACAACTGGGTCCCGTGCTGAGGGATGCACAATGCGCTATTCCAGTAACCAATCGCTAGAAATCAAGCACATCTGCTCCGATCCATCAGTACTTGCACAAAGGCCAGGATCCCCGAACAGGCGTGGGGGGGGGGGTCTCACAACCGTGCACACTGTGCCAAGTAAGAACGGGGGACTTTTCCTTTACGAGCTCTCACAACTGACACGGGTGCTGTCTCTCGGTAGGAAGTGGGATCCCAGGAAGAAACACTGCCTGGGATCCATGAGAACATCAACTGGAGGGTGAACTCAGAATCTCAGAGCACGAGGTGCTCGACGTCCGTTCACAAAAACACTGACCTATCGATGTATGTAGATCGCAAGGATGAATGGCCACAAGATTCATCAAACACATGGTTTGGGATCTACCTCTCATGTGTCCTTAATTCTACTAATATTATCCTCATAAATTAGAAACGACTTACAAATTAATTTCTTACTTAGAAATACTTGTATTCCTTTACTTATTTGAGATCAAGAGAGCTAGAGAGGGATCAAGAATAGTTGGGAGTCAGCTGGGGGGAAGAGGGAGAGGAAGCAGGCCTCCCAATGAGAAGCGTACCCAATGCAGGGCCTGATCCCCCAGGATCCAGGGATCCTGACCTTAGTCAAAGGCAGATGCTTAACCAACTGTGTCACCCAGGGGCTTGCAAATTAATTTTATCTTTTACAGAGGTGCTGTTTTGGAAGAACCTTGTGTATCAGGACAGGAATAAAACTGTACTGTTCAGAGTCAGGCAGTGAGCGCTACCTCCCCCTCTGAGAGAATATGGTAGCCAACTGCTTTTCTCTACCACCAAACATAGTTACTTATCTCTTAGCCTGAGAAGGTGTAAGACCACTGCCGATATGGAAATAGTCCTTAATTTAGAAGATTATAGAACAGGACGGGGTATGTACACTGCCTTCCATAAACACAAAGCACATCCAGGAATGCCTGTAGGGTTCTTTTAGTTAAGGGACCAACTCTTGATTTTGGCTCAGGTCCTGATCTCAGGGTTGTCAGATCGAGCCCGTGACATGTGTCATGCTCTGCACAGCATGTGGAGCCTGCTTAAGGGTCTCTCTCTCCCTCAGTCCCTCCACTTCCAAATCTGGCTACCAGGAGTTCCATGATGTCTATGCCAGACGAAAGGAGGAGCGTGTAGGACAAAACGTGACCCAGACGTCAACCACCACTGGCAACTAGTGACAAGAGACTAAATAAACTTCCTGCTGCTCCCAAAACCAAAGAGAAGACTTGCAGAAACCCTATTACAACTGCATTTCACATGACCATCTTAGCGATGCTTACTTCTCCTAGAATCTTCATATTAGAAACATGTTCTCACTCATCTACCCTGATTCTTCAGTGATATGGAATTCCTACAGGAAATGGGCATACACTCTACCTCCTCATGTCTTCTCTAATCTATGTGAGTGACCTTCTTACTGACTCTCTTGATTTTGGCTGAGGTGATGATCTCAGTGTTGTGAGATCGAGCCCTGTGTCATGCTCTGCAAAACATGTAGAGCCTGCCCGGTGTCTACCTCTCTCTCTCCCACCTCCCCCTCTTACAAAAAAAAAAAAAAAAAGCACGTCCACTCAGAGATCCATTTGTAAAGATGCCCAATATTCTTTAGTTTACTGGCCCTAAAAAGAATGTGTTGGCAGAAAACACTATTTTGGAGAGAATTTCTATTTATAAGATAACCCTGCAGTAACTCAGGATTCTGCTAACAGACGCAACCTGGAGTTAAGATATTTTGTATGGGGCAGGGACCTGCAGAACCTTCTCCATATGTGCCACCAAGTAATTTTCCCCAAGCAGCAAACTCTAGACATTCTGGTTAAGGGTACATCTCCAATTTAATCAACAATAAGAGGGCATCTTTCCCTCTGGAAGAAAGACAGAAGCCAGCAAAAAAGACACCCAAGTCAAGGCCTGAACCTCAACTCAGGCGGAAGGTTCCAAACCAAGACAACTTACTACTGTGATGTACATCCACCAGGGAGACGGCAGGGGTCACACTCCTGTACATGTTGCACTTGAATCTGCACTGAAGAGACAGAGGCCAGACCTTTTGGATGCTGCCCATGAGGCCATGTCCTCTGAGCCCTGAGGCACCACCTGTAAAAACAAGGAGAGCATTTAGTTGAGGTCTCAGGACCCGCACTCGGGAAGACACAATGTCACCCAAAACTGAAAGCGTGCCCCTCCCTTCCAGCAGAGAGCACAAGCTCAAAGATGCCCAAACCACAGGGCCCCGCGATCTGTGAAAGACAGCATTGCTGCTGGCAGACCTTCAAATCATACACACATGGTCAATTTGCTACCGGGAGTTCCTTGATATCTTTGCCAGACCCAAGCAGGAGGATATGGGCCAGGAGATGGCCCAGAGGTCCATCACCATGTGCAACTAGTGATAGGAGTCTAAATAAAGTTCCTGCTGCTCCCAGAACCAAAACAGAAAATCTGCATAAACCCTATTTCAACTGCATTTTGCATGACCGTCCTAGAGATGCTTACTTCTCCTGGAATCGTCTTTCACCTTTGACATGGTTCTCATTCACCTACTCCGTCACTTCAAGGACACACAACTCCCATAGGAGATATGCATCTACTCTACCTCCTCAATGTCTTTTCTACTCTACGTGAGTGACTCTGTTAGTCTTGCTTCCTTTCTTTTTTCACAACTCTATTTGGCTGAAAGGAGCCTCCGGTCTTTCCTTTCTAAGACATGCCTCTCATGGACCCTGGAACTCAAAAGAAGAAATAAAAAAAGCAACAACTAATCACCACCCAATATGAATATAACCTATACCTTGGAGATTGAAGTTGTTTCACTCCTGACCAGAGATTATGCTACTGACCCAAAGGGCAAGCCCTCCAACAACCAGCTTCTAGAGGATTCTGGGACGATTTGGGGTATAGTTATGATAGGATTTTCCCAATCAGAAAACACTGCCAGCCTCCAAAGTGAGGTCCCCAAACCGGATTGTGAACTAAATAGATTCAGAGCTTCACGGGACCCATTGGAGGCACAGAAACACCTGGCGGTGGTGGCAGCAGATGCCAGTCCACATGGGTGATGGATTTCAGTTCAATGGATTTGGGATGGTTTCTTAGATGCAAGAAGGCAGCCACAAGCACACTTGGTTTCTTAGCATCTATTCTAACTAAGCCTGGCAGGCATAGTGACGGACCATTCCATACAGATTTTGAAACCCTGCTGTGCTGAAACTTTTCATGAGGAATCTCTAGAGTGAACTTTCAGTAGTGCGTCCAGGCCAAAGCCAAGCGCAATACTCCCATCAGACTTGACTGCGATACCTGTCGATTTGGGTGGATTCCTCTTCTCAAGGTCCCCCAAATATCCTGAGGTTCCCATACCTTCCAACAAGTAACATTCCCTACTCATCTGGCAAGGCTCCTCGGCACTGCGTCATCGAGGTGGGAAGCCGCTATTGCCAAGGGGCTCCACAAAGTCACCCTTAATTCCTGAAAACTGTCTGGTCGTTATCCGAGTCTATACACGTTACTCTCAAATTGGACATTTCACTCAATCTCTTGGTAAAATAACCAACGTTTCCAGCGGTGTCCTGTTACAAGAAAAAGGCGCTTGTGCTGAACTTACGCCAATAATCCTAAGTACCTTGGAAGAAAGAATTCTCCCTGAGAGTTCCTGAATGATGGAGGGTTCAGGGAGGGAGAGAAGTTAAATGCTCCCATTTGTTCACACAGAAATGTTTCATCACATTTCTGTAGATCATGGATATTTTCAGATACAGTTTCCCTCGATCTGGAAGAAGAAACATTAAAGAACCAGCAAGGTTTCAAACAAGAGTCACAAAGGTAGACTCACGATCCTCAGCTCACTCAGTCCCCGCTTATTAATTCTTGTTTGGCTTGAATGCAGCTTTTCCATGAGTTCTGCAAATCCGTACCCAGGTGAGTTTGAGAATTTTCACAATCAGACACTAAGACCCCACAAGATACATCACCGTGTACAGTCACAGGCATTTAATGGCAAAGTAGGGAGGAAGGACCTGCGGACACACGCTTAATGAGATGTATTTTCACCAAACACAGAAGGCAAGACATCACCATGGAAGCAGAGAGGCCACAAGACCTGCATCCTGGTCGCCAGGGCATGGCGTGTCCATGAGTTTCCATATCTCCAAGCCAAACACGCTCATGTCTTCTGAGCTAAGGGTTCTGCTTCTAGAATTTTCTCCCAAGGCAAAAACCAGAGGGGTTGTAAAGGATTTGCAACGGTGTTTATGGAGGCTTCCTGGATGATGGTGAAGCCCTGCAGCTCACCGCCTTGCCCCAGGCCCACAAACCTGTTCAGTGCCCCCTTTGCATCCACCATGGTCAGGCAGGTCTAGCCCTTCCTACCCCGGTTGCACAGCACACCCTCTCCTGGTGTCCACCAGGCCGCTCGGCCTCTGTGTTCCATATCCTCGATGGATCTCTTTGGAAGAAGGTAACCCACATAGGGGAGGAAGGAGCAAATATACTCCTTCCCACCCTTTCTCCCTCCTGGCACCCATCCAAGGTTTGTGCAGGGGGAACAGAGCTGCAGAGACGTGCAGATGGGGCTCTTCTTCTGTGGCGCTTCCAAGAATCCCCTTGCACAGATCCTAAGCCTTAGCGCTTAGCAGACTATTTTGGTCTCTACCCCCACTGCCCACCCCAGCCACGGGGCAGCATTCCACCTGCCAGCCTCCTCAGAAAGAACTCCCGCCCCCTAGCTAGCTGCCCTCCGTCCAACGCCCAGGTGCTGACCTAGGCATTCAAAAGGAGACTGGATGAGGAGACACCCCCACCGCACCCAGGTGCCTGAGTGCGCGCCACACCACACCGTCTACTTCAGGGTTGTGGTGATGGCAGACTTCCCGCTGTGTGCTTTTTGCCCTGAGACATGCCAACCCTCCAGTGCAGCACAGAGCAGAGCCGGGCTTCAGCCCCCCGGCGACCTGGCTGGCTGATGCGGCTGCCTGAGCCTGCCTGCCTCCCTCCCTGGCTCCAGTCCTTCCCTATGAGCATCTGCTGGGCCCTGCGACTCTGGCTCTGCTCCGGTGCCCCGAGCCCTGGGTTGCAGGCTGTCAACAGGCAGTTGAGGAGCCGTAGATTCCAGCTGGCCTGCCCTGCGCTCCCCTCAACCCAACCACCGTGGTGACCAACGTGGGCCCAGGTGCCAGTTCGGACTGCAGCCCCCGCCTTCCTGCTCAACCTCAGGGGGCTCCTCAGAAGCAAAGCACATCGGCCCCAAATAACCTGCCCCTTAGCCCCCACCCCACCAGCCGAATAACCCCTAGGGACAGATGTATAGAGAAGCCAACACAATCTACACTCCAGGCACTGTATTTCACTCAGCCTCTCATGGTACGCAGGTGGGTCAGAGGAGGAGTCAGCACAACAGCACAAATCACACTTGAGTAGTGAGCAAATGGGTTTCTCCCAGGGCGGCAACATTTCCAGATACTCTGCAGTAGGCCTGGTTGTCAGCCTACCTGTGCTCCAGTAAAAGCCCTGCTCTGACATTGATGAGCCACAGACCAAGAGCACCTCTGCAGGGAAATGAGCCCAAATGTATCCTGGATCCTTTCATTTTGTTGTTTTGATTTTGCTCCAAAGTCCAGGGAGATAGCTCTGGGGCATGGATGGGGCTCTCCGTTCAAGAGCACAGGAGGTAAATGAGCCCTATGTTCCCCTCAACACCACTCCTGGGATAGGCCGAGTCAAGCTACTAACCGTGTGCTACCCTGTGACCTCAGCAGGGCCAAAGCACAGCCTGCTCCCTGGATGTGGAGAGAACTGGGATGCAGTCCCTGAGCCACACATTCTGAAGCCAGAACTCGAAGGGAACTATGCATGTGGGCTGGTTGTAGCACAGAAACTGACAGGCACCACGCGGCCCTGAAAGCCACACAGGCTCCTGGCAGCCTCAGAGTGGGGGTTCAGTGGCTTCTCTGCATTCCAGATTGCCCCTGCTCTGCCCTGACTCAGACCTAAGCTGGAACCCCTGTGGTCCCTCCAAGGTCAGGTGGCATAAAAAGGGCCTATAGTAGTTGAGGTGGCCCTGGGAAGGGAACCCCCTGAGGCAGATCCCAGGATGAGGCTGGACGGCATATCAGGGGCTCACTGAGTTGGGAACCCACAGCAGATTGCTGTGGGAACAGGGAACCCAGTGTCTGTGAAGGGTGTCCACATCACTGCGTCAACAGCTCTGTCCCTGGCAAATGACAGAATTTGTCTGTGCCCCATGTCTTTTGTAGAACTGGGCCTCACAGCACTCTGTCCCCTAGCATTTGGTGAGGATAAACCAAGACAATGAACAATAAGCACTTCACACTAGTGCTTGGAACAGAAGGGGCATCCATGAAGACACATCTCCCTAGGATTGCTTGGTAGGAAACGTGTTTTGGAACACCTGGCTCAGCTGGTCATGTGGTCTTGAACATCAGAGAAAAAGCACCTGGCTTCAGGGAGCGTCCCTCCAACACAGAGACTCAGAGCCACCCTGATCCCAGTTACACAACCTCCTCTCCAGAGACATTCCTGCCTGTCTGGTAAATATCAGGCTGTGTAGACACACTACCCTGCAAGCCCTGCCCCAGGAAGCCGTGGACCCAGCAAGTCTATGGCTCCCAACAGGGCCCAGCTATCCTCCCCATGTCACCAGGACAGTGGACCTGGGCCTCTGGCCTTACCTCGCTTCTCAGTGGTGATGATGGTGGCCTCTAGGGGCTCCCCCAGCCCTGTCTCATCTTGATCATCAGCCTAAAGATGTATGCTGACTCTGGGGCCAGCTCGGTGGCCGTGAATCGCCTCACCATGGCACCCATCTCCACTGTGGTTAATGTGCTGGAGTTGCTGTTGGCCAGGCAGTAGGCCATCTGATACCCTGTGGGTGGGACAGGAGGGCCACGCATCAGTCTCATCACCCCACTCGGACCCCACATCCCCGACACCACCACTCTGCCGTGTTTCCACCACGTCCTTCGTCCTCTGCCAGCATCTGAGAGGAATGGCACAGCCACAGTGGCGGATGGAGCCTCTGAGTGCTGGGCCCCCATGACTCTCGTTCCCCTTCATCCATCCCACCACCAAGATATGGAAACAGTTTCATCTTTAGTGATTCAATACTTACATAAAACACCAGTGCTCATCATATCAGCAATTTAAAACCTCCCAAAAATCCAAGTTCCAGAACCAGATGCCTTTCATGGTAAATTCTACCATTCAGGGAAGGATTCATACCAGTCCTTTGCCCACTTTTCCAAAAAACAGGAGAGAAAGCTTCTAAACGCACTTGCTGAGGCCAATATTACCCTGATACAAAAATAAACGAGGACACCCCAAGAAAAGAATCTTACAGTCCAATATCCCTGATGACCATAGACGCACAAATGTTCAACAAAATACCAGAAACCCAAGTTCACCAATATGCTGAGAGGATCATATACTATGATCAAGTGGGATCTTGCAGGAATGCAATGATGGTTTACAGGTGCACATCGATCAAAGTGATACAGCACATTAACAAAATAAAGAATAAAAATGATGTGATCATCTTGAGATGCAGGGAAGCATTTGACAAACTTTAATATCCGTTTGCAATCAAAACTCTCAACAGAGTCCATAGACCAGGAACATACCTCAACACCAAAAAGGCCATATATGGTCCACCTGGGTGGCTCAGTGGGTTAAAGCCTCTGCCTTCGGCTCAGGTCATGATCCCAGGGTCCTGGGATCAAGCCCGGCATCAAGCTCTCTGCTCAGCAGGGAGCCTGCTTCCCCCTCTCTCAGCCTCTCTGCCTACTTGTGATCTCTCTCTCTTTCAAATAAATAAATAAAATCTTTTTTTAAAAAGGCCGTATGTGACAACCGCACAGATTATGTCACATCCCATACCGAAAAGTTTTAGCTGTTACTATTTCCTCTAAGATCGCTGACGTTAGGAACACTGGCGATCTATCCTTGCCACTTTTACTGAACACAATATTGAAAATCCAAGGCAGAACAATTATGCAAGAAGATAACCACAAAGCACCAAAACTGGAAAGAAAGAAGAAAAGTGGTCACTGTTTGCAGATGATACAGAATATAAGGAAAACCTCAAAGAAGCCAATGAAAAATTGTTCAAACTATGACTAAATTCAGTAAAGGGACTGGATACAATATCACTACCCCAAAACCTGCTGTGTTTCTATACGCTAAGAACGAATCATCAGAAAATAAATTAGGAAGATCATCCCACCTGAAATTGCATCAAAAAGAATAAAATAGGGGCGCCTGGGTGGCTCAGTGGGTTAAGCCTCTGCTTTCGGCTCAGGTCATGATCTCAGGCTCCTGGGATCGAGCCCCACATCAGGCTCTCTGCTCAGCAGGGAGCCTGCTTCCCCCCCCCCCCCCGCCTGCCTCTCTGCCTACGTGTGATCTTTCTCTCTGTCAAATAAATAAATAAAACCTTTAAAAAAAATACCCAGGAATAAACTTCAACAAGAGGTAAAATCTTGTATAATGAAAACTACAAGAGAGTAAGGAAAGAAACCGAAGGCAACACACATAAACCGAAAGATATGGCATATTCATGGGTGAGAAGAATCTATAGTGGTAAAATGTCTATACTTCCCTAAACCATCTACATTGCAATTCCTATCAAAATTCTAAGGACACTTTTCACAGAAAGAGAACAAAGGATCTAAAAATTTGTATGATGTCACAAAAGACACAATACCAGAGCAATCTAGAGAAAGAAGAACCACACTAAAGGCATTGCGCTTGTTCATTTCAGACTAATGACAAAGCTTGAGTAATCAAAACAATCTAGCATTGCCATAAAAACAGACACACACATCACCAGAAGACAGGAGAGAGCCCAGAAGTAAACACATACATCTATGGTCCGGGACCTTATGACAAAGGAGCCAAGAATAAACGAGGGGGAGAAAATAGTCTCTTTCATCAATGGTGCTGGGAACACCGGAGAGCCACATGCAGAAGAACAAAACTGCACCATTCTCTTACACCATACACAAAAACTAACTCAAAATGGGTCAAATACTTGAATATATTCAAGTCCTGGAACTATAAAACTTATGGCAGAAAACGCAGGGTTTGGAAAAGTCCTTGACATAGGTCTTGGTAGTGGTGCTTTTAAGCTTATACCAAAGTAAAAACAAACAAAGAAGCAAAATATGTGCCAACATCAAACTATAAAATGTCCAAACAAAGGAAGCCATCAACAAAATAAAATGGTAACCTAAGGTAAAACATTTGTAAATTATACATCCAGTAAGGGGTTAATATTCAAAATATAAAGAATTCATGCAACTCAACAGCAAAACAAAAACAAAACAAAACACACAAAAGCACCAAAACCAACAAAAACTCCACAAGTAATTTAATGTAACAGGAGCAGATCCAAATAGACATTTTCCTAAAGAAGACATACAGATGGTCTACACGTACATGAAAAGATGCTCAACGTCACTAATCATCAGGGAAATTCAAATCAAACCAGAATGAGGCACCACTTCACACCTGTCAGAAGGGCCATTATCAAAAACACACAAGAAATAGCAAGTTTTGGTGAAGATGTAGAGTAGAGGAAAACTCTAGCACACCATTACTAGAAGTACAAATGGGTGCGGCCACTATGGAAAACAATACAAAAGTTCCTCAAAAAAATGAGAAATGGAACACCCAAAGGAGCCAGCAATTCCCCTTCTGAGTATTTATCTGAAGGAAATGAAAACACTAACTCACAAAGGTATATTCAGCCCTGAGCACACTGCAGGATTATTTACAACAGTGAAAATAAAGAAACGACCTAAATGCCATCAGTGGATGAATGAATAAGGAAATTGTGGTCGATAAACACAGTGGAATCCTACTCAGCCATAATAAAGGATGAAATCTTTCGATTTACAACACGGTGGTCCATGAAGGCATTATGCTAAGTAAAACGGGCCAGACAGAAAGACAAATACTAGAAATCACATGTAGAACCTTCAACAAAACAAAAACAAAAATATGAGCTTACAGACAGAACAGATGGGGGATGG